>NC_081217.1:7425000-8088750 GCF_902713425.1 Acipenser ruthenus | reverse complement strand
CTAGTGTGCTCTGCAAACGGAAATGTGACAGGGTATTGATCTAATGAAGATGAAACCTAAACACAACACAAAGCAGAAATGCAGGGAGAAGGAGGCAAACATCTTTTAAACCTAAATCAGACAAAGAACTGTGTTAATAAACATTAGCATGTGTTTTAGCAATTTGTAAAATTATTATTCACTTTCTTACCTTACGGTAAATGTGTGAATACTGGTAAACTTTTGTTTTTTGTTTCCATCTAAGTGAATTGGATGTATAAAGCCCTGATGTTGTAATAGGTACTTTTCATAGGGTGAAAATATACAATGTATTATGAAAAATTATTGTACAGCCTCTAGGAACGAGATCTTTGGAGGTTTAAATAACAGCAGCTTGTTACTGTACTGGCTAGGGGTCAGGTTATTAAGGTTGTGCTGTGCAAGTCTGTGACTGACCTCTTTGTTTATGAATATTAATAACCACCATAACTTTAATAGAGAAAATAACAATCAGATCAATACATCCATTCAGGAAAACAAAGGTCAAGATCTTTGTTGAGTGGTAGCAGAAATAAAGAAGATAATGATAACTAGACAGTACATACTGTATATAAACCATTGCACCATCCAGAACAGTACATGGGCAGTTTCTTTAAGCACAGATGATGCAAGATTAATTATTCCAATAGCATAGCCTGCCAAGGTACAGACAGCACACAGGGGGCTCTCAGTCACTCAAAAGACCGAGGCAGAGCTACTAAGAGTTCTGAGACTTAGCAGTAAAGATCTGCAGCATGCTCAGTATCTGATTGGATGTTTAGCTTCGGGGGTTTTTAAAGTGGAGGTTGGGACCCCCTGGGAGAACGTTTTCAGTGGGTTCGTGAAGCAATCACATCACAAGCTCAAGGCACAGAAACGTCTCTATGTAATCAAATAGCCCAATCAAATCATTTCTGGACAATCGCGAGGGTCAGTGATTTCAACTTGCTTATTGGGATGCTGACACCTGTAGTTCATTGCATTAATAATGCAACACGCAACACCAGTAGTCAAAAATATGTGCTCACAAAATGATTTTGTATTTAAATTCAGGAAAGTTATAGGAAATCGAGTTCAAGCAGTGGTCATGCACTGGAGTTGACTGGATTTTATTTATTTTGCATGTTACTAAAACGAGAAGTGAAAAGAATAAACTGTGGTTGCAATGTTAAACTCTTTAAAATAAATCTTCTTAAAAGGTATTCAACAATGATATAAAAGGAGCGTGGCGAATCTCAGTTGATCTGCTGTTGTATTGGTACAGTGGTTCTCCATTACAGACTGTTTCACACCAATACACTTGCATTTTCAAAGTTTGAGCACAGAAGGACACCCACTCACTAATCCCTTGTACACTAAAACATAACATTGATTTTTGTTCAGCCTTTGGGAAATTACTGTGTAATGGTTTTAGATTAATTGCATGCAACTTCTGCTGTCAACACAGTACACACGGTGACAGATAGGGCAAGACACCAAAAAGGAAGCTTTGAAAGAGTAGCATGTTGCAAGAAATGCATTATAGTAATGTATGAGAGGACTTTTGATTTTATGAGCAAGTAAGTGGCATGATACAAATGTGCTGGCATTAGAGTTCTTACCTGCTCTGCCAAAATTGATACTTGAAAGGCTTTTTATTGTACATACTACACACTTGCATATATATATATATATATATATATATATATATATATATATATATATATATATAATGCTTATCGAATTGTAATAAAAACTTGTTTAGAACATTCCTTATCACAAGTTATTGAAAGTATCAGCATCTTTTGAGACTGCTATCCGGCCATCTGTCTGTACATAAAAGCACTGAAAAAAAGTAGTAATCCACTACAACTGATGGGTACAGCAAAGCTACAATGCTAGGGGTATCCAGGATAAAGGGTCAGTATAACTTCCGCAGAAATGGAAAGAGCTGTGCTGTTTGTCTCTATGCAGGACACTTGGCCAACGCTGCCTCAGAACTGATGAAACTGGACCACGAGGAACCTCAGCTGACAGAGCCATATCTATCAAAGCAGAAAAAACTCATGGTAATAAATCTATTCAAAATCCACCCACTGGACATTGTTACTCGTATAATTGATTGAATGTTGCTACCCTAACCTGAAGTACACCTGTGATTCAACAACACCACATCACCTGCTAACACTTTGCAGCTCTCTGAGAAATGAATTCCTGCACATTGTGGAAGCAGACGTTGGCGGCTGAGCATTGCAAATGATCTGCACCACCCAAATGAAATACAGCTTGTTTAGCACGTGGGGAGTGGAGAAAGTGTCTGTATCTTGTAATGCTACTTCTCACCATCTGGATGTGATTAGTGTATAAACAAACATGCTATAAAGGGGCTTGATCTCAACATTAAGCAGCCAGCATGTGTCTGCTTGACTATCACCTGGGGCTGGTAAACCATCTGATGCACAGTGGAGCTGCTAATCCCACAATGCACTGTGTCCACATACAGCAATGCTATTCATCTACAGAGCAGCATATGTGGGTGACTAATTTACTGCAAACCTGACAGCTTAAGCCAGTACTCTGATGAAAGTGCCTGGACAATGTAAGGACAGTGGTTATTTGCAGCTCTGCTTCAGTCAGGTTCTTTCTGGTCTCTTTTAGCACAAATAAAACATATTCATGGCATGTTATTTGAGAGTAATTGTTAAGTGGGTAATGTTTTGCTCCTGCTGGTTATATTAATATAGAACGGCATTACATTTACAGGTAACGAGATTCTCGTTTTCTGTTTGTGTGCTCATATTACAAGAGAGAGACTTTTGATTGTTCAGGGATAATCAGGATAAAATCCCCATTTCTACATATATAGCTCTGGCGAAAAGTTTTGTATCACCTAGAATTTTAGGATTGAGACATAATTTAAAAAAAAAAAAAAAAATGTATGAACATAATTTAGATATTTAATTTACCATTGTGTAATCAAAGAAACTACAGAATTATATTGCAAAAGTCTACCAGAAACCATAATGGTAGTACAGTATTTCATGTTAGATTTCAAAATGTCACAGTTTTTCGTTAAATATATGGAAAACTTCGAAGCGGTGTGTAATTCAATATGTTGACGTAACATTATTCAGTAGGTTTCATTCAACTTTATATAGCAAAATTAGTTAATTTGATAGGGCGATGCAAAGCTGTAGATGTTTTGAACAGACCACCTCGTGGGTCAGCTCATGCTGCTTGTTGTGCCTAGGCCAAGATTCTGGACCATGACAATGTGACCTACCTGAAGAAAATCCTCAGTGAACTTGGGATGGTGTTGGATCAAGTGGAGGCTGAGCTGGAGAAGAGGAAGTTGGAATATGAAGGTTGGTAACCGATTGCCTGGGGTTCGAGGTGTCATGCTTCAAAGAGCAGGGCAAATGATGTCATCACATCAGCCAGGTGCATATAGAGATACCCTAGCCTCCAGCAGGTACTGGGACAGTAAATGCAGCGCGCCTGGGTGTGGGGGTGTTGTCTTTATATATATATATATATATATATATATATATATATATATATATATATATATATATAATAAAAATACTAAGTCATCCTTACATGGTTGCCTCACCTTGTTCATCCGTCTCATCTTGACATCTATTTTTGATTTATTTATCAACGCCTCCAGGTCAGAAGTGTGAGCTGTGGCTGTGTGGACCTGATTTCACCTTAGCTGATATCTCACTGGGGGCCACTTTACACCGCCTCAAATTCCTGGGACTGTCAAAAAAATACTGGGAGGATGGAAGCCGGCCCAATTTGCAATCTTTCTTTGAGCGCGTGCTGAAACGCTTCGCCTTTCGGAAGGTCCTGGGAGACATCCACACCACGCTTCTCTCTGCAGTTTTACCAAACGCATTTCGAATGGTAAAGAGAAAGCCCCCGTCTTTCTTTGGCGCCTCGTTTCTAATGGGTTCCCTCGGCGGGATGGGATATTTTGCCTATTGGTATTTAAAAAAGAAATACATGTAGGGAACACTTTGTGTTCTGTTTGGTGTCTGTGTACTGTGTGATGTTTTAGCCTAATAACTGTAATGATGTTTGACTCAAAAATGAAAATTAAATAATATTAATACGTACCTGGGAACACATACATTCCATGACACTGAAATATCAACAGCACATTGTTATCGGAAAATAATTGCCTTATATTTATTGTTGATTTATTTATTTATTTATTTATTTTTATTTAGATTTTATCATATAAATAAACAAATGTTGTTTTTTCCATTTTATTTTACGCAATATTTTTTCCTGCAAGATAAGTTATTTATTTCATAGCTATCTAAAAAGAAATGCAAGAACAACTGGGTATAAAGCAGCGATGAAATTGTTTATAATTAAAAAAAGAAGAAAATGAGCCCTTACAGAAGGGATGTGTTTTAACAGTCAGTGCTTGAATGCTTTTGAGATCTAACAGAAAAGGCTAGGTATTAAGTTACTGATGTCACTGATTTTGAAAATGATTCCTTGGTCACTTAGTCCAGGTGAGTCAGCACAGTTTTTACCAGCAGTGTCCAATATTTGGTCGCATAAATGTCAAAACGACCTATTAAACAATGTCACTGTTACTTCTGCTATTGTAAAATCTCCTTAAGGTTAGGTACGTCAAGACCCAAATATAACCTCAGCGTTTTTGAGAGTAAGGTTTCGGTTTAATTCAACGATCATGCATCAGAATAGGGTCATCATGAATAAACTTACCAAGAAGCAACGTATAGCAAAGGCAATGCAGGCTGCTAGAATACTGTAGGTACTGCAAGGCCTAAAAGAACCACTATGACAGAACTGAAGTACGCTGCCTTGACTTTGCTTACTCCTTAGCTTTCCAAGAAAGCTGGCTACTAACTGGTTTAAATGGTCAAGATGAAAATACATCAATAAAACTAAATTTTAAATCCTGAATGGTTACTTGTGCTGGTTGGGCATTAAATACTGATGCCAGCACCTTTAAAGCTTGTTAATGCTCCAGCCATTGCTAAAGTTGTAGACAGGTAATGACTTTTCATGTGATGGGCAGACTGGGAAAGAAGCTTATTTATAACTTGCTATCATAAGCTGTTATAAATACATGTTTCATTCTAGCTCAAGTGGACCAAATTCTGAAGTGTGTCCAATTGTGGTTGATGATACATAAACCTCATGTGATGAAGAAAAGGGTTCCAGGGTGTGTGTGTGGTATCTCCTGCAGCAGAGACGGTAGGAGCTGGAGAGCGTATTTCACATGGAATGCCACCGCTACTCCCCCATAACAGAAATAGAACTGACATTGTGACACGTGACTTGTAGCTTATTGTCAGATATTGTGACTCAACGTACACGTCTTCTTGCTCAGAGCATTGTTAGGTTCATGGAGCCTGACTATGGTAGCAAATGAGGGGCTAGCTATTTAACATCTTGTTTCATACTGTGCACACATGTCTAAGCACTTGGATCTAGTGATTCACGTGCTTAGACATGTGTATAACACCCATTATTGCATGCTATAAACAGAATTATCTTAATTGGCAATACAGCCGTGACAGTGCAATTACAAGCAATGTTTCTGTACCTAGGGACAATGCAAGCACAAAGGCAGCTACAATGGTAAGAGCCATTGGCAGTATTGCACCACATGTGGCAATACATTTTGACATAGCAATGGTATAACAATAGGATGATGGTACAATATCAGTGACACATTTGTTCTATATCCGTTGTGTTACTATTGCTGGTAATAGCTGAATAGTTCTTCAGCATTATAACGGTATCACAATCATGATTTTGTTTGAAAGTAATAATAAAAATGCATTGCAATCAGAAGTAATTCTATAAAGAGTCAATGCTGCGTTGCTAAATTCATGTTTTCTTTTGCATGCAAATAAACAAGAACATTGTTTCCTTATTTTTTTTATTTTGCAAGGCTTATACATATGGCACAGATAGTAAGTGTATTTTCAGACAGGAGAAAAGCGGATAATCTGTTAATGTACATTAATTCTGCCTTTGAGTATCTGTGCCACATCTATTATTAACAACTGTTTAAGTATTGATGTATTGTTTCTGCCAACCCAAGAATAGTGTAGTCTACCAAATACGTAGATGATCACAAACATACCAAAATTCAGAAGAAAAAATAATGGCATTGAATTTGCTAACAAACATAAAATACTAGTTGTTTGTTAATATGGCTACAATATATGTATTTTTTTAATTTGTATTTTTTTATTTTTATATTTATAAATATGCATGTATTTATGGTGCTTTTTTAATGATGTTTGTTCATAAGCCTTACTTTATTAAGTTGCCATCAATAATAATAATAATAATAATAATAATAATAATAATAAAAACTTCAATTGGGTTTGTGTTATTCCATGTACAGGGATTTACAGAAATATGCGTTTCATATGCAGTTTGATGCTATAAAGGCATGCATTGATTTGTCTCACACAGGGATGTCCCACTTGCAGTTTAAGATGTGATCATCCAATCGTGACGAAACTTGGTTCTTCCGAGTATGAGAATCAAACTCGTTACAACTAACGTATTTCTGGCTTGTGATTGGTTATGGTAAATCTATGGTCCTTATTCATTAAGCATTAGCGTGCAATAAAATCCACACGATTTCAATGTAAATACTGTCAAAGCTTCATGAATAAGGCCCTAACCTATATCTTGAAAACAGCTTGCCAGTAAACAAATCTAATATACTAATATCTATATCTATGCCCAATTTTATTTTGTTTTCGGTTTGAGTCACTCAATATAATTAGTTATCTGGGGCCAGTCTTTCTGTAAACTCAGTGCTTGTGTCTTCAGAAAGAATGAGTTTATTTAAAAGCTATTTCTGATATGATAAATGAGTATTCTCCGATGCAATGACCTTGTAATACTGTCATTTTGTTAAGCTGCATAACTGTCCCTGGGGTTACTAGATCCAACCACAAGCCGGAGTCACAATGCCATCAATATCTTCTGAGTAAAGCTTTGCATTCACTTTTGATGCTGTTTATAGCTGCATTACTTAAGCTGCATTTCTTGATCCCCTAACAGTTTATTTCAGAAGTTCTTGTTAGATCGACCATGCCATACTAATGATGTAGCTGGCGTTCTTCTACTGTACTAAAAGAAAAGGGAGTTATACAATTCTGTTGACACAAAACAATAAAGCATTTCATTTGCTCTGTAGGTTTGCTAAATATGTCTGGACTGTGATGCATGCGTTTGGATTCCAGGGGGAGGGTTATGTGCCCTACATTCCTCAGTCTATGCCCTGCATAATTAATGCAGAAGGTGCAGGGTGGCACAGTTGGTTAGGCTGCTAGCTGCTTTAAGCAATTTACTGTAAGGGTTCTGCAAAACAAGACAGCTCTTCAAACTACAATGGTCATGAACATCTACTTCAGTGCACAGCTTCAATAAAACGTCTTATAGTGTGATGCTATTCTTTGTGGTATACAACACAGTAGGTTTTAAAATTGCACCACCCAGAGGACAAAATACAATTGCAATAACATTTTTTTTTTCTCCCCATAGGACAGATACTGTAGTATCTTTTGTGCAGAAGGTGGAAAATGGCCTTCACAGTAAAGCAATAGAATTGTATGCAAAATCATTTTCATTCACATTTATTCTAGGATGGTACATATTCTATCACACACAGTATGAACGCTTTAAATATACAAGACTACCTACATTCCGAAGATTTCATTCATTTACCTAGGAACCAATATAAAGCGCATTTGATCATTGACTAGTCATTAAAATGACTCAAACTTAACAGTAGTGTCAAATATTAATTACATTACTGCCACAGGTCAAACTAATAATTAAATAAACAAATAAAACAGTGCAAGAAAAATCGCATAATCGTGTAACCCTTGTAGCTGTTCTTGTTTAAAACTAAACTAAAAAAAAATACTGCTACAATACTGCCATTATTCAAGCGACCGCACCCTTAACAATTAACTGGGTAACACCCACAGTCTTAGTGATATCTTAACATAACATACTCGTCCCTGTTACACCTGAATACCATGATCCTATACAAAACAGCAAGTCATGAACCATGTTTAATTTGTACAATAAATATACACTGTTTTATTATTTTATAAATCATCATTGTTACAGTCAGGTTAGAATTTTGTATAGAAAAGCCTGTCAGGTTATATTATAGAGAACATGTTTGTACAATCAGCCGGTTATCAAAACTAGTTTAATGCCAAGTAAACAATTAAAATATATATTTAAAAAAAACAACATCCCACAGGCACTTCAAAAGGAAATGAAGACAGCTCACAATTGTTGTAATCAGTTTGTTCTGTATTTTTAATCACTTCAATAAAACAAAATTTTTACAAAAGCTTAAGCAATTATGTACCGATTTTAATTGAGTGTGAACTAAAATATAAATGGTTTCATAACACACATATATATATATATATATATATATATATATATATATATATATATATATATATATATACACACACACACACACACACATGCAGTTCAGCCTGTCAGCTCTATTCTAATCATAGTTACAACAACATTCTATATTTCAAGCATAAAATACTTTGGTATTTCTAAATGAAGGTGTTAGCATGTAGTTTATCAAGTGTTCTAGCTCAAACATTTGAACAGACAAAAAAAAACTACTACCAATTCCATGAATCAAGATCAAATGTCTCCCAAAAATCTGTGGAAGAAACTAATTCAAAATAATTTTAAATATTTTTTTTAAAAAGAAAGAGGCAGCTCCATCACTTTTTTCTTTAGTATTAGAACATACTGCAAAAGTAGATGACATAAACATTTAATTGGCAGAAAGTCGCTGTACATGAAATACACAATTTTTTGATGTTTTATAATAGACAAAACATAAATTGAGCAGATAAAATGTATAGGGCACTACTACTGAAATACTAAATAAATAGACCTATTAAATCCATTTGTTATTTGGACCCAGTAAGGCAAATAAAAAGCATGGACTACAAGTATTTTAGTGTACAAACAAACAAACTAACTTTTGACAACTTATTCATTAGTCAGAATTTTGCGAGTAGCGTCTTTGGTTAGGCATGACTTTTCTTTCTTGTCTAGTGGGGAGTCCTGGGGAAAATGGTTTCTGGTACCAAATCCGGTAAGTCACGTACCACGCCAATATTCCAAAAGATGTGCCACAGAGTTTATGAGTAAAGTCATGAAAGTATACAGAGGTACAAAAGAACATCCAGATCCAGATGACTACTAGCACGTTTAAAGCAATATAAAACACACTAACAATGGCACGCACAGACTCAGGGGGTCTTTGGCTTATGTTCTTCAAGTCACTCATCAACGCTGTTTCTTCTAGGATTATAAGAGTTGAATATGCAAGTAAGAAAGAGTGCCCAGAGATATCATACCCACGCCAGAACAAGCCACTCTTCTTACACGCTAATTTAGAAGAGTAGTCCATTTTGATAATGTCCATCGTCTCTGATTCATAACAAGCGCCTGTGAGGTCTTCTATAAAAACAAAGAAATGAGTGCAAGTGTACCAAACCACTGTTCCAACCAGAAGTGAACTCAAACGCTGCAGGACGAACACGGGATCTTTTTTAGAGATGTAAAAGTTAGAGATGGAAATGAAGGGCAGCAGCAACCACAGCGTCCAGCCCCAGGCAAGCTTGACAAAGTACCTGTCAAAAAACAAACTAACTAAATACAACGTGGCTTACAGTACAAAGCAAATTTAAATTAAAACACATGCAGTAGTTTAACCCTTCACACTTTCAACACTGCAGCCCTGTAAAGCAACTCCACTCATGATGGCTGACATGTCATTTGGCAACATTAGTTAGTGCTGAGCTAAAGATAACCCCACAATATACTGAATGTAAATTAAATATACTAGGACCACTGCAGCTCAAGTGGACTGACATCAGTGACTTGTTGTTGCAAAGCCATTGAAACAAGGTCCCATCAAAATGTACTGCCTCTTCGGATCCCACAGCCCTTCAGGTAGGCTGCTATAAAAAGCAGGACTATTTTCAAACCTAAATACATACTGGAGTTTTAATGTACTTCCTCTGAGAGGCCTATCATTTGGCAGTTTCACCCATTCCAGGTTTTACCACAAGCCTGATTAGCCACAGTGTATAGTTAACAAGCTCAGGTTTGTCTTATTAAACTCATAGTAAAACCAAGAATGGACCAAACTGCTATGCATCCCTGTTTTGACATCATAATTCTGAGAATTGTTATTCTGGCAAAATATTACTGTGTCCTCGAATGCATTTTATAATACTTTTTTTTTATTTTTTTTTTATTGAAATATACCATAAATCCATAAACAATCCAGGGAAAAAACTGATAAAAAGAGTTCCCTTCTTACATACGTTTGAAAACAGCAGAAACTTACTTCACATGTATTCTGAAAAATATGTAAATTGTGAATAACCCACATGACCTAATAAATATTGGTTTGTCATTCTCAACCGATGACAAGGTGAACATACTCCCAATTCAGAGACTACAGTACAGTACTCACACGTTCAGGACATTCCTTTTGTTGTTAAAATACCAATCAGGGAGAAGCTGCATCTCCTTCAATAGGGACCCCGTCACTGTAATAACCAGAAAGATCCATTGCATATGTTTATGGAGTACTTTATTACTCCGTAATTTTTCACACAGACTTACGTATTTATCCAAGTCTGCCATTTTCTCAGTTAGCTCAGAAGATCTACAAATCCCTCGAAGTAGGCTTCTGACGAAGCTGGATGGTGATTGGTTCAGTGCCTTAGCATGTGACAGGGACGTTGATTTGCATGGCAATTAAACGGTGTTGCTTCATGATCTCACCAAGAGTGCGACGTTGTGTCAGGACGAGTTTATAGTTTCAACTAAGAGACTGCTGTGATTGGATACAAACTGAGAGGCTACGGCTGCTGTGATTGGGCGCGGAGTTTTGAAGCAGGGAGAGATTGGAGACGAGAGAGAGTAGACGGTATAAAGCAGGTAGGATATATAATACAGTTTATTTATTTTTTTACCACAGAATCTAATGTTGAATTGTTATGGTGACATTGTAGTATTTAATTTTTATTACAGTATTTAAGTATACAAAAACCGATTGGTATTTACGTAATGTGTATCCTGAAATATTCTCTTGAGAAAGAATATTGTATATCAAAAACTACAATAACATACATATATCAGATCTATTAGACTATTATAAAAGACAATAAATAATACAATGTCACCATAACAATCCAATTTATTAGATTCTGAGGTCAAAAATGAACTGGTATTTGCATAATTAGCTAGTCTCCCTGACTTGTTAAATGCCTTCTATACTTTCCCTCCCTGCCTCAAAACGCACCCAGTCTGTAGCGTCTCGGTTTGTATCCAGTCTAAGGTGAAACCACACCATCGTCACTACCCCGTTTTTATTGGGGCGTTTCTCTTCAGGAATACGGGTAGGGAAAAAAATGACGCAAACCAGTGTTCTGCCACTTTTTGCTTCCTTCGGGAACTGCGCATGCTCTTTTGCTACATTTGTACACTGCGCATGCTCAACACATCTACTATGCCAGAAATAACTACGCAACCCAACCAAGAGACGAAAAAGATTTAGAAGGTAAGATACTTTAATTTCTGCGACTGTTAATTTATTAATAATATTATTACCTTTTAGATTGGAAAATATTGCAGCTGTATAAAAAGTCTGACAAAAACCATAAAAAAATAGAAAGTTGCTATACTTAAACTGGCTCAGATCACTCAATTAAGTTAGTAAAATATTTTACACTTTTGTGACAGTTCCTTTATTATTCACATTGCTCTTTAAAAATAGAAAAGAAAATTGAAGTTTTGTATAAACGTGTGTGGTTGCTGACTGTTTTTCTCACTGGTGTGGTGGCTAAATCACTCCCCTCACCCCATACTCCCCTCTCGTATCACGTGATGATTTGTTTTCATATTGCTCTGCATTATTTTCTGTGAAAAATGCAATATTAAAACATGTTTTTGTTATGTATGAAGTACAATGACAGAGTCAAAGAATTCGCTGTCAATGTAAAAAAAAAAAAAAAAAAAAAAAAAAAAAACCAGTGTACTTTGTTAACTAAAAAATGCAAATCTAAATATTTTAATAATCTACAGGAAAACTTCTAACTGAACAAGTAATGCCTTTAACCAGTATTTTATACAAGCTAGTAATGCATTTAATGGTAATTCTGGTATGTATGAGAAAGATGATCCACCTCAGCTCTCAAGACATTTTTCTTCTTGTAATAGACAAGAAACGTTTGGTACTGTTAAATTAGATTTTAAGAATGTGACATCATCAACTGTGTGCATTATTACAAGGTTTGAATACTTCAAAGGGGGCTGCAGCTGATCACCTGGAGCCCTTCCTTCTAAAATTGGCTAGTAATATTATTGAATGTCCTCTGGCGCATTTGTTTACTCTATCCTACTGGAACCATACCAACATTGTGGAAGCTTGCACATGTGGTACCAGTATATAAGGGAGGCTCTCAAATGGAGGTCGTCATTTACAGACCAATATCATTGTTGCCTGTTCCGACAAAATGCTTGGAGAAGGTGGTGCTGGATCAGCTGAGAGCCTTTATTGACTCAAACAACCTGCAGTCCCCAATCCAGTCTGGTTTTAGATCAGACCATGGGACAATAACAGTAGTGAATGAAGTGATGATATTTCAAGAGGCTTGGACAATAAGCAGGTGGCAGCTGCAGTCTTTATTGATCTGTGCAAGGCTTTCGATACTGTGGACCACACATTATTATGTGATAGGTTTGGGGAATTGGGCTTGTCTGATAAAGCTATTGACTGGTTTCATAGTTATTTGACAGATAGACAACAACAGGTAAAGGGAGGAGGTATATTGTCTTCTAAGAGGTAAAAACGGTGTACCACAGGGCTCTATCCTGGGTCCAACGCTGTTTTCATTGTATATTGAAAACAGTGGGCAGCAGTGTGGCGTAGTGGTTAGGGCTCTGGACTCCTGGGGTTGTGGGTTCAATCCCAGTTGGGGGACACTGCTGCTGTACCCTTGAGCAAGGTACTTTACCTAGATTGCTCCAGTAAAAACCCAACTGTATAAATGGGTAATTATATGTAAAAATAATGTGTAAAAAATAATGTGATATCTTGTATATCTTGTAAGTCGCCCTGGATAAGGGCATCTGCTAAGAAGTAAATAATAATAATATTGATGTGTGTGTCGGAATCTGAATGGTCCATGGTCACCTACATGTGGATGATACAGTGCTTTATACTGCTGGATACTCTGGCACAGGCACAATTAAACAACAACAACGTTTTTGGAATTTAAAGCTGTTGCTTAATACACTAAAAAAACCTATAGTAATGTTTTATGGACCTAAATTTAAAAGTTTGAAACAAGACTTAATCCTTCCATTCATTGACTGGAGAGCCTCTTGAGGTGGTGGATAGTTATAAATATCTTGGGATGCCATTTGGTGCTACTTGTGTTTGTACTTGATAAATGCTCAGTTAGTAAGTATTATATATTTTATGCTGGAACACCTGTCCAATTTTGTGGGTTTACTATTACAAAAACAGTAACACACACACACACACACACACACAGACACACTTTTAAACAAAGTTAGGCGCCTCTAATCGTGTAATTAACGTTAGTAAGTTATACTTTGTATTATACTGTGTTTGTGATCTGTTTAATATTTTTCTTTAGAATGGAGCAGAAGGTTGAAGCTGTTTATAACTACCTGCAAAAAAAAGATTACCCAAATCATTTTACGAAATATCAACGGCAAAATCTCAGGCGTCTCGCTTCCAGTTATTCTTTAGAAGGTTGGTGCAGTTATTATTTATTTTCTTATTTTTCTTATTTTGGTTATACCAGTGTTTCTTTCGACTAATCATTAAGGGATACTTTTCTTTCATAATGTAAAATGCTAAACTAAATCGCAAATGCTTTTTAAAGTGTTTTTGTTTTAAATGTGTGGTCCTATATTAACTTACTGTTGAAATGATTATTGCGAAATAAAATGCTATTCTCTTTTCTGTTAACATACGCGATGCCTGTGGTTTCGTTGACGGATCAACAGTTTTCTATAGGTTTACAGCACAGACGGTGGATTCATTAATCAACAATCTCCATACTACCCCGCATTCCCCTTCTCTTCAAAGCCATGCAGTCACTTTTAGTTAGACGATTGGTAGAATTAATCATTTGAAAGATCAAAGGGTGATGTCACAGAAATGTTTTAGGTAAAGCGATCGTTTCACATTAACATCACCATTTTTATTTTAATCTTACAGAAAACACGTTATACCATTATACCAAGGGTGTGAAACAGAGGGTGGTGAGAACCGTCTCCGAGGCCTTAGATTTATTCAGAGAATTCCACGACTCTGCTGCTGGAGGCCACAGTGGAATTAAAAAAACAAGACATGCTTTCACATCAAGATTTTACTGGCCAGGAATGTCAAAAGACATTGAAGACTGGGTATGTTATCAACTCTATTTTTTTTTTTAATACAACAACTTTTAAGTAATGGGCATTATGCAAACCAAAAGATCGAATTTTCCACGCGAGTGACATTTAATGTGTGATTTCTTATTCAAAGATTGTCAAACAGTTTCTTAACAAGAGAAAAATAAAATACAAATCCGACACTGCGTGAATGACACCTGATGAGGTTTAGAAATACCTTCGAATTCCCGGCTAGCAAACGAACCTTTGAACCCAGCCCTAGTAGTTTTGTTACAGGGAGATTAGTGGTAATTCTGATCGATGGGAAAGTGTACCCTGATTATTGGACAGCAACTGCCAGTATTCTGATAGTGCACTAGCAACTCTTACATATATATTATGCTGTTAACACCAACATATGCTAAATACTGCAAGTGTTTCCTTTTAACTTTGGGACAAATGATTCTGAAAATTATAGCTATTTTATAGCCAATGTCAAGGTTGTCCTCTGGTTGTGGATAATAAGATGGATTAGTGGCACTTATGATTATGCATATCATTATTCAAGAGTGTTGTCAAATTTCCTGAAATCAATTCAGTAGTTTATTTTTAAATAACAAGTACACAGCACTTTACAAGTTTGTATGTTGTCATTCTTGAAATGTCTCTAACGCAGATTTCAAAGTGCGATAAATGCCAGAAAGTGGGGAAGTTACTCCACGTTGATACCCAGTTACAGAATGTCAAGGTAATGTATGATGCAGATGCACATTATGTCTACAAGTACAATTGTAACAGGATTTGAACATTCAGAATATTTTGTAAATTACATTTTCAGTGTTGTTCATTTATTATTGATAAATATCTTAAATGTCTAATTTTATACATAAACAATTGTGGCAATTCTTACACATGCATAGAATTTTAACATCTTTTCCAGCAAATACAGAATATGAAGGCTTGTCACGGACTCATAAACCCAATTGTTATGATCTGTTAAAAATAACAGTTTTATGGCATTTAGGTATCTGCTGCATAGGAGCTCTTTGACATGGACCTTACTGGATCATTACCACAAACAAAAATGGCCACAAATACAATTGAGCTGCTACCGATTATTTTTCAAAGTGGGTAGAGGGTTTCCCTTTGAAAACTAAAACTGCTGAAGAGGTACAAATTGTAAAATGTAGGTGTGTTTGCTCTAGCAGTACGCTGGTTACTTGACATAATTAACTACCACATTCTGAAACTAAAAATACAACTTGCCACAGTGCTGCAGTGTATATATATATATATATATATATATATATATATATATATATATATATATATATATATATATATATATAATTTTCCCCGTTTTCCAGAGCCCCCTTTGGGGCATTGGGCCCGTCCTCCCTGTCCTCTCAGTGGGCCTGGCTGTGGACACAGGTTTGTTACAGCAGAGAATATCATCACCCAAAAGTAAAGAAAGTAAGTTTGTTTTTTTGTTACTTTTGAAGTTCGTTTGTATCAGGTGTCAGTTTCATATGGCACTGAGGTTGCTTTTATTTATTTTATTGCATTGAAATAAGTATTTAGCATACTTCACATTAGTATTTCCAGCAAATTCTGTTAAGTTTTTGGTAATGCAATTTAATATTCACAAAGTTGTTCCAAACTGTTGGTGGCTTCTTAACCCCACTCTAGTACAATTTATAAATATCCAGAACTGTTTTGTTCTGTAATTGCTATGAAAAAAATACTACTAACAATAAATCAAGTCTACTGTACATTTAAAATATGTCCATCTTTTAGGAAAAGGTGAGACTTATGAAGTAATGATATTACACACCAGGGGGAGCGAATCGTTGTAGCTATCAAAACTCCATAAGTCTTACCTATTGTGCGCTTACATTTGCTATACAGGTCGCAAATGTGCAGTTTTGAAAGAAACATGTTTTACAAAACATGCATTTTCATTTTAAAAACTTGATATCTTGTACTGCGCAGTGAACGGTAATCTCTGTTGCAAGCGATGCTTTTAGGTAGTGTTGCACTTCCTTGGTAATTTCACATGGAGAGTGAAGTTGTCCCCACCCCTTCAACACTTTCTTTCTTATCAGTAAGCAGCCACCAGTTGCCCCATCCCAACTGACTGTCATGCTTTAGAGCCAGTAACATGCATTGACCCTGAAGACACTGCTGACGTGAAATCACCTGGGATGTGAAACATACCTGTTTGCTATAAAAAGTGTTTCTTTCAAAACTGCACAGTTAAGACATGTATAGCGAATGGAAATACACAGCAGATGAGATTTATGTGATATGTTGTTAGCTGCTGCAGCTCAAACCCAAGAATATTGTGTTTTCTCTGCAGTAGAAGCAGAGGCAGCAGCAATGTCACGGGTAGTTATAAAACAAGAAACAGCACCCCTGTCACCAGGTCCAGTCACAGCAATTCCCCCAGGAACGGCAGAGCTGTCGCTCGAGGAGCCCAGCACATCGGAAGACACTGCAGTGAGGTGTTTTACTGGAAGAACAGATGGAAGCAGAGAGATTCAGTTCCTAAGCAATATAGAACAAGACGAAACAATTAACAGGGGGATTACAGACCCTCAGTCACCTCCTGCATACTGGTACAAGAGAAACCCCAAAACCCCACCGCATTCCTGGGTAAATGAGCCCAACCAGGGTCAACCAAATCCAGAGAGCTATAGGATGAGTCATCAAGCTCACCCAGTCACCGAGGAGCAGCGTTTGTCGACGCCTCTGGTGTCCGGGATTGACGTTCTGGAAGGCCAGCAAAGGCAGCTGCAAGAGATCCAGGCTGTGAGGGCCGAACTAGGCCAGCTGCGAAGCGTTGTCGATGATCGACTGAAGGAGCTGACCTCCAGTGTCTTGGAAGTGGCTAATGTATTACGCCAGCTCATTCCCACCACTGCCCAGCAGGCTTGCCCAGCACAGAAAGGGGAACCCCCATGTGTGCGTTGCTTTCTTGACAGGGGGGTGCCTCCTGAGCAGCAGGGATGGGTCCGAGTGTCTTTCCCAGGCACAGAGGAGACATCTGCCCAGGGAAATGGAGAGAGAGCAAGAATCGCCACCACTCTACCAGTACCAGAAATTAACAGGTTTACTGGATCGTCTTCTAAGAAAATTAAAAGAGAAACTTAAATATCGTTTCAGAATTGAGCCTACCCTAACCTTTTTATGTATTTATTTTTGTTTGTTTGTTTTTATGTATTGTTTTCATGACCCTGAAACTCAGTATATAATGTAATATATATTTTATGATTTATTCAAAACGGATATTTATGTTTTTAAAAGACAACTTTACAAAAGTTTATTGAAGCAGTATACTTTTATGGTTTTTCCTGTATTATAGTGATATGTCTTTTGTTGTAGAATGTAATGTTGTACATTTAAATACATAACCTTTGTAAGTTATTGTTGAATAGAATGACTATCTCTTAATTTCCCTTAAGATTTTGTCTGCGTCAGTGGGGTTGATTTTGTTAATTGAATGAATTATTTTGGCCCTGATGAATGTAAAATGAAACAAGTTACTGGGTGTAACAGAAGTGTTGTGTAGCCTACAATGTGCCAGATATTTCAATTAGAAATATCGCTAGTGTCTCTCCTTTCATAAGCATTGTTCCTAAAATAAAAAAAAAGAACCTGACAATGCTGACAGTTATCAACATGTTTGTTAGACATTAAAGTGTTACACCAGTAGGTGGCAGTCTAAACTACGAGACATTCAAATCTTTTTTATTTCTCAGTTCATCTGTAAAAAAGTAAACATCCATGTGTGGTCTTGGTTATAGAACCACCTGCCAATTGAATGCAGTACAATGAAAGTGTCCATGTTGATGTTATTTGCAGTACAAATTACTGGTTATGTGAACAAGCACCGCATATAGTTAGGAGGTGTAATGTTAGGGTTAAACTTGATAACCCTTAAATTGACCTTCTGAAATTAGGATTGCATGGGGTCACTAAACTGGTATCACTGGATTTGCTTGCAAAGGTATTTCCACTTTTTTAATTAGTGTAATAAATATAAGAAAATGTAAAGCTTTTGATTTGTTATAAATATGATGGAATATAACCTGATTTTACCTGCTTCTGTTTGGGATTTAAATCTTTAAAACAGCTGAAACTCTGACCCTTCCTGTGACAGGGTAGGGTCACGGCCAAGCTGTTCCCAGCAGGGATAGAGACTGAGACAATAACGCTGCAGTGAAGCGCCAGTGCACACGTTTAATCACCAAGACAGTACACCAAACTAACAAGCAAACACATTAACACAACAAACGGCACAAGGGCCAAAACAAAAGCTCTACAAAACTCAGACATAAACACAGCACAGCAACATGAATCTCCACCTCGATCACCAGCATTAACTCTTAACATGAACACCCTTTTTATACACCTGTGACTGGAGCCTCATTAATCATGCATCCTTTATTCAATTTACAGCTCCAGCCACATTCCCACGTGTTCTGACAGGGAGGAATTTAACCTCCTCCCTGCCAACCCAATCCCCCCCACCCCCTCCCCCCCCCCCCACACACACACACCTGTGCACCGGCAGGGCTTTCACCCTGCAAAAATTACATATTAGAGTTTTCTGTTCATCCTGCGTAATCAAATACATGGTTAAGTTAAACTAAACCGTCATAAACCCATGTTTTTTAGATCTACTGTGTGAGTACATTTCCTGCAAATAATATACATTTTGTCCATTTGAAGACCACCCTAAATCCCTTATATCCGTGCTATCCTTCATACATCAGTAATCTTATACTAACGGAAACCAGAAGAACATACCTGGAACAATGTGTGCATTTAAAATCTGTGCACTGATGCTTTTGTTTCACTCCCAGCTTCCAAAACTTAAGACAAACTTGGCTGTACTTTTCAAAACAGCTGGACTCCTATAATCTGAACTAGACTATACAGTCTGAGTAAAATACAATTCTTAGGAGAGAGCCTGGAACATTTCTATGTTTTGCTGTTGGTTTATTGAGCTGCATTTTGAATCAAACCAAAATGCACAAAGCCTGTGCTTCATTGAAAAAATTGAAAAGCTTGCATTTCTGGGGATTAAAAACACTGTTGTAAATGATCTAAACAATAGCGATTATAGATCCACTTTTTAACATTGCTACATACAGTGAAATCAGGCTTAATGGAATTCCGAGAGGTGCCTCAGGTCTGCTTTTTAAAGGAGGTGATATGGAGAATACAGCATGGTAACAACAGCAAGTGCCACTGGTGATGTCCCGAATAGAGTTTCTCTGTGATGCGTCGTGGAATACAGAAGACGAAATGTGCGCTCTGATTGGCTGAAAGATCCTGCTCAGTCTATAATAAATATTAAGAGACAATATTGTTTTACGATGGCACTCACGTTGGAAAATGCTTGTGGCAATAGACAATTTCTGCAAATATACACTGGGTAGTTCCATTAAAGGCGATACAGCTATAGTAAATATTTGATTTGTGTCTGTCACTTGTAGGCACAGTTCCCAATGTATAGACCTTTTCATTTTTTTGGTGGTGGTGTCAGTGGTGGCACCATCTTTTAAAACATGGTAGTTTTCTGTATTTACAGTACATCATTACAGATTTCAAAATAAATAAATAAAACAACACACACCTGCAAGTAAGGTGGCAGCCAGGTTTATCTCAACGTGATCACTCACAGTTCTTCACACAATCTAAATGATTTGACTTCCTCATATACTGTACCTCCAGCAATACATTTGGCAGCTGATGTACACTAACACCGTTTTCATACTCAGGTCTTTTTCTAGTAGGTCAGTTGCTGTGCTGTATGGCGTGCCATTTTCTTAGAAAAAAAACATAACAGAAAATGTGTGTATTTCAGTTTTCAAAATACATTGCTCCTCTTCTGGTGCAGATCCATTGGCATCAAGTATGTTTCTGATCTTGCGTTTTTAATGCGTGCACATCAAGCTCTTGACGTCTGTGAAGAATTTGCTAGGCAGCCGTATCCAGGGTTATGGAAAACAGGGATACACACAGGTTTGCAGACAGGCCATGCTACTATTACTGATACACTGAGACACTAGGGATCATACAGCATACAGCTATGGCCAGAAGTTTTGCATCACCTAGGATTGAGACATAACATCATTTAGATTTTTTTATTTATCATGTAATCAAAGAAATGACAAAATGATATTGCAAAAGTCTACCGGAAGCCATAATAGTAGTACCGTATTTCATGTTAGAATTCGAAATGTCACTTTTTTTTTTATTTTTGTCAGTTTTGTTGTTAAGTATATTGAAAACTACAATGCGGTATATAATTCAATGTTAACATTATTCAGCAGGTTTAATTCCACAAAATCACTTAATTCTACAGGGTGATGCAAATCTTTTGGCCATAGCTGTAGTCCTTATCTAGATTAGCCATACATTTGGCATTAGGGTAAATACAATAATAACCCTTCGTACTAACAGCCTCAAGCCTTACATTTCATTTACCTTGCCCACTCCGCCAGTCTCATTGTGTTATTTTGAAATTCTGTCAGACATTGTGGGGTTTAACATGCTGTTCACAGCATTTAGGTTCTCTAGACAAGTCAGATATAGAGAAAAATGATAACTCAATATTGGAATTTTGAACACAGAACCACTCTCAAGATCACAAACGGAATGGTGGACCAAACAAACACAATGTGAATCTACTTGAGGTGGTGTCTGGGGTCTCATTTATCAATAGTTCAAAGGGGAAGGAAAACCAATAAACAGGTGTCTTCTTTCGCAAGAATATATAGTTCCATCTGGAAAAAAAATGGAATTCATTGACAGAACTCAGAAGATATGCTTTTGGTGAGCAGGTGCTTCAAGGATGTGTCTTTTTTAGCTCTACTGTTTTATATACCAGTGAATTTTATATATATATATATATATATATATATAATCTTATAAATAAACTATTTAAAAAGAACTCTTGGAAAGGTATGCCTATTCACATCTGGGGAGCAGCTGTGTGTTTTTAAACGCCATATAGGTAATGAAATTACCTCACGAAGTGTAAATACCACTGCCTCCATAGCAAACTGTAAAGCCTGGTATATTGTTCTATTGCTCGTAAATCAGGATACCATTCATGTTCACAGAATAAAAGAGAAGGAAAATAAACTCCTTATATAAAAAATATGACATTAACGCCTTAATCCCCTTTTCAGACACCGGCAGGGTTACAAAGCCTAGCAACACCGATAAATGATCTATACCAAGCTCTGGAAACAAGTACCAGGTCCAGTGTTACATTTACTTGGGATAGGGAATGCATGTTTGTTTCACTTTCTATAGTACCAGATATCATTTTCTTTCAATGAAAATACATGTTTGCTAATACATGGCAGGTACGATTTATGGAACTACAGTCAGCACTCACATACCCAATCCTATACAATTTTGACTTCAATGACGGGTCAACACATGTGACGCATATCTGATTATTTAATTTTGGCCCGTTCCATCCCTTGTCCATTTTTTCTGGGAGCACAAAAACAATACAGTGTCAAAAATACATAGCTGAAAGGACGTGTTTTAAAATTAAAAAGCTTCCATTTAGATGTACTGCAGTTGGTTTTGTTGGTAAAGTATTTTTCAACAGTATTTTAATTCAGAACGATATGATTCTGAAAATATCACTTGCCAAAAGAGATGAGACGTGGACTGTATTACAGTACATACTTTTAAATCCAGTACGTATTGTAGCAGCATGTAACTTCCCATTAACGACCCAACAGCAAAATGAAATAAAAATGTTACCCATGCACAGAATTGCTTAAAACGTAAAAGGTAATGCAATTTAGCAAAAAAAACAGTTTCCAGGATTAAAACAGTGTCCAAAGTCAGTATTCAAAATTGAAGAATATATTGCTTGATAAGGCCCTAACGTCACAGTTCACTTGCAAATAATGCACCAAAATGACTAAAGATAAAAGAAAAATACAGCACAGTATTTAAAACTGTTTAATGATTAAGTGTTTTACATTAATGTAGCTTGTCTTGTTCGATTTGTTTTTGCTGCATTTTCGTCAGGTGAAATTGGAGGAAGCACTTTGTAACTGCACAGTAAAGACAGGCTGATTTGTCATGTGAAAAAAAAACAACAAACAAAAAACACGCGCTGTGACGGATAATCAAATAAATTGTAACATTGAAGAGATGGGCTTTGTATCAGAAAACTGGTGACGGAGTCAGAAATCACGTGTGACAGGTAAGTACATTAATTTGTTACATATATATAATGGGAATTGATTTGTTTCTTAATACAAGGATGGTAAAACGCGACTGATGTGTATCCGTGCACTAACTGTATTTTTTTAGCCATAACCACTTTAATTAAGGTATCCAATTTATAGGGCAGTGGAGTTGAAGACTTTGAGATATCTGAGAAATAGCCAATTTGGACGTAGCTTGGATCTGTTTTTATATATATATATATTCGATGGGAGTCTCAATCAGTTTAGACTATTTGCTTGTCTGCCCAAGCAGAATGGTAAAGGAGACACACAGACGGGTTGAAACTGTGCATGCTGTTCAGCGCAATAAGCAATGGCACCCCACCAATGTAAATTGTAACATGTTTAAGAATTCTGAGTCGTAAAAGAATCCCAGATGAAAGCTGAGCAGAGATGTAAGCAAGCCGGCAAAGGAGAGCCACTCTCATCTTTACATTTTCACTGTCAACAATAAATTATTTCACTTCAGAGCATGAGGAAATGTCACTGATTTTAAATGAAACTTACAAATAAAGGTGGAGATCTCACATATTCAAACAAAAGTTTTCAAACTGGCCATAAAACAAATCTGTATTTTTATTTTTTTGACTGATTCCTTTTTTTCTAAAATTTTGAAAACAGGATAGTTTAGTTTGGTAAAGCATGGTTAACAAAAAAATAACTATGGTTAATAAGCATTGAAAAATACATGTTTACTGTGGTTATCTTTTATAAGGGATTAGATCATTGCTGAGTTTAACAATCAGATATAAAAACAATATTTACCACCTGAAACTTACAGATTGTTTGAAGAAAACGATATATATCTCAGTACTCCCTTCACTTCTACCCCTAACAACAAGTGAAAATGGCTGAATAAAAAAAGTGCTGTACAGCGATTCTGTGACTTAACGGATAATGAATTACAAAACGTACTACAAAAGAAAGATATGGTCATCTTAAGTATTACGAATTGTAACATTTTTGTTGCAGCTTTGAATAGGGGAGAATAATATTTAATCAGGATAATAAAGATGTTTGGATGACTGGGTTTAAAATAATGGGGGTGTATGACTGCACAGATTTTCTTTGCAGAGTAATTTGAAATGCATACATTTCCGTTCTTGATTCCAGACTGTTGCTTATCTACTAAAGTACTAGATATTCGAGAGCCCTACAGTACGTTCAAAAATCAAACAGCTTGCCTTGTTTTACACAAAATACACATTTTCATATACAGTAATCGAAAACTGGAAATGGCAGGTAGGTTCAAAAGATTTGAGCAGTTGTGTCTATTTGCTTGAGGGGCCTCCAAAAAGCAAAGCTGCAGAGTGAATTCCAGTATTTTCTCCATTATGCCATGGCTTTCAGAGTTCATTTAAGAAACTGATCCAATAGAAATGGCATTCAACAATTTACTGTCTGTTTCCTTTGGCACTTAAAACGTGTGGTGTTATCCAGAAGCAAGAACCGAGCCTGCCGACACTGCTAACTCTAAAAGATATATGGAAGACTGTCTTGCAGTGTGACGCATGGGTGGAGTTCACTGATTCCACTGCCAAGCTACTGTCTTCAACCAAAAGAGCAGGGTTCCCTGAGACCAGGGGAGGGGACACATGTCAGCACTGTGGCTGAAACTTCAAACAGGACTTTAGTACCATTTCTTTTATGTTCGCTTAACAAAAACACAATGTAGTTGGACCAGCAAGAATCATTTCTTGCGAGCATAGCACTCTCTAGACATCACATGATACCAACAGGCTTTTGTATGCTTGGACACAATGTCTAGACTTAAAGAAGTGATGTCACAGCATAGGGGCTAATTGGCACTTTTTTGATTGTCTGAGGAGCATCCTTTAAGTTGGACTTTTTTCATATTCTAAATACAATTTAGGGAAGTCATTGTTGTCCCTCAGCCCACTATATAGAAATGTATATAGAATATTGTGTAGAATGCTGTATGATGCAATCTGATACCCACTCTTACACAGCACCTATACAATATATTTGTATATTAGATTAATGAGGTGTAATTTCCATCTACTACAAAGTATTTGATAAAAGCCTTCTGATGCAAAGAAATTTCAGATGGCCTCATCACATCAAAATCAGGGTGTGCTATATATATATATTTTTTTAAATGTGTAAATTGACCATTTAAATGTGTGATACATTGGAAGCATTTTATTACAACTGCAAAAGGATCTGACCCCTGCAAGAAATCAAAACATTTGGCGCTGCCATAGCTGCACTTTATAATTGCTTTGATTGAGTAACTTAGTTGTGGGAAACTTGTCTCCCTTGTTTCTCACAAGGATTTATTATGGAGTCCATTCACCTGTTTAACATGTTGAAAATGATCTTTAATGGAAATGCAGTGGCACTGCAATAGCAACAGGGGCACATGTAGCAGAAGGACAGCTACAATGATACAAGTTACTGGCAGAATATTACCATAGTGGAAACATACCTGTGATCCATCGTTTCTGCTGTGGTCTGCTAGTACACTGATACACTGGGGTTGTTTTGGACTGCAGTGCGACTAGAATCCTGAATTTCTAGATGGAATTGTTAACCCCTTATTCACATTACTACAGTACAGTGACATGAGCAGAACATCAGGGTTACATTTTTTGTTTAATCCATCACTCTTTAGATCCCCAATATGCCAGCAACTGAAAACTCTAAGGGGGTAATGTACAGAGCAAGAGGGTTTTGATGTGAGTTAGTTTGTAGCGAGTATAAGATATTTAGCAAACAGATTCCTGGAAATGTCCTATGGAAAGGCCCCATTGTCACAATTCCCACTATCTATCACTGTGAAGGACTACATCACTGGGTAAATTTGTTTTCAGCCTGCCAAAACAATGTAACAGGCCCAGCTGACATGAACAATGTGTCATTACATGGTAACAAGTGAAGCCAGTTGCCTGGATTTACGGTAAGTGACGTGTTTCATGCAGCAAAAGGCGTTGCTCAATGGTTTCCTGGGCTGGGGATCCCATGTTGACTCTCAGCAGCTGTGGACCTTTTCAGTTGACATTTCTCCATCGCATACACAATAGGTGTTTGTTTTACTCTTAATTGTCGACAACTGACGGATGAAGTTGTTTCAGTGATTTGAACTATGACAAATCAGCGTTTTACTAGTTTGTATGAAATGGAATACCGGTATTACTTTATTCCTTACTACTAGGAGAGAATTTACTCTAACTCAGGGTTGTTTGTGTGCATTGGGTCATTCTGTACATTTTAAATGAACGACTTCACATAAAATATATAGCAACACATTGAGTAAATATTTTGATCTGCCTGTAGATTACATCGTCTCTAAAAATATCCTGTCAATGTCCAGTCTGTTCGCTTGATTCCGTTGCTCATCTGATTAATCCCTTTTATATTGCCGTTCAGCATTTTTTCATATTTAGTGACAGAAGTATTAACTACTTGATAGAATTTGCATCGGTGTGTCTGCTGCTATATTTAAAGTCTTCTTTTCATTCATTGGCATTGCCGTGATGGTAGTAGTTGTTTTTTTTTTTTAGCTACCCCAAGTCTTGATTAAAGTCTCAAACTCTTTGAATGGAACATGTGAAAGCAACAACAGAGGAGGATCCATGATTGACATTTCTGTTTATTATGGGACCTGAATGTTCTGATAGGGGTCCCCCTGTCTCTAGATCCCCTAGTTTTGAGTTTTATGTGTCACAATACATTCCATACATATAACATGCTTGATCCATCACATCCCATTTGTTACTGTTCTTGTGTTTTCTGGTGGTGGTTTTCTGTAAAAGTCCCCATTCCAGTCACTGGACTGATATTCAACATCTCTAGAAGTTTGTTTCTCATTTTGCTAATCAAATGTCTATTAAATGTGGAGTTTTGAAAGAAACACGTGTTATAGCTAACATGCATTTTCATCTAAAATATCTGGTACTATACTAGAGTAAGGAAAAGTCTCAGTTTCCATGCCTCACTTGCATTTCCTTTGTCATTTCACCTGAACAGTGTAATCTGGGTCAAAGCATGGTACTGACATGTCAATCAATAGGGGAAGCAGCTCTTTGCTTACTGACAGGAAAGTAGCCATTGAAGAAGTGGGGACAATTCAGATGAAATGTCCAAGAAAGTGCAACACTATCTAAAAGCATAGCTTGCAAACAGAGACTTATTTAACCTAGTGAAGCACATGTGAAACCTATATAGCTCATGTCATTGCAGAACGGGTAAGAACTGATTATTTGAAAATCAAAGGAGAAAATCCTACCCTTATTAATAAACCTACCGGATGGTACTGTAAAAGGTCTTTTAACGCTGCACTGGTTGTCTTCCCTGGCTTTTTAAGTTTCGATATAATGTGCTAATGTATTGGAAAAGCTGGAGTGTTTATATTACATTATCTGCCTGCTATGAAGGAATGCTAAGTACCGCTTTTCTCCAGCAGGTGAACCATTCCAAAGCCCTATGCAGAGGGTAACATCTGCGGTACATCTGCGGTACAGCTGCAGATTCTTCAATGGCAATGCAGTTACGTTACAATGAAAAAAAAGGATCTTTACGAAGGGGCAAAGGTTGGAAGAGTACCACAGTACTCTATTGGCATATTGGTAGTACTATAATGGTCCGAACCAAACCAATAATACTGTAAACAGTTTAATATTAGTACCAGTGTCACGGGAAATTGGTAGACCGTGAAATACTTGGATATCGCCTATACTGCGCATGCGCGAATTTCTGAATTTAAACGGTTCATGCCAGCAATTTATATCTGTATACTTTAATAGTTGAACACCGTGTGTTTATTTATTTATTTAGTTGAACACCATGTCTTTATTTATTTATTTATTTATACAGCCAGCCCTTGCGTCGTGTACTCGTCAACTATAGCTATACCATAAACGCACAGCCCTAACAGCGTCGCCTCTCCCCGCCCTCCACACACACTGCAAGCAGTTTGAGTGACAAGTCAATATTGAAGACGTATTATTTTTTAAATATATGTGTTACACGTATTTTATCAATTACAATCAAATTATCTTTTTGTTATCGTGAATTTAAAACAAACATACATGCGAATGACATGAAATCACGTTTCATCTGCAGTGCTAATCAAACCCTGCTGAATTATTTCCTGAACACTAATAATAACACTTCTTAGTACAGCGCTTATAAACGCTTACCATAGAAAAATACATTGCAAACTTATGCTGCATATTGAAGCAGCGAGGCATGGTACAGCATATTGAAAACAAATTAATTTAAAAAAAATGTTAAAACGTGTTAAATGCACAGTATAACTATTTGAAAAATACAATAAAACTATACATATACATAGATATATATATTTGGTCTACTCGGTGTAAATAGTTTTTGTGTTTGAATCATTGAGTCTTGTTTTAACAGGCAAAGTGCTAACCCTCCCTTTAAATTCAGAAAATCGCGCATGCGCAGTGTAGGCGATATCTTCTTATTTCACGGTCTACGTATTTCCCGTGACACCGGTGTTCTACTTCAAAAAGCACCCGTAAAAAGAATCACAGATTAAAGGTCAGTGGTCTGTATTTCCACTACGTGTAACTAGTATAGTAAATGTATGAAGTGGGCAATCTTGGCCTGTTTATATAGTGTAACATTTCAGGTTAATTTGGAGAAGGTTCTTTGGAATGCACACGTATTATATGAATCTAAAACCTTGGTGTACATTTACTAAAACTGGACTACATTTTTTAGTTAGGCTGCTTTTGCAATTTAACTTATATCCCTTGATGTGTTACTAAAAAGCATATTGCATTATTAATATTATCATCTGAATTTAGTTTACTTAGTCTTAAGGGGTAGTTTTCAGATAATTGTTTTTTCAGAAAATAAAGCCGGATTTGAACCCAGATGTTGAGAGAAGACCCTGTGCGCTGACCCACTGCCTCCCAGCCAATCCCTTGCAGCTTCTTTGAAGTAATCATTGGAACAGCATGTGCTGGGTGTAGTGCAGACAGAGGCAGATCTGTTAGGCGAACATCATCTTCTGCTTTCAAAGAGAACATTGCTCTTTCTTTTGAAAAAAGGAATTAGTAACACTACTGTGGTAACTTTGCTTTTTTGTTTTTTAACTCAGGATTTCAAAGCACTGAACATGGTAAAAGGTCACCAGGGTTCAAGGAAAGAACAAATATTTGGTTGCGTTCATGCTTTCTGGGGTTGCTGAAGGGATAAGTCTTGCCTTGGAAGTGTGTGTGCAATGCAGACAATACTGTAGGCTGTTTCAAGTCAATAGATTTGAACGATGACGATGAAAGTACAAAGACATTAGTTCCAAACCTGCACCTTGAATTAACTGTGCAGATTTGAATATGAGTATGTTTAAAATGTGATTATGTATGAGTATGTTTAACATATGATTATGTATGATTATGTAAAATTAGATTTTGTAATTTAATAATAGAATTGTTATACACTGAATAATTACCAAAATCTCCCTAATGGAGACAGCTGTCTTATACCATTTGGTGTTCCTAATAAAGTGTTTCATTATTCAGTGAAAATCTGGAAAAACTCCCTTAGCACTATTCTGGTGATACACTTTTCTCACTGCTACTGTTCACGTGTTTGTGCCTATTGATGTCACAATCCTCTGCAGTCTTTGTCTTCCGCTAATCAGTCACCAGCTGCTTCCAGCTGCATGTAGACCAGTGAGCAGCTGCATTCTGGGAATGCAGGCCATGTGGAATAAAAGGAAAATAAACTATTTGAACGTTATAACAAAAAACACCTGAAATAGCGGTATCAGCTGTGTAAGTTAGGTAGTGAAATAACGAGGAAGCACAGTATACACATATATAACGAGGGATCACAGTATACACATATATAACGAGGACGCACAGTATACACATATATAACGAGGGAGCACAGTATACACATATATAACGAGGACGCACAGTATACACATATATAACGAGGACGCACAGTATACACATATATAACGAGGACGCACAGTATACACATATATAACGAGGACGCACAGTATACACATATATAACGAGGGAGCACAGTATACACATATATAACGAGGACGCACAGTATACACATATATAATGAGGGAGCACAGTATACACATATATAACGAGGACGCACAGTATACACATATATAACGAGGACGCACAGTATACACATATAACGAGGACGCACAGTATACACATATATAACGAGGGAGCACAGTATACACATATATAACGAGAGAGCACAGTATACACATATATAACGAGGACGCACAGTATACACATATATAACGAGAGAGCACAGTATACACATATATAACAAGGACGCACAGTATACACATATATAACGAGGGAGCACAGTATACACATATATAACGAGAGAGCACAGTATACACATATATAACAAGGACGCACAGTATACACATATATAACGAGGGAGCACAGTATACACATATATAACGAGAGAGCACAGTATACACATATATAACAAGGACGCACAGTATACACATATATAACGAGGGAGCACAGTATACACATATATAACGAGAGAGCACAGTATACACATATATAACGAGGACGCACAGTATACACATATATAACGAGGGAGCACAGTATACACATATATAACGAGGACGCACAGTATACACATATATAACGAGGATGCACAGTATACACATATATAACGAGGACGCACAGTATTATATACATATATAAAGTGCATTTCCATTGTATGGTTTCACAGATTCAGTTTTACATCAAGTGTTAGTTTTCCCTCTACCGGTAACCACACGACCATTTTTAGACAGGTCACTGAGAATTGAGAATTTACCTCAGGAACATGTCTCACCCATACAGAGCCAGTGTGTGGTCTATTTTTGTAAGCCCCTTTTTTTCTGAATGCTTCATGGTCTGCAGAGTTCTTGTTTTCACATGGCTGTCAGATTCCTCCCATTCTGAGAGAATGTAGTCAGGTTGTCATGAATCAAAACTATGGATAGCAGAAAATATCACCAAACAGTAAATTGACGTTTGATCTGCTGCATGTTTCTTGGAATCTATTTCAGAGCTCTTTAGCTGAAAATAGCTTGATCTCTTAGAAGTAAATAAACCATTTATATCTACCTACTCAAACTTGTTAGTATTTTTATTTTTACTTTAGTCTTCAATTCTGCATGTTGAAGTATTCACTCATTTTTGGAACTGGCTAACCACAACAGTTCCAAAACGACATAATATTGATTAACAACCCTACAAATAAGTGTAATTGATCATGTATTTATCATGACTCAAAACTGAATCAGTGCCATTTTTCTCCCCAATTTAGAATGTCGAAGTATGTTCTCTCACTGGAGCAACTCCCCATAAATTCTCAGGATACCTGAAAGTCAGTGGGTGCCTCTGATCCCAACACCACACCAATCGCCTCCAATCCAAGGAGCTGCTGACAATTTGCCTCCATAACCTGTGTAGAGCCAAAGCCAATGCAACACTCCCTGTGGAATCCCCAGCCAAGAACTTATGCGCTCCCCTGACTTTATGATTCCCCCTGCACACCATGTGGTTGTGCCTTTAACATAAGTGAATCCTGAACCTAAAACACTGCATTTTAGAATTTCTCTACCCATTGGCAAAATATGTTGTGCTCAATTGAAGTCATGCATGTGTACAGGGAGGTGATCATTTTGAAACTATAGACTGTAACCTTTGAGCAGCTCATAAAAAAATGAAATATTATGCACTAATATATATATATATATATATATATATATATATATATATATATATATATATATATATATATATAAAATACCGTTAAAGAAAAGATCAATTCAAGATCATTATTATTTTTTTTAACTTCATGTTTATTTGTGCATTTCTGAGTCATCCTGCGTACCTCCTATGACCCTTAGAAGTACCCCGAGGGGTACGTGTACCCCTGGTTGAAAACCACTGGTCTAGCTCATCCTTTTCCCCAACAATCAAGTTAAAGTAAGATGCCAACATCTTACTGAACAGTTCAAGACAGTGCCAACTTCTCTCTTTTTCATTGGCCCTGGGCAGAGTTCTACCAGCGGGTGCTGTGTACTTTGGCATGCGCTGCAGTCTAGGGGTACAGTATATTACACCTGGCAAAAGAACAGCCCTGAAGCAGTTCCTGGAATCCAGGGTGGCTGGAGAACTGCTGATTAGGCAGTGACTTACAGGAGGCCTACATTGTAAAGCACGGGGACAAAACACTGAGCCTCTCTTTATCATGACGACTAGTATGTAAAGACCTGCTTATTTAACTTTTCATTGTGAGTGTATGCTGGGAACCACAGCTGTTTCACTTTGTACAAACTCTAGAAGCTTTTAACATGTCAGCAAGAGTGTAAATCACCTCAGACTCAGTCTTTTTTATACTGATTCAACAGTAATACTTTATAATATGTGTTTGAAGTGCAATTGCGATATCTATTAACAAATATTGATACTATTGCATTGATAAAAATGAAGCGAAACAGAATCAGGCTTAGATATGAAGGTAAAAACAAGTAAGAAATGACCGAATCGGCTCAAAATATGCTTAAAGGGACGTTATGTGATCAAAAATAAAACCGGAAAACTTCAAGCCCTAGTTATGGAATATGGAACCACTTTTACATTCCACAGTAATAACATTAAATACGCCTAATAAAACTTGAATATTTAAATCAGAAGCTGACCTCAAATATTACACTGCTGAGCTGTAATTAGGATAATATTTTGCATTATTTTGCCAAAATATCACAACACCAAACTGGAATGCTTTTCTTGTAATTCTGCAAATCATCCATCTATCTATCTATCTATCTATCTATCTATCTATCTATCTATCTATCTATCTATCTATATATATATATATATACTGTATATATATATACATATATATATATATATATATATATATATATATATATATATATATATATATATATATATATATATATAATGGATTGAAATGTGTAAAATAAAAGAGAAACACATTTGTGGTTATAAAATGGATTTTAGTCTCTATCCATGCAGTGTATGTATGTTGTTGGACAGAATGTGCCAACAACGTCAGTCCAGGAGGCACATTGCAAGCATTGAGGGAACTAAATCAGCTATCTGTGTTTTCTTAACGTTAGGACACCCCCATGGGGAGAGTTAAGATCTAGGTTTGTGCGTCAGATGCCATCAAAGGGCTGCAGGAGTTGGCTAGGTTCAATCTCTCTGCCACATGTGTCAGAAAGGGCTGTTTGCTAAGGCTAGTCTTCAAGTCTGGATCTTGCATTCTCGCACTCTGTCTCTCCCTCTCTTCTGTCTAACTCTCTTGGATGACTGCTAAAGGTATGTGCAGTGTGAGAGTCAGACCAGCTGTTTCTCTCACATCTTACTTGACTCAGAGAAAAAAAAGACATGTGCTCTCATATTAATCCAGTTTTCAAAATAAAACCATATTCATTATTTTGTATATAACTACAACGCGTTTCTTTCTAAATGTATTAGGAATTCTAAATTAGTGTTAATTGATATAATCTGTTTTTAAATGTCTTTCTTGAGATAGACAATTACTGATAAGTGCTGTTCATATTTTAATATTAGGTAAGCCTAAGTATCTGTGGGAATTAAGTATTGCTACATTGCATGCAAAATTCTAAATCTATTTTGTAGGGTAAAAATAAATGTATCAACATTAAGTCTACACTAGTATTATCTACACTAACCTGTGCATGGATTTAAAAGAAAAGGGGTAAAGTGCTTTTTCTTTTTTTTTTTTTTTTTAAAGACATGCACACTTCATTTTAGATTACTGTTCAGTTTTAGCCACTTTGGAGCACCCTACCCTGCAAAGCCACACTGAAGAGGAAAATGACTGATGTATATTACCACCTGTATTTCACTGGCATTGTGTTGTGGATAGCACAGAACTCCAGCTCCTTCGCTTTGCCAAACGCTACCGGCGTCCTGCAGCGTCCAGCCAGCGGTGCTGACTCAGACCTCGAATTCAGGGACTTACTCAGCCTCGGCGTTCCGCGCAACAGACGGAAGCGTTACATCTCCTCCAGAGACATGGGCACGCTTTTGGATTACCACAACCGGGTGCGGTCGCAGGTATTCCCCCCAGCGGCCAACATGGAATACATGGTAGGTAAATGTAAAAAAAAAAAAAAAAAAACTCAGCTTCAGGATGTTTCTTACTTTTTAACTAGTTTTGTAGCATCGACGGGGGCTAAAGCAGTACAGTGGGGTTGTGAAGAAATGCAGCGTTTTGATTCCCTCATAGATTAACTTAAGAGTTGGTCAGAGACAGCGTTTTGAAATGTAAAAATGTAAATGAATCAGAGATTTCAAAAAGTCAAAGTGAAATTGTTAGTTCAAAAATAGGGAGGGAATTGTCTAACCTGTTTATAGAGAGATTGATTATATAATTGACATTTGTAAAGTCTGTACAGACGCGTGATAAATCATATATAAACATTGTAAAACCTATTAAACACCATGGCTAACCATGATAAAGCTTGGAAAATGCATAGTTTATGAGCAGGGAGAAAATGTGGTAAACTCCAAAGCTAATGTGCAAATACACCATGGCGAACTCAAAGGTTCAATTGCCTGTGAAATCTGCAGGAATATAATACTGGCTGGTTAAGTTCGTCTTAGTTGTTTCTTACAGGTTTGTACATTCCTGGGGGTCTTTCTTTGCAGAAAAAGCACTGAGACAAAAGGTCCAACCTCATAAATTTCTTTTGCATACTAGGAGGGAAAAAAAAAACAGTTGCCTCTTTCCTCTATCCATTTAGGTAGCAAGTTGCACTCTCATTACTTTAGGTTATTTGCTGCATTGAATGCTAGAAGGAATACAAGATGAGGTGTGTAGGCCAATGAAGAAGGTGCTAGTGTAACAGTGGCAGTGTGCTGGATCTGGTTCATGTCCAGCAATGAACAGAAGCTGCCTTGCTAATGTAAGGCATCCAGTAAACCAGCTGTTCATTTTCAATGAATGAATACTGCTGCAATGCACATTTTATTCAGAGGGTTTTTCGAAAATGTAACAGTTTAATGCATATTGTTGGTAATAATTTGTTCTGTACTGTAAATGATATTCCACCTTCCATTTAAGACTTATCACTGTGAATCTTTTCTGGACATGTTACACATTACACTCAAAAACCAAACCTGCCCTTCTGATACCTCTGCAATCACAATGGCTGTGTGGCAGGAGTTGAAACCCCCTCTAAAACCCCATAGATATCTAGTACTGGCATTGATTATCATAGAAGGGAGACAACAGCTTGTGCCACTACTGATAAAACATTAAGAACACTTTTTTTTAGCTTACTAATACTGTTAATAGGTAATATATACTATACTGTTTATAAAATAATAAAAACGGTAAAATAAAACCTCATTTGCTAAACATTACTACAGTAGCATCTTTAAAAGTAACGAAAGTACCACCCTTTCAATGATACAACCGATCAGGAGATGACAATCCTGAAGTAGGGATATATTAACCAACTATGAACAAAACATCTGTTAAAATGTTAGTAAGCTTGTCGTTAGCAGCTAATAAACTAAAAAGGTGCCTCTTAAGGTAAAGAGTGACCGAAAAAAATGTATTATCCAGACAATTTGAGCATGTTTTGTTCTTGTTTTGCAGATCTGGGATGAAAGACTGGCAAAGTCTGCTGAAGCCTGGGCAGCACAGTGTGTGTGGGACCACGGCCCCCCTCAACTCATGAGATACATGGGCCAGAATCTGTCCATTCATTCTGGGAGGTAAACCAAGGCTCTTCCTTTCATTTTTGTTGGCATGTCATCTATATTTCTGCCTTAAGTAAATCATGTTTAAAAATCCACACTTTAAAGAGTAAATCCATTCAATTTTATTTTTTAACTCTCCCTCTACCTTTGCATGATGCTTGCAATCTGAGTTCTTACTCAAATACTGGGTTTTCTTTATTGTTTCTGTTTTGAGGATTTTTCATCTAGACTGAGGAGCTGCTCTTTAATTCTAGTTGGCCACCATATATGTAACATAGGCTAGATCTGTGTCTTTATAAAAGTAGAGCCAGTGATCTACACTGTGATATGTCTATAGCAGGCAGCTAGAACAGAGTCGAAGCTCCTGAACTGGGGTGAAAGCCAGAATACAGAAAAAGTATTTGCAGTAAGACTTAATAAAAAGGTAAGGACTTTAAAAAAAAAACAACAAAGAATGTCATTTGGACCTACTAACTCTTTAATGAATAACCCTCTTCTGTGAGCACTGACTGTAGCTATTGTCAATGTCATCTTTCATGAGCACTGAGTGGGCAGTCCAGTTCAGTGAAATGATCGGAGGATATACAGAATAAAAGTCTTACCTTCCAAGTTACACAAATCTTCTTCTTAATTATGAATGGATTTGTCCTGTTTGCTTCCAGATATCGCTCAATCATCGAGCTTGTCAAGTCATGGCATGACGAAAAGCAATATTACTCCTTTCCTAATAAGTGCAGTGGATCTGTCTGTACCCATTACACACAGGTAGGTAATAAACCCTGAATTGCATTCTGTGATCTGATTGCATTTAAATAAACAATTTTTCTCAGCAGTATTTCAATTCCCATTTCAGATGGTGTGGGCCAATACCAATAGAATGGGATGTGCGGTTAACACCTGCTCCAACATGAATGTGTGGGGAAGCAGTTGGCGCCGTGCAGTGTTTCTGGTATGCAACTACTCCATTAAGTGAGTATATGAATCTTGATGTTATCCAGAGTTATCTTGTACTGTTGTCTTTTTCACCCCTTTATAACCTTTTCAGAATGGTTCATAGTTCTTTTGCTCTCATATTAAATTTCGTTTTTTCACTGTTGCTCAAACAGGCTCCAGTCTCTGTTGCAGGCCTCTGTTGTTTTGCCTTTTGTCTTTGGTTCTTGGTTCTTGAGAAATCATGTGACACTGTGACCTTTCAACAGTCAATAACCAGGCACCAGTGACATATTACAAAGCAACACAGGCCTGCAAGCAAGTTGGCAGTCAGATTGACAGAGCGATATAGAAAGGTGATTAAAAATATATTTTTAAATACAGGTATATTACCAATGTGTACTTACCATTCACTAATATTCCTAAACTTAGCGCACAATTCTGTGATTGTGTGTATCAAACTCCGTATATTAACAAGATGTGCTTAACAAGGTCATTTTCCTGATCATTTATTTTATTTGTAAGCACATGCAATAAAAGTTAATGGACCTAAAGCTTAAAGTGTATCCTAAAATCTTAATATTAGAGAAACAGAACTCACAATTGCAAGGAACCTTTTAACTCTCATTACAATCAATCAGTAACTTTAACCATGGTTTTATCAGTTCTAAAAACTATTAAAGTACTTGCACTCATGGCTTCCATTGTTTGTTTATTTGTTTCTCCATTTTCTGTTGCCAGGGGTAACTGGGTCGGGGAAGCACCCTACAAGATGGGAAGGCCCTGTTCTGCCTGCCCTCCAAGTTACGGAGGTTCCTGCAGCAACAATTTATGCTCTTCAGGTTTTAAATCCAATAAAGTTAACTGATTTTAGAATTTTTGTACTGTAACATCTCACATATAAAGCCACAAGATGGAAGAGGTGCTCAGTTTTGATATTGTGTGTTTTTTTGGTTTTTTTAAAAGAAAACATTTTGAAACTATTATCAACTTTTCCTTCCTGTATAATAAGGGTGCTTGTTCTATTAACTTATACAAATTAAATACGGCAGAATTTGACCCACTTTTAGTATGAAATACAATACAATATAGTGAAACCGTGTTAGAACAAGTTTAGTAGGACATTGCTTAGGTCATTAAGACCTCATAAAGGTACAGTATTTTGTAACAGGAATCCCTTGTAAGACATCCACGTGTACAAAGAAATACCACTTTAAGAAATGTCACCGTTTCTGGAGTTCAATTAAAGCTAAAGCTGGTTTTCCAGTCCAACAGCAAGCACCATCTAGTGGACACAATCGGAAGATACTAATGCAGGTATGCTAACAAAATAAAAGATTGCGTTGTTGATCAAACTACACCTGCTGAAACATACATTTAGGGATTTATAAATTTGTTATACAAAACAATCCTCCCTATGTATAATTTCGACTTATTTTCCATTACTTTTTAATAACAGGCTGTATTTTTTTTCCAGTTTTTTTAAATTCTCAATTTTACTTTTTATATAAGTTTTGATATTTAAAAAAAATCAGTGAGGTTTTATTTCATTATTTATTAGTAGTTTGAAAAGCATCTCTATAATATTGTTTTATTACATGTGAACTGTACATACACTATGTTATATCTTCTGCAGTTGTTACATCTGGATTACCAGATGTTTTTATGTTGCACTGTTAGATTTGTATTTTGTTTGTTTTAAGATTAAAGGATTTTTTTCTTTTTTTTCTACATGATTTTGTCATGTGTAGTTGATTATAATATATAGACCATTTTCTGTAACTTGTCCAAATATGTAAACATTCTTACGTAATGGGTCGTATTTATTGGCAAAGCCAAATGCAGCTACATAGTCACAAAGCTTTAGAACTCAAAATAATGAATAATGGTTTAAGAAGCACCTGACAAAACCGCCCCCAGCTTCTTCTTTCACACACCTGTGTCTGTGTTGCTTCATGGTCACACTATTGATAAGTTAACTTTGACATCCTTTCTAAAGAAGTGGACACAGTTTACAGACTGGTGAATAAAATGTCTTATCTGCTGTTTCGCCACCATGCTGCAATTGTGCATACATGATTTTCGACATGGCATAAAACATGAGACAAGTGTAAAGCAAACAGGAGGTGTATGCAACTAAAGAGATATCTGTGTCCAGATAATACTGCTGTGTTCTGCAAGCATGTTTTAATCAGCTCATTGATTATTTTGGTTGGTCTCAATCAGCAGTGATCTGCTGTTTTTAAGTTACAGTGAAGCCCTCTTAAGTTCATCTCAGTTAAGATTAAATCGCAGTTTCCATCAACGTTATATTAGATCTGGCTTTTCCATCATATTTCAACTGAATCTTGTTTTGTTGTCTCACACTATACTGAACCGTTGGTGTGAAACTGAGCAATACAGCACAGTAGCAACAACTTTTGCTTCTATAGCAACTGGCTTTTAAATATTTACACATTTCTAATTCAAGTATAAAATACAAGCAAAGGTAAATAAAAGGGGGACCAATGGATATTATGTTGAGGTTTTGGTTATTAATTGGAACCTATGTTGTGTTTCTGAAAGGAGAGTCCACCCTCTAATCACATACGTAATCACACTGTTCCTATAAATAGCCCTGTCGCCTGCGCCTCTTTGCCGTTTCTTTGTTTGGTCCTCCTCCTCCCCAGCCTCCACCTTGCATCATGTCTTGTCTAGGGGGAAGGTGGCCCAGCATGCCACTAGTCTGGCCCGCTGGCATTAGCTGTCATCAATCGATAGTCATTACATCACAGTTCAGCCAGCACATATTTTCAGAGCTATTTACTCCTGATTGGCATCTCTGTAATGATAAAAACAAAAACAATTTACCATTCTAAAACACATACAAAAAATGTTTAAGACTATTGGGTCCTAAAATAAAATGGGTCGTTTATTTTAAGTTATTCCATTAATTGCTTTTTTTCTGAAAGAAATGTGTTATCACAACAAATAGAATCTTACCCTCTGTGTTAAAGTGTAAAACATCATGAATCAGGTTGGTGTTGTCTGAATGAACCACTCCTATATGTGTTGTATATGTCAATAGATAACAGTGATACACACTTTTCTTTGCACCTGTGAGTATGTGTGAGCACAGCAAGAGGGTTAATTGGATGATTGTTTACTTGATAATTGATAGGGCTATAAAAGCAGGCAGCTGTGTGGAATGGGAAGAGGAAACAGAATGTAAGTTTTGCCACAAGCAGCATTTCCGCTGCCTGTGTGCTCCGCACAGCTGTCAGTTTTGCCGCTGCCAGAGTTGCCACACCCAGAGTTGGCCCTGCTGGAGTGCCCTGCATCGCTGGCAGTGTTGTCACAACCAGCATTTTCGCTGCCAGAATACCACGCACCACTGTTGACGTTGGGGACACCCCGGCAGTATTAGGTGAGGAGGCCGCTACCACAGCCCCAAGCACCAACCCACCCACAAGAGTCCACATAGGGAAGAATGGACATATGGTGAGGGGGGTTTAGGGGGGTTTAGGGGGGTTTACTTTACTATCAGTGTGAATTTGTCAGCATTAAGAATCTTTCCACACCCCTTTAATCAGATAATGGTTTACTATCAGTTAAACATTCACTGTAGGTGACCATGGAGGCCAAATCCACTACAGTAGGGCTGCACCCAAAGGCCCCCTGCAGATATTTTTTTACAGCCAGACCCTAAATTACTTAATTAAACAAAAGGGAATGAGCAATTTAGTATTTACTGGTGGTACGCTATTAAATATGGCATAATTTGAGTAGCATCATTAAAAAAAAACACTTATACAAAATAAACGGCATGGTGGCCAAAACAAACAGACACACAAAACAAACAAGTACCGTGCTGGTCGAAATCCAGCACGAGTAGCAATTGTAGTTCCATTTCTTTGTATATTCACTCATGTCTCGATCTTACTGCCTGAACACCCAACCCCAGAGTGAGAGATTTCCACCTCATTTATGCAGCTGTGCCTGGGCTCGATTGCCTGTTAGTCATTCAATCAGGTATAGGCACATGAACTGCTTTGGCAAGGAAGACAATCAATCCTTCCCTGCCAACTGTAAACACCTGTGCACAAATCCATACATCTTAAACACTAATAACACCACACCCCGTGCACCAATACATACATACATTGTAACTAATAATAACAGAAATACAAAACACGCCCAGGGGCGGGGTATCCCGCCACATTTCCCTACAGTTCTCTTAGAAGTCCAGGTTTACCTGGGGTTTAACTGAGAATAAATGTATTCGTTAACGCTATCTTGCAAAAAATATAAATATATAATTTTCTATGTATCCTGAAACAATGACAATATAATGAAAATTAAATAATATTATTGAATTATAAAATAAATCTCACGCCACCTGGACTGTCTAATTTAATTTCAGTACATTGGTCACAATGCAACACACAATCAATGGAAACCCAACACAGCTGCCATCTTGGTACGACCAATCCAAGTTTACAGACTGCACTGAGGCAATGTGAAACTGTTTGAACCTTTGAGCTTTGTGAAGCAGGAAGTGTCCTCATGGCCCCTGGATCAACCGTTTTCATTTGTACGGGAGGCGCAAAGCACTAGACTAGAGCAAGCTTTCTACAGAGGAATTCATTTTAAGACAAACGTTGTTATTTAATGTGTGCCCTATTTGCGGCTGCATTCACAAAATGAAGTATATTGCAAGTTTGTTTTAACAACTTCAAAATACAGGGGCTCCCGAGTGGCGCATCCAGTAAAGGCGCTCCTCGCAGGATGTGCCCTATAGCCTGGAGATCGCAGGTTCGAATCCAGGCTATGTCACAGCTGACCGTGACCGAGAGTTCCTAGGGGGCGGCGCACAATTGGCTGAGCGCTGCCCGGGTAGGGAGGGCTTAGGTCGGCAGGGGAATCCACGGCTCACCGCGCATCAGCGACCCCTGTGGCCGATAGGGCGCCTGTGGCTCTGCAGCGGAGCCGCCAGATCTGTGTTGTCCTCCGGCACTATAGGTCTGGTAGCATTGCTGTGGATCTGCAGTGCGAAAAATGACGGCTTGGAAGGAGCACGTTTCGGAGGACGTTTCCTGAGTCGGCGGGGGGGTTGCGAGCGGTGAGCCGGGGATACAGATAATAATTGGGCATGCTAAATTGGGGTGAAAACCGGTGTAAAAATAATTGGCGACGACTAAATTTAAAAAAAAAAAAAACTTCAAAATACATGCACAATTACTGCCCTGCAGTGACACAGCAGTAACACAGCTCTAATCGTTGATACATTTGCATACTGTAGTATGCATGGACAGTTCTGCGCCTGTTAAGGAAATGAACACATTAACAGGGAGATTTTCACATGTTTTCCCAATCAATATGCTAAAAGCATGACATCGATTTAACAAAGTGTAACTTCAGTGTAGCTAGTGTTGCTAATGAACAGCATTTTGAAGTGTGTGTAAAATTAAATAAATTGCTCAAGCTTCAAGACTATGGATGGAGCATTTCAGTTTTTGACTGACACATATGCAAAATGGTGAAAAAATAATATGGCTGTAAAGCTGTGTTTGAGTTTCTTTCCTCACGTTACTATAGTTACAGCTGCTATAGATTCGCCTGCATAAGAGCCTGGTTACTGTTTAACCTCCCCACCCACATTTGTCCAGATTAGAGAATCAATAAGATAACAGCGGGATTACAGGCCTTACCTTACACCAACAACACCTTCCTCTTCCAACCGAAGAAACCCGACACAACTGCAATATCGTTCTCTAAAAGGTAAAAAACAACAACCACAAAGCATCTCTCTCGTGAAAACTTGTGGGTCAAGATATGGTCAATGTTAACAGGCAGACCAAAGTGAATATGGACCTTCCATACGGTAAGCTACCAGCAACTTTTTATTCATTTGTTGTGCGTCAACATTACAGTATGAAGGTGTGGGATAGATTACTTTCTGTTACTGCTTGTGGGCCTAATGGAAGCAGATAAATGTTCCACAGACACTTAAGGATCTGGACATTATCCTACAATATCATGCAGAAGCACAATATGACTAAATATAGCCTTGCAGGAGAAATGTGTTGTGTTTTTAGAAAGACCAAGGGGTTATAGAGAATAGAGAAGCACAGCTCATTACAAACATATACAGGATACGTCTGGGACTTTGATTACCGAATAACAATCAGGATTCGAAACTGTGACTCCCAATGGGACATTTGCACTTCCGAATGCAGACTGGAGAGCCAGTACCTGCAACTCCATTCTGCTGCATAACTACTGTAAATCATTTAAACAGATACCGCTGCGGGTGTGTAGGATTTGTAGAATGTAATTTGGCATAAATCAGATGAATAAATTGCAACGAAGATGTTGTGAGGCACATAGCTTGTTTGTTCAGATGCTGTGTAGATTTTATAGCCCAGTCTGGGGGCATGTATGTAAATTAGATTTTTAAAAGACAGTATTGATTATTGACAGGTGCACAGCATGGGCTTGTTCTGATTCTAAAACAGGGCTTCCCAACCCAGCTCTCAATTACTTAACTAGACCCTTAATGAACTAATAATTTGCTTAATTAGACCTATTTACTTGTTTTCAGCTCTTAAACAGTTGCAGATTTCACGTTAGCCGTAACATTTTATAACTTGAGCTCTGCAACTTTTTAGGAGCTGGAAACAATTAAAAATATCTAATTAAGCAAATTATTAGTTCAATTAAGGGTCTAGTTAAGTAATCGAGAGCTCAGTTGGGATGAAAACCAGCAGACACATGGGGTCCCCAGGACCAGAGTTGGGATGCCCTGTTCTAAAAGGATGCTTTTCAAAATACAGGTACATGAACACAATGTAGCTTCACTACAATAACACTGTTACATAGATGTTGTTACTGTATGCAGTGCCAAGTGCATGTAATAAATATTAGTAAAAGATAACTACAGTGTAGTATAGTTAATGTATCTGAATTTTGAAGTGTATCAGAAAAGCGACAAGGATGCCAGTTGCACTTCAAATTGCATATGAAATATGTTTAACTAAATATACAATGTCTTGGTTTGAACATTGTTTTGCTCAAGTTGCTAGTATAAGAAGCTGGAGACTTGGAGGCATCTGTCTACCTACGTCACACTTTCATTTTGAACATATATCAACTACTTACATTTTTACATGACGTATTGTGGACATGTATCTCAATAGATCTGTTTCTGACTGTGTACTTTTAAAAAGCAATAGGGCAGTTAAAAATCATATCCCAAAGAAACCATACTGTACATTTATTCAGATGTTAGAATGTTGTAATTTGTTCTTTTTTTCTAAATAGTGGTCCTTGCGAGGGACAACGAGGTCTATAGTCAGGCATGGAGGTGCTGGTAGGCCCGGCCCTTCTGCCTTTAGCTTCTGTCACCCGAACCGCCAACTGAGCCGAGCTGTGTGATGGCTTTGTGTGGACGTGTTCTCCAGGGTCTGAACTGAGACTTGTTTGACCTGTCAGATTCAAACCTAGACTCCCAGAGGCATGGACTTGCTGCTGTGCTAGGGTTCTCATGTCTGAAAAGAGACACACAGGCATGATGCTGAAAGAGGACACGGTGTCACAGTCACACCACGTGTCTGAGTGGCTTCCCTCACTTGGAATAGCTTTGAGAAGCACAAGGGGTGCATTAGCTCAAAGCCTTTGTTTACAACCACATGCTTAAGGCCCTTGTCGGCCTGCAGTTAACTTTATGTTACAAATACATTTCCTTGGCAACTGCCGTCTTTAAGCTTCTTTCAGGCACAGATATTCCGTTATGTTACATTTCTTTGTGCAAATGAGGAATGTTGCATTCGTTGGCCTAATAAAAGCCAGTGGAATTCAGTTGTTCTTTTCTGCAGGCTTTCAATAGAAATTTATTGGTGAACCTTTTTTTCTAGAAGGTAATCACAGTGAGAAATGATGTCAAGTGTGGCTCAGTCGTGGTGGTACCACAGGACCATAACCCCCCTGCCCCCAAGTTGCTTGACAACATTCATTCTCAGGTTCAGTGGGTTTATTTGATATTGCATCAAATTAATATACTGATGCTAGTGACCCTGGATATTACTTAAATTATCAGCCAAAACATTAAGTGCACTGTGGCAGGGCGGAGGAAAAGCAGTACACATAAATAGAGGGGACAGGCCAAAGCACAATATATGTGTTTATTTATCACGGATATATAAACCGGTATGTTGGTGTGTTCTGTGTGGTTGTTCGAGAGGAGGAAAGGGAGAGAGCGAGAGAGAGAGAGAGAGAGAGAGAGAGAGAGAGAGAGAGAGAGAGAGAGAGAGAGAGAGAGAGAGAGAAAAGAAAAACGAAAGTGAAAATAAGGATACACGTTGTCTCAAAAATATAACTCAGGCTAATTGACAAAACAGTTACACATATTTAGATAATAATTCTTATCATTGGTACCCAAAAGTTTAATCGATTCATCCTTTAAAAACTCTTTAAAAAAAACAGTTAACATACCAAATAGTAATCTTATTAAATAGTAGTCTTGAAACAGGAAACGTTTTCAGTGTGATTATTTTGATATACTCTTATTTGCATGCTACCATTTGCTTGTATAGCTGTCTATTTTTTGTCAAATCTGCTGCTTTAGTAGTGATGTAAAATCAGTGGAGGGCTTTGACACGATAAAGGTACTTGTACAGGCACTTTATTTACATCTTCCACTAGGAGTCAAGCAAAGCAGTGGCACAATATGATGTTCTGTCTAGGTTAGCAATACAAGCACATACTCTTTACTCCAGCTATTATTTTCTCTTTGTTTACCACTGTGTGTCATTTGCATATACACGACTGGCGTTTCACTTCCTCTATGGGAGCATTTGTGCTGGAGTGAATTCTATCAGCACATATACCACTGTCAGAGTCCCAATTCAAACCGTGTTGATCTTGTTCTGCTGCTGATCGAAACAAACAGAATCGATGCCAAGTGGAAAGTATTTAACAAATGCATGTTGCAGGTTCTCCATTACGTTTTTACTCTGAGAGTATGCATATTTCTGCTGGGTAGTGGTCTTCAGAACACACTGCAAACTGTGGGGCAGATGCAGCACTGCTTGTCATTGGAATGCTGCCCTTTTCACATCTTCTGACAGACGGAATTCATCTCTTACCTGGCCCAATGCTAATTGGGGACACAAATCAGTCCTTTTATAGTCCAGTTGAAAACTGTAATAAAAGAAAATAAAGACATCCTGGTAATACAAGCAATGGTCTTCCTATATATGTGGATAGTGAGTGCTGTATATGTTCATAATGGTTTGACTTCTGTGATTTGTTTGTACCAAATATAGGGCAATGCAGTCTCTGTATTCAGTAGGCAAAGCAAGGGTAGATAAAATAGCTTTGAGCCATTGGTGGAATGTGACCCCAGTGACAATGCTTTCTGATTTTGGTTTCACAATGGAGTGAACCAAAACAGAATGTTTTTTGTTTAAGCGTGATGGTACTAGGATGCGATCTAGTGTATTACTGGAACCTATGTGGTTATTTAGCTGTTACTTCAAACATTAGAATGGGAAAGTGGTACATGACACAAGTGACAAAATCATTGCAACAGTATGTTACCCAACCCCCCACCCCCACCCCCATTTTTAGATTACATTAATATTGCAAACTTAATTAGCTGCTGATGTCTTAATGGGCTTTTCAGTATTTTGGTTCTGGTTCATATAAAAAACAAAATATTTCAGTAACACTTTAGTTTATAAGTGGTTATAAAAAATGGCAAAAGTGGATAATAACTGTATTGCAAAAACAAAGCAGCCCCATACAATTGGTGAGACAAACATATAAAGACAGACAGACAGACAAACAGACAGACATAGAAAGACAAATACCTGAAAAGACAGACAGACTATATATTATAAACAATAGTAAAAAAGTGTATAATAATAGTCTTATTATTTCTAATCATATTCTATAATTGTTAATAGCATAATTAATAACATGTTTATAGATTGTTTATAATCACTTATAACGGATCCCTAAACTAAAGTGTTACTGATATTTCTTGGTTCAAATATTGGTCAAATTTTCAACTGAGTGTCATAAAAAAAAAAAAAAAAATTGACAATACCATTGTATTACTTTTTTTAATACAGTAAGTGCCCAATAATTTGTTTCTTGTCTCACCCAAACAAAACACACACACACACACACACACACACACACACACACAGTCTGCAAATTTTTGCTTTAAGAAATAACCCAATTTCAGAGCACCTCTTGGTTTATTTGCTAGCTTGCAGAAAGTTAAATTAGTCAACCGCACTGTAGGTGTACTGAGTACTGAGTAATGTGTCTCTCTGATAACCTAGGGAGGTGAAGTGAGGGTCGGGTGTCTTTCATGCCACAGGTACAAACAGCAAGACCGTGTCAACAAGAGGCCTGCCACAGAGCAAACAAACACACGTCAGCTTTACACTGCACTGCACTCATAAAGAAATGAAACTGCTGTTTTATTGCTGGTAATGCTGTACGTTGAAACCTATGTGTTTTTATTTCAAGTAGCTACATGTGTGTAGTTCTACTAATGCAATTTAAATAACCCAGTATGTTCATTTAGGAGATTCACCTTCATACGTTCTAACTATTTCTTTACCAGTAGTTTGAAAGCAAATTCAAAGGCAAAGAGAAGAGTTAAAAATCAACAGTAAAAAAAACAAAAAAAACAGCGAGGACACTCACCTACCTCAGCTGCTTCTTACTAGTTTTTTTTTTTTACTGATAAAATTGGTTTTTTTCTCTTAGTAAATGTCAACTTTCACTTTAAAATAGGTCCATGCAAGTTTGCTGTCAACCGCAGTGCATTTCTGTGTTTGGAATGGTTTAGTTCCTGATGGATAATGCTGGATAGTGTGAATGTGTTGGGTAAAGGACCTTTAGACCATATTCTGGGTAAATTTGAAAACCACTGAATAACGTGGTGTCCAAGAAAACAATCAAATAACCCTCTCAATGTGTGCATTGCTTTTAATATCAGCTATGCTATTTATTTATTTATTTATTTATTTATTTATTTATTTATTATTACTAGGATTTGCTGCAGAATTGCTTTAATTGAAAGCGTGTTAGATTCAGTAGTGACAGTTATTTGTTTAATGTTTCCATATGCAATAAAACAAATGTGTGAGCATTAATGTAAATTATTAAGGCTCCTTTGTAAAACTGCAGGACTGGATGGGACTCAGATATGTTGTTGCTGTTTTCTTAATGTAAACCTGAGCAGTATAGAGCAGTATAGAATGTAGTATACAATGTGAACACTAGAGAGCGATAGTGGACTGCCTCCAGTGTCAGGTTCATTGTGGCTTCTGCCACCTAACTGGTGAGGCTTTACATTATTGTTTTGTAAGAACAGTATCTGTCTGTTTCTAAAATGTTTAGTGCGGTTACCTGTGATACCAGCTCATGTTTATAAACACTAATTGAAAAAAAAAAACTTTCCTTAAAACAGCCCACAATGTTTTGTGAATATAGCCCAATGCTTGTTAGGTTTAGATGCTGTAAATCTTAGACAGTTCCTAGTGGTGGGATACAGGGTGAACTGAAATTAGATCAGAGTTCTATAACTTGACAATGAAGGTATTTATATTTGGTTGCCTGGAAGAGAAAATTAGGGTGGTTTTATGATACAATGTTGAATTATTTCATTTCTTTTGTACTGGGTTGAAAATTGTATTGCCAGAGATGAATTGTTTTCTAAACAGAGTGATGTTTGTATTTGTATTTTTTTTTTAAATCTATACTGCCTCTTATAAAAATCTCTAAATTGAAACACCCACTGCTTGTACAACAACGTAGTTCAATTAACTGAATCAACATGGTGGTTTTGTTCTTGAAACACTAAACAAACGCATGAACTAAATGTGAGTTTCTGAGATATATATGCTGATAAGTGTTAGAATACTAGATTTACAAATGGTATTGATCATTTATAAGGGGTTGGTAAGGGACATCATTACAATGTCTGGGAATTTAGGATTAATACTCTAATTTCTCCGATGGATGAAGTGTGACTGTTTTTCACAGTCAGTCAATCGATTGAAGAAAGGGCTAAACCCCACAGGACATCACTGTAAGTAGAAAATAACCCAATCCCAATTCTGTAATCCATACATGTCCTTGATTGTTAAGCATGCATTCCTAGCGATTCCAGAGCTAGCTTGTGTAACTAGACATACACTAAGAGTTGACTATAACATTTACATACAAACTGACCAAGAATCATAATGAAGTGGAACCCTGTGGAATTAGCAGGTCTTTACAGTGGACACTGTTAGCCTATTCACCTCCAGTGAAATCTCATTGTGACAGGAATTAAAGGATTATCCAGGCTGCCACACTTTAGTTTACAGTCCCTTCATCCCCATCTTGGTTTCTTAATCAGGGCCTGATGCTGCAGTGTTCAGAGGAAAAGAAAATGTACAGGCAGTCAATGAGGCTCTTTTTCTCTGTGTTTTGCGGATCTTATGAAGCATAAATGGAGAGGATGGCTCAATGCATCTCATTACTCCAGGTACTAAGACTTTAATTTCAATAACTGTAACCGTTGACAACACGACTTGCATACCTTGTATATAAATTAATGCAAGATGACCAATATATGATGCATTTGTCTTGTGTGTTTTCCCAGATTGCTTTGTTATATTATTCTAATTCTAACAGCGACAATCTGGTACCTCTACTGTATGTTTTAAAATATTGGTTCTTTGAAGTAGGCCTGCTTCTTAAATAACTGTGCATTGTTTCGTGAAAAAACTCCACCCTTTCAGAAAACCATTTAACAGTGGTACAGTACATGTGTTGTCACTGAGGGTCTTAGAATCTGGATAGTTTTTTCTCAGAAACCTGATGTTAGAGGGAAAAATCTCATTACATGTAACCATAAAGTCGATTTAAGGTGAATTTCTTTGACTATGACACTACAGTTTTTAAATACAATCACTGAACTTTTGAGTATTTGTTTGATGTTATGCATTTTGTATCTGTTCTACGTTGCTGCTATTTACACTGGGACCTGCCTGGAAATTAGACATTTAGTCACAGGGAGTAAAATAATAATAATAATAAAAAATAAATAGTGCACGTTATATTCACCAATCTTCTTAGCCTCTTGAAGACCTTTTATATTGTAATTAAGTGAAAATGTGTGCTGTTTCATACTCAGAAGAGCAGCATTAAAGTCAGGAGGCTAGAGCCATGCACCTCTATGTTGTGTCTTTTACACACTGGGTCAGGCGTTGACAGTATTGAAGGGGAAGGGGGTAGCTCATTGCTGTTGCATACCAGTTGATTATCCCCCACTAGGGGGAGCATTGCATGTCCGTTTGTCTTTACAGTCATAGATGAAACCTTTCCTTTCTTTTTTTTACTTCCATTTTGACTTGTATCGAGAGAACTGCTTGTCTAGTGGTTACAGCATTCCTTACCACAAGCTTGGGATATATGGATGAACTGTCTGGCTGTCTGTATGTCATTTGTACATAAGGTGCATGTAGATCATGGTGATTTATAATTCAGGATAGAGATACCTCTTGTATTTAGAATGTGTCATGGTTGCTCACTTTGTTGGGTGGGGAAAATAAATCCCTGCATTGCTTCCTTGTTTTTGATAGTGGCTTTAGGGAACACCTCACAAACACATCACTACATTATCAACAGTGTCAAAGCTCATATTCATGTGAGCTCTTTAATGAAAATGCAATTAGGTCACACCTTTGAAAAGTGTGATTCAATGTCAGCATAAAACAGGGAGAACCTGGGAACTGTAGTGTTTGATTTAACTTAATTATAAGAAAACTTATAAGAAACATCAGTTTGATGGAACTATCCGAAGCGTTTGCTACTGTACTTGATTTAGTTTCTCTTATTGTTCACACCTTTGATAAGTCAGTCCTTAAGATAGTAATATATATATATATATATATATATATATATATATATATATATATATATATATATATATATATATATATATTACAGTGTTAGACTGTTACAAGTTATAAGCCATATTTCAGTTTTATTCATGTGCTTTTATGAAGAGTACTTAATGAGTAATTGTGTCCACTAGATGGCACTGTTAATTACATAGTGCAGTGGTTTTCAAACCTTTTTTGGCCCTGCAGCCCTTTCCAAATAATCTAGTTTACCTTGTACCCCCATCTGAGATAGGGTCATAATATACCTATGAAAACAGGGAAAAATACGGTCTTTTCTAATTACTAGATTAAGTACTGTAAATGGAAAACTGCTGTTAAAAACGAATACAGTACAATTAGTTAACCACAGTGTATTAAATGACTAAGGCGTATACTGTGTTTTATGTGGAAACACAACCTTAACAGTGAAAAGATACCAATGTCACATACATAGTGCATTGCTGCTGTAAAATATGAGAATACTGGCCACAGGCTTGGCTTCTTAGCCACTCAGTTTCTAAAACGTCTCCAGTTCACCAGAGTTCACCAGTAACTGTAGCAAATGATTCAGCCAGATAGTAACTGATTTCTGTAGAAACAGAGACAGCAAGATACCGTCCGAGGAGGAGATCTCAAAATGACATGGTTAAAAAACAAAACAGCAATTTAAACCTTCACCAACATGTATTCTCAGCAAAATGCCAGTTAATAATTAAGCAGCTTTATCATGTGTTGTGATTGATTTACAAAAAGAATTGGTTTTAACGTTTATTGATGCAATTGTTTACTTATTTATTGTACTGAGGCCTACTTACACTTTTATGAGTTTATGACAGGAACCAAAGATAATGGAACAAATGTTTGGCATAAAAATTATACATTGTGCACGATATTATGTTACCTGATTTGACTGGGTTTTATGCAACGCTGTAATTACAGTTTCCACCACAATACTTACATAATATTAAAATTACAGTATATTGTTACAGTGAAAACCACTTGAAAGATGAATTGGTTAATAGAATCAACCACATATTGTAATCAGAAATGCCACATCTATGTTAGTTAATCTAAAGCATTTAAACCCATATTTACTGACTACATTTTAAATAAAGTTGTGTATTAAGGATGCTGATAACTTTATGAAAAGGTTACCCATGTCTATCATCTAATTTCTTGGTCACACACACACAAACAAAAATAAAATACAATGAATCTTCCAGTGGTTTTGACAGATTAATGAGGCTCTCATAAACACATTAGGCTCTATTTGATGGTAGAGAACAGCTTATCCAGTTGGTTGGAACATACTAGTGAAAATCTGGAGATGCACCAAGGAATCTGTCCATGCAATCACATGGTAATCCACCAGTAGTTTGCCATTGATATATCTAGTTTTTAAAGTCATGGGGGGATTTATGATACAAACCTATTATTCCTAAATATAAAGGGAAGCTCTCATTATATATTTGTAATATTATTTAGCATATGGCTGCTCATTTTGTTCTTTTCTTATAAAAATGTCAGTGTCATCCTACCACTTCAAAGTAACTACTGCTGACAGTGTGGGTACTCCACCAACCCTCTGTTCGTCCGGTATGGTGGTATTTCTCTGTCAGCTGTATACTGTATAGCAAGAGTATTGTGTTAGAAGTTTCCAGTCATCAGTGCATATATATATATATATATATATATATATATATATATATATATATATATATATATATAGATTTGGCCAGTATTGAAGTTCCCCTAATAGCAAACCAATTGTACAAGTGTACACAAATTATTGAAATGATTTATCCTGAGTGAAAGTTCAGAAGTAACACACTGTGTAAGTATTTGTTTGTTGCACTGTTGATTTGATGTGTCACACAGTTGTACCACCAGCTAGTAGTTGAGAGGATCTTTTTTGGACCTTTCAGCGTTCACATTAAAAATGTGAATGTTATTAAAAGTCAAGCCGTGTTTGCTAATGCTTTAAGGTGCTGACTAGTGCCTAATGATCCCAATGAAATCCAGGATGGACAAGCTTTGCTGAAAGGGTTCTGACATTTGTCATTTACCTTGTGAGATGGTGACATTTAAATCCAATTGCTGTGTGTGTGGCACAACATGCAAGTAATGAATATGAATCAACAGTTCGTTGAATCCAATTTGCACACTGTGTTAAATGGCACAATTTGCCAATTTACACTAATCGGGGGCAATGATCTATTTACGAGACAACAGAAGGTAGACATGGGCAATATTATAGTACACTACAAGTACCGCTTATTAAATATATTTGCACAACTGAGCACTGTACCTTGCAAATCAAGTGTTTAAGAATGAAACACACATCTGAAGAAACAGATTAGAATCAGATTGGATTGGTTTAAACCGGCAGGTTATAGGTTAATGAGATCAACCCCTTCGTTTCTTATAAGTTTTGAGAGAAAAGGGTAGGTTATTATGTATTTCAGAATTATTTCAAGATATTCTTCATATCATGGCAGATGAAGAAAGTCAAGGATCATATGCAGTAAATGCCTTTATCTTGTTCAGGTATTAGATTAACAGCTCTTGTAAGAGGCTATATGCAAACATTCTAATCAGAAATAAATCTGCCTTCCACCTCAGCTCCAGCTCAGCAGTGTTTTAAACCAGGGACCATTTCATTTTCAATTGCTGGAGGGTTTTTTGCCAATGGTGGTGCAATATTTTTATAGAGGCAGTAAAATATTAGAGTCATCAGCCATTTATGATTAGCCACAGCCTGAATGCTCAAATATGTGAGAGCAATTTGAATTTCATAGCTTTAGTTAATCTTTATAGAAAAACAGACTATTTTATTTTCCTCTTAAGGCGCAGCTAAATCCCTTTCAAACATTTTAATATGATTTTCTCAGGAATATAAATACATCCTAGAGACTCAAACCCAGGCAACATCGAATGCAAATATTCTTTCATTTTATTAATCGATGTTATGCTTTTAATAGAGGATCAATCGTAAATTCCTAAATAACTTTACCAAAGTGAACTGTATTACTACCGTATTGTATTAATTAGTAATAATAATAATAATGATAATAATAATAATTATAATAATTATTATTATTATTATTATTATTAGTAGTAGTAGTAGTAGTAGTAGTAGTAGTAGTAGTAGTGTTATTATTATTATCAGAAGTAGGTTTAGTTTAATTTAAAAAAAGACAAAGAGATACAGCTGCAGCATACTTGTGCTCATGTTTAAACACAACATCAATTCCTTTGCATTTTCACTGTATATGCTTCTACCAAAGACTATCGACTGTACAGGGTCTGTTAAAACTCATTAGGGGCCTAAAATGAGATTTTCCATTTCTATATTTCTATACTGAATCAGTTGTATGGGTCAAGAGACCCTGGCTTACAACAATACACCCTGACAGACACAGGTACTGCAGTACTCCTACACAAGCTATCTTTCTGGCACCCTGTAATCCCATGTCCAATAGGTTATAAACCCTTTGGGTTATACAGTAGTTTTTTAAATAATAATGCCAATATCAATTTTTCACCAAACTCAAATATGCCTTTCATTGGGACAGAGTGTACAGTAGTTTGCCTCTCTTTCTGCAGTAAACCTGGGTTTATTATATGCAAGCAGCTACCAGTAATTCAGAGGAGAATATGTAGATGGTAAACTTCGTAACACTTTAAAACAATACCTGCAAAGTCATAATTAATCCCTGCGGTACAGTATATATTGTAAGAATACCATCAGAAATCAGAACAATTCATTAATAAAATATACATTCCTATACTGTAATGGACACAAATTGATAATGAAGTTTGTAACAACATCAATATCTTTTTATAGATTTTTGCACCCGTTATGGAAAACATTGTTTAACTTCGAAATAAATACATTTTTTGTTATCGCAAAGATTAGCCAGTACTATTACAAAAAAAAAAAAAAAGTTTTAATACATTTTGCTGTAACTAGATCCAAGATTTCTTGAAGTATGGCATTGCTAAAGCACAAACATCAGCCAAGCCCGGCTTGCATGAGAAGGCTACAGATCAGTTATCAGTTAACAAGGTTTAGTTCTATGTAATTATAGCACCCTGTTGCAACCACACACAATAGCTTCGTAATGCTAAGCATTAAGGCCTCAAATACGCTGCTGCAAGCACATTAGCTCAACTAGTATCTATCTTATCATATGCACATCATAGCCATAAAACTTACTTTTTCTACGTGGAGAAGCACCTTTTGAAGTAATAAGCCATTCCTTCATATTCAATATTCCTCTTTTAATTTAGAGACTGGATTTTAATAGCGATCCTTTCAGGTTTTTTTTTTTTTTTAAATGTCGCAGCAGCTTGTTCAAAAGTGATCTCTCTAGAGAAATGCAAAGGTACAAATAGGTTGTGGTTACAGATGGAGTTTGGTCAGTGGTCGGAGATCTATATTCTGAAGGTAGACTTTGTCCACAAACTGGAATTTGAAATTTCAAAGGGAGAAATACTGTAGCACAGGGAGTTACACAGTTTTGAGCAGTCTTTGGCTGTTGATATTTATCCTGATGCAGTTTGGATCATTGATTGCAGTGCGTTACTTTGTGTTAGTCTTTAACTTAAAGGTAGAATGAGGTGAAATAAATATCTGAGTATGGCTTACTGCTGTTTGTATACTTTAAATATAGTCATACAGGATACAAATCCATTGAGATTATTATTATTATTATTTGTTTATTTAGCAGACACCTGTATCCAAGGCGACTTACAGAGACTAGGGTGTGTGAACTATGCATCAGCTGCAGAGTCACTTACAATTACGTAAATGACTCTACCAGAAAGACGGAGCACAAGGGGGTTAAGTGACTTGCTCAGGATCACACAATGAGTCAGTGGCTGAGGTGAGATTCAAACCGGGGACCTCCTGGTTACAAGGCTGTTTCTTTAACCACTGGACCACACTGCCTCACAGTGTGGTCCTGTGGTTAAAGAAACAGATGTAACATCTTGTTTACTGTGGTGTCCCATGGCAAGCTGTAATTACACAGTTACAATATACTGTTCAGTACATCCAGACAAATCACTAAAACAACATCAAACTCAAAAGCAAAGTCTCATATTCAAAGCAGAATTCCATTGAACTGATTTATCTGCTCACTTCTACAACCTATACAATCAACATAAAACCTTTTATAGCTTTTTCAATTAAATTATAAGTCTCTTATTTATATTTTCAACTTGTTCCATAAGTTTGTTGACTATTAAAAAATATATATTATTTCTTATCCTGGGTACAACCAAAAGTTATAATAATGTGTGAGAATCATATACAAATTGAGGGGCTGGTTTCTTCATGGCCTCATATGCTTACAATTTAAAATAAGTCTAGAAATTCAAATAGTGTTATGTATGATCTATCATATTGTTCATTTGAAGTGGACATTAATTCAGGATTCGTTCAATACATATCCATGTTGTTGATATTTTTAAATATGTGTTTATTCATAATAAATTAATGCTAGCATTGGGGTTAAGTATACATATTCTTTGATGTATTTGAATTTAATAGTAAATCATATGCTTGTTCGTCTATAATCACATTTGAATTACAGACGCTCATTATAAGTTATTGCCCCTTCTATGTAAGACAGATTCATTGTCTCAAGTTTTAACCTATGAATTACGAATGAATGTTTAAAGTTCTGGATGAAACTCTACACCTATTCTATTTGTTTTAAATGTGTGCTGTATTGTAATAATGTGTTAAATTAATATATGATTTGGTTTTGCAAATGATAAGAAACTAGCACCACATATCATAGCTTTAACAAACAAACAACGTTCTCAATGGCAAAGCAGCAGTGAAGAGGCAATAGTAGCAGCAGGAATGGCATGACAAAGACGGAAAAGTTATAGTACTGCAATGAACTGTATTTCAAATTGCAGAAATAAAATCATTCTGAAAGAAAACTGTGGTTACAGTCCAGATTAACCACAGTGTAATGTAATGCACTTTCGCTGCAGAAAATCAGTACACTAGCACAATCTTTTTTTAGCGACTGTTTTCCTCCTATGTAATTGTTTTACTTGTTTAATATCATATGATGTGTGTTCTGTATGATTCTCTATTGCTGTTTCTGCAGAAGCCATTATTTGCCATGCTTACTAACGATTCCAGCTTCTGAAAAGACTCCTCAAGATTGTGGGAAAGTAAAATAGGGAGTGCAGTGCACACCAAAGCCTGTGCAACTCTGAAATATGTGATCAGCATTAAGGATTATTTTTCAGAAGCAAATCTTGCTGGGATAGTACGCATGGAACTCTGATATAGTTACTTAACTATATTATTTAACTCAATTTTTTTTCTTCTTCTTCGTTTTTTGGGTTGGGTGTTATATATACGGTGGCTCACTGAGGACATGGAAGAAAATAAAATGAGAAATTTACTAGGTTGAGATACTGAGATATTGCAAGCATAGAATAATGGAATTGGAATTGCAAGCATAGAATAATGGAATTGGAATTGCAAGCATAGAACAATGGAATTGCAAGCATAGAATAATGGAATTGGAATTGCAAGCATAGAATAATGGAATTGCAAGCATAGAATACTGAGCTATAATTGCAAGCATAGAATACTGAGATATTGCAAGCATAGAATTGCAAGCATAGAATAATGGAATTGGAATTGCAAGCATAGAATAATGGAATTGCAAGCATAGAATAATGGAATTGCAAGCATAGAATAATGTCCAGTCCAGAATCATATTAAAGGACATATCTTAAACCCCAGTGCACTAGAGCGGACATTTTGAAAAGAGCTTTGAAACAGACTTTAAAGTTATAAGTGTAAAAAGTTGTCAGGATGTTAACAATAAAAAAAGAAATTACAGGTACATTATTTAAACAGTTGTAGCAACACATGGGGACATGTAACGTTATATTTTCCAGAATCCCACTACTTACTCTTTAAACAGGTAGCAATTAAATATTAGGAAAATATATGTGATATATAGTATGATATATTCTTTTCTGGCTTCCTAGTAATAAGCTTGTTGTTGCAGCGATGGTACGTGTAATGATAAACATAGTTGACTCACATGTTTTGATTTAAGGTTATATTATCCCTAAATATGGTAACATGATGGTGGACGAAAAAGCCTTAACCTTGTAGATTGTGTTTTATAGACATGTATATTGCTGCTCTTAAGATTTCAGGGAAAATGAAGATCTGTTCTGTGATATAAGGCTTTAATGACAGCTCTGATAAGATATACTACATTCCCTGGCTCATTTTTTTCAGGCTTACCCCATTAATGGTGAGAATTTTTCTTTAAGCAAATATTGATATCTAAATAAAAATGTCTTAAGAGCCCTGAATAGCAGTAAAGATATGTGTTAGCAAGCACAACAAGATTCAAAGCTGCCCCAGTTTTACACTAATATATTTTTGGCAAATTTTTACTATATTTGTCCCTTGTTTTGCGAAATCTTCGTGCCAGTCCATTTTGTTTACACACCCTTAGCAATACTAATTGATATTGTATTATAAGTGATCAATTTATAGGTGTTGGAAAAAATAAAAACACATGCCATATGTAGTGGACACTTTCTTGTAAATGGATTGTCCCTCAAATGGATGATACATGCTCACATACCATGTAACACGGATGTTGAATCAGTGTTATCCTGGTTGCCCATGGCCCCCAACTCCTTTATCAGCATTACAGCAGTAGATTCTAATATATTATTGTAGCATTACCGCTATATTGGATTAACCAAAGAGGCGACAATACGGAAAAACCTCTTTGACGGACAATACAGAAAAAAAAACAACTTTGTCATGGATCATTAACTAAATAATCTAGGTTAATTTGCTTTCCCATGACACACATTTTAAAGAACGACACAGAATCGCTTCGCTAACCATGGGTCACCTGGGCTTCGTGAAATGATTTGGGATCTTTTGCATGCTCTCCAAAAAATCTGATCTATTTATTTATTTTGCTCCAGCGAGATAAAAGGACATGTTCCTCAAAATGAAGCACTTTTAAACAAAGTGCATAAGAACTGAAGTAAACCACGTTCTAATAGGAACTGAGCAGCAGACACACAAATATTCATTCCAGCAAGTTTGAAAACTACAATTGGGACACCCTGACAATTGCAGTGTATTTGGACCATTGCATGACACAGCATAATCAGCACTGGTATATGGCAGCACAATGGCACTCATATGGTGCAATAGTATAGCAATGCATTACCAGTGTGTGCTGCATTGGCTCATTACATTTTAATACCATTAGTCCAAAGTATAACAATCCTACCACTGGGGCACCACTTTTCCTATGCCTCGTTGGAGCTGCCCTTGTGGAACCACTGCATTGTTACTGAAGATGGTTTGTGAAGGGGAGATAGACAAAGTGGTTCTTAATTGGTAATCCAGTTGAGCGAACACTGTAACTGATATCCCAAAGTCTTTTCCTGTACAGCTCCTCCGAGGAGCCTCCCACGCTCAGCTCAATGGCACTGTACAGCTGCTGGCTCACTCATGCATGCCTGTGACACAAAGAAGCAGTTAGCTGTGACTACTCACATCAGACTGGCATTCAGCATCAAACAATATTAAACCAGTGAAAGGATCCAAGGTCTGTCACGACTGAAAGGGGGGAAAGAAATACTAATACATGTTATTCCATCAGTCTACTGGCCCATTATGGTGTGTGTTTCTATTTATTTGTCTTTGCTCTTTACCACAACTGAAAACTTTTTTTTTTTTTTTTTAGATTGGTTCTGGTATAGTTACTTAACTATATTATTTAACTCCATTTTTTTTTCTTCTTAATTTTTTCAGTTGGGTGTTATATATACAGTGGCTCACTGAGGACACTAAAATGAGAAATTTACCAGGTTGAGATACTGAGATAATGTATCATCTGATCTTGAGATAACTGTTTGAAATGTTGAGATCTTGAGATCATTTATCACGTGATCTCGATATAACACATTGCTATTTTTTTTCCCACTGTCCTTAATGAGCCACCGTAGTGGTACGCCAGCAAGTAAAGCATTATTTTAAATCCCTCAAGCTCAGACAATGCATGTACCCAAATCCTGCTGGGCAGGCAGTTGCATTTTCAGAAAGGAACTCTGGTCTGGATACTTGTATATGATTTAATCCAGTAGCATTCATTTATGCCAATGTGCAGGCAATTGAATGCGAAACCCTCATTTTTTTCCACATGTTAACTCTGTTATTTGAAATATTTGTGTATTTCATTGTTTTGTTTACCAGACTGTGATTGGAGTGTTTTTTGATACCGTTATCTGAACTCTGACTCCAGGTGTTATTTAGGGAGAAAGAAAGAAAACAATAAAGAAGGAATGAAAGCATATTGAGATGTTTAGTTAGTCCAGGATTGTACTATACAGGTGGGTTTGTGTCATGAAGGTGCACTGTGGATAATCCTTGCCAGAATGCTCTATAGTTGCGCAGGCCTTATGATTTATAGACCTTGTATGCTGAAGCACCCAGGATCAATGACCTGGGGAATTCCTTGGCAATCACTTTCCTCTGTTGAAATGAAAGGCTCAGCACTTACTAACTCCTTCCAGTCGCGTTGGAAACTGATTTACACAACCCATTTTATACGATTCATTAAATGACTTACAGCTCGTTTCACAGACCCTGATTAGCAATAATGTTAATTTGGGTAAGTTAGTCCGCGATTCATGCCAATCAGTCCGAGAAACAAGCCTCAAGTGCTTCGTATTAGTTCTCAAATCCACAGGGCTTTTGAATGAACCTAAACATTTTTTTTAGAAATCTCTAAACTCTTTAGGAATATCTGAGGTTACTGTAAATACCACTCTTTAATTGATTAATCAAAAAATGATTTACTAAATCATTTTTAATAAGAGCAGGAGTTGTGAATAGTGTTTCTGTAATTCAAAGTTCTGAAACTGTATGGATACAAGTATATTGCAAAATGCTTCTAAATGTTTAGTGTATGCTGTAATAGACATAGTTTTAGTGTCATGTCAATATCGTATCTATATTTTTATAGTTAAATATCTCCAATGGGAATTGGGGAAAGCTGTGCAGTTGGTTTACAAGCATCAAAGCCTACAATACTTGGATTTGTTTAGCAGTGGGAATTCTTTAATTGCACATTCACACACAACCAATCGTATCTGCCAACTGCCTTTTTTTAAGTAATAATAATAATAATTTATTTCTTAGCAGATGCCCTTATCCAGGGCGACTTACAATTGTTTCAAGATATCACATTATTTTTACATACAATTACCCATTTATACAGTTGGGTTTTTACTGGAAGAATCTAGGTAAAGTACCTTGCTCAAGGGTACAGCAGCAGTGTCCCCACCGGGGATTGAGCCTACAACCCTCCGGTTAAGAGTCCAGAGCCCTAACCACTACTCCACACTGCTGAAAATAGAACTGGATTTAAAACAGAACAAAAGTATGTACAGTATGTGTTCCAATAGACTTCCATTAATATCCGATAAGATATTTATTTTGAGCTTCTCCTGTCGAAAGATAATAATAGATAGTAATAGATTTCCTTACCTGTAATTTACATATTTACAAATGTGTTTAATTATTTCTTATTATTAAGTTCCCAATATAAAGGCTTCAAAGTGAAACATTTGCTATTGCACAACATCATTTAGATATTTAATTTAACATCATGCAATCAAAGAAACTTAAAAATGATATCTCAAAAGTCTACCGGAAACCATAAGAGTTTCATGTTAGATTTCGAAATGCCACATTTTTCAATTTTTGTCAGTTTTTCATTAAGTATATGGAAAACTACAACGCGGTATGTAATTCAATATGTTAACGTAGCATTATTCATCAGGTTTCATTCCACTTTATGAAGCTAAATTAGTTACCGTAATTCTATTGGGCCATAGCTGTACACAAGACGTTAAATTGGATTTTCCCTGCCTGGACACTTTTATGAGCACTTATCCCCCCCCCCCGGAGTTTCAAACAGGAACACGAAGTCGACACGTCTATCAGCACTGTGTGTGTTCCTGCCTGCCATATTGTCTTATAACCCGAAAATGAAACAAAAAACACATTTCTGTAACAATGGTTTCTAGCTCTCCTTGTGTCCGCATGTGCCCTGCATTGCAACTGAAGATCAATCATGAATGCGAAGATCCGTGATAGTGATGATTCAGATAGGTATTTATTTATCTATTTTGGTGTAAATAGGTCACTCACCTTTCTTTGAATTGCTTCCTTCTTAATAACTTAATGTAAAAGATAGCACTTAAAGTTAGGTTTAGATCCAAGAACTCAAGATAGGAAGGCTTAACATGCCCAATTTTTCACCAGTGAATGGCATACACCCTTTTTGAAGAGTTAACTGTGGTATGCAATGGTAGACAAGGCTTAGTTTTTCATTGCTGTATGGTAAAGCTAACATACATTAAATTCAGTACACTGGGCCCAGTTCAACGTTTATCTGGGAAAGAGGGTTTTAGGAAAATAGGAATGTTAAAAAAATAATGGCCATAGTATAGTTAAAGCAATCGTGGACAAACTAACTCAAGATTATTGTTAGTCAGGTTTTGTAAAACCAGTATATTACCATTAGGGTTTATTCTGCTACCTTGCAGGATGCCACTTGTGCTGCTTGGTAACCACAGCTTACCATGATCTTTTTTTTACCTTTACTTATATTTCCTTTAGACTAAAAAGAAAAATAACAAGCAATAGAAAGTTTTATTTTTACGACTTAGCACTTAGTCTGTCTTTTCAGTGAAACGTTCTTTCCCAACTCCCAGCTTAGCCATTGGCCAGCTTAGAGATAATCATTAAGGCTTTCTATAAAGTAAACCAAATTAAATTCATTTACATATACAGTATAAAGGTATAGTTAGGATAGCTGATTGCAGGCTACTAGGTACGCTATTTATCGAATTTGTTTCATCATCGCTGGCATATCGCTACTCCATACTTTGCATGTCCTAGGATTTTTACACCTATGTCACTGATAAGTAGCCTATGCAATAGCCTGGAATCAGCTGTCTTGTACATGTACAGGACACTGCCCAGTTTTTAAAAACGTAGACGTCTTGAAGGTTTCCACTGCTGGAATAGCAACCTGCTAGCAAAGCAACATGTTGGCAAATAAGCAGAAGCACATAACTGACTTGTTCATTGGACTTTAAAACGAGGAAAGACCATAGTGCTTATAATAGTTACATATAGAGAAATAGAGTCTACTTGGAATAGAGTCTCTATCGCTGGCATAAAAATCTGATCCACTCTGAGGAGCGTTATCTCGTTGCACACTTGATGTGCCCTGTAGTTATCACTTCATTATTCCTTTGATCACAGCACTATTCAATCACATTTCTTGACACAGGACAAGCCCAAACACACCCATGCTTTTAACTGAACACTCAAGAATGACACAGAAAGTGCATTGTTGAGAAGGTGTTTCTTTCTTAACAGTGGATTGGTGAATAGGGGAAGTGCAGAAACTGTCAGCAATTGTTTAGGTTGAGATAATGAATGATGTCACCAAGTACCATTACTTGATCTATTCTAAAGACTGGCATATTTAAAAATGCCATTGTTTAAATCCTTCATATAGAGCCCCTTCAGGTTCTTGGGGCCTATTTTAACCTAAACACTGGCAGATCTAAATACACCTGTCCCTTTTAATTTATCAACTAGTTTAGAACTCGGACGATCTTACTTAAGGTAAGTCCTTAATTAGTGCTAATTGATATCTGTGAAACAAGCAAGTAATAAACTCTCCAGGCTTTTTCATTCAGGGACAATATATAATGGATCTTGGTCTTTGAGAAAAGAATCTTCTATGGGGTTCATCCTCAAAAGGGACATTTTAAAATAATCCTGCAACCGCTACAGCTATTAAATAGTAGCTGAAATCAGCAAACTTTACTGAAGTATATGTCATTAAAACAATAAATATCTAAAAAACAAATCTCAGTCCTGCTATCACTCGAAAACAAGCTGATACACCAATGAGTGGGCAGGTTAAACATTAACCTGTAAACCCCTCCACCTCTAAAGAGAACAGGCCTTGGAGTAGGCTGGGCCCTTTAGTCACAACTGGGACTCGGAACTCACTGCAAAGGGACAACGTTGTGGTCAGTTCAGAGTTAGCCTCAGACAAGAGAGCACGAAGTGACCTGATAATGCGACTTTCGAAAGCACTGATAGACATGGACATGGCAGACTACAGCGAGGCTCTGGACCCTGCCTACACTACATTGGAGTTCGAAAATATGCAAGTCCTGGCGATGGGCAATGGTGAGTCTTTTACTGCGTGAACCTAATAATAGCTCTTATAAAACTGTAATACTTAAATACTATAACATGATTTACCATGCTTACTGGTGCTTTAAATGGCACTGCAGTCTTTATAGCCGCTTTTAAAAAAGACCAAATAATAAAAACGATGTGTGCAATTATTTAATGCTAATACTGCAGTCCCAAATCAGTTAACTTTGGTTAGGTAGGAGTGCCACCTTATATTGTATTGCCAATTTCTACAGCAGACCAAATGCACAGACATTGTATAGTGCTTCATACATTTCTAATCGATTTGCTTGATATTTTAATTTCTATTTATTATATTGTTTTAATGTAAATTCTGTGAACAGTGCGATGATATGGAATCCCCTTCTCTGTCATTGCTGTCTAAACTGTGATATTCAGACCTTGATGCTGAAGTTATACGTTTTATAGATACCAAGTGCAATTATATTCTGGTTTCATGGCTCATCAGATCCCCTCACTAACACAGTAATTAATTAACCCAAATTCTCTCTGTTTACCTACGTGTCACATGCTCTTTTTATTTGACTTGGAAAACTCAATCATGGCCTAGCCTTGTGAGAAAGCACTAGCCACTGTAACTACTGAAGCAGGACAGATAACAAGTCCTGCCTCTTTTTAATGCAATATTCAATTTCAATGGAACAAATTGCAAAGTGCCCGAAAGATGTCATGAATTTGGAACTGCTATTAATCTTGACAAATTAGCCATAAGTAATATGAATTAGAATGATGTTACGGTATTTGTATTAACAAGGACACTACTGTATTTGTGACAGTTCCCCCAGAAACAGCTGAGTTGCATTATGACGGTTTTAGTGGAGCTGTCAAAATCTACAATTGCAGACTCATTGCATAGCTGTCAAAGGTGTGCATTGTTACTGGGAGTCATTGATATAAGAAGTAGGAACAGCTCTGAAACTAATCAACTGTTAATCCTTAGTCACACATCATTGAACACTTTTAATAACATGCTTATGGATGCTTGTGTGATCACAACTATCCTACCGCTGCATTTACAAACCTGTTTGCCAAGAAAGATACCCCAGTTTCATCTATACCAACACAGTGCATGGGATACCCCATTTTTAATGGGTTAAGGTAGGAGATGTAGGGGGATGTGGGGTGAATACAGGCGATTCAAATTTGTTTTAATAATATATATATATATATATATATATATATATATATATATATATATATATATATATATATATATATATATATATATAACCTCAAGGTTTCTGTTGAAGAATGTTTTAAATGTGTTTTTTATTGGGGGGGGGTTGTTGAACCAACAGGGCTTAGAATAATATACAACAGCAGATGCTGTACATGTACCAACTTTTAAAAGCTGCTGTTAAAGGGGTGCTATGGTGCTGCTTTTCAGGTGTGGGTCCAGATGTGTAAAAGGGTTCAAGCAGTAAAACGATATTGCATGAGAACGAATGTGAGTTAAATCATACATTAGGGACAGACTGGTCTGCTAGTGTGCATAGCACTCCTGCTGCTAATTGTACCATTGAGCAGCCCAGCCCAGATCACTCTTACATGACTGGCCTCACTGGAGAGCTTCACACGTTTTTTTTTTTTTTCACGTTTTTTTTTTTTTTTTTTTAATGCAGTTTTGCCAAAATCAAACTGAATCAGACACAATATCTTTAAATTATAATGACTAAAAAGCCATAGAAATCCCTGTGTAATTGCTGTTATTGATATGATGTTCCACCTGAATTCAGTCTGTGGCATATTTCAGTCATCTAACAAAAAAATTAATGCAGAATAATATCGTATCCTATGTAATTCTATTGGCATACATAATATTTTCAGATATTATTTTAAGGTGTTACATTGTTCTCAATAGTAGAGTCCAGGCCCTATAGTATTGTATAGAATGCATAGTAGACCCACAACTGAGCATATAACAGTAATACAACATATTATATCCTGTCTGCAATAAATGATCACTAAACATGGAAGGTTTTAGACTGAAACAATAAATACCTTAACTCACATCCAATCAGAACTCTCATTTGGATAGATTTAAACCTAGAATCTCCACTGTTCCACTTTTTAACTAAGCAAACATATTGAAACTTAAACCTCTGGAATAAATGCCAGTGAACAGTGTTGCTGTCTGAGCCATTTGTTTATCCAAGCTGTACCATGTACTGTTATCAATAGATAGGAGGGTTTTGAATCATAATGAAAGTGAAAAGCAGACCAGATCCTACTGATTATCATACATTATGTACTAGCACATTTTAAATAGTTATCCTCCAATCCGACAGAGACACAAGCAGATTAACTGAATGCAAATAGACTGTTTTATTTCAAGTAGTGTACTCCTTGCTCATTTATCTTATCTTCATATTTGAGTAGAGTAGGAGAGGATACCTTTAGAAGATGATAAGGTCACTAATCTTCCTTTAAAACATGTTTATTTGGTTAGGGCAATGATTATTTTGTATAATGCTGCTCCAAAATAACAACAACGAACAATGCCAACAAAATTTCATACGAGTACCAGATATTCCCTGTATGAAAAATAAATGTGTCTAGGAATGTATAGTTTATGGAGCTGATATCTCTGTAAAATTTCAAACGTTATATTTTAAGATTTAAAATTCTACACATAAGAAAATCATGGATATGTGTAAAATAAATGTAAGAAAAATATTATAAATATTCCCTAGACTATATATTTAATATAGGTCATATATATAGCATGCTACAGAATGTCTGAAATATAATAAAATGCTCTTTGAGTATATTTTTGCATGTTTATTTTCATTGCACATGGTTTAACAACCTCTATTCTAAAGTGTTTCTAGTAATAACAATAATAGAAATCTCCTGTCATTTTTAGACTCCTCACCTGCCGAAAGTGCGAACATGAATGCCTCCAGTCACCTGAGTGCAGGAGCTCTGTGTGCGATATGTGGGGACAGAGCCACGGGGAAGCACTATGGAGCCTCTAGCTGTGACGGCTGCAAGGGCTTCTTCCGGAGGAGCGTCCGGAAAAACCACATGTACTCCTGCAGGTGAGACCCGCAGTGCTGGGGTGGGGAACCTGTCAATTCAAAGGTGTTTTCTTGAAGTATTAAGACTGGTGTCATCATATTGCACTCCCAAAGCCAGTCTGCTCTGAACAGACCCTCAATTAGTACAAATTTTGGACTTACCTTACCTAAAGTAACATTAGCTAGTATTATGGGGTCTGTGAAACCAACAATGGGCATGTAAATATAAGCATGGCATGAGTATCATTGTTCTTTGTGCAACCTGCGTTCATGTAAGCCCCACCTTCATGGTTATTGGACATGGCAGTCAATATTAAACCCATGCATAATCAAATCAAACACACTCTATTTGTATTCATGGGCCGTTGATGGCTCCTTTACCATCAGTGGTTGTCCGAACCATATCAACACATTCCCGATACGGCCTTACAAATGTAAGTAGATTTTCAGATTCGCCAAGAAATCGGAAAGCTAAAGGTCAGTGTAAACTTATACAGATGTGAATACAGCCTATTATACTGTAGAAGCATACTTGCCAACATTTGGAAACTGTTCAGAGGGACACCAGAGGGAGGGTGTAGCAGCTAACTCCAATCCTTCACATTCCAGTGGCTCCCACATTATACTCAAAATCATACACACCAAATCATTCATCAGTAACCTGAGACCTGGTCATGTGAACACAATCACTGCAGTGCACGGGAGTCAGCAGCCGCTAAAGAGAAAGAAATAAAAAGAATAACAGTACGGGAGCGAGAGCGAACGCCCTAGAGCTGTGAAGAATATCGAGACTGTCGCGATCATCTAGGGGCTGTTGGCATGTATGTAGAATGGATAAACATTTCAAAGGATGTTTGAAATGGTTCAATCTTCGTTGTTTTGACCATCACCTGATTTCCCTTTAAAATATGCCATGTTCTCTATAAACAACACCATGCTTCCATTTTTGACCATTACTATGTATTTCAAACAAGAGCATTATTTTAATAAAAAGTGCTGTCTGTTAAGCCATGTATTCAATACTGACATATGAACATGTTATTCATCCAACGCTCCTGTAACCACACATTGAAAATGTGTCTTGTTGTTGTTATAATATATTCTAAATGACTGTGAGGATCATTCACATAGAAGCTGCTCTTGTGGCAGGTAATGTAAACGTTTATATATGGAAAGCTTCCTGGATTACAATTAAGTAAATGCATTGCCTTTAGGGCCTAACTCATCTGATCAACACAGTACATGAGTGTTTTATAAGACGTTTTTTTTTTTTTTTTTTTAAATAATCAAATTATTTAATAATCAGAGCTATTCTGCCACTGTTTCACAAAAATAGCGAATAGTTCCCCAGAAGTCTATTCAAAAATGTGTTACTGATGTGTTATGTTTGTGGAAGTAGAAGAAATATCAATTTTCTTTCTGTTCATTGTTCACTTGTACACCCAGAGTGAAGAATACCTCATTTTTACTCGTCCGATATTTAAACTGCTCAGTAAAGTTAAAGCTGTTTTTAATGTGACTATTCCTTCGGTTGTGTTTCAGGTTTAACAGGCAGTGTATTGTGGATAAAGACAAGCGAAACCAGTGCCGCTACTGTAGGTTGAAGAAATGTTTTCGGGCAGGCATGAAAAAAGAAGGTATGACTCCTCTGATGTAAATACTTGCAGGACCTCATCCTGGACTGTATTCATCTGCAGCCAACATGTTCTGCTTATCGTGAAATTATCTGTTTAATTCAGTTGAAAACATAACACACTTTCTGTTTATTTGTTTTTCCTTTTAGTCTTAACTTAGATTCAGTTCCATAATAAACTGTCTTAAGGGAAAGTGGAAAAGCCTATTCACTCCTCTCACCATTCTGTGAGTTCACTTTACCCCTGACCAGAACACCCCCCTGACAGTCCCGGGCCAAGCAGAGAAATGTCCTGTGCTGGAGTTAGAGGCCTGAGAGGCTAGTGAATTAGCCCTATGAGCCTCCAGGTATCTCAATACAGTTTTTAATAGAGTTACTTGGGTATTATTTCCAGTGACTCTGTGTGGAAGCCAGGTTGTGTCAGTTTAATGCTACTGGCAACTCTGATCGAGAGAGCCTGTTGATTGTGGAGCACCGTGCGTGTAAATTCCTCATCTGTCAGTACAATACTGCTACTAGATTAAAAAATAAAAAAAAAACTTTATTGCCACCAGGGATTACTGGTGAACTGCTGATAAGGTAAGATTACGTTAAAAACAAGGAGTATAGAAATGCAACTGGAGACATACCTGAGCTGTGTTGGAAGCCAAGTCCCAGTCTGTTAATGTTCAATAGAAACCGCATTGAGGTCTATGACCGGCTTTTGCTGAACAAACATTTCTAAAGCATCATTGCGTGATTAAACACTGCATCCTTACTGATAAAAACACCATAACCTTGGGAGGGTTTTTTTTCTCTTTTTTTAAACAAGAGCTGACTGTAAGGTTTTCTATTGAGGGCGTTCATAGCGGGACTATTTATTAAAGTATTGTACTCCTATTCAAAGAAATCATTTGAAAGGATTGATTCATAGTTTTCCAGGGGGCATCCACTAATAAAACACCTATACATGTGTTATGTAGGGGTTGATGATTATTAATACAAAGTTTATTAGAATAGCATGTTAGTAAAGCTTTTGTAAGGTAATTATAACACTGTTTTACTATAGCATGTTATTGTTATTATTATTATTATTATTATTATTATTATTATTATTATTATTATTATTATTATTGTTGTTGTTATTGTTATTATTATTATTATTATTATTATTATTATTATTATTATTATTTGGCTAGTACATTTGTAGAGGAAAACATTATGAAATAAATTAGCTGATATGGGAATGGTTCTAACTTGGAATTGGCTAGTAGTTAACAAAAAACACATTTGTGTGATCAAAAGCTGTAATTCATTGTTCATTTTAATTTAATGAGTATTGCATGATTATTTTTGCCTGTATATTTTTCAGTGTGATAGAATATTGTTGAATATTTTCTCCCCAGCTGTTCAGAACGAAAGAGACCGAATCAGCACCAGAAGGTCGAGCTACGAGGACAGTAGCCTACCGTCCATTACAGCCCTGATCCAGGCAGAGGTGTTGTCAAGACAGGTAACTCACAGAACAGATAGGCAAGCTGACTGCATCTGCAAGTTCAATAGACTCTGAAAATAACAAGTCTATTGGGCAACACTTTACATTGAGTCTCCAATTACAGTGTATTTACATAGTCATTACACGTTAAATACATGTGTCTTTACACTTAATTACAATGTTATTATGCACATCTAAATGTACATCTTTTTGCAGGATATATGTAAGTTAACAACTGTATCAGAAAGGGTTAGGATTAGGGGGTTAAGGTTAGGTTTAGAGTTAGGGTTATGGTTATAGCATGCAAAAAATGTGCACATTAAGTACATTGTAACTATGCATAATAACATTGTAATTATGTAAATGCACACTAATTAGAGACACTTAATGTATAGTGTTACCATTGATTGACCTACAAGAAATTGTTTCACTGTGGTTGAATCTGCAATGCTTTCCAAATGCAAATAAAACACTTGCAGCATGTGAGGCTTTAGAAGCTGCAGTCATTGTTATGTGTGTATCATCAGACTTCAATATGCATTTTACAATATAAATCATGTTATCAGCAGGTCAGTAGTTTAGGGTTTAAATGATTATAACAGTGGCAGCAGCATGTAGATCTGCTACCACAAATAGGATTTCTAATAACAGTTTTTATATAAACTGAATCTCAGTGTTATTGTTTTTTATATACCTGTATCAAATATGATTTTCATGCATAATTGAAGTTTATACAGTGCTTGTATCTCGTTTCAGATTTCCTCTACATTGCCAATACTAAATGGAGATATCCGAACAAAGAAAATTGCCAGTATCATCGACGTGTGTGAGTCCATGAAACAGCAGCTCCTGGTCTTGGTAGAATGGGCCAAATACATTCCAGCATTCTGTGAACTAGCACTAGACGACCAGGTGAGCCACCTGGACTCCAGCTAATACAATGTGTTGTATTTTAATGCGTGCTGCTTCCAGTATTTCATCCTGAGCTTGCACATTCATATGCCAGTAGCATTCCATGTTTCCAAGATCATTTCAAATACATTTTCTTGTTTAAAAAATCAACACAGGTTTATAATAAATTCACATCACCACTTAAATAAACTTGGTTTTCTGAGAGATTTCTTAGCATTTCAAACTGGCCAGAAACATGGAAAACCTACCAGGCTCCATTTATTTTGCACCAACCTAGTAAGCTGGTTTGAAAAATAAAAAAAAGCTCCACAGATTCTGAACCATGCAGGAGACAGGGCTTGGTAATTCATTTCTAGGTCCTGAATTCATGAGAATGAAAGAGCCACAAACAAGGAAATAACATCCCAATTACAATGTGAGCTTATACTTGTTTTTCAGTTAGTTTTGCACCAATCCTCTTGATAGTGTATAGCTAGGTACTGTCCCTTGTCATACTTCAGGGGAGTGGTAGAGCTGAGATTTAAAAAAACACTGACGCTTGGCTTGCTGTTGTACAGAAGGACTATGGGGCAATTTTTTCAAAGAATTTCCTCCAGTCTTTAATTAACTCTGCCTTTTTGAAAGGACAGAAATGCCTGTTAATGTTACACGACTATAACCACTAACTAAGTAATGAAATGCAATGTCTCTCAAGCTGTTGGTTTCTCAGTCTTGAAACATTTACACGGAATTGTCTCGCCTCTAAAAAACAAGAGTTAATTAAAGACTAGTGTAAACACCCAGCATATGAATACACTGAGATGAAGTTTTGAAGGTACAGTAATGATTTTAAATAGTGCCCTATATTCTCCTGTTTCAGTATTCAAATAACTATAATGCTGATTCATACAGGTGGCTTTACTACGGGCACATGCTGGGGAGCACCTACTGCTTGGAGCAGCAAAGAGGTCTATGATGTACAAAGACATTTTACTATTAGGTAAGAAAATGTGATCCCAAAGGGAGAGCTGAAATAGTTTTATCACTACTCTGGAACTAATGTTGGTGTAGGTGTAGATTTGCATGCTTTTAGCCCAGACATCAGTGTCTTGAATTTCTTTCAATATAGATTTCTTGTAGACTGCAACTTGGAAATCAACCACAGTATCACGGGTCTTTGTGGAATGACTTTGTGGGTGGAGAAGATTGGGTGTTGATTCCAATTTTGTTTTTTCTTTTTTTTACCAAAGGAAATGACCACATTATTCCTCGTAACTGCCCGGATTTAGAAGTGAACCGGGTTGCCGTGCGCATCCTGGATGAACTGGTGCTGCCATTTCAGGAGCTGCAGATGGACGATAATGAATACGCATGCTTGAAAGCGATTGTTTTCTTCGACCCAGGTATTGACTTACTGTAAAAATGCAAAACAAGTGCAGTTTATATATGTCTGCAAACTCAGGATTCTCATGTTGAGGTTCTGATTAATGTAGTAGCCCCTAGTTTAGCTCAAAGAACATGTAGTATAGTCTATAGCTTCTTTTGGAATGAGCTGAGCGCTCTTCTTTATATTATCTATCCCAGATTCCAAGGGTCTGAGTGACCTCAGTAAAATCAAGAGGATGCGCTACCAGGTTCAGGTGAGCCTGGAAGACTACATCAACGACAGGCAGTATGATTCGAGGGGCCGCTTCGGGGAGCTGCTCCTCCTCTTGCCCACCCTGCAGAGCATCACCTGGCAGATGATCGAGCAGATCCAGTTCGTCAAGCTCTTCGGGATGGCCAAGATAGACAACCTCCTGCAGGAGATGCTTCTAGGGGGTAAGCACACTCACAGCTCCACACTCGGGCACTGGAAAGATATGAATAGCTTCTGTCAGGGATTCCCGTTGTCATTCTTCAACTTTTTAGTTTATTAACTGTTCACAGCCAGCTTAATAACAAGTTAGCAAATCATATTCATGGTAACATGTTTATGAAAAAAGGTATATATATAAAATGACTATTAACACACAATGAGCAACGTTTGGTGGTGCTAGTAAACTGTCTGTTACCAGTTACAAACTAGAATGCCCTTTCTTAACTTTAAGGACTATTTGAAGGTTTGCAGACATAATTTATAATCAAAATGGACTTTAACAAACATTCCTTAAAACACTCCTTAAAGTTTTGTGAATAAGGCCATATAACTATTAAGGACTGGTAAGTCCTTGATAAAATCAAGCCTGCAGATCGAGAAAACTTTTAGAACTGTTATTAGTTCCTTCACATTTTTCAAAGCACTCTTTAACCTAAAAGAACCACTCTTCAAAAAACAGTTTTATTCAAGGCTGAAGAGCTCAGTTCCAACCCAATAAATGTCCCATTGGTGCAGTATGTGATACCTGTTTCAATATATTATAAGGAGTGGTTCAGTACAATACAGAATGCAGTTAATGCCACTTCAAATAAAGTGTCACAACAAAATAAGAGCAATCTCGAGGGTGCTCAAGTCTTAATTGTACACCGAATAGCACAGTGGCAAAGGTTATCTGTATAACTGTTGTCAGAAGCCTTTTAAAAGGTTGATATGGTTCAGTTAATGAATAGGTAAATCAAAGGGTTCACTGGCCCGGGCATTGGCAGCAGTCAGTTCAGCCTGATTCCAGCCAAGGCTCTCTCTCAGTGGTGTGGCCTTGGCCTCATTCTTAGCAAAGGTGACCACGTAACAATTAGCAGCTCCAGAGCCAGAAAATACTGGCTTACATAAAAAAAATCCCCAATGTATGTTTTCTCATCATATTTTATAAAATATACAAACAACTCTTTCCTTATCTTGATTCTAGACCTATATTAATACAATTGCTGACAGTTGAGTGCATGTACTTCCCTTATTCACTCATCATACATTAGTGTATTGTTTAGAATATGTTTTATGAGCCCCAGCTGGTGTATGTGTTATATATTATTAAACCCTTAGATTACTTCCCAATTGGCTAATACATGGTCACATGACAAAAAAAAAAACTCAGCAATGACTTCTAATGCCAACATACAATAAACAAAATGGTGGACCAGTCAAGCATTACAGATTTCTCTAAATGAATAATGTTCAATAAGAGTTTAATATTAAGACTTTAATAAAGCTGATATGTACCTACTGTCTGTCACTTTTTAAACCCTCAGGACATTGTTTTTCATTACAGGCCTCAATTCTAGTCAATATCAGCAAACACTATAATAAGGTGTGCATTTAATGGATTTGGATTTCCTTTTAAAATCACTGCTGCAGATACAGCATTCATCCACTGGGTGGCAATGTGTCCTATATAAAAAACCCATTATAAAAAGACAGTAGGTCACCCAGGTAAAATGTAACAGCATTAAACGAGACAGGAGGTAATTTTAAATCCATTACACAACTATGCATCACAGCATACTTGATTCATGTTCAGATGATTACAAGTGTTTTGTTTTCGGTTTGAAGGTTCTGCAAACGAAGCCCCTCACACACCCCACACTCTCCACCCCCACTTGGTCCAAGAACATCTCAGCAATATTGTCCTAGTGTCCAACAACATGCCTAATCAGATTCACAATGGACAGATCTGTAAGTACAAAACAATGATAATGGAACCACACACATCATTTAAGATTAAAAAAACCTCAAACTTCTAGAAGCAGGTGAAAGTGAAAGTATTACACTTTGATAGCTCCAGTGTTGTACTGTTTGTGTCGTTAATATCAGTATTATTATTTTTGACTTTCACAGTATTAACATTCCTTCTCTTTTTCTTTGTCCAGCCACTCCCGAAACTCCACTTCCTTCCCCTCCTGCAGGCTCCAGCTCAGAGCAGTACAAAATGGCACAGGGGGTGATCACTACTGTAGCCAAGCAGCCAATATCTATCCAACAACCCATCGCAACCAAGCAAGAGGCGATGTAAGAGCCACGGGGGTGGAGGCGATGTAATAGTCATGGGGGTGGAGCTCGGAACCTCCAAGCAGAATGTGAAATGATTTTGGATTATCTTTTTTTTTTTTTTAAGTACAGCCAAGAAAGCTGTAGAAATAATAATTTATGGTATCTAAACCTATTGTACAGATGTTAGGAAAAACTATATATATATTTATCTGTTGTGACCACAAGATGGTAAGCTTGGACACAGAAGTCTAACAGACCGTTAAGAAAAGTAACTCAGCCTTTAACTTGAAAGACCCCCTGGCACACAGTGCCTTCTTTTCAGTCCTGGTGGTGAGAAGCTCACAGAATAAATGTAGTTTAGTTAGCCGTTTAAAATGGTTTGCCGTCTACTTTTTCTACAATGATATAATAAAACCCAACATGAAAAAAGCCTTGGAACATAATCCAAACAGCAACTTTTCTTCAAATCTGGAAATGAAAAGGAACCTTATTCACAAATATGTTTTTAAATGAAGCTTTACATACTGCACTGCAACCCTTGGCAGACCCGCAGCAGTGCAAGTCTGAAAGCTCCATTCACAAAGACATGTTCTATTGATATCATATGACATGTTTTATTGATATCATATGACATGTTTTATTGATAGCATATGACATGTTTTCTGGTGGTGGCAAAGCAGAGCTTCATTTTTATCAGCAGTCCTCCTGTTTGTTTGTTTGTTTGTTTTTTTATTGCATTTTACTGAAAATTCATGTTGTTGGTGCTTCAATTATATGATCAAATGAGTAATTCTAACATTAGAGAAACAATGTTAAATAGTTTCCTACATTTCTTTTTTTCTCTGGCTTCCATCTGATAAGAATAGGCACAGTACAAGAATGCATACATACATACATACATACATACATACAGTACACACCTACATTCATTGTAACACTTCTAAATGCTATTATTTACAGTGTAAAATACATACAGTTTGTGTAGCAGAATACTGGTGCAACTTTTTGTCAATATTCCTTTGTTAAAACCTTCAGATGTAAACCAAGCTGTTACTTAAAAACTGTCGTTTCATATTCTGAAATGGGGTTACAGCCTTTTATTGTACCTGCTGTCTTGGAAAGTGAGGCTTCTTTAATTTATTAAGTGCTTAATTTCCCAACCAAATCAATGTATAAATTATAATGACTGTTTCTAGTGATGCATCGAAAGCATAAAGCAGTAGGCACGGGAAATAATTCAGGAGATGTTCTTTTTTCCCCTTTGTATTTAGAGTACTGTAGTTTCTGAAAAGTGTATTATAAATGTTTTATTAACAGAAAGTGCCTTAACAACCACGTGTATACTGGATACTGCCTTCAGGTTGCAATAATGGTGGTGTTCTAACTTCTTACTATGTCAAAAATTAAATAAATGCCAAAAGATTTTTTACACAGACTTTCTTGATTCTTCTTTCCATCCATTTCTGAGCCTGTTTCTGGTCTGATAGATTTGAAAGAAGGTACAGAAAATGAAATAATGTCATACATATTACCTGTTGTACACTTCTGTTTGTTAGATAGCTTTAGAGCTTTATGTTTTAAAATGATCTTATTCAGTTCATGCAACCCTGGCTCATTGGGTAAAGGAATGACTGCACGGTGTGCAGGGTGAGTCATATTGTCACTTAAAAATGTTGTAGTAAAAGCATAGAAAAGTGCAACACAGCCAAACAAAAGTATGATGAAGCATAGGCAAGCACTGCAAATCCCAGAGAGGTATGGTAAAGCATGCACATCTTGGTAAAGTGAGGTAAATGCATGGTATAACCAGCATAGGAAAATTGCTAAATTATTACGGTGAAGCAGATAATTGATTAATAACAGTAAAGGATTGGAGAGAATTTCACCCTCCTGGTGAAGTGGCCCTAGTAAGCACAACAGGCTACTTATAAGAGTAATTCTTTACCCTGGTATGATATCAGACTTAATATAATAATGAATATACATATCATGTGCAATTGTGAGCCATAGATAGCCAGGTGCTATTTCCCCTGACCAGTGTATTACCAAGGACAAGACCATGAGCAGACCACATCAATGGTAACACAATGCACTGACATGGCAGCAGAACATGGTATTGCAATGGATTGCCTGCACTTGTAGGTTCAAACCATTGTGATATCATTGGTATGTCAATGTATGAAAATGTCACTAGTGTAGTCAAGCAAGAGGCATAGAGCAACCGCATTGACATTGGTAAGAGCAAAACCCTTAGTAAAAACCTTAGAACCTCAGGAATAAAGAAAACCAGAACTAAACCCAGTCCATGCAAAGGGAGTGCACCAGACGAACAATACTGGAACAATAGTGAAACCAGCATCAGAAATCATGGGCACTGCTTACAAAATATCCACTCTGCTAGAACCAAAATGATAGCAGAAACAAAACAAGCATGCTGATATTGTTTCAGAGGCTTCAGTCTGTTATCTTTGAAAGCAGTTTGTGCAACTTGTGTTTGCTCTGCAAATACTGGGCCTCCAGTAAGCATTCCATCAATAGCACAACACCCCATGACAGTTTATTTAAGGCAGTTTATTTGTCATTTTGTAACTTGAAAGGCTGTTTCTTTTTAATTAAAAAGCAGAAATTCAGCTCCATTATGTTGGTTCTTCAAGGGTTTCCTTTGGGAGATACACAGATTTTACAATGGTTTCTCAATAGAGATATAGAAACTAATATCATAATAGATACTATCATATCGAGAAAGAGTTATAAAGGGTTCATTTGTATCAGTGCATCTCTATAAAATGAGTTTTCTTCCTGAAGAATGTAAAACTATTATTTTTTCATCTTACTGTATTGCTGTTCTAAATGAGACAGATTGTAGACTCCCATCATTCTTTTTACCAGGCCTACAGTACGTGATTGAACTGGTCTGTTATCAAGAAGGGTCTGTAGTCTTCCGTGTTAGCAAGCCCTCACCTTTGTGAGCACTCCTGTACAGAAGCCAGAAGATCTTAAACAGTAGTAAGTAGATTTTAATCAAATGTTATGGGATAGTGTCACTATTGAATCATACCATGGGCTGAGACTCAGTGTTCGCCATAGAAACTGCACCCATGGAAAAAGGAATCATAAAAAAGGCAAATTGGACAACGTGGCATTGCTAAGTCTTCTTGTTCTCTCAGAGCAAGGGTTTATGATTACTTTATAACTCAGTCATAAAATAATTAAAGCTTGCTTCAAGGAACAGTAGTTGCCAGTATTATGTAGGTTGTTGTTCTGTTGACATAGTTACACTATTCATTCCTCTTACAGTCAATCCTTTTAATATCACTCCTGTTACTGTCACTCTCCACTTAGTATCACACCACACTGAAATATACTGAGTATCAAGCTGGACAATCCATACTTGTACTATCATCTTTACCTTTTTTTGAAAATGTGTAACAGTTTACAGTTCCTTTAGTTAAAGATACACTTGTGTTAACTGCAGGTTAGAATGGAGGTGGCTGGAATAGAGGAGAGAGATGCTCTAGAATAGTGAATTATTACCCCAACAATATGAATTTAATAGAATGTGTCTTATCCCAGCTGGGTATGTTGATCAAGTCTCATGTGTTTTTTAAAAGCTACAATATAATTTGCAATGCCCAAGTGAAGGGAGGGTTCTTTAACAGGTGTTGTGTTTTCTACAAAGCAAATCAGTGACAGGGACAGCTATTAGCTGCGGTTTAAATTATTTACTGAAATAATGACTTTTGCAGTGCAGAAAAAAAAGAACATTCTTGAGAACGCCATGTACTGGCAGGGGTGCTGAGTCAGGAGAAACTGCTGTAAATGAATAATCAGTTAAAAGTTTTCATTGAAAAACAAACAAAAAAAAACATCAGCAAAAACCAAATTCAATGCTCAGCTCCAACAGTATTAAACAAAACTACTTAAACGGGAACAGTTTTTAAACATGTTATATGAAAACAACCAATGAAATACAATCCAAATGACCGTGTGGAAGAGAAATGCATCGCAGTGTAATTCAAAGGTTGTTTATTTCTCATTTTGTAACTTGAATGTTTTTACTGTTTACCTTTCCAAAAAATAGTTTACCCTTTGGAGTAAAGTTTTGAATATTAGCCCCAATATATTATTCTAGCAAGTAGCTTCTGTCCAAAACCAAAGGCATAGGATTCATTCAATTAAAGTAAAGTAAAAAAAAATCACTGTATTAAAAAATATATCAACACATTGCAACATTTTATAAGCTGCTTCGGAGTGGCTTTGTGCATTGTAAATATTTCTAAATAGTATGTGTTTGTGTTAGTGCAGCGATTGGAGTTAAATCTGTGTCCTATTTTCTGTATAATTCCCCTCAAACAGCCAACTGTGTGAGAATGTGGCTGGACTGTGCCAGTCTAACCTGATTGGAGGGGAGCCAAACACACCTGTGAGGAGGTGGCTGGGTTAATTGGATAACTGATTACACCTGGCCACCTGCACAAAAGGTGAATGGGTAGAGATGGTTTAACCAAATTACAACTGTGTGTGTGTTGGCTGTGTGAATGTGTGATGTAATGCCTGACAAATGCACAGTTTCAAAATACATGCTTGAATTACTTTTTTTTTTTAAAAAAGCTCCCACAAGGGTAGGGCTAGAAGAATCTGCTCTGGTGAAATGGTTATAAAAACATGGAAATGAATTAAATACATCTTTAAAAAGAGGATTTAAGGAGAAGTTGATGAGTTAAACAGGGACGACATCTTGGAATACAAAATACATTGGAAATAAAAGGTTGAGAGTGCTGTTAAGATTCTTACCAAATATTTCAAAAGCACCAAGCTTTTAAAAAGAGATACGAATTCGGCAGATATTTGTTTTCATAGTAGACACACAAGGATAATAGATCATTTAAGGGATATAAATGCAAGCTAAAGCACACGGAAAGTAAGTTCATATATTTGTAAAGATAAATGTTAAATTACAAACAGAGGGGGGAAACTATACTGTATTAAAACGTTTCATTTATAATAGTAACTTCATTAAAAAAAAAATCCTGAACTACAGCATGATGGTGAGACCAGTAAAATATTATATAAAAGACAAGAGAGTCACTTATTGAATATAATAAATATGAAAAGAAATGAACCTATAGTGGAACACTTTGAGTGAAAGACAGGAATAATTTAAGATTTGTGGCTCAAGTTAAAACTTTTCAAGGACTATATAGAGCACTACATAGTAGCAGTGCAAGGCTTATAATGAGATCACAAACACAGATTCAAATTGGAATAAACCGACATATTTGCTTTGCCATCAAAATCCTACAAGTACCTCCACTGTTTGTTTTCAAACGCATGCTGCCTTGGGAAAAGTATGAAACATACCGAAACGTTAGCCAGACAGGAATTTTTGAGCAAAGATATAATGGAGGATACACCTGAAACTTTCATAGAATAGTGTAAATGTTCCACGAACGAGGACAGCTGAATAACCCACCAAAGGGCAGTCAGTTCACTGAGGTCTCTATAGAGAAGAGTGTGGCGCCCTTTAGGAACTGATAACAGACAGGAATGAAGTTGGCTCCTAACCTTTAGAAAAAGAGTGTGAACACACTGGACTTCATAAGAAGACGTCTGATTGTCCACAGTGGTATATATTTCCTATAAGTCTGATTAACCTTACATGTCCAGAACTGCCAATGACATTTCAACAACAAACAAAAGAGTAATCCTTATCAGTAAAAAACAACCCCTATACAGGTTTAGCTTGGTCAATTTGTATGGTGCTTTAATGCTTCGCCTGTCCTGGATTTATAAGTGATGCATGACCACCCTCTGGTGGTACAATTCGGCATAGCGTGTCAATAAAGTAAAATGTGATATATATATATATATAAACACTTGGAGGAATCAGAGGTATTCTTTGCTTTGTCGAACACTTATTTTTCTGAGTTAATAATTAAACTTGTTAAATGATACATTGCTGTGTTAACGCATATATTTTCATTATACGTATTAGCAGGAACATGACGCGATGCCACCAGTTATCACGTGATATTGGTTATCCAAATGGATAGGCTGACAAAGAGACTACCTGCACAAATCCAGGAAGTTGGAAAAAGTGGACAGGTCAGTGACATTAGGGGTATTGTGCTATAACATTGTCATTAAAAATAAAAACGTGTGTTTGGATACATATTAATGAATGATGTACATGCATCAACAAGGGCGTTTAAGTGTATTTATTGTGAATATTAACAAGCGACTGCATGGTCTTTAAATCTGAACAAAGATAAAAGCATTTCCAAATACCGAGTAATTATGGTTAAAGAAGAAAAAAAAAACGTTTTATTTTTTAGAGTTTACTAAAGAGAAAAATAGCCTACTATTTGTATTGTAAATCGGACGGCAATGTGTGTACTGACAGTAAGGTATAGACTGGATTGGAAAAGTGGGTAGGGTGCTTACGAAAATTGACCACTTACAGGGTGGAAATAAATTGCATTTACAGTAAAAGTTAAAATATACATTTTAATATTTAGGTCCTCGCGCATAGAATTTTATTGTTATCATTTCTAAGCGTTGTAAGCGATGATGGACAGGACGCTTTATTCATTTTTTGGTGCGGTGGTGTATGCGACAGAGACAGGCTGGATATTTCTAAGCGACCTGCTATGTAAAACCCCGTCATGATTTTCCTTGGAATTCAACATATTTTTCTTCGTCTGGTTTGGACAGATATATGGAAGTTACCGTTTATGTACATCGTAATGTAAAAAAAAAAAAAAAATAATAATAATAATAAAAAAAATCATATTTTACGCTGTTGTTTCTTTTGCTCTTCAAAAAAATGCAACCCTAGATAGACCCAGGGATCTGATCAATGCTCTTCTTCTTCTTCTTCTTCTTCTTCTTCTTCTTCTTCTTCTTCTTCTTCTTCTTCTTCTTCTTCTTCTTCTATTTTCTAAATATTCCCCACGTGTCTGAGCTGTCTTGAGGGGTGAGGGGTTAGTTCAGTTGTTTTCGATTCTCCATTGAGTGATGATCACCACTGACTGCAAAGATGAAACCACTAAACCTATTTAATGTGGCAGATTTGTACCTTGAAGTATAGAGCAGAAAGTATTGGTGCATGACAAAGCAAAAACAACAAACAAGCCCATTGGACAGATCTTTTATAATGATACAATATCTTATTTTTCTCAGTACACAAGTAGCCAATGGCAGAAGAGAATGACTTCACTGTTGCTGGACCTGTTGTTGAAAACGAGGTTCAGTCACTGCCACATGCGTATTCCTGCACCCTAACACCGGAGCTGGTCGCTAAGGCTAGAGAGGAGCTTCAGGAGAAGCCAGAATGGAGACTCCGAGACGTCCAGGCTCTCAGAGATATGGTCCTAAAAGATTGCCCAAACCTCAGGACTCGCTTAGACGACGGCTTCCTGTTGCGTTTCCTCCGGGCTAGGAAATTTGACTATGACAAAGCACTACAGCTTCTAGTCAACTACCATGCCAGTCGACGCAGCTGGCCGGAGGTGTTCCACAATCTCAGGCCGTCGACAATAAAACACGTGCTGGACTCGGGGTTCCTAACTGTCCTACCACATCCAGACCCTGACGGACGTCTTGTCTTGTGTCTCCGACCAGGTATTCCATCCACTGTAACATAGTAGAATCCATTTTATTTCAAATACTACAAGAAACATCAGAGTGGGGGTTAGTAGAACATGCTGGGAGACACGCCTCTAGTTTGGATAAGGAGTGATTTCCAATAAAAGAGATTCAAATGTATTAGATATGTATTACATTAAAAACATCCCAAGGCGCTATATAGATGAACAGTTAAGAGCAGGTCAGCGGATGCTTTTTTTTTTAGTGCACACATTGACCGTGTCAACAATATTCTGTTTACAGTTTACTACATTCTTCCTGGTTTGGCCTTTTAAGCATGCCTTTTTTTTTATAAGCAGACCGTGTTGAAAGACCACTTTGTTACTCAAAGACAGTCCTGCCTTTTGGAAATCTGCTTGGTTTGATAATACAAAAAGTTATCAAGTTATCTTAAATATGAGGCTGGCAATTCAGCTAGTAATTTTTTTTTGCATATTTCTTCTTCCCACCTGTAGGGAAGTGGAGACCTAGTGACTACCCCTTTTTAGACACTATCCGTGCAATATATCTGACTCTGGAGAAACTGATCCAGCCGGAGGAGACCCAGGTGAATGGGCTGGTTATTCTTGCAGACTACAATGGGGTTGGGTTGGCCCATGCCTCTCAGCTAGGACCTTTCCTGGCCAAGAAAGTGGTGGGAATTCTTCAGGTAAGGGGGCATCTCGAAGGTGCAGTTTGCTATTAGAAATCTGTATTACACACATACACAACCAATGGTAAATAATATATGCAGTATTATAGTAATGGATGAGTCATTAGTCAACGTGATTTAACTATGGCACCATATTTTTACAGGTATGATGATTGCATAGCATTTTTTGTTTTTGTGAATAAGCTGTCCCTCTCTGATTTACAAGTCATTTTAGTCTGATCTGACTTTGGTAGCTGGCTGACAGTAGATGCCTGGTTGGCTGCACAGATTACTGAAGCAGTGAAAGTCTCAAAAACCATTCAGGAGAACAGATCCTTCTTTGCAGATTTTGGTATTCAATGAGGAAGGATCGCCTAGCCTTCCACAACAGTTCAAATGCTGTGAAGACTCCAGTGTAATGGCATGCCTTCCTGTTTTTTTTTATTTTGATATGAATCGGGTATGATATTCTTTCATTAATAATCATGCGGAATGACATAAACCCCACCCCTTTGTTTTCAGTGCTGACGTGTTCTTTTTTGTAGCAGTGTTTAGTGATTGAGGCTCAGAATGTTGTGGAGCATGCAGTGAAGGAATGCAGGCTTAGAAGAACTGATTTTTGTTTTTCCAGGATGGGTTTCCGATTCGGATAAAGGCAGTCAACATCATAAATGAGCCCAGGATTTTCAAGGGGATATTTGCCATCATCAAGCCTTTTCTGAAGGAGAAGATGGCACAAAGAGTAAGTAACTTGATGTATTAAGTGGTGATAAAAACTAAAGATTGTTAAAGCACGCTGCCTATAACTTTAATGAAAAGCTATGGTGTGAGGACACTATAAATGAAATCGGTACAGTATGGAATTAAATATCTCCTTTGTTTACTGCTTTGACGAAGGATGATACATTTTAAAACTGACTGATGTATTTAAAGATCAACATGCTTTATGTGGGACGAAAAATATCCTGCATGTTTCTAAACATGCAGGATATTTTAATTCTAAACATGCTGTTGAAATCAGCCTTATATATTAAGACTGTCTTAACACAGTAGACGGCATTGTCTGTATATAATAAAAGAAGACTGTAATATATATATATATATATATATATATATATATATATATATATATATATATATATATATCCTACCGGTCAAAAGTTTTAGAACACCTCCATTTTTCCAGTTTTTATTGAAATTTACGCAGTTTAATGTCTCAATGTACTCTGAAATTAAAGCATAGAACAAATAAACAATTGGAGATAAAAAAGAAATCATGGAATCGTTTTGTTTGACAAAATTTAATCTAAATTTTTGACTCATCAAAGTAGCCACCTTTTGCAGATATAACAGCCGAACACACTCGTGGGATTCTTTCTACAATGGAAATCAAATATTGTTCGGAAAGTTCTTCCCAACACTGTTGCAGAAGTTTCCACAAATGTGTTGCACTTGTAGGTTGCTTTGCTTTCACCCTTCTGTCCAGTTCATCCCAAACCAGCTTGATGGGGTTTAAGTCTGGAGACTGTGCTGGCCATTCCATGATTTGAAGCCTACTGTCTTGTTCTTTTCTTCTAAGGTAGTTCTGATATAGCCTGGAGGTATGTTTTGGGTCATTATCTTGCTGTAGGATGAACCCCTGACCAACTAGGCGTATACCAGAGGGTATTGCATGGCGCTGCAAAATGCTGTGGTAGTAGTTTTGGTTCAGGGTGCCACTCACTCTGTGCAAGTCGCCGACTCTGGATCCAGCAAAAGAGCCCCAGACCATCACGCTTCCTCCTCCATGTTTGACAGTTGGTGTCACACACTGAGGAACCATCCTTTCGCCTACTCGACGGCGTACAAAAACCCTGCGTGATGAACCGAAGATTTGAAATTTTGATTCATCGGTCCGTAAGACCTTCTTCCAGTCTTCAGTAGTCCACTGGCGGTGCTTCATGGCCCAGGCAAGCCTCTTTTTCTTATTTTGCCATCTTAGCAATGGCTTTCTTACTGCCACTCGACCTGTCAAACCTGCAGCTTGAAGTCTTCTCTTCACAGTTGAAACTGAGACTTGCTTACTTCGACCAGTGTTAAGCTGTGCTTGAAGCTGTTGTCCTGTGAGCCGCCTATCACGCAAGCTGTTGACTCTCAGAAACTTGTCTTCTGATTCTGTTGTGGCTTTGGGTCTGCCAGACCTCTTCCTGTCAGAGTTTCCTCCAGTTTCCAAGTACCTTTTGATGGTGTAGGAAACTGTACTCACTGACACCTTGGCTTTCTTTGCAATTTCTCTAAAGGAAAGACCTACACTTTTAAGGGTTATAATGGTCTGTCTGTCAGAGGGTTTGTAAGTAATCAACAAAAGTTGGGACACCTGTAGGACTTGTTAGCATCAACTTTTAAGGCTTAATTTACTTCCATTGCTGCAGAACAGCTGTAAGTTGTTAACCCATTACTTGTTCCCTGAAAAAGGCCTTTTTGTATAACTCTGAAATGTACATTATTTTTCAGTTTTTGGTAACCTGAACTTTTTTTTTTAACCTCTGGCAGTTTACCGCTTACCTTTGTACCATTTCAGGTTATTCACTGGACTTGAACTGCTTAAATTTCAATAAAAACTGGAAAAAATGGGGGTGTTCTAAAACTTTTGACCGGTAGTGTATATATATATATATATATATATATATATATATATATATATATAGACTGAACAAATAGGATGAACACAGGAGTAACAGATACTGTTCAAACATGTCCACTTTTGTTTGTAATCAGCCTGTAGTACGTTTGTTTTCTGTGTGTTTTCTCTTATTCTTTCCACCTAGTTTATTCTTCACGGGTCAGACCTGAACTCCCTTTATCAAAGAATCCCCTCAGGCATCCTCCCTGAAGAGTACGGGGGCGCAGCTGGTAAACTGAACACTGCAGATTGGTCAACAACCCTACAGAACTCTGAGGAGGAGTTTGTGGTGGAGTTCTGCCAGCCAGATCCACTAGAGGGCGCCGCTCTACCAGACTCCATGCTGTTTGAAGGGGAACCCTCTGAAGCACAATGGGATGATTCCTACAGGGGAGCGAGGTCACAGTTATATTACTGTTACTGATATACAAAAACATTTGGGGTCAGTACTGTTCTTGTGCAGAAGCATATACAATGCTTAGTATAGATGTAAAAAGCAGGGCCATTCTATGGGATAAGCATTCTGCTAATAACATCTTGAAGGGTCCAGTTTTAAAAGTAAAGCATGCCCCATTTGTTTTAATGAAAAATAGTTGCAAATAGGTCAATTATTTTATTGTTTTGTTATATTTAGAAACAATGGAGGAAAGCTTTTATAATTGGTGACAGTGACACCACCAAGTTAATTTCCATTATGACATTACATATTTATTAGAAAATTGATTCCGTACCAACAGCCGATCACCTTCCAGCTCTAGCTGGCTTCTATCAGGTGGCAGATGCCAGTTTCATACTTCAAATGTGTAAAGCACAGAACAGTACTACCCAAAAGCAATAAACTATTCCTTACTGATCATATTATCTTTTTTTCTGTTTAGCATTTCATTTTTCTTCTTTGAAAAAGGTTTATATAATCAGCATTGTGTTTTTTTTTTGTTTTATTTCATGTACAGTAGAGTCAATTATCTGAACTAATTGGGACTGCTACTAAGTTGCATAATCGATTTGTATAGATAATCTAACAGGTATTAATAACAATTACTGTACCTTTAATAATATATAGAATAAAGTTAACATACACAAGTACCTACTGATGTTATATAGCTGGTAACCTATTCTATCACATTAAGCATACAAAATTACAAAGCTTTACAAATCATTAAATTAATGCAATTAATTTAATCTACAGTTAAGGTAATGAAATACTGTCATTAAACGTACCATATACCAAACTTTGAAAATCAAAGAATACAATTCAGCACAACTTTGACACATTACAGAACTTTAGGAATCATTAAACTTCAAAAATTCAAATACTTTGATACTTGCTGTTAAGGCATTGTAATAACATGCAATTGAAATGAATAAAAGTTCTTAGCTGCTCAATAACAGACAGGATCTCCGGCCCTTACTGACGAAATAGAAGAAAAATCAAGAGCGAGGTCACTGTTTTAATTTGCTTAACTGCAACAATTTAAAGCACACGATGCTCTAGCTAAGGGTTTGGTGGTCTGAATAATTCTTCCATTTGCCTCAGTCTGCTGGTCCTTTTTTGGGGAAGCTAAATCTCGTAGCCATTTTAGCAGCAGAAGCTGTGTGTGTAATACACCACACGCAATTCATCACGTGATTACAGATGCGTTCCGTTGATTAGACAGTACGGTTGATCAAAGATCGGATAATTGACTCTCTACTGTATATATAAAAGGAGAATAACATGTAAATGTCCAGTGTTACAAAACTTTTGAAATTAGAGACGACAAAATATATGATTTTAGATACAGACCACATGCATTCTTTTAATAAAATAACTGGTGATAATCCGTATCTGGTTATATCAAATAACATGTCTGTCTTTTGTAATTGCCAAATGCATCTGATTTAAATGTGGCATGAAGCTGTATCTAAAATGCATTTTTGCTTCATATTGACAGTGAGCTTTTACACGATTCTAAATATAGATTCCGATAGCTATAGACATGTTGGTAGAAACTGGGTTAGCAAAATATGATTTTGCCTTGTGGCCAGAGAATTAGTTGCTCCATAAACATGTTTTTCATGTTACAACCTTTTGATTGCCATACTAAATGGTACTCTGAAGGGACCTTAAACATTTAGTTTAATGTGCAAATGTAACGGCCAATATCATCTTATTATTTAAAAAAATAATTTATAGTAAAATGTATCTGTATTTGTGGCTTCTACTTGAGAATAAGCACTGATACTGCGATAAAAGCGATTCAGTGTTACAGATGGTTTGAGTCTCTTGGAGAGTTAACACAAACCACATTCGGTTTCAATGCATACTTAATGACAAACTGAACAGAATCAATTCATTTTCAAAATAAATCTTATTTCAGCCACCAGACTGGATGTAATTGAAGAACGACTCAATTTCCATGTAGAAAACAGCTTGCATCACAACTGTTTAAACAGACTCTCGAAGAGTTCCAAATATGTTTGATCAAAACTGTAATGTTACATCTTTGTAGTTTTATTACGTGTTGACTGCTGTTGTCTGTTTTGTGTTGCCTTGTTCGGACACCTGTGTAAATCATTTGTGAGGGTAAATCTCCCCACAAATACTTTATTTTAAGCCTTAAAAGGGACTGATGCTTCTTCTGTACATTGTGCCAAACGATTACTCTCAGGAATTCAATCCAACTGTTCTGCAATTATATTACAAGCTATTCTAAATAAAGTTCAAAATGAAAGCGTGTCCTGGTGATTGTCTCTGAGAAAGGATAATTCAGTACAAACACATCAGGCTAGGGGGATTAAATAATCATCTTTAAATGAACCTTGATGTTGAACAGGTGCGTCAAATTTAAACGTGTACAAGCTTCAGTTTAGTTTACTAGAACTAACGTTTAGAAATTCACGAAACCTTTACCAGCTACTACTGCACAATGCAACCGAAGTCGCAACAAGAAGCTTTAAAAAAAAAAAAAAAAAAATCTGATAAATGTTTTATTTATTTTATAGTGCAAAGCCATACAGCATAAACACATTGCTTTGTTCAATGAGCTACAGCTAGGCATATACAGTTTTATCAGCCTGCCAACCTAACACTTCATTTTAGATTAAAAAAACACAAATATTTTACCTATTTGGCAAAAGCATCTTATATTGCAATTCTGTAGCACTTGACTATAAATTATTTTTTCCTTGCTGAGCATGAACTTTTGTAAAAGTAATATTTTCAAGTTTAACTAAAAAAGCACAAAAATCAATAGAAATATAAAATGATTAGCAGTAAGGTGCATTAAAAATAAATCTATAAAACATAAGACATTAACTTAAACACAGTTCTTATAGAATGTTCAGTGCACTGTTGGTTTAAATTTTAAAAAAAAATGTTGCTGCTCTTAGACCTATTAACATAATAAGAGAGAATGTAATTGGAGCAGGTCTCAGACTACAAGGAAGCATATTTTATATAACGCATTCAGACAAACAATTTTTTACATACCCACAAGCAACAGCATTTTGCATAGCAGTGATGGAACAATGTTTTAACAAGTCAACTAAAAACAAAATTACATTTTAGAACCTACAAGGGGAAAACAAATAATAATTTGGCTTCAGAAAAAAGGACTGTATTAAGAAAATGTGCTTTGTGGAGAAAGATGGAACTAGTTGAATTCCCTGTTGGTGAGAACGACTGGGGCAATCAGGGTCCAAACGTACAGGACCAGACAGACCCAACTGGACGTCATCTTCACCCACACTGCAGGCCACTTGCTGGTCATGGTCTTATAGTCTGCATCAGGGCTGTGGATGGAGAAAAATAACTATTCACTTTCTATGTATCAAAAGTGCACAGAAGAGCTCACAACTCTGTCCTTGGCTCAACCAACAAAATAAAAGCTTTGAATCTGCACCAGAAAATGTTGTTCACTGACCTATACCAGTTGGTGAGAGTCATCATGATGTACAGTGAAGCCAGGCACAGCATAAAGTGGAAGAAGGAGTAGCTGTACTGAACCACATCCCTCTCATTGTCTTCAACACGCCGTGGTCCATTCCCATCCTCAAGATGTCCGCTGCCCCCTGCCGCGGTGTCATCCAGCATCACCGAGTCGTTGGTGGACAGGGTCAGCTTGTTCACTTGGGAGTTGTTGGAGGAGCGGATGCTGCATTTGAAAAAGCAAACGGTTTGGAATTGTGAGTTTCTCCATGGTGTAGCTCTTCACTAGGTTACATTTAGGACTGGGGAGTTTGGCATGTCTGCAATGCAGTGTAGATGTCATTTAGCTTATCCATCACCTATCACCTACCACACTCTTGCTATTTTTTTTTTTTATAAATCTCAGAACTTTCATCCACCAATCACGAAGCTCCATTAGAGCAGGGGTTCTCAAACTCAGTCCTGGGCCCCCCCTGAGCTCTCAATTACTTAACAAGACCCTTAATTGAACTGAACCTGAAATTTGCAACTGTTTAAGAGCTGAAAACAAGTAAAAAGGTCTAATTAAGCAAATTATCAGTTTATTTAAGGGTCTAGTTCAGTAATTGAGAGCTCAGTTGGAACAAAAACCAACAGACACGGGGTCCCCAGGATCGAGTTTGAGAACCCCTGCATTAGATGCTACTACTATATGGCAGATGACTGTGGAACATGCAATGAACCCGTGTGACAAAGTTACAAGTTGTTGAGTTTGAGAAAATACTAAACGAAGCAAAATAAACTTGATTGGAGGGCATTCCCATCTGGCTCATAACTTCCTGATGCGGTCATCTACTAGACAGTAATGCCCGAAACAACGTCAGGTAAAACCACTGTTTTGACCTGCATTGGAATTCAGTCACAGGTTTTGCCAAAATGCTGCTCTTTTGAGCTAAGGTTTTCCCAGGTTAGATTTTTGGTTTTAACTTCTTACCTTGAGAACAGGATGCACAGGATAAAGATGACAAGCCCAACAATGCTCTGGGCATCCCACCACTGCAATGACTGATGAGGGGCTGGAGTTTCATCACCAGTAATCACTACAGTCCTGTTTGCAGGCACCACGGTTGGAGCAGCAATCTGCTCAATAATACTAAGCAGACTGGGGTTACAACTCCGATCTGGATCAGAAACAAGATAAGCAGAAACAAGAGTTAATAGAAATGAACAGAACTGTTTAAGCCACGTAATCAGAAAATGTTGGCCATGCAAAATAGAAGGTCATAATTATTTTCTTGCTTATATCAGCACACAAGAATAGCTGAACACCTGGATTTCTTCTATGGTGGCCACTGCTTTCATTTGTGAATTTAGTTTTTATTCAAATTGCACTGAAGGTTTTACATACACCTCCAAACTGCATTTGCTGTTGGCCCAAACTTGGCAATAAACTATGTGCAAGAAGGCCCCTGAAAAGTGTATAAAATGTCTTGATCTGAGTTCAGTTCTTACCAGGTTCATTTGTCATTGCTGACCATGTAAGGTACATTGTATAGAGAGTGATGATGGAAGACTGCAACAGGCCTGAGCGAGGCTGAGCCTCCTAGAATACAAAATGATATATTTATGTTAGTAACATGCATACAAGGATACATATTAAAAGTACAATACGGTTTCAAAGGGTGAATTGCAGTGATCTAAAAGTAGCGTCCTAACTGGGGATGATCCTGTGGTTAGTATGGAGGACAGTATTAATGATAGTCTGCAGAGTTTCAATTGCAAAGAAACAGATGTTTCCAGATAGATTGCAACAATGTGTCAGTCTTCTGCCCCCATAGAGGACTGTAAAACAAGGTACTGTTAGTCCAGTGTCTCTTTATGCTTAAGAGCTGTACTAACTTGTCACTCATATGAGATTAAAAGATTATATTAAGTATCCTTTTCAGCACTGAAGAGAGTGAGATATAGGTGTCAAATACATTTCTATAACACTCAATGCAAAGATAATTCAACAAACTCACCGACTCTACGAGCTGGTGAGCTACTCAACAAAAAAAGATGGTGGCACCCAAAGCTAGCATCAAACTGTGCTACAAAGCAGATCAGCTTCACAACGGTAAATGTAAAAAATTAATAAAAAACAAAAAAATAAAACAGTGCAAACAGCAGAAAAAGTAACTATAAAAGACATTATTATTGTAACAGTTTTATTGCATAACATTAAGGGAGAATTAGCTACATTTTAGCATATACGGCCACCGAGCTCCAAGAAAGTCTAAAATGCGACTTAAAATCTACTTCAGAATATAGATTGACCAAGTCTGGGTCATAGTTGCGCACTTTTGCATGTGTCTCTGCATTGCACTTTGTATCAGTAAGCTGCCATTATAGCTACAGCTTCCATCATAGAATCTTCTTTGTCAGATATTTCAATACTTTTTTCTCCACATAAAACCTCCCAGACAGCTGCAGCAGCCACTGCAATGACATCCATTAAATTAACAAAGCTTTCCTAAATACCCAGAAATGCTGAACTTTTATGGATGTTTTTGTTGACACTGAAAACTACTGTTAAGTTTAGGTATGCACCCATAGTCACAAAAAAATAAATAAATAATGGAATAAATTACTGTAACAGTTTCGCTAACTGCAAGAAAAATGTGCCCCACCCTGTATATTGCTGACAATTCTCACCATTTCAGGTTGCCCCAGACCTGGATATTTGGCAATGCAAATATGTATTTAAAAAAACAGCCACATATCCTCAAAACAATGTTTCATGTCAACAGCTGAATCATTGGTTTCCTTTCACTCTGAACTGTGTACCGTTTATTACACTGAGGGACTTCAAAATGGCTAGGACATGCTTCCGGTTTCTAAAAAGCAATGCAACCAGGTCTTACGAGCAAATATGAATTGTTAGCTTGGCAGAGGTTTCCTTGTAATTGTCTTCTCTTTCGTATGAATTGTGTAATGTTTCAGTTGTAAGTTTCCCAAGGCACTGACGGAAATGATGACTCATTAAGGCTTTCCTAACCATGGCATTAAAAAAGCAAACAACTAAAACAAAAAACACAGTAAATGGTATTACAGCATTTAGACCAGGGCACACACAAATATACCGCTACAAATAGTGTACACACTGTACCATTTTATTTCTCATGATCTCATGATTTTGCCAAAAAAACAGACAATGCAGAAAAGAGTAGTTGGTGTTATATGGAATGCAACTCCTTTCAGAGCAAAAAAGGATCTTTTTCGTAGTTCTAACCTGATCTTCAGTTTGGAAGATTCTTTTTTCAGTAGTTCTACAATATGTGATCCAGAGTTCTTTACAACAACACATAAAGCTTACCTGAACTTTAGGCAGGACAGAGGTGATGGAGGCAGCAATGCAGAAAAGCATGTTGAAACTGATGAAAAATTTGTTTTCAATACAACCCTCAGGTTTGGTGTAAAATACATACAAAAGGACAATGGCCACAATGGACAGGATGTAGTTTAATCCAGTGGCTGATAGTAAGGCTGGAAAAAGAAAATGAAAGCTATGGTTGACATTCAAGTACACACAAATAAATGCCAGCTAAAATGCCATCCCTCTGTTACAGTATTCAGTCTAATAGAATTAAAGAATTCTGTGTAGAGCAACATGACGTTTTAAACATTCTTATTAACTCTTACCAGAATTCTATTAATCATGTTCATATTCATGTCTTTAAACCTCACAGATCAAAACCTGTCGGGCTCAGAGTAGCACTGCCATTATACCACAGGTACACCCTCTAAAGCCAACGGGACATTAACATCTTGAAACTTGTTTCAAACATCAATATACATTTTTTAAGCAGTTTAAGTAAATGTAGTTCATGATGGCATTAATATATACAGTGTAACCCGCTTAATATCCCCATTACCGTGCAGAGTTATTTGGGGATATTATGCGGGTTGGGATATAAACAGGGTCTCATGTTATCTTATGGCGCCACCACGCAGTAGAAAGTAAGGGACATTTAAGCACGCCATATTCAACCGTTTTACATATAAACAAAGAAAACGGAATATAATCCATATCTGTACTGTACGTCTTTTATTGCAATATTGTACTAATATTACAGTACTGTAACAACAAATAGGTTTTTCTAAAGACTGTTTACTTTAATTAAACAATAGCAGAAATTAATTTGTCTAGAAAGCTCAAACAAACACGAACAATTGCTGCATACTTTAATTAGCTAGCTGACATTATATCAGTGCAGGGGAAACCAGTCCACTAAAACACTTACCGCACCATAAGCTTAAGTTTATTGCTGTAATGTAACATAATTACTGTAGCTAACAACTCAAACAACGCTATGTGTACAATCTAATAAAATCAGGAACAACAAAGCCAGATACAGTTACTATATTTAACGTTAACGTTAGTTACTGTTTCTTTCAATTTCTTAGCTAGCTGTTGCTAGTGAAAATGATTAGTCTATACTAACGTTAAACTTTAAATTTTTTGATTGTGAAAAGAGAACATCGGTTGAAAAACGTATTGTCCTTATTTTAAAAAGTCATGCAATGTTGCCTGGTGGGTGTTGAGGGGATAATAAGCGGGGTTCCTAGTGATATTAAAAGAGTTCATTTAACATAGAAACCTATGGTGAGTGGCAAGTGGTTTTAAAAAAAACGTGATAATAAGCGGGTTGGGATATTAACCGAGGGGACATTAAACTGGGTTACACTGTACATATACCTAGTAGATAATGACCACAGACATTAGCGCTCAATTATTCTGCTAAAGGGTTTATTTTTTTTGCACTGCTACTTTTTTCAAACTGTAGGTTTTTTTTCTTATTAAAGCCACACACACCACACTTAAAACTATTTTTATTTTCGAGGTAAGCCCCACAATATCAACATGCTGTCTAACTGTGTTGTGTGCTAATTAATTAATCTATGTCTGAAAGCAGACTAATAAAAGTAAAAAAAAATGCACCATACTTAGAATTGCAGTTCACTTGTTTAGAAACTTCTACATGTTAGAAATGCAGCTTGTGTACTGGTTTCAGCCAAAAAATGAAAAGACATTAAAGAGTCTTGGCTCTGGTTGAGTAGAGTCCCTACCTGCATACCAGCAGCGTGAATTTCCTTCTTCCATCTTGTCAACCCAGGACTCATTCCAGGAATGGGCAAAATCAACCAAGAATACCAGTTGTATAAGGATAAAGCAAAAGGCACCAAAAGTACCTATGACAAACCAGGCTGAAAATACAAACCCATTATTTAAAATAACCTTTTTTTATATGCTTGGATATTGTCTCTTATAACACAGAAGGTGCCAAAATGATTTTGCTTTTTTTTATTTTTATTTTTTTTATATTAAAATATATTTTGACACTCCTCTGAGCTGTTTCTACCAGACCTACCTCGAGTGAAAGGGCCCTCTGGGATGTAAAAGGCACCGACTGTAACAGCAATAATGGCGGCAATCTTAAAGAACCAGAACCTGCAAAAAACATCAAGCAGTCAATACAAATGTTTACATACTGTAAACAGACACTACATATAAAGCTGCTGTTGTTTTCATGGTGATCTACAATGAGATCAAACTAAAACAGCAAGCTTTTGCTGGCGAGGCCTGACCTGTACCAGTAACATTGTAACTGTTAATACTTGAAACATAGATATTCACTACATCTTCAAAACTTGAAATCAGCAGACCTTTATAATTCTGCCTAGAATTATTTTTCTTATTTAGTGGTTAACTTAAATGTATTAATTGTTATGAAATAAAAAAACTTCATGTTCGTTCTACTCACTGCATTAACTTATTTTCCAATACAAACTTTGAATTGGGCCTCGTCCAAGAATTGAGAACTCACCCATTATGGATGGCAGCTCTGGGATCTCTGCTATTTTTAACATTAAGCATAAGCAGAGAGAAGGCAAAGAAGGAAATGGCCAGTCCAAAACACATCCGATACACGGCCTTATAGCCCACAAAGACATCGCAGTTCACAAATCCATCTACCGTCGGGATCTGCGTTCCACGACCCCCTTCGCAGAATCCTGGTATCTATTGGAAAAACAGGAAAACAATGCTAGAAGAGAGTTCTGATCTAGGATAATAGGAAAGCTTTCGTACCAGCCGTCAGGTCTTGGATTTATTACCCATTTTCAAAAGTAAAATCCAAAACAATTATTTGGAGGGCTTAATAGCAACCTCAATGTAAACCTTGTTCTGTTTTTGCTTTTATTTCCCAAAGTGATCAGACTCTACTGTAAGTGGGGTAGCGTGACAGAAAAGACAAAACCAAAGTAATACCAGGAGCTTGTCCCCATTATATTTTGGTCAAGACATTTTAATGTGCTGCTAACATTACCAAGAGTCATAATAAGCAGGTTTGAATGCAATAAAATCAAGTGTACCATCTCCAAGCAAAAACACATATGGTAAAACTGTATCCATGGTGTTAGACTATGGGAGGCATCAGAAGTTCAATCATAAATTGCTCAGTGACATCTACGTATAGCCTCCTCCACTTCACTGTCACCAGGGATTTCATTGTCACAAAAAAGGCAGGGAAATGGAAAAGTACAACTAGTTTGGTGGTATGAAAAGGATTTGGTTTTAATTACCTTTTTTAGTTGCTGCTCAATCCCCGGAGCCAGCATGATGCAGGAAACCATGGTCCCAAGCAGCAAAATAAAAGCGTAAATAAGGCGGGTAACTGTAGAGTTCTTGCTGTTGGGGCAACATCTGCACAGCAAGCATGTGGCACTGCTGCACAAACATGGTATCTGAAAAGAAACACACACACGAACAAGAAACTGAAAAATCAAGTGGGACAGGGACACAAGAGCATGCTCTTTCAAAACATTTTAAGGACTATTTTAAGGATTGTTTTGCTACATACCATTTCTTAAAGACCACTTCATCAAGTTTTTCAATTGTTTTAGAACGGGCTAGAAGTTTATCCTCACTTTTCAGAGCACTGTTTAGTCTTCAAAGTTGTTTTTATGTAATTAAAAACAGCACAGGCTACTTTTTCATAAATGTGAATTACTGTACCTTAATAGATTTGTCCTTTCTATTTGGTGAATCTGTCACATCTCTGGCTGGCATCTCTGAGTGTGATGCCCCAGATACTGTGCCTATGGTTTATAGCTAGTGCCTAGATGAAGACCTCTATCACACATGTAACTGACTGCGGTAATCAGCTGTTTCTATGGAAACTGAAAGCGCTCTGTTCTTAGAAACCACAGCTACAGTTTTTCTACATATCAGGACCACACTTCTCAACTGACACCTGCCTTTTATCAACACCTGGCTGTAATCAAATCAGGCATCCAGGAGCAATTCATAGCACTGTTTGGGTCTGATTCATCCAAAGTGCAATTTGCACCTGTTACCTAGGCTTGGTGGTCCAGTGGTTAACGAAAAGGGCTTGCTACCAGGAGGTGCCAGATTCAAATCCCGGCTCAGCCACTGACTCACTGTGTGTGACCCTGAGCAAGTTACCTAACCTCTTTGTGCTCCGTTCTCCGGATAAGACGTAAAACCGAGGTCCTATTGCAAGTGACCCTGGTGTGAAAAGGTGTGTCCCTGCAACATATACTACTTTTGAATATGGGCAGACAACAAAGCACTATTTATTATTAGTGTTCACAGAAGGCTAAACTAGGGATAATATTTTTAAAAAGATAGCACTGAATCATATTTGAATATAAAATGGATAAGAGTTGTTGGCGCTTTAAGAAGTTGGAAACACATTGGTCATGTGAGCCATGGAAAGGCTGTAAACAACTTAATGCTCAAGCCAGACGAGCAAGCTCATAGCTTTGTAAGAGTCAATTAGTGGCTGCTGAATTCGCCTTCCTGTAATCAGCCACACAGTATTCCACATGAACAGAGACAGCAATAGTACTATCAAATATATACAGTATACAAATTATATATACCAGCAAGGCTTGGTTCCATGCAGCTAGTAAAACTGGGACAGCACCACAGCCTTCTGTTTAAATAATTTCCTTAATTATTAAACACAATCAACCATTTGGCCTGCATTGGCCCTGAATGGATTCAGTTGTCTGTACCCCAAGGCTAAAACAACCTTTTGAGGATGACAAACCGGCCAGTCAACCATTTTTTACCTTCTATCTTGGCTCAGGGCAAAAGTGAAACTGTATGCAGCACACCTGCATTAAATCACTCGAAAGCTCACCGCGCCCAAGTGGCACGCTGAAGCTGCAGCTAAGCCATTCGATCTTATTGCTGCTAGTTTCGTTTCATAACCCCTGGTGATATTTGGTTTCAAGTAGGTGTCTTGTCAGTAAAACTCAAAATGCTTCGACTATTTATCAAAGATAATTTTCTCCAGACGGCTCTGTGATAAAATGGTAGCCTAGTCGCCTTTTTTTGTTTTGCATTACTTCACTTTTTTAAAAATAGCGACTACATTCGTACGGTCAATGGAAAGCATTACTGGCGAATTGTATTGCAATTACAGTTATTAATATTACATTACTTGACAAATAATAATTGACTGGTATTATTTTTTATAACTTAGTTTTACAGTCTTTGTAGTCGTGTGTTACATTAAAACTCGTGGTACAGTTTATAAACGGACACATCACTTGACAAGAAATTATTTTTTGTTTGTGTTTCCTGTTCAAAAGCAATCAAGTTAAAATGTAAACAAACTTACACAGCTGGCGAGTGAACAGGCCCCTAAGACAGCTCCCATCGTCTTCCCAGATCAGGTCGACCACTTCCTGGTACCTACGTTCTTTCGTTCTGTTTTTTTTTTTCCTTTGCCTTATTTTCTAGATTTGCTTCGGCTATTGCCTCGCTCACCTTTTGCTGAGACTAAAGACTGGCTAAACACCAATTACTAAGGCGAGTAACTGTACTTCTCCCTGTCACCTTGTTGTTTCTCGTGAGACTGCTCTACCCACTCCGCAAGAAAATCGAGCTGCGTCTCAAGCGATGATGTCATTACGTTAAACATCATCGCGTTAATTAAGCCATCTTGGTTAGACAGTGAAGCTGTAACCTATAATGATAGTTTGGTCAACAGATTAAGAGTTTATGGTTAAAATTCCCTAATTTTATTTTTATAGTTAATATTTTTGTTGTTATTTAAAGTTACAAATCCATTCTATTGGAAATGAAATACTGTACCTGTATAAACATTAGCAACTGATGTTTGTTTTCCAATGTACGCTTCCTGAAAAAAAGGTATCCATACCAAAATGTTGGGGAAATAAGTTATTCTGTTTTTATAGTACAATTGTATTGGGCTTTATCAATTTTGCTAGAACCAGTCTAATCAATTTAGTTATAAAATCTGTCTGCTTCTTTTATCAGTGTGGTTTAGGGCAACTTATAGATTACAAACCTCAAAATCCTGCTTAAGAACCTAATTTAGCACCATGAATGAATTACCTCTGTAAACATGCTACAGGTGCTTCTGCACTAACATGGGTGTATCAGTTCTGGATGAAGTGACAGGTGAGAGAGGTCAGGATCACATACTAAAGTTCAACCAGAATGATTGAATTCAATATCCTAATTACATTCCCCGCTGCCAGAGCTAGGTTGAAGTTCTGCCCTATCACCCTGCCTCATGATTTGGTGATCTAAACTGGCATATCCCCTCAACCACAGTGCGCAGAAGAAGCCTGTTTCCCAAACTATCCCCTTGACGCCTAATGGAAAACATTCTTGCCCATCAATCCATGCCCATTTCCCTGAATGTAGTCAAGGATGGCATTGATGCCTATCACCGGGGCACATCCAGCCAGAACACCTCCTGTATAGAGCAACTTAGTAAAGAAACACAGGCTAATGTGCATCTGTAACTGCCAGGTCAAGTTTTAGATTCCTAAACCACAAAATGAATAACCTGGTTTTATTAACTTATGTATTTTAAACTAAGTACATGTTACTGAAATTCAATAGATATAAATTTGTGAAGAAACTCAAGAGAATCTTACGATGTGGTTATTACATTTAGTACAGATAAAAATGAATGAAAAAAAAACAGAGGAGCAGGATTTTTAATGTTCTTTCTCTCTGGGGGGTAATGTTATTGATGCTGGTTAATGTTTAAACCGATCATCTTCTAAATGGCTTCAAACTCATTTGAGCTCCCTCTGTTTCTGCTTGACATATATCTAAACACATTTTGCATCTTGAAAGAATGATGCTGTCATAGAGAGAAATGGTTTTGACTGGTTGTGAATACTATCTCTAATCAAAACACCAGACGTGCGTTTTTCCCTCTTTTTGTTTTGTCCACGTCAAAGCTTTGGCTAATGTTTAGCTTTTCTTGGCATTTCCATTGACCAGACAAGCTTGAACTCCTGAACCTTGAAAAGAATTTCAAACTGGTTTAAACCAGCCTATGAAAGCCTTTCCTGGAGGCAGTGGGTCAGCAGCCAGTCCCAATTAACCCACTCATCAGAGTAACAGCAGCCTGCCTGAGGTGTACTGCCATAGCTCCTCAGCAATCCATTCACTCTATAACCGCTTTAGAACTCACTGAACAGAAGTAACCAATACTGATTACAAGATGAATCAGTAATGTGATACCAATTCAAAACCAGGAATCTCTCAAGTATATACAACAGTGACTCTGTCTTCAGTTTTGAGAAGTCTTTCCATCTGCACATAAGTTTATGATGGAACTATATGGCAAAGGCAAGACAGGGGACAAAACAGTGAAGTGACCTACATAGCTAACACTAGCTTTGCGGGTTAGATACAGTTAACACTGTGCTGGCATTTGATTCCAAACTTGGTGTGTTATTATTTAGTTAGCTATTAATAGCTTTGAGAAGTATGTCTTGCCCTGTCCCTGAGCTGTCTGAATACAGACTAATTGTGAAGATGTTTGTTCAGACTTTTCACACTGTTTGCATTTTCAGACCTTACCTGAAACTTGCAGGCCAGAATAAATATTCTCTCTCTCTCTCTCTCTCTCTCTCTCTCTCTCTCTCTCTCTCTCTCTCTCTCTCTCTCTCTCTCTCTCTCTCCAGATATATATATATATATATATATATATATATATATATATATATATATATATATATATATATATACAGAGAGAGAGAGAGAGAGAGTGTGCAGAGAATTAAAAAAAACAGCAAACAGCTCTATATCCAAGGAGAATCAGGATCCAACAGGATACTCATCAATTGCTAGGAATACATGATGAAAAACAGTAATCGATAAACTGAAAACGCACTATTTATTCATTTGAATTATTATAATACTTAATTATTAAAATAGCAACCTGTTATTTAGTAAAGCAGACTCTATAATGACTTGCCATACAGATATGTTTCCATATACCCAAATATACTGTGTGTGTGTGTGTGTGTGTGTGTGTGTGTGTGTGTGTGTGTGTGTGTGTGTGTGTGTGTGTGTGTGTGTGTGTGTGTGTGTGTGTGTGAGTCTTTTAAAGTTATGTGTATGTATAAAAACTGTGAATCACACACTTGTAACCACTTTGTACCATTTCATTCTTCAGGTCCATTTTTTTTTTTTAGAATCTCTTTTTTAGATTAGTGTCAGTCGGTATAGCCACTGTAATGATTGATTTTATTTAAGTATTTCAATATCTGAAGATCTTGCATCTGGGAAATAATTTACAATAATAAACATCTTTTAAAAGAATGGTGCTTGAAATGTGAATACATTGCGATCTGAACCACTTAACTTCATATGTGCCAGAAGGATTCATAGCCTACTACAGTAAAACATTTCATAGAGTAGCAGTAGACCTTCGTTGTTCTTTAACCAGCCATACTATTGTTATTATTATGAGACCAGCACAATGCAGGAAGATACTACTTAATGCTTGACGGGTCCATCTGGTGCTGTTGGTGGGAGTATGAGGCTGGCAGCTCTTATCAGTAAAAGCTCTCTAAACTGCATCCTAGGTCTCCTCCCAGCAAACATGTGACTGCAGGACAGGTAGACAGCTTTCACTTCTTGTCAGCAGGTTACTGGAGCGACCACATTTACACGTATTCAAGGGTATTGTGGACATGAAGTATGCCTGTGACACCTATAAAATAAAATGTAAAAAAGTTATTTTAAATGCAATCCCCTCTGTAGTATATAACAAATGACTTACCGGAGTGTTCACTATTTATTGTTTTCTAAAATGGTCACAACGCATGAGATAAACAAAACAGAAGGTTAAATTAAGAACCCTTACATCATCTTAGCCAGGTCTATAATATCAGCAGTTTATACTGCAGACTTATCACAGTGATACATTCCAGCAGTGTTAGTTTGAAGTGTATAAGCACTGCTACGTGTACAGTTATCTTCTGAGAGGGTGAGAGGGACACACATATGCTTTACTCTTGAACTTACTTTCAACTTTCTGGTCTTTGCATCCAGGGAGTTGTCACCAGACTGGATATCAGGTCTGAAAGTGGGGTGCAGCTCCGGTGTGAGGTGTTTAGCACTGCTCTGTCTGCGGTCGCTGCTTTTCGCAGTACTTTTCCTGCTGTCGCTGACGGTGAAGCTGGTGTTGGTGGACAATGCTGTTCTTATGATTCTGTCCGCAGTGAATACAGTTGAGCTTCCAGATGGTGCGTGAAGAAGGAGTCTGCTGGTAGGAGCAAGCTTTTTCTTCATGAGGTGAGCAAACTGTTTTTTCTCCTCATTCAACTGTCGCATTCTGGTCAGCTTCTGATGGTCCAGCCGTCTTAGCGTCTTTGGGAAACAAACAATGGAGTGGGAGGGGAGAGGGGGTTATTGTTTTGTCATGTGAACCCCTTATAAAATCTTACTGAGCCAAGCATGACACAAGGATGGTAAAACACATTAAAAGCATTGTGGTGGGGTAGCGCTGTGGCTCCACATGTTACTGGCAGGAAAGGAGACTCGGAAACAGGGAAGCTGAAGTTTCAGCGCTGTGGCACACATTTATTTACAAAAATAGAACAAAAACAGTAACAAACAAAACAGGACACTAGGGCCAAAATAAAAGGTTAAACAAAATATAATTACCTTCTGTTCAAAATAAAGGTTTCAGAATGCCCAGGCTGGGCAGAGCCTTCACTGGACTTTTCAAAAACACAAGTCAAATACTCGGTCCCTAAACAAAGGATTTGGCTTTCTCTCTCTCTCTCTCTCTCTCTCTCTCTCTCTCTCTCTCTCTCTCTCTCTCTCTCTCTCTCTCTCTCTCTCTCTCTCTCTCTCTCAGTATTATAAATCCAATTTCTATAGACCTTTAATTGAATGCACTGTAAATCAAAATGTTTAGGATGATTATGGAATAGGTTATAAACATGTTAGTGTTTATTGTAATTCATTTTAGATTATTCTTTAGACACACACTCACACACAAAACATGTTACCAAAATAAAGAAAGTAAACAATACAATGTAAAGAATATAAATACAACACTGTGTTTATAATCTGTTTTAAAAGGCTTGTGTTTGATTATCAAACGCTTGATTTACACTGTAGGAACCATACATGATTTTTCATCCTAAAACATTTTGTAGAAATGACAAAGATATTCCAATTGGAAAATCTGATAGGATTTAAAAGAATGCACTATAAGATACATTTTTCTCTTGTAAAAACAAAACTCGTATCACCAAATCATCTGAACAACTGTACATTAGTCACTGGAGTATCCGAGTTACCACAGTGTGTGGAAAGTTAGCTACTGTCTAACTGCTAAACGTCATTTGAACAGTAGGTAAGATATAATGTAATTAGCCACGCCTTTGTTGAAATAAAACAACTGTAAATATTGAGTGCATTGCTTTGATACAATCAGCTTTGCAAAACCTAAAACAAGGAAATCAATATCAGTCGCTTACAATGGTTCCGTTTTGAGTAATACATCATAACATAGTCAAGACAAGTACAAGGTACACATGCAGTTATCTGCTGTTAAAATGTAATGGTGTTACACCGAACTACTGTAAATACATTTCTAATAAAACCGATCCAACGATTTGATTGGATAACAAACCAAAACTGTCCTGGATTCTCAATAAAACCAGACAGTAGGCCTACATTAAGTGATACACATGCTGGTTCAAAAAAAGGAATTAGGAAAAATAAATGAATGTCATACTGTGAATGTCATATATTCGAGAATAATATTTATTCTCATCAATTATTCCTGCTAAACGGACTATACTTTCCAGAGAAAATCTAAACAATCAGGATTGCTTAAGATAATAATTAAAAAAATAAAAAATAAATAAACAATAAAGACACAAGCGCCATAATTTGAAAAGTTCTAACCTGCATTAGTTTTTTCTGCTCCTTGATGAAATTATTATTCACAGCCTGGGAGGCTGTCATCAGATCGGGTGCACAAAGTGAATAAATAGGATCATTTTTATACAAAAACGACAAGGAGGTGGCTGGGCTTGCATCCATTTCCCCGGACAAAATATGAGCCTGTCAGAGAAGGTTGGTCGCCGCAGTGCCCTCAGGGTTTAACGAATCGATCATTTCCAGCCGAACAGATGTAGCGCGGGGCAGACTCTCATCTGTTGTGCTGTGCGTGTGGTGATGGGTCTGACTCATAACTCCTGGAGAGTCCTGACGCGATCAGCAGATAGTTTAATTCCCGCTTCAGTGGAGTTCTTCCCCAAGCTTGGTTCAGAAATTCCACAGCCTGGCCAACGGTTTGAAGGGCTAAACACTGGACTTTAACATGCAGTCGAACTTGTTTACAGGGGTAGCTGTGCAATAAAATAAATACTCTCTCTTACAGTTTGGCGTCTGCTTCAATGGAATCCCTTTCAATAAAAGTAAAAAAAAAAAAAAAAAAAAAAAAAAAAATATATCTATCTATCTATCTATCCATCTATATATATATATATATATATATATATATATATCTATAGCATATGTATATATGTATATATGTATGCAATTTTCAAATAAAAATGATGCAGTTAAACACACACACACACACACACACACACACACACACACACACAAATCCAATTGCCTATGTATACAGCTATGTAGCCCAATATATTTATTTACATATCATTTTAGTTTGTTTAATATGTATTTAATTGATTACCAAATACCTGGCAAGCCCTTAAAATAATTCCAATCAACAACCTTTATTGCCATAAAAAAGGCAAGGACTCCAGAGTCGAGAGGCGAATCGGGTTAATTATTAAACTAATCTACATTCCTCGAGTGATTGGCCTCCTACAAAGAAACGTTAATTGTAGCACGCATGCAGCCATTTACAGTAGTTTGCAGACTGATTGAAGTTATTTTCTATCAAGTTACTGTACATGCTGTATGTTATTTTCACAACATGATTGATTTGTTCTATGAATCTGCTCTTTAGTTTCTAACTTAACCCAGACAGCCCTAATCTGCAGGAAGAGTCACGCCGTTTTTCTAGTTAAAGGCTGTGAAGAACAGTTTGATAAAATGCGTGTTGTTCTGCTGGATAACGCGCATTGGGTGTTTGGAAGTACCTCCTTAGCCGCTTTTGCACCGCACGCTCCCTTATTGGGTGCGATGATTTCACATTCGCAGGGAAGGATTTCGTGTGAATAAAACGGCTCTCTCTGCCAGCGCATTTTAAATATAGATATTTTAGAATTCTTCATGCAATGTGTATTGCAGACTCCTCGCGTTGATACTGGCAGTATTATGACAGGCTTTGAATTAAAGGGGACATTTAAAAAAAACATCCAGCGCCGCTTCTCTACTGGTGTAAAATAAATAGGATACACAAGAATATTAAATGCCAGCAGGCAGGGAGGGTATATGAATAATAGTACAAGTGAGCAAGCGTTTCACTGCTGCAAAAATACACACTGTAAAACGTGTTTCATATGACAAGGTACCCCGATAATAATGTAGCGCTCCTGCACTTGCAAAGACGATGCTAGTTATTAGTTATTCTAGAAGATTAACCCTCCTGTCGCCCCCTATTGTTTATAAAGGTTTCCAGAGTAACGAGCCCCGCCCACAGAGGACGGCTTTCTTTCAGTATCCACCCGGGAGCTGCTGAAAACTGATCCCAGATGTTGCCCAAGAAGGAAGGGAAGTTGAACATTTTTCAAATATACTATAGCCAGTGGACACAGAAAACACAAGATTAAACCAGTCAAGGTTAGTGGAGGAAATCCAAATCTTATCTTGCTTATTGTGTAAAATAAATGTATACAAGTGTCTATGAATCAAACGAGCATTTCATGCAGACATGATTATTTCTGGTTCAGGGCAAAGCAGTGCAACAGTGTATCGGGTTCCTGCATTGTCTATAAACCATTCCGAATAAAACGACTGACAAGCCCGTAAGTGATCAATTGAAATAAGGTTCTTTCTGTGCGTGCGGTGCTCGGACTTGAATACAAATCAAGTCGTTTGCAGGTCGTGGGTTTCGTTTTTTGTTAAGACTGCATTGTACTGAATTGTATTGAATAGCGAGAAGTTTGTTTTTAGACCACAAAATAAGTCGGTTTGTTTGTGTGCTAGCTCAATGCGACGTTGTTTTTCCATTGTAATGTTGTTGAAATTCTAATGTAAATATATGAAATAATATATCCATGGAAATCCCCAAAAATGTTGACGTTTCAGAATATGTCGCTGCACAAAAATACACGCAAGGGCCTATATTCATTCAATATGGTACTACTTTCATAAATCATAGAGGCAATACAATGTGATATTGGGTCGCACGATTTTAAGAGTGGTTTATCTTTTTTTGTTTTCTTTTTTCTTTTTTAGATTTTTTTTATATATAATGGGAGCTTTAAGTATGTACCAGATCTTAATCTAATCAATATGAAGTTACTGTAGAGAAAAAAAAAAAAACAGTATTCTGTAACTCCCTCTCCGCCCTTTTAGTTAAAAAGGAAAACACTGACAAAAATTTGCTAATGGTAATCAATATCGTGCTTTGATGACATTTTTGGTAAACAAATATTGTCAACTTATTGGATCTTGCGCAAAACAGAAGAGTGGCAAAGTTTTTTTTTTTTAATTAAAAAATAAATAAAAATGCATCATATAATTGGCTACAGTAAATAAAGGCGTATCTGCAATATATTGTTGGCCTCAAGATGGCAGAATGACAGTGTACATTGGTTTTATATCGTATATCTAGTAATGTACAAATTGTACAGTGCAGCCCAAGCTATAGTGATCAATAGGGTGTGCAGCCAATATGTCACTGATTCAAGAGACCCGTCTGCACAGTGTTTCAATTGATCTGGAGGGATGTGCGACCATTCCTCCCCTTTACTCCTGCTTGAGCACAGCCAAATCGAGGGATGCTTATTAAACTCTCTGCTGTTTATTCATTTATGTTGCGTGTGGATTTGAAGTTAAAAAAAATAATCTAACAACAAACATTGTCTGGTATTACATATCTCGGCTAATGTTAGGTGTAAGTGTAATTTAAATGGCTGCAGATCAGAATATTTGTACACATTTTCTAGGCTTGTAGTTGGTTTAATGCACCAGCTCTGCAGCTGCTACATTACTAGGAGATGTATTTTTGCAATCTGAAGTGGTGTTGCTGGAGTCACACATTGCAGTATCTAATGTGGCGTGTAATGACCTTGTTAGTTTCTAATTCCAAAGAAGAAATATGTGTGGGAAGAGCACAACTAATGAAAGCAGCAATGGAAATAAAGAAGTAGTTCTGACAGAACAAGCCGCCCCCAAAGAATGAGCTGGCACTGCTGTTTGTGCTTCTGCAATTCAGACTCCCCAGCTGTAAACCATCTAGAGACAAAGAGAATGCTGACTTGTGTTAGCAGAAATCACTTCCCATTTAAGATAGTTCTGATCACCTTTCATACTTAATCATAAATCTGAAACTGATTCCCAATTGTTGTTTGTAGAGGGGTAAAGAAACTGGAGCGAATTATACTATGACAATTATCTGTGTGCTTTGAAAACTACATAAACATCAAAGTGTGTGCAAGGGTAGAGGGCTAGTGGTACTTGCAGTTAACATTCATAACCTCCTACTGATGCAGGTATATTCAGGTTCAGTGGTACATGCTTTTGTCTCTTTCAAATCCATTCCAGTCCAAGACCCGCAGTTTTTCAATAATGTCTTTAGTTATTGACCTGAGTAGTACAGATCCTTGTTCTAACTAGATATTTTAATTGCATTGAATCTTGGTGTTCATTGAAGTTTAAGTACCTGGTTGGAACAAGGTACTGCATTGGAATGGCCTAAAAGAGCCACACTTAAGTACCACTGGTTTAGCTCAGTTGACGTCTTGTAATGACCAGCTGTTTGGATTTACATTACAATGAATGTGCATTTTTATAAAACCACAGCTCTCTAGTTTTGGATGTGATAATAGTTTTACTTACTCCTCTTTCTGGCTATTGGACATGGTTTTCTTGACATGAGAGTAGCAAGCATGATAAGAGTTAAGCAAACGAATGTTTCTGACACTTCCTGAACAGTGTGCTAGCGTGTAGTCCAAATGTAATCCTGCCTAGGTCCTGCAATTTTATTTGAAAATTACGTCAATTCGTGCATGGGCCGCTGCCGGTGTTTCTCTGTATAGGCCACGAGGCTGTAGCTAATCAGAAAGAAAACAATTGTGTATATGTTTTGTAAATGTCCAAATAAGGACCTGTGTTAACCGTAAAATGGGATTTCCAGTCATTTGTCAGAGAACAAGCAATGCACATTCACCCTAAGACAGCTCAGGGCAGACTTGTAAGTGTAAAGAAAACCGCAGAGCTTTTTTTGATATTTTAAATGTTTAGATCAATTAAAGACAAGCCTATTTTCTGTGAAAGATGTGTAACTCCAAATACACTTGCAGGTATTCACAGGGTGGAAAGAGTTAAGCATAGCGCCTGAAAAGCTCAGTTGGGAAATAAAGAAAGTGCTTACAAACAAAAAAACGAAACATTACTGGAAGTGGGCTGCCAATGCACTTGAAATACATTGCAATCAGGACCTTTTGAGTGGAGTGTGGATGTAGCTGTGTAGAAAGCACTCCCCTCTCCCGCTGCAGTACCTCTGATGTATTGTGCTGGCTGTGGGCCAGACAGTCTCATGGAATAGCCGAGTGTCACTTAATGATCTGTGGGAGAGACATAAGAGGGAGCCCGAAGTGATGAAAAATGAATATGACTGACCTAAAAGAAAAGCTTGTCTAAAACACAGAAAACATACAGTGGAGCGGCACTTTTTCAAAATAATTACATTATTAGTAGTTGTTCTTAAACGGGATGACAAATCTTAGTTTGCATTTGGTAAAGAAGGGTCATGTTTTTAAAGGCTTTACCTTTTGTTAACGCCTATATTTTTGAGACCCTGTTTTAAAAATGAGAAAGAAACAACTTCAAATTACTGGAGACACCTGAGGTCTCATTTGAATGATCTAAACAGTTTCCAAATTCTAAAATAATATACAGTTATACCTGTATTAGAGGGAGGTATGTCAATCTGCCATTGTTTAGATCATTAAAATAACCCCTTTAATTATATTACCCAGTTGTTTGAAATTCCACTCAAAACAGTGGTACCACTAAACTGGAATACTGCCCAGTTATTATTATTATCTAGTGTAAGACACTGAAACTATTTCACTTGTTATCATAGGATACTCCGTAAAGCTACTTTGGGATTGTTTTTTATCTAGCAGGATAAATCACAGCTGGGTTTTACGAGAGCATATCACTGTGCCGGAGAATCCCTGTGGATTGTATTGAGCACCTGTTTTCAGGGTAATCCTGGAATAAGCACACACAGGTGGGGGACTCCCCAGTGCTGTAAAGTGTACTAATACAATCCAGCTGGCAAGGTATAAGTTGATGAAATCGTCCACTTAGCAAGTTAAAGACTGGAGAATCACTTTGAAATTTGGGCCTAAAGTCAAGTACAAAAAAAAAGGAGGTCTGGTTCAGATTAATGTAACAGGTGAACATTGGAATGTAAATAATCATTGTAGAAAAAGTCATTACACCTTTAACTAGGGATATTTGGCACAATATATAAAGCTTTAACTGAAACTTTATTTAAACACTCTAATGTCTGTGTTTGTTTGAACATTTTTGGCCTCATCCTCATCACAGAGTAATTGCAGTGTTTCATAATGACTTGGCTGAATTACATTGATTGATTATTCAAAGTGGAATAATCCATTTTGGCTAATCATACTTAATTACATTGTTGATGGTGTGCTGTATTTTGTGCTAATCTTGCATGAAGGCATACAAGTTGATACATTTGATCGATTATTTATTTGAATTACAGTCAACTCCATTTTTTCTCAATCAATTCACATGAATTCATCCGTTTTCAATATCTACTCAACCAGCAGAGCTACTAACTGCTTTGTTTTAAGCAACCTTTGAACTAAAACAATATACAGTAAATAGAGGATACTGAATGAAAGGAGTTAAATTAGCAGAGTATCCCATTTAAAATGGTCAGGTTTCATACTTGCTTTAGATAGCCTGTTTTAGCAGTTCTGTAAGGGGTGTTAAACAGGTAACTTGTTTTTCATATGAAATTGAGAAATTCAGGCCAGACATGTTTCCTTCAAAGGCATTGTTTTGTTTGACATCAGGAGAGGCACTGTCTGACGAGTTTTTAGTTGAATGACATCTTTATATTCTAGTAAACAAGATGACACTTGCATCACTGCAGTTCTTAAATTCCTTAAATCATACATGATTCAACTAGGAACTATCTCTTTGTCATATTACATACAGCAGTGCTTTGAAAGAAGAGATGTTCATGGTTCATGGTTCATGGTAAAACTGTTCTAGAACAGGCCAATATTTGTAACTTGTATGCAAATCTGGAAATGTAATAGATTAACCCTTTGTGCAAATGGAATTGTATTTATATAGTCATACATTGACAGACCATATTAAAATACAGTATTTTGACTGTTAACCGGTTGTTTAAGAATTGAGCCTACATTTTATGCAATAGGTTTAAACACATTTTAGTATTTTATATTCTTTACACTGTGTGTCTAAAGTATAGTCTCAAGCCATTAAAAAGAACACTAAAATAAGATTTATTTTAAATTGTTAGACATTTGGTTGTACAAAGTACTAAGATAAGTGATGACAGACTGTATATCCTCATAAAACGTTTTGTAAAAATGTTTTGCCAAATCCAGTGCTGCTTAGAATCTCTATTTTAGTTTAACAATTTCACATTTAAACTTTTACAATCTTAAGGCACTACAGTACACGTCCAAATTTTTTTTTTTATTTGAATTGAACAAAAATGTCCATATCTTACTGCACGTTACACATTTAAGCCCATAACTGTTGTACAATACTTCATTTATTTTGGAATCAAAATTCTTTGTATTTGTTTTGTTGTTGCATGCAGTAGTGAAGACTCACAACCTTTGTGTAATAGAATTACAGCATGCTGTGCACTTTTGCCATGTATGGCTCTTGTTTTCATCTGGAAGTAATTGTGTATGGTTGTTGTCAGCTTCTGGGTGTGTAGTTACTAAATGTGTGTCTGCTGTTTATAAACAATGCTAGGATTTATAGCACATACTGGAGCGCCTGGTTAAGATTCCTTCTGTCCAAACAAAAAGTATTGACCAGTAAACTAACAGTGCTTACAAAATAGTATTGAATAATAAATGGTAATGCATAGTTAAGACAGTTAGGTAATTGGTAGTTAAGACTTGTAATCAAATGAGGTGTAAGAATTAAGAATCAAGTATAATAAAAGGACTGATTTAAAGTATGTGGGATAACACCCCCATGTATCCCCACAATCTAATGCACTCGATGACTTATGCTAAATAATGTTATTACCAAGTTTCATCACATTTGGATAAAGGGTTTTCAAGATATACACCAGAGAAAAAATATAAAGAGTGACATGGGTATGAACGACTGCTTCCACTGTATCACCGTCGCAGAGAATTTCTCATCCTCCAGGAGGGATACTAAGAATGCCTTAGCCTCTAATCTACACACTGTACCCAAAGAAGCACAGTAACTTGAACTAACTTAAAACAAAAACACTCTGCTGCACTTAAACCTATTTAGATGAAGTCATATTGTTGAGTTCAACCCATCACGAGGCACTAAAACAAATTGTTTCTGTCAGAAGTTAGTTCAGATTGTCAAGCACCGCACAATACAGTATTATGATTTTGAGACAAAGATAATCGATGCCAGAAAATCAATCCTTTTCTGAGATTTATCTGTGACAATGTTTTTTTTTGTTTTGCTGCTTCTGTTATCAGCAACAGCGTAGGATTGTTTTCAGCTGTTTGTGGCTTCATAATATATATTTTTTCAATAGAGGAACCATGGGGCGGTTAATATGATCCAGCTGTTGGTATGAAAGGTCATTAACATTCCATTCTGAGGCCATCTGTTTCCTGTTGACTGTTGATACTGTTTAGATTAGAGACAACATAGGAACCCAGGCCACAAGTTCTGTAAATTGTGGCTCTAGCAAAGCTGCCATGTGGGATAGAGGATAAAACTATTTACCAGCTGGTTTGGAAAAGAGTATTCAAATTTTCAGAAATATTTGAAGCCATTTAGACAACCACTGTTTCCTTGTTTTCTTATCTTAGGTTTTTTTTAATTTATGAGCCAAAATATTTGGCTTGGGAGCAGAGATACAGATTAGGACATTCAAGGTCAAAGCCAAGTTTAGGTTCAGATTGGCCAATAAAAGTTTTAGTCTGAAATAATAAGTTACAATATAGGAAGTGACTTTTGTTGAAGTTTAAAAAATAAAAAAATCTGTGAAACTGTCTAAAATGTTAAATAAGACCCACACAGAATTCTGAGAGATGCAAGGTCTTTATTGCCTTGGTTCAGCTCCCTAAGATTGTCCAGTAGCAATCAGACCATATACATTACCAGGACACCACACTTTATCTAATGTGTTGTATTTGAAATATGTTCATATATCCTGAATTGAGGTAAAAGCAGCGATGAACCAACAGATAAAGTAATAAGAGGTAAAAACAGATTGTAAAACCCCAAAGTGACTGCTGACTGGATTGATTATTACGATAGGCTTCATGTGATCCGATACAAAGAAAACATTAATCGAGGAACCTCACAAATCAGCCAGTACCACTTCATTAAAATGTCTCCTTGCCAATATATCTCTCTAATCATATTTTTAGCAGGGACTGTTAGAGCTCATTAAACACATTGGGATTGAGCAGATTCATCATACAGACTTTCACTTACATACTGGTACTTTCAGTCTTTCATTTCTTCACCACTGGAATGCACTGCCCTTACTGCAAATGTTCATGTTTAAAATTAATCTGTATTCAGTTTAATAAATGCAGATGTTTTCAAAGAGATTGATGCATCCTTTAAAGCACACACACACACACACACACACACGTAATGTATTTGGTCTTATTTTACATTGAAATGAATAGGAACATTCTTTTTTAAATAAATAACGTTTTTTGAGGGGCCATGCTTCGAAGAAAATGGGCAAAGCCTTTAGTGCTGGTGGCAGCTAGTCTTTTTATGCCTCGGATATAAGGTTTTATCTGCAGCACTGACCATGGATGTGTCTAATATGCAAGAAAACAATTTCCCTATTCAGCTTGAATAAGGAAGTAAGAGTTGTTTGTTTCCTTTTTTCCCAATTCGGGTTGGGTAAGGAATAAGGAAGTATTATATTTATAATATATTTCCTTTTTCCTTATTGAATAGAGAATAAGGAATTAGGAAACCCCCTTTTTTTTTGAGAGCTAATCAAGACTTTAACATCACTTTTCATACTTCCAATTAGTGTGAACAACCTGATCGCAGGTTCCTCTTCAAAGTGATGAATATACTGTATATTCAAAAATATTACATTATTATTGCTTCCTGGAACCTAATAGCGTACTGTTTCGGTCACATGATTTGATTGCTGCTAGTCCATTGGAGTGGAATTGACATCTGAAGTGTTGGATTTGAAATAGTAAATTAAAGTATTAAAAGCAAAACCCTTATGGTCTTTAATAATGCTGCTCGTGCGAGTATGTGGTGAGAAAAAAGTGTTTTAAAACCTTTAAAATCTTTACGCAATAACCTATATAAAAGCAACCTTTTCCTAAACAGTTATGCCCACTCAGAATATGGTACTTGACTGAAAAACACATGGGAAGTGTTAATCCTGACCATTTTCCATGACTGTGTTTATTTAGAATTTGTAGTAGTTACTGAATGTAGAACAAAGTTTGCCAACTGTTTTTTTTCCTTTTTAAATTGGTTCAGAACAAAAATGCCTGCAGCCTTGTTCATGGCACGGTCTTTAATTTCAACGAGATGCAATTATTTTTCTTCCCTGTCTGAGTAATAACAGTAATTAATAGCTCAGCCTATGACTAATTGTCCTTTTGGAATAAAGAAGCTAAAATCACAATACTAGAATATCTATCCTCCTAGTTGACTCTCCTTCCTCCTATTTTATCCCGCACAGGGAATGAAATCCAAGTCGCTGGGGATATGCTGTAGTGTAGGCAGTTTTATGTCTGTCTGTATGTCGGTCACACATATGAAAAAACGCTTATTTGTGATTACATTTGGTATTAAGATTATTAGATTCTGGAGATATGTGGAGGGGGGTTCTGTCTGTACATTAATTTGTCTGTCTTAAGTACTGCTTGCCCAATTTCTATAAACTGTTAATTTCCGGGATCCCGAGTGATGCATTTGGTAAAGACACTCCGCCCGGAGTGCAGGATGGAGATCGCTGGTTTGAATCCAAGCTGTGCCACTGCCGACCGTGGATGGGAGTTCGCAGGGGGGCGGCACACAGTTGACCACGCGCTGCCTGGGTGGGGTAGGGGTTAGGTCAGCTGGAGAGTCCTTATCTCACCGCATACCAGCGACTCCTGTGGCTGGCCGGGCGCCTGCAGGCCAGCCTGTACGCAATTCAGAACTACGTGGTCATAAGATTCATAAGATAATAGCACACAGTCTAAAGCATTACTCTGATGAAGACGCTCCCCCATTTAGTTTCTGATTTTAACTGCCAGTATGAGTTGCAGATTAATCAGTGTCAGGAAGCCTTACTTGGTCTAGTCTTATGGTTTGGGTTCCTGCTCGTTTGGTGGAAAGCATTAGGAAAGGACAAATTGCTCTGGATTTAATAAGAGACTTTATTGTTGTTGTTGGTAAAGCCAGCAAATGGGTGATCAGCTGACTTGGCTATCCATCAGGCGCTTAGTGGTGCTAAATATAAAACAGATGGAGAGAAGGGAGTCCATGTGTTAAAACGTGTTTCAAGGTTATGGAGGAGTAAACAATATACAGTGTGTGTGTGTGTGTGTGTGTGTATATATATATATAAATAAAGTGGTAAATCATATTCGACTTTCCCAGGGTATTTTGTTGACTTTTCTCAGAGCAGTGGCACCGAGATTTGGCGAACCCTGTTGAGCACATGACTCGGTCTGTAAACATCATAAAAATATTTATAAAATGGAAATCTACTAAACAAAACAAAAGCGCCTGCCACAACACTGTCAATCGGGTGTTTGGACAACATGGGTAGCTTGGGTTATTCATGGTGTTCTAAGTTTTGTTTTGGAGGGATATGTGACCAATTCTCAATTACTGCCTATTTTTCCAGCATCGCCCATAGTCAGACTGCTAGTCTTGGAAACAGAAGCACCTGGCTACTGAGAATCTACTGTCAAAGTATGTCAGGTCTGCTGTCTTACCCATTGTGACTGAAACTTTCTTGGAAGAAAAATTCAGATTTTTTTTAACACAGTGGCTGATGAGTTAATAATACTGACATCAGTATACCTCTCAACTGAAAAGCTTTTTTTTATTTTTTTATTTCAATGTTAAGACATTCATCTTTGAACTGTGGGGTTAGAGGTTTGTATCCAGCCCTTGTCTTTCCATGCAATTCAATGGGCTGAGATGCCATATACAGTGGCGCGCTACGGGAGATAATCCCTCCCCCAATCAGGTTGAAATAGAGAATGTAATGGATCTCCTTCTAGCGGCTGATGAGTTAATAATACTGACATCAGCATAAGACACATACTTTCCTCTCGACTGCAGAGCTGGCCTTTCCATTTAATTCAATGGGCTGAGATGCCAATTCCTGTCATTTTTGTTCTAATATTGCAGTTGTTACAGAGGTATTAGAAAGCTAGCCAGCTGAGTAAGAACAGGAGTTTACTGGATTCTGAAGAACTTCCTCAGAGAAAATCCCTTTGAGTCATCTATCAAACAGCAGCGGTGATCTCATACTTCAGCTGTAAGCTGTCCGACAGCATCCTTCCTATTAATTTACAGAGACCCTGCTATTTTACACCCTTGCAGATGGCCTGGTCTGACGGGCAGCAAGGAGAGGAGCTGTGTGTACAGCATCATGCATTGCCTTTAATTAACCTTTTTTTAATTTCAATTTCCGTATTAAAGTAGATCCATTTTGAGCCAGTAGTGAAAAGCATAACATTACATGGTAGAAAATAGACAAACCATTTATATATATAGCTTATTTGATGTTTATAAGGGTAAGTGCATCAGTTTCAGCCACAGTGGGACAGCCTAGCTTCTTGATTGGCAGTGCAGTTAAACCAGGGATGTGAACAAAAGGGAAGTTCTGCTTTCTAAGAAAAAAAAAATGAACGCAGTGAATAACATACATCGCCACGCCACAGCTGTACATACAAAATTAGAGCCACCAGAAAGATGAAAAATGTTTTTTGTATAATTTGTTATATATTTAGGGACAGATCGAACCTTCTTTTTAAAGCAAAGGCACATTTTCTGTTACAACTTAACTGTAGGAGGGAACAGTTTATTTATTTCCGAGTAGTGCTTATTAGCCAAACATTTTTCTGAAGCTCAGACCCAAAAGAATAACAGCAATAAGGAATGCAGTTTGTTTTAAACCTTGTAAGGTCATGCACACACACACACATAACTGAGCGCAGGACCAAAAGGCGATCATATTGCAGTCGCATTACGGTCAATGGCATTCATATCGAATTAATAAAATACCAGCAAGAAAAGAGCCAGACAAAGTGTGATGCAGGCAGTCACCTTAGCATACCTATCGGATCGGTTTTCATTTAGTCAATGACAGCTGTAAAACAATACATTAGACAACTGAGAAGGCTTTGTTAGGAAACATTTCCCTTTACAAACCAAAGGGTCGATTTGACCAACCTGTACCCGGTCGGCATAAGCAACAGCTGTATCTTAGAGCATTTTCCAGCACTGGGGAATCACCCTGCATTGCATCAACCACCTATCCGTGGTTACCCCAGGATTACCCCTTAAAATAAGCGGCTGATAAAATCCAGGTGGATTCTCTAATACAGTAAAATGATCTAAAAAAAAAATCTAGCTGTAGCTTGTTCTGGTGGTGTATATAGGTTGTTCAAATGAACAACCCATGTACACCACCATATATATATATATATATACTGTATATATAAAGACACTATCAAGATACACATTTGCAATATGAAACTACCAAGAATTAAACAGTACAGGTGCTTCAGTCATAACCAAATTATCAAGGCTAGATGACTCAGCAATTTAAATGTGTTTTTCCGGTGCATTTTGTCCTCGGTTCACTTAAGCAAATGTCTACTAAAATAAACAAATGCTGGACCGTGAATTTTAAATCGGCCTGCATGTCTCGATACTTAACCCTTTACAGTATATGGTTTTATCAAGAGAGGTCTTTTTAAAGGGTTTAAAACCATTGTTGCTTGAAGAAAAGTTTCTTTGTGTCTGTTCTATTGGGCCAATAAAAGAAACTCTGCAGCTTCTTCTCAATCTGAAAACTGTTATTAGAGCAGGGCTGTCCAATGTATGGCTCTAGTCTGGAGCCATGTACTGTATGACTCACTGAGCTGCCCAGTATAACTCTTTTCAATATCACATTCAAGCTTCTTAATGGGATTGGAAAGGCTGCAAAAGGCAATCTATAGTGTTTGGAAGAAGCAACTACTGTCACAATGCTGCAAAATGGATGTGTTTAACCATGACATAGTTAATGAGCACAAGCATACCAAAACTGTCTCTTTTGCAGTCTGGTTTAATTCACCCAGCTACGGTATTTAGATTTAGTAAACTAAACTTCTAATACTGTACGTTTTAAGTATTTGTAAAGCTCAGCAGTCTCTGAAGCTCTGCTTTTTATCCAGCGACTTCTGCTTCATCATCTGTCTGGAAGAGTGAGAGCAGACCTTCATTGTTATTCACCTTTATTGCATTATTATTATCCCTGCTGGGCATGCATACACCCAGCAACAGGGATGTTGCAGAGGTCTCTGTGTATCTATATGGTACGCTTTAGTTAGAGTTCTGCATATCTGGAACTGCCTCTCCAATTGTAATGAACACTGGGTCACAGCATTGATGTTTGTCATGTTGCTTCATGTTATTGGTGGCTTAATTGTGTGTGAACAGCTATGGCGAAGGATACTTGTTACTGACATATCGATGACATTATTATTTTTTATGAGAAATAATTCAGTACTTGTAAATGGCTGTAGTGGTAAGGTGACTGCTGTTCAGAAGACTTTCAGAGAAAAATATGAGAAAATGATTGTCATTAATCATTTTTCCTGCATTTAGTATCTGATGTGAGCGGCATGAATTCCATATTTCCCCACCCTTCTCCAACTGCAAACACAAGCTGCTAAAAAAACACCCACAGTACTTCAAATTACAAGGGGGCTGCCCTTATGTATAAATAAGCTGTGAATATGCATGCGTGGTGTGTCGCCCTGCCCAGTTTAACAGATGTTTGATGAGATACCGCAACAGGTGAAGGAGGGATTTGTTTTCAGTGGGAGTCTTCATTTGTGGTGAGTCTGCAGCCTGCAAATGGGAGGATATCAGAGGCAACATGTGACCAGGTTTCAATAAAGGAAAAAAACATTCCAATGCAGGATCTGTACTGAACAACAATGCTACTTGAGGAAAGGAAATAAACCCCCCTTGTGCTTGAAGTACGTTGGTGGTGAAACAAGCAGCTGCTGACTTCATGTGAAACTAGGCACTTAGTGAAGGCTAGCTAGAGCGAACCCAACCCAACCAGAGAGCTAGCCAGCGGGGCTTCTCAAATGTAAGGTATTCTAATGAAACGGTAAAAAGTAGGTTTAAGGGACTGAAGAGAGGATTCGTTATTTATTTATTATTCACTGTGCGTTGAGGAACTGGGGTCTGAATTTTGGTGAGTAGTGCTGTTGCTGATGTGATTTCTTCAGATCTACAGTAAGCTGACCAGTGTTTTTTTTTTTTTTTTTTTTCATACTTTATTTCCTTTTTGCTGAAGTGGGTTCATGTAATAGTCCGGGCGAACTAGGTTTTGTAAATTTGTGGAAAAAACAACAACAACTTTGCTTTAAAAGCGATTGTTGCATCATTTTGTTTTCGCACATGTCCGCTTTGCCCAATGTATAGTCGTTATAGGATAAGTTTAATATAATGTAGGAAACTAGGTTATTCTGTTTTGTATGATTATAAATGAGTTGTTGTGCATTAGCATTTAATTGTGACATTGATGGGTCAACTTATCTTTTTTTTTTGTCTAACACAAAATGTGAATGAGAGAAAAGGAACATTAGCTTAATAGCTACCAGTACTACAAGCTGAGCTGAACTATAATCTGTATTTTAATACTTTAAATACACCCTCATTAGAGGTCTAGATACATTAAAACCAATACTATTCAGTGTATAGCAGTGAAAGCAAATATTCCCATTGGAGCGTCACTTATGTTTATAAATTCAGTCCATGTTCCAGTTACAAAGAAAGAGATCATATTGTGTTGGCTGTTTATCAAACCTTGCCTCTTCTGAGGATCCTCTTTATAACTCTATAAAGAAGCATTTATTTTCTGTATCAGTGAAGGGTCTCTCCTCATACAAAGGCAAGTTGAGAGGGAGATTTGTAACTTGAGTGTGTCTTAATGCTGTAGCGGCTACACAAGAACGGCATTAACCAATGGTGGGTAGATCTGTGGCAGGAAAGTGGATTCATTGGACCTCACGGATATTGAATTCCCACCTGAAAACATGGAAACTCCCTGAAATGAGGGTCCGTTACTTGTCGTTAATACGACAATGTTAATACACATATGACAATAGTAAAACAGAAACTAATGAGAATTATTTGTGGTGTTTGGTGTTTGAAGTAAAACTCCTTTATAGATGACATTCAAACAAATAGATTGTGTTTCCTACTCTGTGAAGAATTGAGTAGTTAGTCTCCCTGACCCCCTCTGTAAATTGCACCAGTGTCTGTATAGTTTGGCACTATGACTGAGAAAAATAAAGCTGGGCATGATACGGTTAAATGACAGTCATTTTCAAATGCCAGATGCAACGGAGAAGGCGTCCTCCAATTCTAGTTCATCTTTTTTTGTCAATTAGCATCTAGAAAATACTCTGAAAGTATCTTGTAATGTAGAAAAGTGTTCAAACCCTATTTCAAGAGGGGTAAGAGGATTTGACCCATATAGAGGAATATTGCTAAATATGATTATCTTTGTGAACAGAAGTAAGTGAGAACGGAGAGATACACAGATATCCAGTGGAGGTTTCAGGATCCTCTTGCTTGCTTTGAAGTGTTTCAGAATTTGAGGACTTTCCCGTACTGTCTTGTTGCAAGAGTACTCGTTGATGCCTTACACAAGAGCATTGGATAATGCAAGACAGATCTGGTTTCAGTATAAACATGCACTTGGGATAGCCTGTAAATATCAAGGGCTTTGTTGGTTCTGTTTTGTAACTAATGAAGAGCCTTGGTGGCTCCAATGGCCTCCTCTCATTCGTACATTGTCTTATGGCCATACAAAATAATATGAAATCCTGTCGTGTAATTAAAGTTACAACTCATGTTTCGGGGTCTTTATGAAAAATACGACAAGATAAACAGGAGTCCCTGTCTTTCTTTCTTTCTTTCTTTCTTTATTGACTGACTGCTGTAATTGGGCTTTTTAGCTTGTAAGAGGAAAAGCTTCAATTTAATTGCCTACAGTTTGTTTGGCTGTTCAAACAGTTAAGTGTTTTTATACACCGATCCCCAGTGCTTGTGATTGTACCGACTCACTTCATGCTTCTGCATCATCACATTGATCTGTTGCATTGAAAAGGTTTTCAGTAGTGGTAGTTATTTTGATCGACCCACCGAGATCAGTCACAGGTGGACTTTTTAGAGCATTTTACAGCACCAGGGAATCCCCCTGGATTGCATCGATCGTAGGAAGCACTGAATGACCTCAGACGCTGTGCAAATGAAACTGACTGTCGGAGGCACAGCCATACATATTTCATAACATGAGACCATTACGGGGGAGTGTGCCTAGCTAGCAGCTGCTGGCTTAGTACCGTACAAAAACTTCATCCTTGTATGGATTTTCTTCTTCTTGTTTTTTAAGAGAAGTATTTGCAGTGACAGATTACAAGCACCCACTGGAAATACACATGCAGATCAAAGAATGAAACTCTCAAGCCTTAAATCACGCTGAGAGAGATTGTTTATAGCTCACATAAATATTTTGCAAAGGAGAACAGCCTGCCAAGTATAATAAATAAGACATTTATTGAAGAACCAAATGTGACATTATTAAAATGGCTGGACTTGTTTTGGATGAAAAAAATGTGTTTTCTAATGATATCAGCTGGGTCTCGTCTTGTGTGATTGCACCAAATATACTTTTTCATTTGATTTCGTGGTAGTATATATTTAAGCTTCTCTGTTTAGAGGAGTGCATTGGAGTCATGTGGGTTTTGTGACCTTTTTTTGTTCTCTAAATAGCTGGTTATAATGAATAGATCCACTGAAATGTAATCTCTTTTCAATCTGAGTCTTCGCAGTTTTGGATTTAAAATGCTAACCAACTTTTCTTACATATCTGTTGAATTTCTGGGTTCTTTGCATTTTTTACATTACGTTGCAGCTATTTCAGAAACAATGCTATTGATGAAATTGCTTTGTGTTGCAGTTCAGGCTCACAGCAGTGAGTCTTGCTGCATCCAGACCATGTCACTTAAAACAAAGCAAAAAGATGCTCTATTTATCTGCAGCCTTGTAGTTCAGATTCTGAATTAAGGGAAGAACCATCATCTCCTCCTGAAAACCATTTGCACAGCACAATGCACCCACAGCAGGGCTATCCTTGAGTCTCCCAGTCCATTCTCTTCCATTGCAGGAGTTTCATCCACCCTGTTCCTTCTTTATTCAGTTGACCTCGATGAAGATACAATGAATAGTGAAAGTCTTGCAGTGGAATGAACTGGAGGAGCCAAGCCTGAAAGGGTAGTACAGCTGGGTTTTTGAATCTCAACAGGAATAGAGAAAATGTTCCAAATATAAAGCAGGGAGTTAAATAAAATTTAAAACCAAAAAAAAAGTGTAATTTGAGCCTGCAGTCAAAGGAAACTGATCAGTATTCAATTGTGTCCCACAATTCTGTTCAGAGTCACCCTGACACATATTTCTTTACATTCTTCTGATGACTTTGTGTTGATTCCTGTAAGGTAGTTGTAGCTGTTGGTACACAAGCTTCCCACTACGTCATCCTGTGAGGCGTGGTACTAATTGCAGCAGAGGGAAATTATCAATTATTTCTGAAAGTTTTGTTATTGCCCAAGAAATAAAAGCATTTAAACAGTCCTCATTCTTTTTCCATGTGATGTTTCTGTTGTACAGACAGCATGGCACTCAGGAAGTGCTATACAGCTCTCATGCTTTCCTTATTGTCTCATAGTAGCAAGCTTCAAATTCTCCAAACATTTATTTTAGCATACACATTTTCAAATGGTTAAAGTGGTACAGTATGTGACGTTTTTGTCAAGCACCCAGCATAAAATGTTGCTCTCCTAATTATGCGGTGCCACTTTACATCAATTGGTATTTCTGAGAAGAAATAGGAACTCCTTGACGTTACTTACTGTCTTTATAATTAGGGTTTTAGATGAAATAATGTACACTAATACACCCGCAGCTACTTATTAAGCGGGGTGGGGTGGGGGGGCGGCTTGCAGGCTGCAGAGCATCAACAAGACAGCATAGCTCTTGAGTGTTCTGAAAATAGATCGTAATAATGCTATTAAGCCCTGGAAGTGGCAATTCATCTGTTGACAGAAGCAAGCTACAGTAACTCCTGCCTCCCCACCCCAAGTATGTACTGTCAACAGGGGCTTTAGCATCCATTGCTTGATATTCAGAGCATTCAGTTGTTTTTCCCTATGCCGCTTGATTCAACCGGTTTTATTTAAATGACTTTAGGGCTGCTTAAGTGTACCAGGCACCGAGTGGATACACCTGAGACCTTTATACCAGCGAGGGAAATGTTTTTTTCATAGTTTCACACATAACCAGCTCTAAACTTTATACCAATTGCAATGCAAGTCTTTCAACATGACTTTGTTGTGATTTCTATCGCCGCTGCGCCTGTCAACAGTACCTATTCCAAGTCGGTTTATGTTGAAAAAGAACATAGAATGACCAGAGAACAGACTACAGTAAATCCTTAATGTCAAGTGACAAAAGAAGCGTAGCCTGTCTAATGAAACTCACAGTGCTGTGATACCTGGACAAGACCAACTCTTTGAGCATTCTTTGGCCTTTTAAGTCATGTTTTCCAGCAAGCAATGGTAAAAGATGGTTAATGTCTCAGAAGTGTTGGAGCATGGAGAGTAGCGCTGTAAAGTGCATAGCTTGCTTCCAGAAATAAATTGACCTACAGTATGATGAAGAATCTTTGCTACTTAAGACAGGCATTTGGATGTATGGACTCCATGCTGGTGAAGGTGCATGGCCTCTTCAGACCATGCATGAGATCATCTTGGCAGCAAGGCCATGGCAGTACACCATGTCCTATCAATCAGCAGGGATTAACAGAACTGAAAACCTTTATGAACTAAAGGACAGCAATGAAGAGCCAATGTTATACTTAACAGTGCACATACTGAACAGTGACCTTTCTAGTCCTGGATCGACAGTGAGCTTCTTATTATATCTTCAAATTCTGGCAGCAGTCTTTACAGTGTTGGTATGGTAAATTTGGAGTATATTTTCTACTCAGAAGTGGCTATTCTTATAGTAAGACAAGACAACATTTTGTATAAATCATCCATGTTATTGGATGGACCATAAATTACACACATTCATCTTCAGAAATGCACAGTAGTCCCCGGTAGATTCTGCTTACAGTGTGAGCTAGTTTAAACCATGGCTGAGAAGATGTTATACTGCTTTTTGATTGGGTCTCTGGTAGTAACTTTGATAGTTCCTGTTAATGTTTTTCAGGTTGAGTTTCGGATATCATTGTAACTGGCATGCATGTCATCACACAGAGTTGACTCAACCTGTTGAAGGGAATTTCAATAGCTCAGGTGTAGAACGAAATGGCTGGAGGGCAAAACAACCTGTTGTGTGTGTGTGGCAAAGTGCCCCCCCTGTGTATGGTATATGATACGTGTTGTGTGTAAATGTTGGTGTATAGGCATTGGTACACGGGATATAAGCGGTCTGTGTTTCACGTGTGTGTAAATTGTATATTTGTAGTTAGACACGGGGATGGCACATCACATCACGTGCAAGTAAAAAGTAATATGTGAGCACGGGGAATTGCACTTTAATTAATTCACGTGCAGTTGTACCGAGATTCCAATTGAATGATTGACTAGCAATCGAATCTCGGTACAACTGCATAAAAGCTGCATGTTTTCACTCACTGGGGGTTGGTGTTCGGTGAGTGGAGAACGGGTTAGGAGACAGAGGGAATTGTAAAAGTAAAATAAGTAGTAAAAGAAGCTCACCGTGTCTGTCTGTGTAGTCCGTTTTGTTTGTCTGTTTATTTTGGCTCAAGTGCCGTGTCCTGTGTTTTGTTGCAAACCTTTTTATTTTCTGTATTAAATGCTGAGCGCAATCACGCACTCAGCTTAACCAAAACCCAAATCTCTGTCTGTTTGTTACTTCCTGCATCTGGTCTGACGCCACCCACTCTGGCCGTCTTTGTGACACGTGGTGTCAGAAGTGGGATGACAGCGCCTCCAGGGCTCAGGCCAGAGCGGGAACCGCAGTTTTTTTTTGGAAAAAAACAAAAAAAAACAAAAGGAGAAGAAATGGGGAGAAGAGGCTGGAGAAGAGCACAGGAGGGCAAAGGGAGAAAGGCGGAAGCAGGGCTGTGGTGTTTCGACTGTGGCCAAACTAGCCACACCACCATACCCTGCTCCGTCCACAGGACCCTACAGGCAATGGCCCAAAGACTGGGATGGGGGGAGTGGTGCCCTGGCTGTGGGGCATATGGGCACACGTTGGCCCTATGCCCCATGCAGGATGAAGAAGAGGAGCCCTTGCTGCCACGTCCTATGCCTGAGCGGGAGGAGCCTGAGCGTCCACAGCCCAAGCGGGAGGAGCCCGAACGTCCACAGCCCGAGTGGGAGGAGCCCGAACGTCCACAGCCCGAGAGGGAGGAGTCGGTGCGTCCACGGCCCGAGAGGGAGGAGTCGGTGCGTCCACGGCCCGAGAGGGAGGAGTCGGTGCGTCCACGGCCCGAGAGGGAGGAGCCGGGGCGTCCTAGGTCCGGAGGGGAGGAGCCGGGGCGTCCTAGGTCCGGAGGGGAGGAGCCAGTGCGTCCTGTGTCCGGAGGGGAGGAGCTGAAGGCCCAAACCCCTATTTTTTTTTGGGAGGGACGAGGGCGTGAAGCTCAGGCTCCACAGCAGCCGCTGTTTTTGCTGCTGAAGGGAGCCCAGCGGAGACGCGCGCCACCAGCCCTACCCCCGCTGTCGGAGGAGCCGGCAGCGCCACCACCACCCGAGGGAGAGGAGCAGGAGCTGCCTCTGCCTCCACCACCTGATGGAGAGGAGCAGGAGCTGCCTCTTCCTCCACCACCACCACCCGAGGGAGAGGAGCAGGAGCTGCCTCTGCCTCCACCACCTGAGGGAGAGGAGCAGGAGCTGCCTCTGCCTCCACCACCACCACCCGAGGGAGAGGAGCAGGAGCTGCCTCTGCCTCCACCACCTGAGGGAGAGGAGCAGGAGCTGCCTCTGCCTCCACCACCACCACCCGAGGGAGAGGAGCAGGAGCTGCCTCTGCCTCCACCACCTGAGGGAGAGCAGCAGAAGCTGCCTCTGCCTCCACCACCTGAGGGACAGGAGCAGGAGCTGCCTCTGCCTCCACCACCTGAGGGAGAGGAGCAGGAGCTGCCTCTGCCTCCACCTCCCGAGGGTCCGCTGCTGCTGCCGTCGCCTGGGGTCGCCAGGGATCCTGCTTCGCCTGAGGTCGTCGAGGGTCCTGCTTCGCCTGGGGTCGCCGGGGCCTCTGCTTTGCCTCGGGTCGCAACACGGTGGCCGGAGCCCCACGGAGGGGAGCTGGCGGCCACAAAGAAGGGGGGGGAGGTCAGGAGACCAGCTCCCCCAGCTGCACTTTCGCGGCGGCAGATAGTGTGGCTGAAGCCCCGGAAGAGGGAGCTGCCAGCCACGAAGAATTGGGGGGTGCCAGACATTCCACCATGGCCACCCCCAGAAACAACTTGCTTCCCCCTCTTCCGGGACTTTGGGACTGAGGGGGGAGGTGGCCATTGAGGCCATGTGTGCGTTGCACAAGGGGGGGTATATGTGGCAAAGTGCCCCCCCTGTGTATGGTATATGTTACGTGTTGTGTGTAAATGTTGGTGTATAGGCATTGGTACACGGGATATAAGCGGTCTGTGTTTCACGTGTGTGTAAATTGTATATTTGTAGTTAGACACGGGGATGGCACATCACATCACGTGCAAGTAAAAAGTAATATGTGAGCACGGGGAATTGCACTTTAATTAATTCACGTGCAGTTGTACCGAGATTCCAATTGATTGATTGACTAGCAATCGAATCTCGGTACAACTGCATAAAAGCTGCATGTTTTCACTCACTGGGGGTTGGTGTTCGGTGAGTGGAGAACGGGTTAGGAGACGGAGGGAATTGTAAAAGTAAAATAAGTAGTAAAAGAAGCTCACCGTGTCTGTCTGTGTAGTCCGTTTTGTTTGTCTGTTTATTTTGGCTCAAGTGCCGTGTCCTGTGTTTTGTTGCAAACCTTTTTATTTTCTGTATTAAATGCTGAGCGCAATCACGCGCTCAGCTTAACCAAAACCCAAATCTCTGTCTGTTTGTTACTTCTTGCATCTGGTCTGACGCCACCCACTCTGGCCGTCTTTGTGACAGTGTGTCACTGAGCTGGGCGGGTGAATATAGTAATACACTATGTAAGTACCTTTTTGAGCTGTTCATAACAACATTCGAAGTGTCATTTCAGTTTAGTTCCAGATTCTTTGCAAGCTGACTTTTTAAAGATGGTGCTTGACTGGTAAGATTATTTTCTTGTTTAAGTGATCCTGCTAAGGTTTTTGTAGTACAGTATTTAATTAATACAGCCTTTATACAAGTTTACCATAGTTGTTTTTTCATGGCATTTTTGCAGTTTTACCATGCTTTTCCTATGGTTATACTATGCATTTACTGTACTTTACCATGGTTATATTCTGAATAGAATAGAATTCTTGAGTAATTGTATTCTTAATATCTCTGTTTTGTGTTTGATATCCAGAAAAGAACTGTTGATATCAATGTTAAAGTGACGCCAGTAATGCAGTTTCAGGCAGCGCCTCACTGTTTTTGAATTGCAAATGTAGTCGATTACTCAAAGGGAAGGGCGTGCCTTGTTTAGTGTCACCTTGTGCGATTGTACTCGCTTGGATTTCCTATATTCTTCCATAGCCTTGTGCACGCTCTGCTTTTTCAGCCCAGGTTGTTTACATGTCAATCAAAGGATGGGGCACATGCTGCGTGATCCTGCTATGCATGTGCCTATGACTAATCAGCAGTAGTGGGATGGTTAGACGGGACATTTCAAGCTATTTTGAAGGAAGTTTATTTTTTTTAATATATATATTATGATGGTGTTAAGTTGATATTCTCAATCTCTGATATTTACAGTACAGTCCAGTGCCATGCTGTTATGTTATGTATTCAAAGGTAAAGGGATTATAAATGTCTATTTTATGATGTTTCTTGATTGAGAAAGTCATATAAACAATTCCACAGTTGTAATTCAATTATCCAACCCCCCTGGTTTTACTGTATTATTTTCTTGGCTTGGGGTAAAAAAAAAAATCCTTGGTGTGTTGCTGGTGGAAAATGAAAAATGGGAGATGTGTTGAATTGATGTGCAGCTTCTTTCAACTGCATCCACTAAAACACACCTGTACTGTACCATGTTGAGTAATCGACAGCTGCATGCAGCTTATTTGACTGTTTTTTAGTTTGTTCAAAAGTCCACTCCTGATTCCCTGTTTTTCTGTCCTTCTGTTAAACAGGTGTTATGAAGTCTGCAGTGGTTGGGAGATGATGGAGGTGGAGTCTGCTTATTCAGATTTCATTTCCAGCGATCGGACTGGTCGCAGGAACGCAGTGCCTGATATCGAGGTGGAGGGCTCTGTAGTGGGGGCTAGCGAGGTCACCAAAGACCTGGCACAGATGGAGCTGAAGACTCAAGGTGAGTGCGGATAACACAATACAGCTGTTCTTCTTTTCTCTGCCACTTTCTACAAACTTCTAGTGCTTCAGAATAAAGTGTTTCTAAGAGAGCCATTAAATACCATGTTTCTTACTGCTCTTTGGTCTCATGTATTTTTTTGTTTAAGGCAATTGTATTCCAAAACTTATTTCAGTGGCACCGGCTATAATATTAATGTTTAGGAACTAGTTTATTTTTAGTTGTACTGAATATCTTTACAAAATCACTGGAAACGACTGACGTAATAGTAAGGACTAAACAATAAGTGGGGAATCTGTGGCAAAAATACATTGGAGTGCTGTGAGTCACAAGAAACTATGGATTATTTGAATGCTGTTGTCAAATGCCAAAATGCCATTGATTGCCAATCCCCTAAAAAGCACAGACCAGTTAACCGTGTGGCAGATATTAGGCGATGAAAATACATCCACCAGGAGGTGAAAATGAACCTGGGGAATATTATACTGGCAGTATTCTGACAACGAGATGTTTATACTTTATGTATTTATTTTTAATTATTCAAAGTTACGTATTTTTTGAATGATGAAGCCTGAGTTATATTGACCTTGCATAAACTCTTTGTTAGTGTGTGAGTATTAATGGTGCAGAACCTTTGTATTTTTCAGAAGGGGAAGGAGCAGCAGCCTCACAAGTTCCTGGCAGTAATTTGACAGGGCAGCAGGAGGGACAAGATGGAGACAAGCCTTCCTAATTGTTATTCCTCAGAGAAAGTAAATTCTTCTTTAGCAGCCGACTTGCTGTCCAGGGCTGTCTCCAGAGAAGGACTCAAACAGCACAATAAAAGACTGTTTCACAGAGGGACTTTACCCAGCGGGGTCTCTTGGGTAAAGATGAAGTTTCCCACGTCGGAAGATAACGAAAAAAACATATTGACGTTTACTTTGCATCTCGCAGCAAGAAGCTCCACTTCCGGGATCGTGCCTTGACACTACACTTGCATTAACGCACAGAGAGAGGACCAACGGTTCTCAACGTTTTAGGCAGATTTTTCTCCACTAAAAACAAAAAAGAAGATATGCTGTACACTACCAACTGTGCTTTTCCAGGATGAACCCCCCAATCCTGACACCTACCAGAAAGGATTCAAGATAATTCTTTATTTATTTTCTTTTTCTCTTGTTTCACCTTGGAAACTGCCTTTTAATATCATGAATATTCTGTGTGTGTTACTATAGTTTAGATGAAGAAATATTTGTTTCGGGGAAGCATATGCTGAAATGTTTTGAAATACAATATTTTATTTCTGAAATTAAAAATACCAAACATTGTATTTGGGGGAAAAAAAAAAAAAAAAAAAAACTGTTCTGTGTGATTCTTGTCACGGAAGTTCAATATTATCCTGTGGTACCTTCCTGCAACTGGAATTCATGCATTCACACACACACACACACACACACACACACACTCAACAGGTCCTGTTCACAGACTGTTTTATGAATACAGTACATAGAGGGTACTCCACGAACGCTCATGGAGCACTGTAGCTTTTCCACAAATGATGAAGACGGAATAACCAACAGTGGGATGTGTACAGCAAACCTCATGAGTGAAATAAAAGTTTAACACTGGATTAACATTCGTGGAGCATTCTGTTTATAAAACAGATACAGCTATGGCCAAAAGTTTTGCATCGCCATATAGAATTAACTAATTCAGCTTCATAAAGTCGAATGAAACCTGCTGAATAATGTTACGCTAACATATTGAATTACATACCACTTTGTAGTTTTCTATATACTTAACGAAAAACTGACAAATTGAAAAATGTGACATTTTGAAATGAACATGACATACTGTACTACTATTATGGTTTCCAGCAGACTTTTGCAATAGTTTTGTAGATTCTTTGATTAGATAAATAAAATATCAAAATTATGTTCATATAGTTTTTTTATGCCTCATTCCTAAAATTCTAGGTGATGCAAAACTTGGTCCTAGCTGTACAATTTATGGAAAAGAAACTGTTGAAACCTTAACTTAGCAGCTGAATTCTGAGAAATACTTTCATTAAATGAAGATCTGCATCTGCTTCGCAACGCAGCTTTTATTTTGAACAGTGTGATTCACCCAGTCATTGTCATTACATTGGAAGAAATGTACAGTGGGGTTACTCCTGAGGTAAAGCTTTGTGACTAGGTCCCAGCATCTCAACAAATACACTCTGAGTCTTCTCACATTAATCAAGTGCCATTAGATACAGGACAGAGAGAAGGAGACACAACTTCAACAGAGTGGTGAGGGTATGGAATAGGTTACCTAGTCATGTTGTTCATGTAGAACTTGACAAAGTTCTGAGATCAATCAGCTATTCGGAACCGGACAAGCATAGATGGGCTGAGTGGGCTCCTCTCGTTCATATATTTTCTTACTATAGTTGCTGTTTATCTATCTACTGTGACTTCTATGAAAGATTTCTCATGCTTGAATTAATAAATCGCTGCTAAAATGTATGGTGCCATTTGGTGCGTTAGGACATCGCCAGGGATCCCCATCTGGGAAAAGGTTTGTAACGAGAAGTAGAAGGCCTTGCACAACCAGTCAAACAGATGGAGGGAAGGGGTTAATTATATTACTAAAACTGTGTTGACCCCTTAATCTGTATTGTGAAGAGAGCCCATTCTTAAGTCAACACAGTGGTATTTGGCAGAACTCTGTGCTTTGGGAAAACTGCTTGAGCAGAAATGTGGAAAGTTTGAATAACAACTTTTTTTTTTTTTTTGGGAAGAATTTAGAATTCACAGCCAGTCAAAGCTTGTAAAGTGAGAGCAATGGAAAAAGAAATGGAAAGTCATCTTAGACACGTTTTCATGCAAATTGGGAGTCGGTATTAAATCTGTTGGACACCTTCCCAAGTCCATTGTAGGCACTTTTAAGGTAGCATGGAGCTCAACACACATAAACTACACTCTTTGCAAACAGAAATGCTAAATCGTAAGAAGAAACACCCCAAAAGGTGCAGCACCTGTGAATTCTCTCTGCTTTAAACTAAATGATTTGGGTTGAGTTTGAACAGTAAAGTTTGTATTCTCTATTTGCTGACCAAGAAAGCAAATAATAATGAACTGCAGGATCAGCCAGTCCTTTACAAACTGTTTGGTTGTGGGCTTTCTGCTGGCCTGAAAAAGTTATCTTCTTTGTTCCTTTATTACAACTTATTTCACCTTTTCTAACAGTGGGTTGATAAATAGGTAAAGTACATAAAGTATAACAATTGTTTTAACACTTTTCACACTACAGACCTCAGCGTAGTAAACTAATCTAATATACTGTAATCCGTCACATATCCACCCTAACTGTTTAACCTCCATGACCAACCTTTTCAGCAACGTTATTTTATTATTGAACACAGAAGATTACTTCAGATACTGTAGCTCCACCAAAGTTTTTGTACACTGTTGTACAAGTATGTGCTCTGTGCTTTACCATTGCTGGTAGCGTCACGTGAGCTATTCAGTGACTTGATATATAAATAAATCCTGTTTGCCTGCGGGGGGGCGTATCAACTTCAACCTCTGTCTCGATCTCCTGTCTGTCACTCAGCAGCGAAAGCACACAGCCACATGGCAGACGGCTACCCTGTCACAAGCATTAATACCCTGTATCTTTCTAAACAAGGGTTTTAGAGGAGCTCCCTAATTAAAGCTGAATCTCAAAACAATAATTGTGTGAATATAGTAATTGTTACAGCTGTGCATAATGGTATTTAAAACAGGATTCATCAGAATTTTTACACACCTGCCCTTACTCTGGTCACGCTGGAGTCGGATATGTGACGGATTACTGTACTATGCAGACGACCAAAAGGTAAAGACGTGCCTTGCGTTTCATTTGCTTATTATTTTATGATGTGTTTAAAGGGTAGGTCATTTTCTTGAAGCGTTATGCAATCCAGTATGACTTACTTGTTGTCTCCAGAAATCCAGGTGCATACTGAATAATTTTTGGCCAAGGTGTTCCACTTCACAAACAAACCAACCCCATCTCATAGTTCTAGATTGCATTCTTCTCAGCTATAAGGATGAAGTGTGTGATCAAACCAATTGCACCTGCTTATGAGTGTAGCAGCAAGAGTATGGCTTTTGTAAACCTATATCTCAATAAATAGATTTGTGAATATCTAGATTACAGATTTGTTTTCCTCCCATGAAGAATACATGTCCGTAAGCAAGAGAAACTGACACACAACGATAGCTATAAAAAAGATTGTATTTTATTAAATCCAGTCCATTGTTATCATAGCAGCTCAATAGCACCCCCTCTTGTACTGTCAAGTCACAACATCCGACTTCATAATGTATATTTATATAAAAGCCCTGCACACCCTTTTTGTTGTTTAAAAACGATAGTAGTAGAAATTAGGTTATGAAAACAAATGTATATTTTGTATAAAACTAAACAAAAAAGCAGCTCTGTGCTACAGGGTTTTGAGTCAGTATAAGGCAGCTGCTATTATTTTTAAGCAGTGAAATTAATATTAAATTTCTGTTTCCCATTTAACTGCAGTATTTCCTGAGTTGTTATTGTGGAATCATTTAAAATGCTCTTTTAATTTTCAGCTAACACCTTAAGAGGAGATTTGCTTCTGGTTGATTTTGACTGCAGGGCATGCCAGTCTGTCTGTTGCCTGGAACCAAAGGCCTTTTGTTTCGTCATCAGCCAGACTAGATTTCCGGAGTGTAGGAGTGGATCCTGTTCTTTAAAACTCTGTGGTTTTAACCATTCCGTAGGCTTCATACAACCTGTTCAGGAGGTCCTTCTTTTCCTTCTCTGGTAGGAAGCTGGATTTAGCAGAATTCAAATTCTGTGTGAGTAAAAAATGAAAGAAATGTTAGCTGATTGTATTCTGTTTATTTAAGCGATAACATTAGGGCTGGCCGAGTGTACAAGGAAAATAAAACAACTCTTGTGTGGACAAAACTTGCTGAGGCCCTAAAGTTACCCAAATTCCACAGGGTTTTCAGCCTGCCTTTAAAAGGAATATTCTGTTGGTGCCAGTCAACAGTAGAATCTGTGACTTACTGTATCTGGAATTAAATGTTCCTTTGAGTTTTTAAACTGTATTTCAACACAATATTGCCATTTATATCGGTTTTATTTAAAACAATGACAGAGTTATTTAAAAGGTAGGTATGTGGTGAGGTTTAAAAAGCAAACCATTTACGATGTTGGGTTTATTGCAGCATATATTATATACAGCAACCTCGACTTGCAGAACTAAAACTTATATTTAACTGTTCAATAAAAATGTATCTTTTTTGATGCCGTCTTCAACCTCAGCTGTATACTGTTGTTTCTAAGACAGTCCGCTAGTAAAATCCATTCTCAGGGTTTATGGAAGCATGCCCCTAATCTAGAATCATGTTAACCAAGCTTTGCTACACTTCAGAAAATGCACTGACGTTATTACGGTTACACATTCGGAAGATTTCTTACCACTCTCATAAATTCCTCTTCTGTGAAACCCATGTATTTCTTCACAGTTTTATAATCATCTTCCAGCGTTGATTTAAATATCAATGGGTCGTCTGTATTTATAGAGTAATTGGCCTTGTCTTCTCTAAACCTGCACAATGGAAAATCTGATTAAGCTCGAAAGCCTGAAGAGGTACGTCTTTAAGCAGTTTGCTGGGTTTGAATTAGTTTGGATGGCAGGACATCCGATTTTGCCCAATAACCTCACATATGCCTTCCATGGTTATATATTAAGATACATTTACTTGGTTTCAAATAAAAGTACCAGAATCATACTCAGCAACATAGAAATACTCAGGCTTTGGTTACTGTTATACAGTAGTCAGTGGGACCAAGCCAAATCTTACCTGATTATGGGGTGCTTTGTATAATCTGGATCACATGCTCCAGTCAAGTAGCTAGAAATTGGACAGGTCTGGAGGCAGAAAAGGTATTTCAGTAGCCAGTAAACACGTTTTTCATGCACCTAAAATTCTGCATGTAGCAAAATCTCTATCAATGGAATATTCCGCACCTGACCGGCTACATTCCGAATCATTGCATGTCGCATTTGCAAGGTGGTATGTGCTTGCAATATGCAGAATACTACAATTGTAGCGTTCTAATCTTGTGACAGACATGTATACTGAACCTCATTTGTTTGCTTTGGATTTCCAGTGCTTCCTATTCAGCATACTAGCTCTATGTAAACAGTGAACCACAATATGCAGAATGCATGTTTTGCTTTAGTAGTAGGAATACAAAGAGCAGGTCAACATGCTGAGTAACTGCCATTACTGATCTCAAGAGATATATATGTTCAGTTTAAGAGCCAGACCTTAAATATTCAGAGTTCACTGTTTTAAATTTTGCCTAATTGCCAGGTAAATGGGAAATATGCTTGCTGACAATTTGCAAAAAGCAGATCTAGTGTGCTTTACATTTTATTCCACAAGAGGTCGCCATAGGATAGCGATGTGTCAATCTGCTGCTCACCTCAAAATGCATGTTTTGCTTTAGTAGTTGGCTGTACAGCTCCTGGTCTTCCACTGTGTGGTAGCCGTGTCCGATTCTTTCAGCTTTCAAAACCTCTACAGCCTGGAAAAAAAGTCATATATTCAGATATTAACTGCTACCAAAAACTCAGTCACTCTCTTACTGGTATTGTCCGTTTGAAAGCAACAGGAAGCACCTGTCATGTTGTCTTTATTGTCATTATGTTGTCATAGAAAACCTCCATCTCTGGTATTTACAGTACATTACATTTTATATTTAAAGGTGTCACACTAACATATTTACAGTAACAAGATTAATTGGATTATACAAACGACGTGGGCCGAGCTGCTTAGAAGTGTGCATTACCATGCAAATACAGACGTGCTCAAATTTGTTGGTACCCTTACAGCTCATTGAAATAATGCTTAATTCCTCCTGAAAAGTGATGAAATTAAAAGCTATTTTATCATGTATACTTGCATGCCTTTGGTATGTCATAGAATAAAGCAAAGAAGCTGTGAAAAGAGATGAATTATTGCTTATTCTACAAAGATATTCTAAAATGGCCTGGACACATTTGTTGGTACCCCTTAGAAAAGATAATAAATAATTGGATTATAGTGATATTTCAAACTAATTCGTTTCTTTAATTAGTATCACACATGTCTCCAATCTTGTAATCAGTCATTCAGCCTATTTAAATGGAGAAAAGTAGTCACTGTGCTGTTTGGTATCATTGTGTGCACCACACTGAACATGGACCACAGAAAGCAAAGGAGAGAGTTGTCTGAGGAGATCAGCAAGAAAGTAATAGACAAGCATGGTAAAGGTAAAGGCTACAAGACCATCTCCAAGCAGCTTGATGTTCCTGTGAAAACAGTTGCAAATATTATTAAGAAGTTTAAGGTCCATGGAACTGTAGCCAACCTCCCTGGGTGCGGCCGCAAGAGGAAAATCGACCCCAGATTGAACAGAAGGATAGTGCGAATGGTAGAAAAAGAACCAAGGATAACTGCCAAAGAGATACAAGCTGAACTCCAAGGTGAAGGTACGTCAGTTTTTGATCGCACCATCCGTCGCTTTTTGAGCGAAAGTGGGCTCCATGGAAGAAGACCCAGGAGGACTCCACTTTTGAAAGAAAAACATAAAAAAGCCAGACTGGAATTTGCTAAAATGCATATTGACAAGCCACAGTCCTTCTGGGAGAATGTCCTTTGGACAGATGAGTCAAAACTGGAGCTTTTTGGCAAGTCACATCAGCTCTATGTTCACAGACGAAAAAATGAAGCTTTCAAAGAAAAGAACACCATACCTACAGTGAAACATGGAGGAGGCTCGGTTATGTTTTGGGGCTGCTTTGCTGCGCCTGGCACAGGGTGCCTTGAATCTGTGCAGGTTACAATGAAATCTCAAGACTATCACGGGATTCTGGAGCGAAACGTACTGCCCAGTGTCAGAAAGCTCTGTCTCAGTCGCAGGTCATGGGTCCTCCAACAGGATAATGACCCAAAACACACAGCTAAAAGCACCCAAGAATGGATAAGAACAAAACATTGGACTATTCTGAAGTGGCCTTCTATGAGTCCTGATCTGAATCCTATCGAACATCTATGGAAAGAGCTGAAACTTGCAGTCTGGAGAAGTCACCCATCAAACCTGAGACAGCTGGAGCAGTTTGCTCAGGAAGAGTGGGCCAAACTACCTGTTAACAGGTGCAGAAGTCTCACTGAGAGCTACAGAAAACGTTTGATTGCAGTGATTGCCTCTAAAGGTTGTGCAACAAAATATTAGGTTAGCGGTCCCATCATTTTTGTCCATGCCATTTTCATTTGTTTTATTATTTACAATATTATGTTGAATAAAAAATCAAAAGCAAAGTCTGATTTCTATTAAATATGGAATAAACAATGGTGGATGCCAATTACTTTAGTCAGTTTCAAGTTATTTCAGAGAAAATTGTGCATTCTTCGTTTTTTGTGGAGGGGTACCAACAAATTTGAGCACGTCTGTACACAGGCTATTAAACTTGCAGGAACTAATACAGGCACAGTGACATTACTAAAACGTGCCAAGTCTGAGAGTGCACAGCAAACGACTCTGTTTCCAAGAAGAGATGATTACCTCACTGTCCTGCTTAGCACGCCTGTCATTATAATCAAGGTAGAATCAGGCTGCGTCAGTGGAGAGCACTGGTGTCCAATCATTGATAGCTTACCGTCTTGTCAAAAAATCTGGACCCCTAGCAAAAGTTTTTATTAAACTTTCACTTAAGCCTATTTTACAAGAAAGTCGTGAGTATTGCACAAAACTTGTTTCATCCAAAAACAATAGAATGCCAGTTACAATTATTATTATTATTATTTTTTATGGAATTGTATTCTAATATTGAAAACTGAACGCATTCCTGATCCTATTTTAGGTGGTTCAGGTCATTTGGTTATACTGTATTATTATTATTATTATTATTATTTATTTCTTAGCAGACGCCCTTATCCAGGGCGACTTACAATCGTAAGCCAATACTGTATAACTGGGCCAGGGGCTTACCTCTCGAACGACAGATGGTGGTCCCACCTCTCCCGCATGGACAGTCCTGTGGATTCCACTCTTGACAGCTTCCTGTAGAGATGAGATGAAAGCGTACATTAGATCAATGGGGTGCCACAGTGGTGATGCCAGTCACCTTCGTGCTTGTTGTTACATGGTTCTACATTAGAACCACCAGGGGGGGTGAGTGAGCAGTGTTTATACTGTACAGTACAGTAGTACAGTTAATATATACAAACTCAACACAGTCAGCCCTCTGTTTGAGCAGCCTGCATTGTGTAGCAGGCAGTGTTGTGCGATGCACTGCTGTTACAGATTGAGACCTCCCTGCAGTGAGGTGAGGTTCAAAGCTCTGTAAGCACGCCTGCAGACGAGTCTCTCTGATATGCTTGCAGTGTCCGTGGTCGCCACTTTGCACCCAGCATCCTTTCTGATAAAATTGCTAATTCAGAAATGACACTTATGATGGCTTTGGTGTGTCAATTAAATCCCCCATTACTCACATTTCAGTTTCCCATAATGAAAACGTTTTGCGTCAAAGCTTTTACTGTGTTTAAATGTTACTAGGCTGCTCAATCTAGTAGTAATAATAGTATATTATTAACCCCAAAGGAAGAGTCTAAAGTTACAGGCACTTATGTTGTACAGCTTTCCCAGCAATTCCATACTGTGCAGGATACTGCTGATGCACCAATATACCACTTTAAACAGGGCACAGGGTTAAAATGTATGTAGGTCATTGATTTCCCTGTCATGCTTCTAATATCACAGCTCCGGCTGAATAATTGAATTGGTTTCCGTTGCTCCTTTAGTAATTTGCATTATGCTAGCCCATAACAGAAATAACCCTTTACAGTAGAGTGAGCCCATTCAATTATATATAAACTGTTTGTAGTTATACCTTTTAATAACGGTACCTTATGTACATCTAACAGATATGAAACCAACTGCTATCACTTCCCTTATACAGAGAACTTTAGTTTACAAACAGTTATTTTACAACTCATCAGATATGTAGTTCCCATCAAGGATGGCACAACAAGGTGAAGCACGAAGTGTGCATGCACTCTGCCTCCTAAAAACGCATCGCAATGATCTGGCAGCTTCATGAAGAATTCCACGTCAGCACAGATGTCCACTCTTTCTGTGGACTGTGGATTTCTGATAAGGAAACATTGTTCACTAACACAATAGCCTGTGAATGCCTCCTCTTTCACAATTTAATTTCCTTCTAGTCACACGGTTGGGAGTCATCTATTGAGAGACCTAAACAGAAAACATTACACTGATTGTTGAATGTTAAGAACTGTGTTTTTCTTTATTCTGTGGGCAAAACAATAGTCTAATCACACTTTGAGCAATGCACATGGGACTGTCAGCAAACTGGAGTGTCAATAAAGTCTGCTTTGCAGTGAAGTACAGTGCATAGAATTGTAGACAACGTACAGCTGTATAAGGAACATTTTATTTGAATGATAAAATGAACTGATTTCCTCTAAAAATCTGTTAAATCGTGTAATAAAAAGACACCAATGCCGTTCTAGTCCTTAACGGACAGATTAGCCCAAGCAGGATGGGAAACGTAAACAGCATAATGTGAGGAATCTGTTCTGTTATTAAGGTCCTGGATTCAATTAAAATGAAGGCGTTGCCATGAACTTTGATTTAATTCTGGGCTCATAGCTTGGCAGCAGGATTAGTAATTTTTTTGTTTATTAAGGAGCCAAGTATTGCTAAACTGGTTTTATTTAAGCGTCCTAATAATTACTGTAGGATTCATTCACTGTGTCAGTTGTTTTTCTGCCATATACAGTAATTGCCTTCATCATTTTTGATCAATAAATTGTGGAATTATATAGCAGTAAAAACACACCCATGTTGAATGACTCCTGGCAGTATATCTAATCAGTATATAGGTGGATTCACTTTCAACAGCAGCAAAAGCTGCTGAGTCCTGAAAAGCATAAATGCATTAGGGCTTGTCATTCCCTTCAACCTAAATGATGCAGCAGCACTTCATAGTGATCTATAACCCCTAAAGATCTGTAAGCAACTCCCTCTAGACATGTTATTCATTTGCTTCCTGAGAAGTGAAAGGGGGCATATCTACAACGCTCAACCCTAGAACAAGGTTGTCTTGATTGAATAAATGAAATAACCAAACCTATACTTTTATCCCAATTCATGCCTAAATTTGATTACTGAATGATAACAATACTTCAAAGAAGAGGGATCCAAAGACTGTTAAAATGTTCTATCTTAGCCCTGACAATTGTAATACAACAAATAGAATATGATAGCGCTTTCAATTATTTACTTGGCGTTCCTCCTGTGTTCCACAGTGCTTTCTATTCTCTAGCTATCAAACTGAGTTTACAATAGCTTACTATAATCTTTAATCAGTCTTATTCGGTCTATATAGCAACAGAAAATGTTTATCTAAGCTGTCAAAAACAATGGCTACTGAAAAAATGTTTAAATTAAATAAACAGCACAATTCAAACCTAGTTAACGGTCTACTTAGATTAAAAAACAAACACTAAGCCAAATACAAATACCTGCATTTCAAAAAAACAATATACTGCATAAAAACAAAATTGCCTTAAAACAATCAAGGTATGTTCCACTGTTTTCTCTTTCCCTGGTAAGCACTTTTTTTTTCTTTGGTAAAATGTATACATTAACTTTAAATGCATATATTAACTCTACCTTTAAGCTTTCTGTATCCAATATTTATTTAAAATCTAGTTAACAGTCACTGTGGTTAAGCTATGACTTTATCATCAGGAAACCATAAAGACACATACAGAAGCACCCATTTGGGGTCCATCTAAAACCCAAGTTAAAGTGAAGGGTGCTGTTAGATTTTGCCAGAGGAGTTTCTCTAAGCCCGGGGAATCCAGTATCCTAGCTAGAATCACTAGCCTCATACTGTACCTCATATGCCCGTCTATGCCCTGGGAAGGCTTCACAGTTCAAAGACTCGTCACCTGCCAGGTCAATTGCCACCACTCCCTCATTGCGATACTTCTTACACAGTTCTACCACCTCCGATGACCACTCTGCACATTCAGAAGAAATGTGGAGGTTAAGGTTACATTATGGTTAGCAAGGTAAGCAATTTAATAAAAAGTCCCCCTAAAACACATTGTTAAAAAGATCAGATCAAATACTTTTAGTTCATGTCTCTTGACGTTATCACTCGCTAACCCCCACCCCCCAACCCCTCCAAAGAGAAACAACATTGTACCCAGAACTGTAAGTCTTAAAACTCCAGTAGATTCAACTTCATTTCATAATAGACAATTGCATATTCTCCTGCAACACCCCTCATACTGCACACTACAAATTGCTTTTATAGGAACCTGCATGAGGTCACAACATCTTGGAAGAAAAATGCTTTTATATTACACAATACAGGCAATGGATACCAATCTCCTGTCTGTTTTTTTCCATTAAACTATTAGACCGATATACTGTAATTAACAGGAACCTATGACAATAAACTTGCATGCACGCACACACAGTCTGTAGATAAGCACACACAGATGGGTAATACTTTACTTGGCATGTGACGCATGCAGCAGAGAATGGACCTGGCTTTAATGTTGAAGGCCTGCTCTCCTTCCCGCAGCCCCTGATTAACGAGATTAACCACCTCATCCGGTGTCAGGTCACCTCTGAGGACAGACACAAAGCACATTGACAAATTCAATCGTCCAGATGAAGCAAATCCATCCTGACACTTTCTGTTTATACTTGGCTACGAAGCCACGGCAGCAGAACATTGATTTACGAGTTAAAGGATTCTTCTCCAGATTGCTGGAGCCGTTTTCAATCAGTGTAAAGTCCCTAATACAATCCCTGTGTGGATTACAATGTAAAGGGTGGTTAGAAACTCAGCAGGCCATTTCGCAATAATGCAGAAAGAAAAACTGTTTACCACAGAAAAGACAGGCAGTTGAGACACCAAATGTGCAAATTAAGCCATTTTCAAGGCGTTTACCACAGTAATTATTTAATTAAGTTCTCGAAAGCACACAAGCTGTGTGTCCTTAACGTGGGAAATTTCTCTTTAAAAAATAAATAGAAGCTAATAGAAGACTACAGTTTTGCATCTTATCCCCTATCCTGTAGGAGCACAAAAATACAAATACAACCACTAGCAGCCTGGACAGTCACAATTTAACATACGCATTTTGATATTGTCCAACCCAGTCACTCTCCATGGCTAGTAAAGAGATCACATTGCATTTGCAGTGCACTAAATATTTTATTATACGTGAATACATGATTGTCTCATGGGGGATGCTAATATACAGCAAAAGTTAGATTGGTGCAAAAAAACATGTACTGTATAGAAGGCAGCTTGGCTATTGTAGCGTTGTCTACCTGGGCTTCTTGTGTTTAATAATAGCGAGTTCCATAAGAAACACTTTACTTACTCTTTTTGGTTCCAGGGTAGAGGGTCCACGTTGCAGTTTGCTAGGAAGTGGGGACTGTATCTGACTTCAACATATATCACTCCTTCTTTGGCTTTCGTTTCCACAAGTTCATAGGCTATTCTTTTAATAGCTTCTCTGTCACCCCTACAACAAAATACAGTACTTCATTCACTGGAACCTGGCATGTAAATTTAGGGGTCATTTAGTCTGGATAAAATAGAAGTATCGGAAACATAAAACAAAGGCAAGCCATTTTTAATAGTCAGGATTGCAAACAAATCACTATTCTTAACTGACTAAACAGGTTCAGATAAGCAATAGCACAATATTCGACACTGAGAGTGTTTGTTTCAGTGTTTGTTTCACTCATGGCCTGTAACCAAATGCTGTTGTCTTGCAGGCCTATCAAAACTCCTATTTAGACAAGTCCATGCCTTCTAGGAATTGGACTGTGAGAGATTTCACTTTACTAAAGTCATTAAATGTGATAAAACAGATTGCAAAACAGCTGGCATTTGCTCAGTGAGTCCAGTACAGTGAAGCTTGTGGCAGTTCTTCTTTTATTGACCTACAGATACTGCAGATTTTAATAATAAGCTGAGCTTTACTGCACTGCGGAAGAAAGGTTGTTTGTATTTTGGACTAAAGCTAGAGCAGCAATGGCGGAGTTTCCATGTATGTTCTCAACCACAAACCTCATCCTCTCAAGCTGTTCCTCCAAACGTGCATGCGCATCACCACTTCATATGTAAATAACCACACATGGAAACTCCCCTGTCTCAATCGGGGAGTTTCCATGTGTGGTTATTTACATATGACGTGGCGATGCTCTAATGGTGTATTTTTGTCTTTAATACCAGATTTGTTCCTTTTTATTCTGTACATTTAAACAGTGCCGGTATTTAGATTCACCACTATTCAGATTAATACACGCTACTGTCTTTTGTATTGTACCTAATGATGTTGATAAGGTGCTCAATAGACAACCTCTAAGGGAAAACACCAGTGATATTAATACTGAGTGAAAGGAATACAGTGCTTGGATCCACCAATGTAGTTAGTCAAGCCAAGTAACAAAGCAGAGCCTGGTGGAATGTAGGGAAGGAAATAATGGTTCATTATTGCAAAACAACTGCTAGTGCTGAGTAAGAATCTCTTTATCAAGGGCCTTGAATTGGGGAACCTGCTAGCTGTTCAGAAACTATCTGTTCAAAAACAACATCAAACCAGCTGACAACAAGCCACGTCGCTTCTGTTTACTGGAAGGAGATCTCTAATGAGTAAAGATGCTCAATGCTGTTAAAACAAATGTCCAGTTTGCTTTAAAAAAATAAAATAAGAATTGGAGAAAGTGTTTTTTGCCAAACCACAAAAACTAGTTTCATGCCACCATCCACACACACGTATGCTGTCCATTATATTTTCAATGCTAATTTGTAGTTTGAGCTCCTTTTTGTTGAGAAAAATAACACTTCCCACTCACTTCCCATGGGAACATCAGAATATTTAAAGGTGGCTGTGCAGAAAAAAAAGCAACATTTAAATGCCAAACTCAATATACATGCTGTGATTGTTTTTGAATTGTTTTAGATTTTTCTGATGAACTGAAACAATCAAAGGAGCAGCACTGTACTAGAGATTAAATACCTATAGACAGCACGTCAGAAGCGACATTGTTTTTTTTCCATTTACACTTTGAGATCTTGATAAATGAGAAGATTGACATTGCACTATGCCCTCCCTCCCAATATAAAAATGTAAAAAGTGTCATTAACGATACATAATTGCCTTTTAACACGTTTAACACTAACGCTAAGTGGTTACAGCATTGCTTTGCAGTTAAACACACACTCACGCGATTACAGGCATGTAGTGGCTGAACTTGCCAAGGAACACTGTCAGGCTGGCAGGCTTCTCGCACACGATTAACTGCAGCAGGTCTTCCACAGTGTCCACCGGGAGCTTCATCTCTCGCTTCCTGCAAACAAAATGCCCCCAGATCACTTCCAACTCGCACGTCACTTTAAACTTGCTCGTGGGACAAATTCTCTCGCTCTGAACCCAGTTTCAGAGTTGAAATTTGTAACTAAAATAGTCATGGTCTAGTGTTTTGAGTGGTTACCTTTCCTTTACTACTCGATGATCTGCAGTGTTGAGTGGAGATCTCTATCCTATACTACTAGAGCACTCTGCAGTGTTGAGTGGAGTTCACTTTCCTATACTACTAGAGTGGTCTGTAGTTCTAAATGAAGTTACATTTGCTATACTGCTAGAGCAGTCTCTAGTTCTGAGTGGAGTTACCTTTCCTAAAATACTAGTGTTAAAATAGTTTATTGCAGTATGGTGGTGTGGGGTGCATAATTATGAACCCCCTCTGATATATAATAAACATACAGTTCCAGCAATAGATACCTGAACTTGCCTTGTTTGCAGGAGGCTGTTTTATTTCACCCAATACTACAGCACACTAGATTGAACTCACCTAGCAAAGTGCAGGATGGTCTCTGGTCTAACAGCCCCATCGAGATGTACGTGCAGTTCTACCTGCAGGAAAAAGAAATGAACACAATTCATTCTCTATCTGTTAAAGAGCATGAAATAAGAGTTACCATCCGCAGTTCAAAAACACACAGCAATGGCGCTTTCAAATTTCCACACCACTTTTCAAACTGCTTTCTTTTTTCTGGGTCTGCTTTGGACCCGTCTTCAACTGCTGTCACACAGAAGTCTGCAGAGTGTAACTCCAAGTGCGTTCAGCCCTCTGTAATGTGGAGACCAGTGGACCAGCGACTACGTTTAATGCCTTAAATAGACTAAGTACTGTAAAAAAATAAATAAATAAATAAAATAACGATTCACTCAGTAGCCTTATAAATAAGCACTTTGGCAAGCCAGCTAACACAATGGAACATATAAGAAGTGTATCTTAATAATTTTTTTGGAACGACTCAATTCATGGCATTAATATCCACCACACGTTTACATCTGTTCAACAAACACAACATTAAGGCCTTTTTTCTCATAATTTGATAATTTGCTTTAATTAATGTATTTCTAATCAATATTATGTTATTGCTGTCTTTAAAAGTACTTACTTTATGTTATGGTGGCATTTGTATATATATAACATAATAAAGATAAATTGAGGGTTAACACACTTTTTTTTTTAAAGTTGGTGCCTCCCTCCAAAAACATAATCCTCATGAGATCTTTCTGATAATGTTTTCACTTGAACAGAGTTAAATCCCTCCTGAGGGTATACAATTACACGGAACAAAAACATGAAGTCAGCGATTATTGAAGTGTGCGTATTTGTGTTGAATCTACGCTTTGAGAAACTTCACACCCAGAACAAACATATCAGAAACCAGTGCATTAGGTTTTGAGGTAGACTAACAATATTGTCAGGAGCCATAGGTACAAGACTGTGCTAGTTTTGCTTTGGTATTACTTTTTTCAAGGTCCTTGACTTCTATTTTAATTGTTCCTGCTTGTGATGTAATAATAACCTTGGATATACAGTACAGTATATCCATTTTGAAGCAAGTGTTTTACTTCATTTTTTTTCTGAAAGTAATAAAAAACGTTTTTTTACTCGTCCCTACCTGCAGATTATCTGTTTTTTGCTGATTGTATAATACTGAGATTATTTGGAGAAAACTTTCCACTTGTTGAAAAATCTTGATCTACTTTCACATATTCAACAATTGCACAATATTTGATAACACCTACTAGACTGAGAGTCCAAGGATTCAATAATGTATAGAATATCCTGAAGCTAGCACTCCAGGTGCTGAATTTAATACACAATATTCTTTAGTGTCAGACCTACAAGGATCATAGTGGAGCAACACTTCACTTACTGTCTTCTTCCATGTACTGTTCTGTAGAAGGCAGGAGCCAAAAGGTCTGTCCATTTCACTTAGTTTCTTGTACTTACAAGAAGATGGTGGCTGCTGTTCAAGACCTATACCCCAGTGCCCTGTACAGAACTCAAACCTATCAATCTAGGGTTATATTTCTACAGTTGCGTTTTTGTTTTGCTTCCCCTGAGAGACAGCAGCTGCAGGCACATTGTTATTCACAGAACGTCAGAGGGTCAACAGAAATCTTGTGTGCCTACCGCTAAAAGACATGGTCACAGGTACACTGCTGTTCTCTATGCAAGCCAGTGGCTACAGTTGGTGGGTAAATAAGAAATGAATGTTCCATTACTGCTTTATTAATGGAATCTGATTCTGTTCCATTCTGTGTTCCATTGCAACAAAACATGCAATCCCCAGAGATCTGTGTTTGGCACAAAGAAAGCAAAATGAGTTTACCATCCCAATGACCCTTTACTTCTGACATATTTGTTAAGCAGGTAAATTCTCTGTAGAAAACTTAATTTGCACATAAATTTAGAAGACAATTGAAATCTTGTTTTAGTGTATCTATTTGTACACACACATTTCCAGTGGCAATGTGTCTATAGATGTCCTACAGATGTCAGGACTGCCCAGTCCCTGACCATCTTCCGGGGCCTCCTCAAGACTCACCTCTTCAGACAGCACCTGTAGGACTCCTCCCCTCTGGACACTTATCACCCTTAAATGCACTTTACTTGCTCTTATCTGCTCCCTATTTTACTGCATTTAACCCTGTACTTTAGAGTACTGTAATCTGTCAACTGTCATTTAATCTGTAGTAATTTCTTGTTAATTATATCCTGATGTAACTATCACTGACACTGTTATCTGCTCCGTTATTGAATCGTATTTTGTCATATACTTGTACTTGCTAGAACCAAAGCCATTGTATTTTATCTTGCTCTTAATTGTATTAATACTTGTACTGTGATTCTTGAAATGTATGTTTGTTTATGACTGTAAGTTGCCCTGGATAAAGTCACTTTAACAGAACATGTCAAAAACAGGTAGATTGTTGTTGGTGCATTTCTTAGCCATAATAGATGTTCTGAAATTGAGATTGAGAAAAATGTGCGCGAGTAGGAGTTGAGTTCATGCAAAAGAAAAGCTTTGTGTCTGATGGGGAAGAGCCTGAAAATGTCTTTTGACCAGTTTTTCACTGAGGAATACTTAGACTAATCTTTTTGAAGCATCTTTCAAAGGCATTCACTGGTGCACTTGAGCTGAAATGAGCCTATTGTATATGTACATATTTTTTTCTCCCCACAAATGTAATGTGTCTGTGCAATCCTCTTAAAAATGGACGAATGTGTACATGTTTACAATATTAAAAGTTGTGTGTAATTACATTTTCTAGTTTCAATATTCCACGCAATCAATGATTTGATGTGTACTTCATCATTTTTACCAAGAAAAAATTGAATGAACTAAAAATTTGAAATAACATTGAACCTAGGAAATATGACTTTTAAGATCCACTTGTTTTATATACAAGCAAAAGTACATTAATTTAGGTTTAACTAGATGAGAAGGAAAATACACAAGCAAGGAATATGCATTTAGGTTTGCTTAGACTGTGTATAAAAAGCTTCTACAAGACTATCAATCAATGTCAGTCCTGCAGGCAGTTAACAAATACTAGCAGGAACACTTTAATGTGTGTTGAATTGCATAAACAATTCCCATGAATTGTATATTGATTGTACACATCAGTTGTGCTGTATATGCTTTTTGTTAACCCTACATAATACCAGTCCACATATTCAACGTTGACAGATCTGCCAGGTGTTTAATTAGAACATTCATCAATGAACTCCCTCTAATTTCTTCAGCAAAGTTAGTGGCCATAATCTGTAGGGTCTTTGTGATTTTACTTAGGCCCTGTCCACACTATATGGTCACCTTGTAATCAGATCGCTTCAGGTAGTGCGGTTTATCAGAAGTGTGGACGCTGAAATACCGTACTACATTTTTTGTGTATCCACCAGTATCCCAAAATCCTTTGCTGAAGGGCTTTCTATCACTGTAAACTCTTTAATGGGTATTCATTGTATGCAAAAAAAAAAATGATCACTACATACCTGTTAAATTAATGGGGAAAATAACAAAAGCACAACGTTAAATTAGGCGACTGCAAAAATGAAATGCAAGTTAAAAGTATGATTTGGATGAACAGTTAATATAATTTGTCAGCTCTGTTTGAAATATAATTAATATTGTTTTGTAATTAACAGCTTTTTTCAGTTTAATTATGAAAACAGAATTAGCTCAATTTGTTTAAAGGATGTCAACTGATTAAAAAATAAATCCTAGAGGCCCCCGAGTGGCGCATCCAGTAAAAGCACTCGCGTAGAGTTCAGGATGCGCCCTATAGCCTGGACGTCGTCGGTTCGAGTCCAAGCTATTCCTTTGTAGACCGAGGACGGGAGCTCTCAGGGGTCGGCGCACAATTGGCTGAACGCTGCTAATGTGGAGGGGGGGTTAGGTCGGCCACGGTGTCCTCGGCTCACCGCGCACCAGCGACCTCCTTGGCCTGGCCGGGCGACTGCGAGCTTGTCCTCTGACGCTGTAGCTCTGGGTGGGTGGATGGTGATTCTGCAATGTGTAAAAAAAGCTGGCGGCTAACGGCACACGCCTCGGAGGACAGCAGATGTTCGCCCCTCCCGAGTCAGCGCAATAGCAAAAAAGTAATTGGCGACTATAAATAAAAAAAAAAAATCCAAAACACTTGTTTTATTTTTTTTTATTTTTTTTTTAAGCAATATGCACTGATATTAATATATTAATATGAATCATAACACGTTATTGTAAAATAAAATACAGTGCTAGGAACTGTAACCAAACTATAGTGTGTGGACGCACTATGAAACGCACTATGAAACGGTACTTCAGTGTGGACGCTTTAGTTTGAGCTGGATTAAACAGTTGTGTCGAGATCAGTTATGTAGTGTGAACAGGGCAGTGTGTCAAAGCACAGTTTTGTATAAGGGTTGCACTTGACTCCCTTGTAAACGAGCTAATTATAGCTCATATGGCCTTTTTCCAATAAAAAACTTAAAATGAAAAACATGACTCGTGTTAAACTTGTTTTTAAAGCTATACAGTCGTTGTACAGTCTCCTGCGAAACTGGACTTGACCGAGTTCCTCGTGCAATATTAATCACCTGAAAACAGACACCGCTTAACTGAACAATAATAAATATAACTACTGAAATTCTACTTTGAATAGCAAATAAATAAAACGTAAACCGGTATTTCAAAATACAGTACGCTTATAATTTTGCTGTATTTATTGTGGATATCAAACTTTACCTAACAAACGTGCCGAACATTTTCTCTGTTACACCAAATACATTATTCACAGCAGCTTCACATTCGTTTTGCTATTGTTCTGTTTCCACGTTTCTTACCTTTGGCTTGTCAAAAACAGGTAGACTGTTGTTGGTGGATTGCTTAGCCATAGCAGATGTTGTGAAATGGACGCTTAATTTGTTGACCTAGCAGTTTGCAAGACGCGCGTTTCTGTTTCTCCCTGTCACAGCCCGTGCAGAGTACAAGCCCGAGCTCATTTCGAACACTGCTCTTATGCACTGTAAAAAGACACGCCTCGATCCTCCCACTGAAAATACTGTAATATCAGAGACAAAATTTGCATGGTAGCACACACTACCACAGGAATGCCGCAGAGTTAGTGATTACTCAAAAGCAATCTAAATCATCTCAATCATTTAAGCCATACAACCGTCTACATGGAAAAGTTTTTTTTTTTTTTTTTTTTTTTTTTTAGCATACTCTGAACTATTAATCCTTGAAAAAAGAACAAGAATACAGTGAAAAGGACAATGTCGTTTACTAACACAAGATGTCACCGCGCCTTATTCTGATACTGTTTTATTGCAACTACATCACAGCGTGGGTATTTATTAAGGACTCCGATGCAGACTTGAATCAGTGAAATGGGTTTTATTTAACCAGAAATAGGCTTGTTATTCTTTTAAAACATTGTTCAGGATTACATTTCTGTTATACAATAGCAAGAAAAAAAAAAAAAAAAAAAAAAAACCCGGAATCGCCGAACTTTTTTGTGTTGCGAGGTTCTTCAGCAGGGAAACGAGTGAGGAATGAGTGTACCCTGCTGGTAAACGAATGAAGTCTCGTGAATGGCATCCAATTAATCCAATTAAGTTTTGTGTTGCGACTGTTCCATCCCTTTTATATGATGTTTCCAATCATTTCTAACTTGGTTGATCTAGCCTAGCTTACATATATCTATTGCAGTCAACTTGGCAAAACCTGAACTCAGTTAAAAGTACCGTAACACAGACTTATAAATAATAATAATAATAATAATAATAATAATAATAATAATAATAATAATAATAATAATAATAATAATAATAAAGACAGCATGAAACAGTTCATAAAAGAAAAATTGATTATAGCATTGTTAATTGACGAAATAAAAATACTAATTCCAAATCATTACAACACAGTGGGGAATATGAGCATTACTTGCCATATTACCATATTTACCATATATAATCCATTTTAAAATGCCTCAAGGTAATTTCTCACAAATATGTGGATCTATGCATAATAAATGGACACCTACATTTTGTTTAGTAAGAGCAATAAATTACAGGGCAGCAGTGTGGAGTAGTGGTTAGGGCTCTGGACTCTTGACCAGAGGGTTGTGGGTTCAATCCCAGGTGGGGGACACTGCTGCTGTACTCTTGAGCAAGGTACTTTACCTAGATTGCTCTAGTAAAAACCCAACTGTATAAATGGGTAATTATATGTAAAAAATAATGTGATATCTTGTAACAATTGTAAGTAGCCCTGGATAAGGGTGTCTGCTAAGAAATAAATAGTAATAATCATATTGGTTTCATATTTCCTTTCTGTATTAAATTACTATTATTTTCATAGTGCATGCTGCCTAAAGAGCTACGTATATGAAATACCAGTTATCTACATCCCTCTTGTTGCTGTGAATCTCCTGGGATATAATTGTCTGTTTCAGTCATCAGATCCAGAAGTTAACCAACCCCCTGAGGCCTATAGAGAGCTCTCAAAACATGCTTTCTCTCTAAGTACAACTGGTACACCAGAGTGTAAGCATTAGCCTTCCCTCAATGGGTGTACACACGCCACAGTTCTCTGTGGTTTACGGATGGATTTCCTACATCCACTCAGGGCAGAGTGTTCCAGGGAGCAGGTTAATGGTTCATTTGGTGTGCCTGCAGTACTGAGACAGAAGACATATTTGAGAGTTATTTAGGGGTCATCCTCAGGTAAGGGTAATGAATGAATCCCCTCTCCCTGGTGACGTCATCCTTCATTTAAAATTCATGATGTCTATTCCTGATCGGCTTGGGTCGTCTAAACCCGCGACAGTTTCTTATGCAAATGAATGTCCATTCGTGTTGATCATATGGAAAAATAATAGTGTACATGTAATTATCTGTTGGTGATACAGTGTATTTATTGTTTTATAATGGTCCAGATGCACAGAAACGGTTCTAAATAGCTTGAAACAGTATCTGTGCGCACCATAAATATGAGCATCGCTTGCTGTATTATCATATTTACCATATTTCATTAATTTTAAAATACTTCAAGGTATTTTTTTATCACGAATACATGTTTTTTATCCTTGAAAACCATCACCAATAATATCACTAAATGTCTATGCTTTACTTTTGTGTTTAATACGTTTCTAGAGCCATCAATGCTAATTCACGTCCAGGGTCTAGGTTCTGCAGTGTTCTGAAAATGTGCAGTTATACACTAGATAAGATAAGCACAATCAAGACAACTTTGTAATCTTTCCCCAGCAGGAACATGAAAACAAGCAAACGTGATGTTCAAGTGTAACCAGGACACACCAAATGACACGATCTGACCGACTTGATTGACCAAAAATAAACACGTTTCTATATATTAACTAACATAAAATGAACAGTATCTGTTAATAAACCAGTAATAAACTAACTGGGGAATCACCCTGGTACTGCAGTACTGTACATATATAGAAAAGTACCACCTAATACAATATTTATTCAATATTAATAACTGCTATACAAGAACACTACTTCAGTATAGAATTATACTACAGAATAGAACAGTACAGTATTTAAAAAAGTACACAAGCTGTTTTTCAAGAGAAATCTACTATTAATGGCTCAGTCGACAAGTCAGATAAGGACAGTAGGTGGCAGTAGTTTGTTTGTTTACCGCGCCATGCTGAGCTGTGAATAATGTACACTTTTTTTTAATAAGCTTTTAATACACGTTTGTTTACATTATAATTAGTAAATGAATATGCAAAGTTGTTTATTTCTAGTATTTCTAACTAGAGTGTAATTCAACTGTAACTGCATGTGTGGATTTAAGGCATTGTGAACACACAAAGAACTGGCAATGCTGTTCATTTTCTAATGATTTTTCATTGTAACTACACAACCGCGCAATTACTGTATTACTACAACGTAATTACAGTTAGGTATCCCTCAGATAAGGAAATGTATCCTTAAGTCTCAGGCCCAGAGTTAGGGCTAGGCAAATTAGACAGCTGCCTAGGCGGCAAATTTAGAGGCCGACAAAAAAATAAAATAAAGAATGAAAGCAAGGAGTCAGCATTACGTTGTGGTTTTAATTTCATAATGTTACACGGATCAAATATTGTCAGTGTGACATTGTTGTTAAACCTAATTTAGAGCCTGCTTGAACGCTAGCGCTGGCTAGTGCTATGACACATCCAGAGTGAATTTAAAATCTGTTTAGCTTTGGTTTCTGTTCAATAAGGATTGATTAAAAAAAAGGTTAGCTGTGATTAGTAGCAGTATTACCTTATATTAGCTTTGAAGTAACACATCTGAAGCAAACGTGTAGCCGGGACACACCCAATGGCTATTTTACAATAACAAATCTCATACATTAATTGCAGCAATTAAGCAATTGGGATTCAGTAATACATCATAAAGAGTTTTATAAAATAGTTAAACCACAGTTGATAAATTGCTTTGTCACAATGTGCCCTATAAAAGGATTAATCATTGATTGTGTGTGCAAGAGACACAATTAAGACATTGTTAGAATGCCAGTGGTGTGGGAAGTAGTGAATGCCCAAACAGTAGATGCAGTTCAAAAAAAGGGTCCCGTTTATTTATCAAAACAAACCCCTCCAACAGCAATGGTAGCAGGGGCTTAAATGGTGGGTTGCAGTCCCAAAATAAACAGAGATGGAGGAAAGTCTACCACCAACCTTACTTCAAGCCTTTCCTGGTCGGGAAGTAGATTTGAAGCTCAGATTCCTTCTCTCCCTGTCACAACTCTCTATAGGAATGTTACCATGTAAATGGAAGCAATGTTAATATGTACAGTTGAGACTGGTCCTAATGGTATAAGAGTGTCATTTAGTGCGATGAAGCGATTCGTTTTTCATCAGGGAAGTCTAGTGGGTATATTGCCTGACTCCCCTCCTGAGATTATGTCGTAAACGTGACTGAGGTGACGTGACACCAAATCAAATTACCCTCCTTCTTGACCTATTCAGGATGCTTCCCTTTATGATAATAATTTAAAAAGCTACATTGACAACTTTTTTAAATTAGATCTCCAGCCATACCAGGCTCTAATTAAGAGTACACTGATTCAGAAGTGCTGTGATTGATGACTGCACAAATCACTACAAATAAGACAAACTTTAGATCACCAACAAAATCGGGTATGTTTACAATTTTAGATATTTGTTGCTCATCAATTAAAGTCACATACATTTGTTGAATTGTGAAAAACTATCTTAAAAATAACTTCCAGTTTAGATGGGTGTTTCCTTGTTTTCTGAGCTAACCTAGTAATTTGTGCATGCCCGGGCAAGTGTAGCACGTGGCCTGCCACGTTTTAAAGGGTACCGCAAAGTAACACTACACCGGTCAGTAAGACTTTACTTACATCTGTACATAATGATCTAAAACTCTGAATTACTGTACTGTACTCAGAAACAAACACATGTTCATTCCAGCAAAGTCTAAAACAACGATAGGTTTATCTGCAGAATTACGTCGTCTTTATTTACAAATCAGATATCAAATAAGTGCAATTGTTATTGAAATAAAAACAAACCTTTAGATATAAAATGTATAATGTTGTTTACAAATATATACAATATATTTACATGTAATACATTTTTTTTAGAAGCTGTGTATAAACACTTGGTTCAGTTTCGCTCAGTGTTCCTTTCAGAAACAGTTCGTCTTCATTGCGCACATCGCTATGCTCTACACTGTGCTCTAAACCGTTGTGTGAGCCTGTGGACAGTTATAGTGACAGACGCAGGAGTCGATGAACATCATGAGGTGCTGCATGGTCCTTCCGCGGGGACACTGGAACTCCACGGTGGCGGTCCTGGTCTGGTAAGGAGTGCAGCATCTCGAGTCTGCGCAGGTCCCACAGTATTTTGGTTGAAAAGTCTGTGCACTGAGGCATCCCTGGTGCTCAAACCGGACTGGTCTTGCTGCTCTCAGGCTGCGTTCGCATCTCTTTGGTCCCTGAAACACAAGGAGCATCTAGAGCAGGGGTGCCCAATCCTGGTCCTGGAGGCCCGGTGTCCTCCTGGCTTTTGTTCCAGCTGTCCCCTAAATTACTTAATTGGACCAATCAAGCACTTATTAGAAGCTTAATTGGTCCAATTAAGCAATTTAGTGTACAGTTGGAACAAAAACCAGGAGGGCATCGGCCCTCCAGGACCAGGATTGGGCACCCTTGATCTAGAGGATAGCATCTACATTTTCCAAATATTACATTTCTATTGCTATTATGTGATGTATTGGTCTGCTTCTGAAAATACATATAATAATGTGTATTTCTGCAGTAAGGTGATTTGAAATATCACCACTGGGATGTTTAGTTGCAGTGCCTGTCTTCAATGTAACTGGGATTTCTTTTCCATTTAGTAACAGTTGCGAAAGTTGCAGAGGGAGTTGACACAGCAGTCGCCCGCCCCCTAGTGGCCATTTCTAAAACCACTTCACTTTAAAGGGGAACTGTAATGCAAATTTATATATAACCATTTCAATAGAAAACATTTTAACTGAAGCTTTTGATGCATTTTCATGCTCTCCTTGAGCAGTATATCATATAAAAACCATTAAAACAAATTAACATTTAATGTATGGAGCTCTCTTCCGTCGCGCTTTTGTGCGACATCCTGTCGTTGACTCGCTCTATAGTCACACATAGTATTATATTGAGTGTGTGTCCCGTTCCTAAATTATGTAGCCATTGTTTTGTTATGGCCGCCCTTTGTTTAAAGGCTTAGACACAAAAATACTTTTTGTTTCTGTTTCTCCTTTTGTTATTTTTGCACCCGAACACTTTGCATTCCGACATAATTCACCAGGCCGGCGTTCACTGGTGTGGGTGGCTGTCAACGACATGACATAACAGCGGCGCCAGAAAGGTTCCAATATGGTGGCGGCCTGCATTTCCAGCTGACCCAGAAAACTGACAAAAAAAAACTGAAATACTGGCCAAACGCTTGACTTTTTAACAAAATTTGTTATGTATACAGAGCATTTAGAGAAACTTGTTATTTTGAGTACAGTTCCCCTTTCAGAAGCTTTTCAAAAGAAGACCCAGTGGTTGAAAAAGGACATTAGCTAGTAATCCAGATAAATAAAAACTAAGCAGAAACAGCAATGGAGAATTATACAAACACACACACAATGTTATACAGGTAAGGTAATATTCCAAAATGCAGCTGGTATGAAGCGCCCCTATAAAAATATGAATTATTATTATTATTATTATTATTATTATTATTATTATTATTATTATTATTATTATTATTATTATATACTTTTAAGAATAAAAATGTTTATTTACAGACATCCATGCACATACTATAAAAAGTACTAAAATCATCTATCTAGACCAGGGGTCTGCTGGTTTTTGTTTCAACCAATCTCTGTTACTTAATTGAACCAATTATTGGCTTAATTAGTCAGGATTAACAGGTGTTCCAGATCTTTAGCCACTGATGATGTAAAGGCACCTATAAAACCTGCTGGATAGAGGCTCTCCAGGACCAGGGTTGGAGACCCCTGATCTAGACTAATCTATGCATGTTTCAAAATTCCCGTCTGGCTAGTGTCATGTCTTAGGATTTACTTTGCAATGCCCATGGAATGTAGTCTCAGCAGGTATGTAAGTAAAACACACACACACACCACCCTAGCAAGCCCTAGAGGACCTCACTTACGGCTGGTGTGTTTCTGGAGCGGTCCTGGCAGGGTCTGACGATACACAGGCGGCTTTGTGTCTCCAGCCGGCAGGCCCGGTTCCTGTTGGAGACCCGGGTCGACACGCCCATCCCGCAGGTATTGGAGCAGGCGCTCCATTCACTGCTCTGCTCTATGCAGTTATAAGGAGGGTAGAGACCCTGGCTCTGGGTATCCACACCACTGGCTGCATCAGGCCTGTAGGCTGAAACAGAGAAAAAATCAAAGTCTCAGGCCTTGAGAAAACTGATCTTCACTCTAATGGATATTTGAAACCTCATGAGGTGGATTGTCTCAGGCAATATGTTTTGGGGTGTAGTTAAGCACTAGGTGCATGAGGAGATACTAGTCTGAAATGTTATACTTGAGAGGGAGACTTATCTCCATGTACGTTTAATGCATCCTCTTGTTATAGCTTTATTTGGGTATGTTATGCCCCTTTCCTTTCATGTATTTTACAAAAAGTCTGCCGCTGTTCTGACTTCAGCCGAATCAGTCATTCATCTCAGCATGCTTTACCATTCTAAGGTTGATTAGTGAGTTTTGCAGGCACAAATACTCATTACTGCTAGCTAAATTAAACATAATAAATGTGCCCTCAACTTTGTCAATGCAAATACTGTACTCAGTCAAATAAAGAAAACGAGCAAAACATGGTCAGCTGCTGATGTCATGCCCTAACAACACGGTCTACTGCATTGGCTACATAATGGAGCAAAAGATCACTTGCATTCTTCTACAGCAGGAAAAATACCGTAGCTCCTTATTAACCCGTCATTAAACTGTTTGTAGAAAGGATTGAAAGGCAAGCAAAAACTATAAAAAAAGAATAGAATGTAAAGTGGGGAAAAATACCTCAAACAACATTTGCTTTTCCTCTGTGTCACAGAGCTAATTGCAGTATTTGTGCACGTGTACATATTGTATTAGTAAATGAATGTTATTGTTTGATAAAACTGTTTACCATGGGTGTGAATTGTTTCATGTGTGAGCTCATGGTTTATAGGAAAATGTTTGTTTAATGTTTTCATTTAATATTGGTAAAGCTATGAGGCCGTGGTGTAACCCTGCAAACCATGGGACTGAAAACGCTTTTTAAAACAGATACAGTTCCCTAAGAACTTCCAGATGAACAACAAGCTGTTTAGCTTGATGAATGTCAAATGCCCTACAAGTCAAAAATGTATTACTGTGCACATGGGGACTTTTCAAAATGTACCTAATCAACGGGAGGTTCTCTTGAACAGTGCATCCCAAACATATTAGCATTCTTCAGCAGTTTTGTTCAATGTTGTGCTTTGATCTTTAAAGCTGTGCGCTGTGAGTTCTATCGGTGTTCATTGAACTTGTCTTTACAACAGCTTCACATCTGTTCAACCCCACAGTGTTGTTTAACAGTACTCTATTGTTTTTCTAACCTCATATTGAGACTGATAACATGTTCTCTTTTATTGGCTTGCTGTTCAGTCCAGGACCTTTGTTATAAATAAGTGCTGACATAAAAGGAACAATCACAATATCTAATATCCTATCATGTGTGTTTTGTTTTCTATTGCTGTTTCTGCTTAAATTATTGTTTATCTGTCCTTTTTAGTAAGCAGAGTACAGAATGATCTTAGCAGAAACAGTGAAGAACGATAGATTTGATGGGAGGGATGACTGTCGTGAAATTGGTAATACTGCAGCAAAAGTGTCTTAACAATGTAACTAAAAAGTAAATGGTATTAATGTTAGTGGCTTCATAATGTTATGCAAGTTTAAGCCATGTAGTAGAGTATGCACAATGAAAAATGGCACTACAGAGATACAGTACCTTGGTCTGGTACTAAGGGGCAAAAGGACTGAGCCATTGGTTGAATGCTACCACAGTGTCCTAGTTTTTGAGTATTTTGCCATTCCAATAATATCACAATGAGCCAATACACACTGGTAATCCCATGCAGTGCCATTATAACATATACATGCTATAGTCTAGTTAAGCCTTGCTAAAGGGTTCTACAAGGGTAGTACACTGGTATTCAAATTATATCCTAATGCTATTTTTTAAAGTTATGTAAGGAATGCCAATGGCACTTTACAGCAGTCTGCTGGTTTCTCAGTATAGTCTTGGCAGTTTAAGCTTCTTTTTAAACGGTGCATAAAATGATTGTGTGGAATGTCTTTTTATGGCCAGGAATCAATGTATGGTGTTAAAGAAACAAAGCCACTCAGCTAATAGCCGCTGGTGGGTATTAGTCCACATCACAGAACACTATACGGTACAACTGAGAGGTTCTCATGCAGCCTGCTGGCACACTTCCTGACTGCAGCCATTGGCTCCTCGCCACACTTTAACAATGCAGTACCTGCCATGGCATCCTGGAAGAGGTTGTTGTCCATTTTTTCACATATCCACTGCTGGCAGCATTTCCCTGGCTGCACCACGCGGTGGGGGTTTGGGCAGTCAGGGGTGGGCAGCCGCACGTCCTCGCTGCACAGGGGCACACAGGTGATCCCTCCGTCCGAACAGCGGCACTGGAATTTACAAGAGGGCTGGAACACCTGGCCCTCCTTGTAGTGCACCCCATTCAGCTCACAGTTTGAGTCCTCTTGGGCTGCAGAGACAGAGAAAGTACCTCTGTAACGCCATGCCCTTTGTACAGAATAATACATAGACACTACATACAATATAGTGCTAAATATAAAAACTGGTGCTATGAACTATGAAAGTGAGCCAATGTTCTCTGTGTGTCTTCCTTTAATACTGTGGGGCTCTTCCTGATTCTTGATGTAGTATCCTGAGCCCCCCCCCCCCCCCCCACCACCACCACCACCACCACCACCACCATCTGCCTTTATCAAGGCTCAGAATTGATAGTAGTATAGTGTGAAATGATTAGACTGTTGCCTTATAAGAAATTTCTAGCATCACTAATTATGAAATCTAGTGTAGCTCTGCCTTTTTGCATTATAAAAGAGGGTATGTAAGAGTTCTTAAAGATGGGACATTATAAACTTTGAAAAGAATTACTAAAAAACAAAAGCACACAAGTGGATATAGAGCTGCACTCACACACACAGACTCCTGGTCCTCTTGGGAAGTTGGCACTGTAGCACACAAGTGGATACAGAGCTGTACTCACACACAGAGACTCCTGGTGCCCCTGGGAAGCTGGCACTGTAGCACACAAGTGGATACAGATCTGTACTCACACACACAGACTCCTGGTGCCCCTGGGAAGCTGGCACTGTAGCACACAAGTGGATACAGAGCTGTACTCACACACACAGACTCCTGGTGCCCCTGGGAAGCTGGCACTGTAGCACACAAGTGGATACAGAGCTGTACTCACACACACAGACTCCTGGTGCCCCAGGGAAGCTGGCACTGTAGCACACAATTGAATACAGAGCTGTACTCACACACACAAACTCCTGGTGCCCCTGGGAAGCTGGCACTGTAGTCGCAATGAAGTCCCCTCCTTTGATCACACAAGTATTTCACGTTGCAGGATTCTCCTTGCTGCCGGGCGCAGATTTGGCAGCATCTGCAACCATCCATGACTAGGGGCACCCCTGGGGGGCAGCGGGGTAGAGTCCAGGGGCAATAGCAGGGGCCCCGGCACAGCTGAGAGCACACCTGGGAGATGAACAGAGCAAGACAGGTTCCTCACTGTACAAGCTAACAAAAAAAACTTCAAAACTGGGAATTATGACAGCAATCATACAAAACAGCTCCTCCTTGTGCTGAATTTGCTCTCCTGTCCTGTGAAGTCTTTCACAGTCTGATGTTATTTATTCTATATGAAACTGACACATACTGTAGCAATGTGTCTGACTTTAATGGCATTAAAAATGTTTATAATTTAACAGCAGAGGTGCTGTCCTTGTGCCTTACCAAACTATCTCCAATGGTTGTATAATAAGAACCAATTTTATAATGATACAATGGCTTGAACCATTGCTGTTATGATACCACAGTAGAACAATTTCCTTCAGTGTTTTGGTATCACAATAGTATGAGAATCACTACATACTGATATTCCATTGGAATACCAAGATACTGTTGTGCTGTCATCTTAGAATAACTGCAATATTTGTTCCAAATCAATTGTGTTGTCATCTGTTACAATTCTATAGTCGGGTAATACAGTAGTTCTTCTCAATAATTAATTTAATAACCTAACAATCTCTCTACACACATATCCAATAGGCATGACTGGTTTTAAAGTATATTTTTTACATTCCAAATACATGCCAAGGAAGCAAAACATGAAATTATCTCAGATGGATGCCAAACAAATGCATTTACAGTACAAAAAAAATCAAAAAAATAATTTTTGGAAAAGCAAATCAAAAAAATAGTTTTTGGAAATCCCCCAAAAATCTAATTTAAATCAAAACTTTTGTTTTTTTTAATGCTCCCGCTAAAAAATGCAATTTTATTTGAACCCCCAAATAATGCAAAAAGAATTCATTACGAATCCAAAAGCATATTCTGTATTGTTTAATATTACAGTAATACAATACAGTCTTTCCACAGTAATAGACTGTAATGTGGTGAGTTCACTTCTCATTTACCTCTGTTATCATGCAAAGCAGCAGAGCCCAGGCAAGCATGGTATTTTGAAGCTGTCTCTTCATCTGGTTGAACTTGCTGTCTGCCTGTGTGGTATGAGGCTCTCAGTCTGCTCCGAGCAGTGGTGTTTGCAAACTGCCTGTGTGAGTCCATTCTAATATTTATAATGTCCAAGTCCTGATGTCATAGGCAGACTGCCGAGCAAACATGAGTAGAATTGGACTTGGGTCAGAAATGCTTCTAATTCCACAGTCAAGCTGCCCAATTTTACTGACCTGCAGGTGAGAGAAATACTTTGTCTGAAACAATCTTTTTGTATGTCGATGGCACGTTCACAGTAAAGCTATCTGGTTGCATGTACCGAGACTGTTCTGTTGAAATTATATTCTAGTTCAATAAACATCATTCAGTGCTAAGTTTAAACAGATTTCATTGTGCAAGATGGAATTCTTTTAACTGCCAAGGCTGAGGGAATAGGTTAAAGTTAGTTTGCTGCAGTCTTTCACTGACACATAACACCAGTCATATTAGACAGAAATACTATGAGTATCATTATATTTATATATATTTTACAATATATGTACACAATTCATTATATATATATATATATATATATATATATATATATATATATATATATATATATATATATATATATATATATATATATATTCTGTAGGGTTAACAAAGAAGATATTAAGGTGCGTGACCCCTTGAACAGGGTCGTATGAGATAGATTTGGCCTTGTGGACTGGGAATTCCGTTAAACACTGAGGCTTTGAAAGAAGACTGTGCTGCTAGTTTGCTGTCTGGAATGTGCCTCCAGTGTATGGAGAAGAATTCAAACTGAAGCAGCTCTCTCAGCAGCTGCATGAGTGCACATTGCATCAAACAATTGGGCTTTGGGTGATGAGTTTATACTACTATGCAACACTTTGAAGTCACATTGATAACAATGTTACTACACAGTACTTGGTAGTTACATTTAGATTAGGATGAAGTAAACATTATTTAACAAGACATTTCACATTCATACGGAACCCCTAATCTAGCATTAGCATGAACTGCCACCAGGTATGTAATATAAAAGTGTTTAATGTATTAATTGATACGATATACAAGTTCAGTAGGGTAGTATGAAACAATGTGTTAGTTCAAATGTAGCTGCATTGTTATTAATGAAAATTAAAATAAAGCATTATTACCTGTCAGCATATTAGCAGGACACTTAGAACAGCTGGCAAAAAACCCTGAGAAATCAAACTCATGCTTTTGTTTAGCTGTGTTGAAACTGGCATAAGTGCCTGCAGTTGTATCGATATTAGCTAAATGTTGCTTGAAAGACCAGTACTAGGAATCTGTGAAGAACAGGATATCTACTGTACTGGATGTCTTTCCCACTCTCATGCCTTCTCAAATCTCAACATGCTCTAACCGGGACTTCTGAACGAAGGTTCACACAAACATTCTTGATTAATTGTAGCGCTGGATAGAAAGGGAGAGGAGCAAGCAGACAGAGGCTGGAGAGAGAAGATGAAGGCTGACGTTAGTTTCTATGGATACGGCATTTCTACTCTGAGGCAGAATGTACTTTAGTCCATCACTGACATTATACCATTTAAACTGGTATCTGTGTCAGATGTGGAACTCAATCAAGTGTATGCATGATAGAGAGCAAATACTGTGTGGGTCTCTGGACAAATCACCTTAGCAAGAAGAAAAAACCTAAACAAACCCAAATTTCATGAGTTACAGTAGGGTTGTCTTCTTGCAAAGTTATTAGTGCTGGAAGTCTTAAATATAATCGGAAGCTGTTATATCAGTGGTTTCACAGATAAATACAATTTGTAACTAGTTAGCAAGTTCTCGGTTGCCACAGCCTGGTTTGAAGCTTGTTATTATATGCTAAAATAGCAGTCTTTTACCATTTTCCAACTTACCGTACATGAATAGCAAAACTCATGGAAAACACATACCGTAATGAGTGAGGTGCAAGGAATGTTCATGTGGTAAAATGTCCATCTGATTCATAGTCTACTCACCCAACAAAAAAACAACCAGGCAGAGGTAGAAAAACAACTTGGCAGACGCATAGGCATGAAGCAAAATTAAACACCTGCTTTCTATAAAAGACCAAATATTAAAGGAAAGACGTGATACAATCCTCGCAAAACCTATAAAAAACTGCCTTTGGGATGGAATAGAAATATCTTTTCATTATTATTATTTTTTACCTAAAATACCCTTAGAAATGGAAACGACAGTTTTTTTTCTTTTTTTTTTTTTTCTTTTTTACTTTATTACAAAAATGTGCAAAATATTTGTATTAGCAACAATCCCAAAGCAAAATTGTAACCATTTTATGGACTTCAAATATCCTTTCCTTTATTTGGTATGACTTTGAAACCCTCTCCAAAACAAATGTTCACCACATTTCTTTTTGTCGATTACTTGTAATTACTGGCTTAGCACATGTCTCGAATCAGAACCAGACATGTAAAAATATTTATAAAATTATAAAACATTATAAACAATGTGCTACCTTTCCTCTAGAGAGCAATTTCCTGAACACCTCACCTTCCAATTCTTACAGATAAAACCAATACTCTACTCAAGTCTCTGAATATTTTCATCTACAGAATTCACTGGCACCAGCATAGTCTGACCTGGACATTCTATTACCACTACCTTACAAACTTTTTATGTTCTGAATGCAACAGACCAGAGTCCGTGTACAATTTCCATTCACCTGTCCAAAGGATATTGTATTGAGCGACCAGTCAGTAGGTTTGCAGGCTGTTGAAAAGATCTCTCACAAATGGTTACTATTAATAATTTCAGTTCAGGTGTGAGAGACAGATGTCTCAGGGATCCATGTTATTGTCACTCATACGCTGTACATATGTAGTCTTTGTCTACATTTCTGAAGTGACTAGAACCCTAAGGGCCACCATTAACCAATAATAAATCCCATCACTGAACTTGGGACTGGGGAGGGAGTTATGACTGGAATAGATGTTGATACTCATGTTAATGGCTATGTATGAAATGATCAGAGAGCAGCTTTCAAGGGAAATCAAATAAATTGATTCTTTTGGCAATACAGGTACATTAACTGCACTGTAGTTACCTGTACTTAGACAGTATAGCTTTGTTAAACACATTATATGTGTTACAATGTAACGACACACAGTTAATGTACCTTGATTTTGAAGTAATTCTAAAGTATAATGAATCATGCCCCCATAATCCTGTGTGCCAGTACCTGACTTATGCCTTTCCTAATGTTCTCCAAAGTGAGAGGCTGTTTAAGTGATTCAGACAGCGAGCGTCTCCCACTGACTGATACACAGAACTAACTCACAATGAAGGCACTGTTGCTTCAGTTCTGCTTCCTTCTTCAATATTAGAATGAATCTGAAGCTCAACAAAAATCCTAAATACAAACATACCCCTTTAGGCAAATATTCTGTAAAGACAACAGGGCTGATTTTTGAAGCATTTAGCAGCGGGACTGAAATGATGTGTAATTCATACTGTCACTAATATTTGGCATCACAAACATCCGTCAGACTTGTTTCCTTGAAACACTGTACTACTATTATGGCTTCTGGTAGACATTTGCTATATCATCATTTTGTAATTTCCTTGATTACATGATGTTGAATAAAAGATGACCATGATTTTTTTTTATTATGTCTCGATACTAAAATTCTACGTGATTCAAAACCTTTGGTCATAGCTGTACAATTGTATTACTAGTTATATATAACACAGCTGTCCAGTTGTATTACTAGCTATATATAACAGACTCTAAAGTTTTACCAATGGCCATTATTACCTCTTGCTCAAGATGAGAGCTTTGTAGGTAGGGAAGTCACACGTACTGCTTGTGAAAACATCAGATATTAACAGTGAGCTGCAGGTAAATAGCAAACCCAACTAACAGACCTCTGGATGCAAGCAAGTGCTGTGGTTTAACAGGGATACAAGTCAGTCATGAAATGTCCTAATGATATGTATTTGAAATGGGTTGTTTTGCCTGATATGAGAATGTTTTGTTTGCGAATGGGAGTTGTTCAGCAGACTGGCACAATGCCAGTACCTGTATAGGGTGTGTTACTGTAAGCCACCACGATACTGTAGAAACACTCAGAATTAATTACACTCTTGCATCTTTACCTTGCAATAAAGACTGCTTGAGTGACGTACTTCTCCCAGACTGTATGCTTTTCACAGTATAATCAAAAACTGTGAAGTAAAGCGAAGAGATGTGAAACTTTTAATGCTATGTTTGTCTATCTACAAAACAGCCCAGTTATACTGGCTATGTGTGCTTGTGTGAAGCTGTGCGCATGTATAAACGGTATTAAAACTCCCTGTTTTTATATAAACTGAGAATTTCGCTTACATGTGTGTACTGTTCAGTCCTCTGTGTTTAAACTGCTTTTGAGTGATTGTACAGTATATTTATTTGTTGTGTAATATTGGTTAAACCTAAAAACACGACTTCCTTGTGTTAAATAATGTGCTTCTATTGCACTGTGTCTAGATTCTAGTAATTCAAAATCGCTTGATTGAATCCTTTAAAATCATAAAAGGCGTGGAACAAGCTAACCATACCCAGTACTTTGCAGTACAATAACCAGGACTTGAGAACACAGTTGGAAAGTAAGTACTGTATATTGAATAAGAAGAGAAGGTCAGAGATACTGGGTTACACAATGGGTAACCTAGTCATGTTGTTCATACTGATTCTTCGGGATCCTTTAAGACATGACTTGACAAGGTTTTGAGATCAATCAGCTGGCCTATCGTTCATTAATGTCATGTTCTTACCAGTAATTTGATTCATACATTATAAAGTTTGACCCCTCAGTGACATTGTTTTGTTTTTCAAAAGTGTAGGCTCGGCAATTCTGACTACTGGTTTATTTTAATATTTTGACAGTATTTGCATGTTATGTAGGGGCTAATACTGTTCATGTTGATATTATTTATTTTAGTGCCTAATAAGTAGTAGATATATCCTATTGGAACAGTTGCCTACCAAATGTAGAGTGAACATTGGAGACAGCAATGCAGACAAGCATGACTGAAACCCAGCAGGCCACATATTTCATCAAAAGGAAGTGACACCTAGATTCTAGGCATTCCGTCAGGGATATATGAAAATCCCACAGGTTACTCACAGGAAGCTTTGGGTGAACCAGCCACATTTGTATTTACCGGAAAGGTGAGCCAATGACGTTACTTGAGAAAGCCAAACAGAATTTGTATGTAACTTCCATGTTGACTCTACTGTTTGCCCCCTGTTGACAGAAGAGGGTAAGGCAGTGTGTACATTGGGCCAATTGTATTTTCAGTAAGCTGAAGTGGCTCAATTCAATAAACCTTTCAGCTTGGAATAAATTATTTTTGAAAAATATATATTCGTACAATAAAGAGAGCAAATACAGAGAAGTATTTAGTTTAATAGTATTAATAGGCTTCGCCAGAAAAAGCGACTACGCACAGCGCAAACAATAGTCTTAACCACTATACAAAAGCTTATTATTATTATTATTATTATTATTATTATTATTAGTTTATTTAGCAGACACCCTTATCCAAGGCGACTTACAGAGACTAGGGTGTGTGAACTATGCATCAGCTGCAGAGTCACTTACAATTACGTCTCGCCCGAAAGACGGAGCACAAGGAGGTTAAGTGACTTGCTCAGGGTCACACAATGAGTCAGTGGCTGAGGTGGGATTTGAACTGGGGACCTCCTGGTTACAAGCCCTTTTCTTTAACCACTGGACAACACAGCCTCCTCATCTCATCTCAACGTTTTCTCCACTGTAGTTTATACAATATGTATACATGTTAGCCCTCAAGGATGCAACACTTCATCAGTAGAAACAGCCTCCTGCATTCACGGTTATAGAGCCAGAATATTGTTTGTGAATTTGGTCAATTCAACATTACCAGTAAATTGTCATTTACTATACCTTACAGTAATTCACTGCCCTCAGTCTTAAACCATGATTTTTTGATATGCAGGCTGAAGCCAAATACTGTTTTTGCTGTAAAAAATCACTGGACAGAAGGATTTCCTTCCATTCATTTGAGAACTGCTGATTAACCAATTGATAAAAGCTGTTACAAAATAATTTTTGGCTGGAAAGAACTTAGACACATAGTCTAGTTCCAGTGTTTTAAAACATTTTTGGCTTGTTATTGCAGATACAATCCAGTCAGGGAAATTACAAACACTGAAAGAATTTCTGGCAAACACACACACATTCGGTCCTTCTGAATTGTATTATGGCAAAGATTAATGTATTGCATGTACTGTATATAAAAAAGGCATTTTTGGAGCACAGAATGTAATGCTTTATTAGTTGTTGAAAATCCAATGAGATCCATATGGGAATTTTCCTGGAATGATTTGCAGACAACAGGGAACTAGTCAAGAGCCGCATTACTCCTTACTGGAATTCATCTCCACTTATCCCAAGTCCTGAATTGAATTACTTACTTGAATGCATTTCTTAGAGCAGTTAGCATGCAAACGTATATGAAGAAAGGCTCTATCCTTTTCTATTAATATAATTTTCATTATCATTAATATTATTATCAGTTTGAACCAGGTGAGTATTTAATGTAAGATTGTTGGGCACAAAGACCCCGCACAGTAAAATGTTGAACCCTGCAGTAAAATCTGGGAAAAATACTGTACTGCGGGCATATTTTCAAAGCATTTAACTCATAGTTTTTGAAAGGAGACTGCCTATGAGTTTTATACAGTAAAACTGAAAGTAAACACCTAAGTGATATAAATTCAAGGTTTCTTTAGCACTCTCCAAATGTTTTAGTAACATTAAGGTGGATTTTTTTTTCTTTGGAATAGACTGGATTAAACGGTTTGGAAATAAGTATTTATACAAAGTATTACTTTGTCAGCTATATGTTTGACAGCTATCTTTGAAGTGTTTATTACACAGTGTGGTGTGGAGATGGCGGTGTGGTCTTTGTAAATCCTAGCAGTGCCATTGGTTGGAGCTATCTTCAAATTACACTGCCTGTGGTCTATGATTATTGGTCCATAGACCTTTTCACATTTTCCCATAATGCCTTACTTACATCAGGGTTTGAAATAGTTATGGAGTAATTACTGAAGTCATCCCGTCTGAGAGCTCGGAAATATGTGAAATGAACCATCGAGGGAGCAACACATGTGCTAGTCTAAAACTTCACCCCAGTGTAATCTGAAAACACAACCTCCTCCCAGAGTTGCTGTTGAATCAACGCCCAATTCATGGCTTAACAATTCCTGAGCATCACCCCTCCCCAGTTTCAGAGCAGTAACATCAGGAGTAGTTATTTTACAACTCATTAAACCATTTCGGATCCACATTCGTTAGTTCACTTTCTTTGTCTTGCAAGTGGGTGTTTCATGTCTTTCCGTAAGAATATCCTGGGTCCCCTGATCAAGAAAACTCAATGCGCTAAATATGGACTAGCTTAGAAATGTGTATCATTGGACTTCAATATTTCTTTTTTTCTTTAAAAACAACAAATAAAACTGACATAATAAGTAGTATTTTCTTACAGAGCTGCTTATATGATGTGGATTTTTTTTTTTTTTTTTTTTTAAAGACTAAACAAACAACTGTAAGTTTTCTTTCTTTAGTACCATTACTAAAAATAAAATAAAGTCACAAAACAGCATTTCTGTGAAATCTCTTTCTTTGCTTGTGGAGGATCTGTCAATATTTTTAGCTGAGATTTTTCCCTAGCATTAGGGGGCCGTCGATTTATTCAACATTTGAAAGGAAATTCCATCCCAGTATGCTTGTTTTTGCAAAACCGCAAGAGGAGATTTTACATTTCTGTTTTTCTTCAAGTGGTGGGGTAGAACTAAGCTGATCAAGCTGTGGGTTTGGCACGTGTGTTTGGATTTCTATCATGAAATGTGCCTTTCAAAGCACAGCCTAGGGATGAAGGGGATTTGGAATGGGTGGAGGTGTTTGAGAGAGGTTTGGAAACGAGTTGCAGGAATCATGAAGTTTTTCCACAAGAGATTTTCCAACCTTGTTCTGGATTTTGTTCCTCATGTACTGCACCTGGATACACCAGAAGAGAACAGACCAGCGGAGCGCTTTGAGTTTGATAATGAGAAAAGCATTGGAATTGGCTGATCTAGTGATCTTTCTTTGTAAACTCAAATAGGGGCAATGCTCACAGGAGAGTGTTTTTAAATCGAATCCACCATTTCCAACAGTCTAAAGGGTGGAAATGAACCTATTTCATTTATAAAACACTTGTTGTGCCCTCTAGTTATATGTACTTCTGTCTTTCTTTGTTTAAAGGTCCTGGTTTCTAATTAAAAAAAGTATATCTAATTTGGCTGGTTGACAACCTGCTGGAAAAGTGATGTGGTCAATATGCTGTCAATGGACTTTCTGCAACGTTTCTTTATCCAAACTGTGCTGCATCATTCCATCACAAGATGACAAAGGCAGGGATTCCACTTGTAATACTCAATGCAACTTTTACTAAAATGAATGCCTTTAAACTTGGAGTTTGTGAATATGTATGTAACTATTAAATGTATATAATCTCTATCATATTTATCTAATGGAATTAATGTAATACTAACTGATCTCTGTACTTAATCATAATCTGTTACTCTATTACTCCGGTAACTGAATATTTTACAGGAACATTGGAATAAAGCTGCATCAGTTTTAATAACTGTATTCAGAACAACATACAAGTGTGTCTGCCTGTGCTTGCTTATAAGTGCATTGTATGTGTATCACATACTTTCTGCACATTTTTATTACCTATAATTTCAGAATCAATCATAAAGGGATGAACCTTGGTTTACACATTCTTTAATCACAAAAGTAACATGTCCACCAAACAAACAAAGGACAAATATTTGCATGTTTTATTGATTTAAAAAAGCATTTGATTCAATTTGGCACAACAGACTATTTTATAAAGTTCTTCAAAGTGGTGTAAGGGTTAAAGTATATGACACAATAAAGTCAATGTATTCAGAAAACAAGTGCAGTGTGAAAATCGGTAACAAAAGAACACAGTTCTTCACACAGGGTCGTGGAGTGAGACAGGGCTGCAGTCTGAGCCCAACACTGTTCAACATCTACATCAATGAGTTGGCTACAGTGCTGGAACAGTCTACAGTCTGCAGTCCCTGGTCTCACTCTACATGATGCTGAGGACCTGGTCATGCTGTCACCCACAGAGCAGGGTCTTCAGCAGAGCCTGTCACTGCTAGAGCAGTACTGTCAGAACTGGGCACTGGCAATAAACCTGGACAAGACCAGAGTTATGGTCTACCAGAAAAAAGCCAGATCTCAGGGAAACAGGTACTGCTTCACTCTGGGCAACACCACACTGGAGCACAGCACCAGTTACACCTACCTGGGTCTGACCATCAGTGCATCAGGGAGCTTTAACCTGGCAGTGAATGCATTAAAAGAAAAAAGCAAATAGGGCTTTCTACGCCATTAAGAGGAAGCTGTATAACATGAAATCCCCCCATAAGAATATGGCAAAGTTGGACAAATACCCAACACAAATCCTGCATGCAGAATTCTGTAAAAAATATACTAAAATGCAGAGAAATACAGCGAATCTTGCATGCAGGGCCGAATTAGGCTGTTACCCACTGATGCTTAATATTAAAAAAGAGCACTAAAATACTGGATTCATTTAAACGACAGTGACCCAAAATCCTACCATCACAAAGCCCTGGCAAGCCAAGAGCTCAGCCCAGATAAGAGTCCCCTCAGCCAGCTGGCCATGAAGCTGGCTGCACTGAATGGCACTCACATCAGTCAGCTTCTGGACAACACTGCTAAAACAATGCCAATCAGAGTCAACCAAGTTATATCTCACCTCAAAAACTCATTTCACTCATTGGGACAAAGAAACAAACTTGAAAGCTATCAGGCCCTACAGAGAGACTTACCCTGGCAGAATACCTGGTCAGGGTGAAAGACACAAAGCAGAGGGTGTGTTCTGTTTTACATTCCTACCTCTTTATTTAATTATTCCTTTTCATTATTTACTTTTGATATTGATGTTCATAATGTTTATGTAACTGCTTTGGCAATACCGCTAATTTTGTCATGGCAATAAAACACCTTTAAATAATTTGAGAGAGAGAGAGAGAGAGAGAGAGAGAGAGAGAGAGAGAGAGAGAGAGAGAGAGAGAACACTGTGATAGCCATAGCGTGAGTTTTGTTTAAACGTTTTGTGTTTGTTTTGTTTATATAAGTGTTCCAAGGCTCTTTAACTGCATTTCTGTGTATGGGATTGCTATTTCTGGTGCTGACCAGGCTTGCCTGCCTGCCACTATGCCACAAGTACACTGTACAGTATTTCAGGAGTGGTCAGTAATTTCTACGTGATATTGTTCACAGTCTACGTCTTGAATAGGTTAACTGTATTAATAGGTTAAGCACATGTATTGCTTTTGGCAGAAAATGATAACAACTTCCAAACAGCATCCAGAGAATGCTCTGAACCTTTCTAGTTGTTTTTGGCAATATCAAGAGACATTCTTCATTTTTCTTCATTTTTCTAAAGGTTAACATATTTCCTTCGAATAGCTGTGACGGGGAAGCAATCTAATTTTAAAAGTATTGTCAGTGGAAACAATTTCACAAGAACCTGATTCCAGCACCACAAACACAATCATTTTCTATCACCAGAATGCTGGAAAAAATTATAAGAAAAAGATCTAGTTAAATACTTTTAATTCAACTGAGATTTTGGACGTAGCTGAATGCTGCGATATCCCACATAGTTTACTGCATAGTTTGGCCTATGCACTCTCCTTCATCAGAAAGCAAGCCTTGTCGAAAGCCTTATCTAAATCTAGAAAAAGACACAAAGCCCACGAGTATATTTTTATTGCTTCCTAACCATTCTTTTCTAGTCAGTTTTCAACACAGGTTTTTTGTTGTTGTTTTACAAAGAAAGTTTATTTATACCTTAAGATACACGTATTTATAAATAGCTTAAAATAATGTATAATTAAGTTATTTAGAAATAATTAAAAAATGTATTCAACGATAATCAACACTTACTGCCATTTTTTTAAAAAAAATATGACACCTAGTGGTTTCCAAAAAATATTACACGGTAAGGATACAACAGAAAGCTATTGGCCAAGTGTAGGCTTTTTAATCAAAATAATAGACAGGTTCTTGATAGCACATGGATAGCTTTTGACTGATTGATATAATCAGCTGTACAATATTTTATTTGTTTAATTTTGCAATGGACATAAATCAGACTGAACAAGGTGGTACAGGAATAGAACCAATATAATGGCATGTCAATGGGTTTACTTACGCCTTATGCAAACAAACAGCGACATCTTGTGGTGGGAAAAGGGGTATGCTCGTGGATGTTAACTTGTATCAACCAACATCGGAAGAAAAGTTGGGACACAATGAGTAGAGTTTAAAAACAGATGTAATTGTAAGTTGTTTTTGTTTAAGACTAGAGAATTAACTCGTTTTTGTTATTTTTAAATGTAATAATTAAAACTTCACTTCATTACAACACTGTTAATACGGTGTGGGGCCACCATGGGTAGACAGTCTGCGTTTTGTTGTTCTGGAAGCAACCCCTGTAAATTCACCGTAATTACACGACAATTTACATAGTTCTGCACTGTAAGTAAACAGACATGTGACATGTGCTCTTGAAGTGACAGTGTGCCACGTTATTTGTTTTTTGTCCTTAAACTTTTTCGCTGCCAAGCTAGACAGAACACAACCTCACATTGTTTGTATTAAAATCGATGTTTGTTTGTGAACCTCTGTTCAATAAGAGCATCATCTTGTATCTAGAACTCACCTTATTCCTCATTCTCTTGTCGCTTTTGTATCCAAGGGGCGTCTTGCCCCGCCCCAGGGAAAAGACGCCCCCAGGGATGAGGCAAAATGCCCACTCCCCCCTCCCAAAAAAAATAAAATAAATACACATCAAAGAACAAAATGCACTAGGATGAAAAATAGAGAACTTTATTTAAAAACTTTATTACAAATGTTCTTAAAAACGTTTTAACATTGTAAGCATTTAAGAATTAGAGTCCCTACACAAAGCTGGCCTGTATGGACATGTGGCAAGAAAGAAGCCATTACTCAAAAAGTACTGACTTAAGGGGCTGAATACTTATGCAACCAGTAAATTTCATTTTGTATATTTTCTTTGCAAGTTCTGCTGACATTTTGCATGCTTGGTTTCACAGACAGGCTTGTGGTTTTTGAACGTTACAATAAAAAGGAGGAAACAGCTTTTGAAGCGATAACATCTAGAACATAAGAACATAAGAAGAGCATAAGAACATAAGAAAGTTTACAAACGAGAGGAGGCCATTCTTGCTCGTTTGGTTGTTAGTAGCTTATTGATCCCAGAATCTCATCAAGCAGCTTCTTGAAGGATCCCAGGGTGTCAGCTTCAACAACATTACTGGGGAGTTGGTTCCAGACCCTCACAATTCTCTGTGTAAAAAAGTGCCTCCTATTTTCTGTTCTGAATGCCCCTTTATCTAATCTCCATTTGTGACCCCTGGTTTCTTTTTTCAGGTCAAAGTAGTCACCTGGGTTGACACTGTCTATCCCTTTTAGGATTTTGAATGTTTGAATCAGATCGCCGCGTAGTCTTCTTTGTTCAAGACTGAATAGATTCAATTCTTTTATCCTGTCTGCATACGACATGCATTTTAAACCCGGGATAATTCTGGTTGCTCTTCTTTGCACTCTTTCTAGAGCAGCAATATCCTTTTTGTAACGAGGTGACCAGAACTGAACACAATATTCTAGGTGAGGTCTTACTAATGCATTGTAGAGTTTTAACATTACTTCCCTTGATTTAAATTCAACACTTCTCACAATATATCCGAGCATCTTGTTAGCCTTTTTTATAGCTTCCCCACATTGTCTAGATGAAGACATTTCTGAGTCAACATAAACTCCTAGGTCTTTTTCATAGTTCCCTTCTTCAATTTCACTATCTCTCATATGATATTTATAATGCACATTTTTATTGCCAGCATGCAATACTTTACACTTTTCTCTATTAAATTTCAATTGCCATGTGTCTGCCCAATTCTGAATGCTGTCTAGATCATTTTGAATGACCTTTGCTGCTTCAACAGTGTTTGCCACTCCTCCTATTTTTGTGTTGTCTGCAAATTTAACGAGTTTGCTTACTATACCAGAATCTAAATCATTAATGTAGATTAGGAATAACAGAGGACCTAATACTGATCCCTGTGGTACACCACTGGTTACCTCACTCCATTTTGAGGTTTCTCCTCTAATCAGTACTTTCTGTTTTCTACTTGTTAATCACTCCCTAATCCATGTGCATGCATTTCTTTGAATCCCTACTGCGTTCAGTTTGAGAATTAATCTTTTATGCAGGACTTTGTCAAAAGCTTTCTGGAAATCTAAATAGACCATGTTGTATGCTTTGCAGTTATCCATTTTCAATGTTGCATCCTCAAAAAAGCCAAGTAGGTTAGTTAGACACGATCTCCCTTTCCTTAAACCATGCTGGCTGTCTCCCAGGATATTGTTACCGTATAGGTAATTTTCCATTTTGGATCTTATTATAGTTTCCATAAGTTTACATATAATAGAAGTCAGGCTTATTGGTCTGTAGTTACCTGGTTCGGTTTTGTCTCCCTTTTTGTGGATCGTTATTACGTTTGCTATTTTCCAGTCTGTCGGTACAACCCCTGTGTCAAGAGACTGTTGCATGATCTTGGTTAGCGGTTTGTAAATAACTTCTTTCATTTCTTTGAGTACTATTGGGAGGCTCTCATCTGGCCCAGGGGATTTGTTTATTTTAAGAGCTCCTAGTCCCTTTAACACTTCTGCCTCTGTTAGGCTAAAGTTATTTAAAATTGGATAGGAACAGGTTGACATGTCGGGCATGTTGTCTGTGTCCTTCTTTGTAAAAACCTGTGAAAAGTAATAATTTAATATATTTGCTATTTTTTTCTTCATCTATGATTTTGCCATTTGTGTCTCTTAGACATTTAACCTCCTCTTTGAATGTTCTCTTGCTGTTATAATATTGGAAAAATATTTTGGAATTGGTTTTAGCCCCTTTAGCAATATTGATTTCTATCTCTCTCTTGGCCTTTCTAACTTCCTTTTTGACTTGTGTTTGCAGTTCCAAGTACTCTTTCTGTGTACTTTGTTTTTGGTGCCTTTTAAACGCTCTGTAAAGTGCCTTTTTTCGCGGAATATTTTTTTTAATTGATCTATTAAACCATTTTGGCCATTTTGTTTTAGATTTAGATTTGTCTACTTTTGGGATGTAATTGTTTTGTGCCTCTAGTACTACATTTTTAAAAAACAGCCATCCTTTTTCTGTGGATGTTTCTCTATTTCTCCATTTTTTATCCAATCTACTTCTGTTAGTCTCTGTTTCATACCTTCATAGTTTGCTTTTCTAAAATTGTAAACCTTAGCTTTAGTCAATACTTTTGGGGTTTTAAAAAATATTTCAAATGAGACCATGTTGTGGTCTGAGTTTGCTAATGGCTCTCTGACCTCTGTTTTAGTTATTCTGTCTTCATTATTTGAAAAGACTAAGTCAAGGCATGCCTCCCCTCTAGTCGGTGCCTTGACAAATTGCGTTAGGAAGCAGTCATTTGTCATTTCCACCATTTCAATTTCGTCCGTCGTGCCCCCCATCGGGTTTTCCCATTTTATACAGGGGAAGTTGAAATCCCCCATTAGTATGGCTTCTCCTTTTCTACACGCATTTCGAATATCATTGTACAACAGATTATTTTGCTCAGCGTCTGAATTTGGCGGTCTATATCATGCTCCTATTATGCCCTTTGAATTTGTGTCCATTATTCTGACCCATATTGATTCTGCATTGCTTTCTTTGTCCTGATTTAACACCTGGGCTTGAAGACTATTTCTTATGTATAGCGCTACCCCTCCGCCTCTTCTGTCCTGCCTGTCTTTCCTATATAGTGTGTACCCACTAATATTATATTCGTCTCCATCACTCTCAGACAACCAAGTTTCTGTAACACCTATCACATCGTAGTTACTCGTTAGTGCAGTAGGTTCAAGTTCTAACATTTTGTTTCTGAGACTTCTAGCATTAAGATAAATACATTTAATAGTGGTCTTACCTGAGTTGTTGCCCTTGTTTTGATGCGGTCTCCCTTCTGTTTTGATGTGGTCTCCCTTCTGCAACAAACACAAATGTGGCCCAAGGTGGAGGTGTGATGATGCCAGAAGTACACATTTATTATTCAAAATAAGATTAACATTTTTTTTCTTTATCTCCCTAACTTCAATAAAATCTTGATAAATACATACAGCACCTTCAGTTAATGTTTGCATTGTGCATTTTGAATTACTGTACCGTCCTGACAAGTACTGTATAAAGTGTGTGTGTGTGTGTGTGTGTGTGTGTGTGTGTGTGTGTGTGTGTGTGTGTGTGTGTGTGTGTGTGTGCAGTTGTATTCTAATTCAGCAAGGGCGTTTCATTTCCTTTGCTCTGAGGCAATGTCGCACACACCTCGTTCAGTGAACCTCAGCCTCAATCTGCGCTGTAAACAGGAGATACTTTACCTGAAAGCGAAACATAAGTCATAGCAATACACAGCTGATGCAATCAGTGTGTCTTGGCGCACCAGCAGGGATTGGGTTGGTGCTACTGCAAAACTTTGGAACTTGAAGCCTTGACAGTGCAGTTCAACCAAGATGTTTCTTTTTTCCCTCGCTGTTGTTGTGGTGCATGGTTTTTACTTCAGCGCTGCAGACGCATCTATTCGGAATGTGAAGTCAAGCAACATGAGCGCAGAAAACAACAGCCGGTGCAGCGTGGTAGACAAGACCTTTACCTCAGTATTCTTGCCGAGTGTTTATGTGATCGTGTTCTTTATCGGTGTCATCAGCAATTGCTGGGGATTACGGAGTTTACTTGCAAAATGGACAGCAATCGGCTGCATAAACGTGTTTGTTCTGAATCTTGGCATTGCGGACCTACTGTATGTAATCACATTACCTTTTCTGGTCTGTTACTATGCCATGGACAGAAAGTGGATCTTCGGGCACGCCTTCTGCAAGATAACTCGATTTTGTTTCAATCTTAATTTATACGGGAGCATTGGATTCCTAACATGTATCAGTGTTTACCGGTATTTGGGCATTGTCCACCCAATGAAAGTGATGGGTAGAATCCGAGTGTGTCATTCAGTCATAATATCTGTCATAACCTGGGTTCTGGTCGTTGCTCAAATTGTCCCAGATTTGTACTTCAATAAATCAAATCAAAATTCTACCGCCTGCTACGACACTACATCAAATGACGAAATCTACGAGTACCTGCCGTATAGCATCGGATGGACTATCACTGGATTTTGTATACCGTTGCTTGTTATTTTGGTGTGCTATGGTCATGTAGCATTCGTTCTCACCAACAGGAAAAAGCCCAGCGTGAACTCTTTGATGAAGCAGCGATGCTTGAAACTGATTGTAATCCTCACAGTGTTATTTGTCGTGTGCTTCATACCCTATCACGTTTTAAGGAATCTCAATTTAAAGACAAGGGTATTGCAAATTGAAGGGGAATGCAGTGACGCTTTCAATCACATCTATGTGTCGTATCAGGTGAGCAGAGGACTTGCTTGTCTGAACAGCGCTATGAATCCCTTAGTTTATTTGGTAACCAATGACAAGGTCATTAGAAAGATGCGCGTTCTTAGTAAAACGGCCAGAAGTTCACTGGGGCATTTATCAGCTCGAAAATACACCGCCGTCGATGTACAGGTCCGTTACAACCCGCGAAGAGACGATTCACTCTTAAAAACGGACTCGGGCTCCTAAAACAATGTCAAGTCCTGAATGGTTACAATAGTGTGTTAAACAAATCCTTCAAATGTTGAATATTGAATGTGAAATCTGAAAAGAGACTGAACAACATGACGCTTCTGAATTGAAAACAGCTCCTTTTAATGCCCAATATGTTTATACCATAGCGAAGTACAGACATACACAGCATGCAGTCAGATTTAGTGCAGCCGCGCTGGCTTCTTTCCAGCTTGTGTACGAACAGCACTCTATAGTGTATTCTGTATGATAAACTAATAATGCCCGAAGCATTTCTATATTGCACTGTATATTAAGTAGTCTATTTCATCTGGTACTCGGTGTTACTGTAAATAATCATGTACATTGTATTAAACTATTTCAAACAGGGAATATTACTGCACTTATGAAATTTGATTCAGCAACATTGCCAATCAACAGCGACTCACTTTACATCGACAATGCTCTGACTTTATGATTAAGATATCTTCTAGTCGTTTATTTTGTATCAACAAATCATAAAATACTGCACTGATATTAGTAATACATTACTGGTGAGGTTTGATCAGGAATCCTTTACTAAATCACAATTTGTTTCCCCAAAACCTTTAGACCCTTTGAGTCTCTGTCAGATGGCAAGTTTGCTGTTTATTCGCCGGGCAGGACCATTGAAATATTATTCTATACAGCAGATGCTTTTTAAAGTGTGGAAGTCAAGTAGACACATATTTCAGTACCTTCATTAAAGGCATCAGATAGTGCATCAGTCAATGTTTTTAAAAGCAGTGGATGGAAAAATAGATTTCTGCAAGACAACATATATTTTGATATCTTGATACATTGCCTCAGTAGCAGAACATTGCAAGGAATGTCTTTGTTTATGTTTTCAAAACTCAAATGAGGAAATATCTGGCCTAATTTGCAGAACTGCATTTAAAACATGCTTTGAATTTTTGTTTTGTTTTTAAAATAGCAAGATGCTTGTCTAGCAAAGTGTAATGAAGAGCAGAACAGGACATTTTCTGAAACAAGATTTGTCTGACTTATCTGTTCTAAAGTGGTTCCAGAAAATCCCCAGTCAAGTTCACACAACGTTTTTCTTATTTATATGAGCAGCCTTCTGTTAACACTTGATTAGTCTCCTTCCCTTTGGCAGGGGGAAACATCTGTCCTAAAGATAAAACTGACGATTTGGACACAGAATCTGAAACATGCCGTAACACTGGCATTAGGTTGTGGGGCCACCATTAGCAGGCAACATACCTGAGAGGTGTTTAATATGCACTTCACAGTGCTTACAACTTTCCTTCAGGTAAATTGGAGATGAAAAAAAACAAAGTGTGTTCATCAAACCACAGTAATCTACAGTATATCGGTCCGTCAGATTGCTGTCTTGCTCGTCATGACTAAAAGTAACTTGCAACAGGAAGTAATTAGGTGCAGCACTGTATCAGTATAAATATTATACATGTCTTCAATGTTTGTGTGTGTGTATACAGTATTTACTCGAATTTAAGTCACACTTTTGTGGCTAAAATAAAAGTTCAAATTTGGGGGGAGCGACTTGGATTCAAGGTTTTTAGTTAGGGTACCAATTTACATTTGCGCATGTCAGTTATTCTGATGCGCTTGAACAAGACCAACTGTACACAGTACTGCCCACTACAGATATTACTCTCTGGACTGTACCGGTATATTAAAATGGCTGCACAGCGAACTTCAGGAACATTCTTTTTAATGCAGCTTTTAAAAGAAAAGTAATTTTGTTTACTGAGGAAATGACAGAGTCATGTTGGCCAAATTAAACAAACGAGGACAATAAAGCAGACTGAAGTTCAAAGTAATTTACCCTTTCACAGCTACCATAAACTGCAGTGACTGGCGTTCAATACTGAAAGTACTGTACTGTACATATTTTCTTTTTCCATTTCCATTTGTAATATAGTAGGTGAAGTACTCTGATGCTTTAATGTACAGTAATGCAGTGTTCCCTGCTGGCACCTAGAAATTAAATAATTTAACCATTCATTTTTTTTTTCATTAAGAGTTAAAAGTGACTTGCATTCAGGGTCTTTTTTTTTTGGTGTCCGTATTTGTGGGTGCGACTTGAATTCAGGGGCGACTTAAATTCGAGTAAACGCGGTATATATATAAATAGTTCCCATAATGCCATCTCACATTGTATATGTTAAATTACTTAGAAAAGGTTGCTTGCTATAATACCATGAAAATACAATATAATCTAGCAAGTAAAAATAGTATTTTGGAAAAAAAATCATTCTGCTCTCGAATATAAAAATAAATGTCTGGTTTATGGATTATGTAGTGCACTTCTTACAGTGTTTTGTGTGGATTTTGTGTGTACTGTGCACTGCTGTATTATGATTTAAATGTTTGTTGTGCACTGTTGTTTTAGGTCGGCAGGGAAGAGTTAATTGCCTGCCAAATCAGTTCACATGCAGAATGTGCCTGAGCCTGATTGAATGATTAAGAATCAATCAAGCTCAGGTATAGCTGCATAACAGGCAGGAACCTCTCAGTCTTGGTTGGGTGTTCAGGGAGAAAGAACGGGATTTGGACCAGCTGTTTTGTATCTTTTTGTTTGTTTTGGCCAACATGCCTTTTGGTTTGTTAAGTGTTTTTGTTTTGTTTAAGCCTTTTATTTAATATAATAAATACACGCATCAGCGCTTCATCCTGCAGTACTGTGTCTGTCTATTTCCTGGTCTGGCGTGACCACCAAGCCATCCATGTGACAGCCACACCCTCAGCAAAGAAGAGCTCAACTACTGTGTGACGTGAAGGGAGCCATTGGCAGTAGTGGAAGCTATCAAGCACTTTCGCCCCTACCTCTCCGGCCACCGGTTTGAGCTCCACACCGACCATGCAGCGCTAAGTGGTTGGCTCGAAACGCTCCAGACTTTCGACTGTACCATTTAGCATTGACCTGGGGCAAAGCATGGCAACACGGATGCTCTGTCCAGGTGGCCCTGCAGTGGGTTGTCGGTACTGCGATGGGCAGGAGGCGAGAAAGAGAGAGAGAGTTGCTGGGAGAGGATGAAGCGACGGTCACAGTGCGAGAGGTACAGCCCTTATTCCTTACTGAATGGGGGGAGCAGCAAGGAAAGGACCCGGAGCTCGTCACCTTGCTGTGATGGAAAGAAGAGAATTGCTGTCCAGACTGGACGGAAGTAGCCCCCCTCTCCCAAGCGATCAAAGGGCTGTGGCCGCAGTGGGAATCTTTGGAGCTCCTGGATGGCGTGCTGCACCGGCGATGGCAGGTTCCTACCAGTGGAGAACAGCGGAGACAGTTGGTGGTGCTGTCTCTCAGAGAGACAATACTGGCTGGCCATCGCTACCAGCAAACATCAGTGGGACTGGGACCAGCACTTACCTCTTGTTCTGCTTGCCTGCCGCACAGGAGTCAATGCATTGCCTTCCTGCTTTGCTGATGATGGGACGAGAGCTGAGTCACAGTACCTCCAGGGACTGAGTACACCCAGCACACAAGCCTTTGCAGGGAGTAGCTCCAGGCAGCGCCACAACTAGGACCTAAGAGAAAAGGGTCGGCACTTCCAAGCGGGTGAGTTGGTTTGGTTTTACAGCCCCCTGCCGGCAGAAAGGGCACTATCCTAAGCTGGACTGGCCTGGGTAGACCCGTGTACAGTGCTGGAACAGCTGGGGGAGGTGGTCTACCAGGTTCAGTTGTGCAACTGGGGGTCTGATGCTTGCTGAATATTTTTAGCTGGCATTTTTATTAGTTTATAAATAGATTACGCTACATTTTACCTAAATATTTTTTTTTTAAAAACTATCAACATTTATTAATGTTAGTAAGCTAGTCAATTGCTTCTTGCTAGTTTATACTGTTGCAATTGTTTTAGTTCGCTAAGAAAATGTTTGCCATTGCCTTGGACTTGCTTCAAATCTGAGTGCTTTTCAAACCTTATCCTTAAGTTTCATTAACAGTATAGGTTGTTCTTACAACCATTTATGTTCTTTTTGTTTAGAATTTGTATTGCAGTGTGGGGAAGGCCATAGACTCTACGGCAGGGGCGTCAAACTCCAGTCCTCAAGGGAGTTTTCATTCCAACTTAAGCTCTCAATTAACATAATTGATCTAATTATTTGTTAAATTTGACATATTTAATATTTTTCAAGGTCTTTTACAGTTGATGGTTTTAAAAACGCTCTTGATTCACTACTTATGAAACATTTTGAGGCCTGAAGAGACATGTTAAATGTGTCCAATTAATCAAATAATTAGTCCAATTAAGTAATTGAGAGCTCGGGTGGAATGAAAGCCAGAAGACACTGCGGCCCTCCAGGAACTGAGTTTGAAACCCCTGCTCTACGGCAATCACTGTCGCTATATCCTATTATAGTCTATGAGGCTGCCTGTAAGTGTTTTTATGTGCACAGGAAAATAATGTATGTTTAAAAGAAATATGTATTTCCTGGTTGAAACAAAGACATGGACTGTTCCCTGTAAATCAAACTGTTTAAGAATAAAGCACAGGTCATATAAAACATGTGATAAACACATACACTGCAAATATATAAGAACTATTTCAAACCTAATGAGGAACTATGCCTTTTCACTTGACCAAAAACAGTTACATTTAATGTTAAAAGACATATCAGTAAATGTGAATACAGCAGAGCAAACATCTTATGAGATCAGACCCTTACTCTTTACACCTGCCTGCTGAAACGTGTTCACGAGTTCAACGCCCACTGTGTAAAGAATCATGCAAGTAAAATAAATCTGTTCTTCCTGTTTGATGTTGTAAAAGGCACAACACTTTGGACCTTGGACCCCCTCCCCACTCACCTCTTTCAAGCTGCTGCTCCTGCTCTACTCCCCTTCATCTCCTCCCTCCTCAACACCTCTCTACTTTCTGGTATCTTTCCCTCTGCCTTCAAAAAAGCCTCTATCACTCCCCTCCTCAAAAAACCTACCCTCGACCCCACCTCCCTCCAGAGCTACCGTCCTGTCTCCCTCCTACCCTTCTTCTCCAAAACCCTCGAGCGGACTGTACACCGCCAGCTCTCTGCTTTCCTGTCCAACCACTCTCTGCTTGACCCTCTCCAATCTGGCTTCCGCTCTGCCCACTCCACTGAAACCACCCTCCTGTCTGTCACCAACTCACTTAAGTGTGCCCGAGCTGCCTCTCTCTCCTCTGTCCTAATTCTCCTCGACCTCTCTGCTGCCTTTGACACTGTTGATCACTCTATTCTACTATCATCTCTTGCTGACCTGGGGATCTCTGGCACTGCTCTGGCCTGGTTCTCCTCCTACCTCTCCAACCGCACTTACCAGGTAACCTGGCATGGAGCAACCTCCACACCTCACCCTCTCTTAACTGGAGTCCCCCAAGGGTCAGTCTTGGGTCCTCTCCTGTTCTCTCTCTACACCCGCTCCCTGGGCCCCCTCATCGCATCCTATGGTTTCTCATACCATTTCTATGCTGATGATGCTCAGATTTTCCTCTCCTTCCCCACCTCTGACTCCACCATCTCCTCTACCTGTCTGTCTGCTATTTCCTCCTGGATGCACTCGCATCACCTCAAACTCAACCTCTCTAAATCTGACCTCCTTTTATTTCCCTCCTCCTCCCCCTCCTCTGATCTCTTTATCTCTGTTCCTCTGGAATCTACCACACTCTCTCCCTCTTCCTCAGCTAAGAACCTTGGAGTCACCCTGGACCCCTGCCTCTCTTATTCCCAGCACATCTCCACTCTGGCACGCACTTGCCGATTCTTCCTGAGCAACATCCGAAGAATCCGACCCTTCCTCACCAACTATGCTACCCAGCTCCTGGTCCAGGCCCTGGTACACTCCCGCCTAAACTACTGCAACTCCCTCCTGGCTGGCCTCCCTGCGTCCGCCACCCGTCCGCTCCAGCTCATCCAGAACTCTGCTGCCCGCCTGGTGTTCTCTCTGCCTCGCTTCGCCCGCGCTACTCCACTACTCCGCTCGCTTCACTGGCTCCCGATCACCGCTCGCATCCAGTTCAAAACTCTTGTACTAGCCTACAGATGCCTTGACCAGACTGCACCCAGCTACCTCCAGACCCTCATCTCTCCCTACACCCCCACTCGACCTCTCCGCTCCGCCTGCACTAGAAGACTAGCTCTACCTCCGCTACGCTCCCCTGCCTCCAGAGCCCGATCCTTCTCCACCCTTGCTCCGCAGTGGTGGAATGACCTTCCTACAGATGTCAGGACTGCCCAGTCCCTGACCACATTCCGGCACCTCCTTAAGACTCACCTCTTCAAACAGCACCTGTAGAACTCCCCTGTCTGTATCCTGGGACACTATCACCCTTCATGTAAATGTGCTTTATGTTGCTCTTATCTGCCCCCTATTTTACTGCATTTGATCCTGTACTTCAGAATACTGTAATCTGCCAAGTCTTTAACCTGTAGTACTTTGTATTTAATCATATCCTGATGTCACTATCACTATTATCTGCTGTATTATTGAATTGTGGTTTGTCACACTTGTACTTTGCTTGAACAAAAGTTATTGTATTTCTTGCTCTTATTGTATTACTTGTATTGTAACACTTGAAATGTATTTGCTTACGATTGTAAGTCGCCCTGGATAAGGACGTCTGCTAAGAAATAAATAATAATAATAATAATAATAATAATAATAATAATAATAATAATAATAATAATAATAATAATAATAATACCCTGAAATATAAATGCATTGATTGCTTTAGCTGGTCTTCAATGGTTAAGTCTTGTTGTCCACTTTGTACAACTGGCACTTATGACACCTGCGACAACTCGCAGCAGTAACGCGGTTAGAGATTAAGAACTAAAACCCAATTGAAAGGGGGTTTGCAAAGTTTTCACAAAGGCATTTTTGTTTTTACTTCGTTTTAATGGAAAATACCTAAAGAAGTGATATTTCCAATGTGGGTAATATATATAATATATATGCTGTGCTGCTGTGTACCAAAATGATCAATATTTTTAAGTTTTTAAGTACCTGAAATATCATTTTTTCTTTTCTTTGTTCTTATATATTTTGCAAGGCACTGTGTAATATATATATATATATATATATATATATATATATATATATATATATATATATATATATATATATATATATACAGTGCCTTACAAAAGTATTCAGACCCCTGACCAATTCTCTCATATTATCATATTACTGAATTACAAATGGTACATTGAAATATAGAGATATTTCAGTTTTTTTATTTTTCTTAAAAATATTTCCCAACATAAAACCAATGTCACCTTACAATAATTGATTTTGAGTTTCAGTGTTTTAAAATAAAATATCAAAGAAAACGAAATTTCAATGTACCATTTGTAATTCAGTAATATGAGTGAATTGGTCAGGGGTCTGAATACTTTTGCAAGGCACTATATATATATATATATATATATATATATATATATATGTATATATATATATATATATATATATATATATATATATATATATATATATATATATATATATATATATATATATATATACAATGTATATAACGCATGTGAGTTTGTAAATAAGCATAAGGTTCCAAGTAGAACCTTAAGGTTCTTAAAAGCTCCTGTTTGTACGGTTCCTCAGGGAACCCCAGTAAAAAGGTTCTTCGAAGGACCTTAAAATGTCCCTCCACAGTATCAACCCCAGGAACCCTAAAAGGTTTGTACGAGAACCTTTTCTTTTTAGAGTGTACCTTCAGATTAAGTTCAAGATTTGAGGTTGTTAGCACCAGGTTTTTTCATTTGGGCCAGAGGATAAGGTCTTGACCAAGTACAACACAAACACACAATAAAAATGCCAGGGATGTAAAATAGTCAAATTTATTTAAAACACAATTTCGTTTCAATTTTCATATTGCACAAACTAGTGCTATAGTTACAGCCTTTCAGCCAAATACTTCAATTCGATACATTGTTTCACGGGTTCGGTCATTCTCTCAGGCATTACACTGTTACATAGTTTAATATAGCGGCAACTCATTTAGAGCAAGAATACATTGTTTCATTTCTCTATCGTATTCAGACAGGAGGTTCCCAAATTAAACACAAACATGTTAGTTTGTCTGTTTATTTTATTTATTTATGCATATGACACACAATGTAAAAACGAATTATTTTTTTTGAAGAAGAAAATGGAGAATGCATCAAGGTTTCTGTATTTGAAGTCATCCTGCATAATATTAAAATCTAAACTGTTTTGCTTTGTTTGCTCGTTTTTCCTTACATGTTGTAAACTACCTAAGTGTAAGATAGTGTGTTTGCTTGCCTTTGCACTGAATTGCATTGTATCCATTTTGTATCAAATATAGCCGAGAGAGAGAGAGAGAGAGAGAGAGAGAGAGAGAGAGAGAGAGAGAGAGAGAGAGAGAGAGAGAGAGAGAGAGAGAGAGAGAGAGAGAGAGAGAGAGAGAGAATCATATACAAACAAAATAAATACACCGTTTTATTACCCGGAACGGGCAGTTAAAGGTCGGTTCGGTGGTTTTTTTCAGCAGTGTTATGTTGTTCCCACTTAGTTGTATTGTGTGTATCATTTTCATACTCTGTGCAGCTTCGGAACCCCGTGTTCCGGGCGGTTTTGTCTATACAGCTGTTTATTGCACAGAACTGGCAGTTAAAGGTCGGTTCGGTGGGTTTTCTCGATAGTGTTATGATGCCCTCACTTAGTTGTATTGTGTGTATAATTTTCGTCGTCTTTGAAGCTTCGGAACCCAGTGTTCCGGGAGGTTTTTGGTGATAAAAAGAGGGTTCTATCCCGTAACGGGTTAATGACAGCGCGTTGCTAATTGGTTCTGATTGTTAAAATATTCTCCTCACGTGTGTGTAACTTTCTATCCTGTTTTTTTTAAACCAATTGAATTCATTAAAGTACCGTTCCAGGCCGTTCCGGCTCGTTCCGGCTTTTACCCAATCCCGAATAAAATGTCGCGGCGAGTAAAAAAATAAAACTACCTCTAGCGAGCGAGTTTGTCATGCGTGTAAATACTTCTTAAAAGTCGACTTAAACCGTTTTCCATAGTGTTAGACGCATATATTTTCTTATTCGCATAAGTTTTACCGAGTTTAAAAGTTGGATGGAAAAATAGGCGCATGCGCAAGTGTGTAAAATTAAGCTATGGGCAGAATTTGGCACGACAGCGGTGCGAGAAGCAGACCAGGGGAGGGGTCTGAGGCTGATAAGTGTGCAGACGTGGAAGATTAGAGTCTTGTGCTGCGCACTGAGTGTTGGAACCTGCAGTTTTTATGCATGTATTGATAGCAAACATTTGTTATGTTTTTTACTTTTGACAACCAGGAACAAAAAAAAGCCCAAACACAACTGTAGCAAGTCATGAAAAGAAATGACTTGCTCCTTTTGTGGAGACGAAATACAATAAATAAAACAATGAAACAGAGTATGGGTACACCACGCACACTAAGAAAAGGAAACAGTTCAGGGATTACCACCAGCGTGTTAAGGAGCTAATGTGATTATTATTATTATTTACAACATTTATTAAAACAAAGAAGCTTCATTTTACAGAAAAACGAAACCAGTGCGTGGTGCAACCCTTCACTTTGACTAAAATTAAGGTGCAATGAAATAAAGAGAGATAGACATGGTGGGGTAAGAGGAATTCCATATTTGTCATATAAACTAATGTACATTTCTCTCCTTTTATTATCTAATAAACTTATATGCAACATCCTTAGCTGAGTATAAGCATGAGTCTCTAGTGATATCATAAATGCACAATTTTTTTTAAAAAAGGGGCCTTTTACCCCTCTTACCCCTACATGCTACTCCAATGTATGTTCACTCAAAAACACACGTCGCTCAAACGTTTTAACAATTTAATGATCTTTTATTAACGGTATTTTAATTCAAGGAACACCGACAAGAAGGGCTATTTTTCAGTATTAATGCGTATATATTAATGCGTATATGATGATGCTCTGATGATTTTTCTTATGTTCGTTCGAGGCATAGTGCTGAATCTGAAGGAGAAATACAAATAAAATCAATGAGTAACAGTATAGCTTCTGAGCGCTACCATTGTGATACTACTGTGACTATGAATTAATAATCTTTCATCATCCAACCGAGAGGTGGGAGAGTTTGAAATGCTACTTTTTTGAACGAAAGTAAAAAGGTAGAAAGATTTTAATCTTGGAGACTAAAATACCAAGATCAGACTTGAAAATGGTTGGAGCTAATAATAATAATAATAACAATAATAATAATAATAATAATAATAATAATAATAATAATAATAATAATAATAATCTAGGCTACTTAGTATTGAACAATCTCATTTATTACAATTCTGTAACTAACTTTGTCATTCTTCATTGTACAAACTTTTTCAGTCAAACTACAACACAAGTGAAGACGTGCTATAGCTGCCCTTGACAAGCTTACATTAGGACCTAGCTAGATAGTCACTGTAGAACTTGGGGAGGGCTAAATAAACTTATCCTAGTAGTACGATACAGTGTGTCATATTTTCTTTAAAAAAAAAAAAAAAAAAAAAAAAAAAACACTCCAAGCTTGCAATTTAAATCACGGGGTAAGAGGCCCCCGTAAGTGTGTGGTTGTGTGTGTGTGTGCAGCTGTATTCTAATTCAGCAAGAGTGTGTCATTTCCTTTGCTCTGAAAGCACATGCCTCATTCACGAAACCTCACTCAATCCGCACTGTGAACAGGAGCAATTGAACCTGTAAGCGAAAAAAAGCAGTCATAGTAATACACAGTTGTTGCAATCAACGTGTTTGAATAAATACGGCTCTTGTCTTGGATTGAATTGAATGCTCAGGGATTGGATTGCATGCCCTGACAAGCGGTGCTGCTGCAAAACTTTGGAACTTGAAGCCTTGACAGTGCAGTTCAACCAATATGTTTCTTTTTTCCCTCGCTGTTGTTGTGGTGCATGGTTTTTACTTCAGCGCTGCAGACGCATCTATGCGGAATGTGAAGTCAAACAACATGAGCGCAGAAAACAACAGCCGGTGCAGCGTGGTAGACAAGACCTTTACCTCAGTATTCTTGCCGAGTGTTTATGTGATCGTGTTCTTTATCGGTGTCATCAGCAATTGCTGGGGATTACGGAGTTTACTTGCAAAATGGACAACAATCGGCTGCATAAACGTGTTTGTTCTGAATCTTGGCATTGCGGACCTACTGTATGTAATCACTTTACCTTTTCTGGTCTGTTACTATGCCATGGACAGAAAGTGGATCTTCGGGCACGCCTTCTGCAAGATAACTCGATTTTGTTTCAATCTTAATTTATACGGGAGCATTGGATTCCTAACATGTATCAGTGTTTACCGGTATTTGGGCATTGTCCACCCAATGAAAGTGATGGGTAGAATCCGAGTGTGTCATTCAGTCATAATATCTGTCATAACCTGGGTTCTGGTCGTTGCTCAAATTGTCCCAGATTTGTACTTCAATAAATCAGATCAGAATTCTACAACCGCCTGCTACGACACTACATCAAAAGACGAAATCTTCAAGTACCTGCCGTATAGCATCGGATGGACTATCACTGGATTTTGTATACCGTTGCTTGTTATTTTGGTGTGCTATGGTCATGTAGCATTCGTTCTCACCGACAGGAAAATGCCCAGCGTGAACTCTTTGATGAAGCAGCGATGCTTGAAACTGATTGTAATCCTCACAGTGTTATTTGTCGTGTGCTTCATACCCTATCACATTTTAAGGAATCTCAATTTAAAGACAAGGGTATTGCAAATTGAAGGGAAATGCAGTGACGCTTTCAATCACATCTATGTGTCGTATCAGGTGAGCAGAGGACTTGCTTGTCTGAACAGCGCTATGAATCCCTTAGTTTATTTGTTAATCAATGACAAGATCATTATAAAGATGAATATTCTTAGTAAAACGGCCAGAAGTTCACTGGGGCATTTATCAGCTCGAAAATCCACTCAGTTGTCGATGGACAGGTTGGATTCTACATGAACACCCTCGAAGAACCGATTCACTTAAAAAACTGATTCGGGCTTCTTAAAAAAAAAAGTGCCAGTCCTGAAGTGGTTACAAAAGTGTTTTAAACAAACCATTCAAATGTTGAATATTGACTGTGAAATCTGAAAAGAGACTGAACAGCATGACGCTTCTGAATTGAAAACGGCTCCTTTTAATGCTCAACATGTTTCCTCCATAGAGAAGTGCAGAAATACACAGCATGGAAACAGATTGTTTTGGGCAGCCACTACCAGCTTGTGTATGTGCAGCACTCTATACTATATTATGTATTCTATTGTATATGAGAAACTATTTTGAAGATCACGCTTAATTATGGTAAATTAAGTTCATAAAAATAAATGCAAAATAATAGTGCTTATTGTATGTAAAATACCTGAAGCATTTCTATATTGCACTGTATATTAAGTAGTCTATTTCATCTGTGTTACTCAGTGTTACTGTAAATAATCATGTACATTGTATTAAACTATTTCAAACAGGGAATATTACTGCACTTATGAAATTTGATTCCGCAACATTGCCAATCAACAGCGACTCACTTTACATCGACAATACTCTGACTTTATGATTAAGATGTCTTCTAGTCATTGTATGGACAAATCATCAAATACTGCACTGGTATTAGTAATACATTACCTGAATCCTTTGAGTCTCTGTCAGATGGCAAGGTTGCTGTTCATTCGCCTAGCAGGACCAATGAAATATTATTCTACACAGCAGATGCTTTTTAAAGTGTGGAAGTCAAGTAGATACATATTTCAGTACCTCCGTTAAAGGCATCAGATAGTGCACTCATCAATGTTTTTAAAAGCAGTGGATGGAAAAATAGATTTCTGCAAGACAACATATATTTTGATATCTTGATACATTGCCTCAGTAGCAGAACATTGTAACAAGAATGCCGTTGTTTATGTTTTCAAAACTCAAGTGAAGAAATATCTGGCCTAATTTGCACAAGCTTTTATACTTGAGTCATTTAAAGCCTGCTTTGAATTTTTGTTTTGTTTTAAAATATCAAGATGCTTGTCTAGCAAAGTGTAATGAAGAGCAGAACAGGACATTTTCTGAAACAAGATTTGTCTGACTTTTCCAGATCTATTCAAGGTTTTTCTTATCTATATTGGGTGTTCCTCAGTTTTTGGGCGCCCTTCTGTTAACATTTTAGTTATTTCCTTCCCTTTGGCAAAGGAATCATGGTAGCAAAGTTTATCAGTAGATTGTCATTCATATCTGCAGTAGCCCATCACTTCAACAATGATGATCACACTGCTGAAGACATCACAGTTTATGTGATCAATCAGTGCTATGGAACAAATGTTGCTCGGAAACAAAAGGAGCGAGAGTTTATCTTCAAACTGGGAACTTTGGAACCTCTGGCAATAAACATTCTATTCTTATAATGACATCATCCACAGAATTTTTGTATAATTACAACTCTTGAATAGCAACAAGTTTACTGCACTTTGTTTACTTTTCTTTTTAAACAGCTGAAGAAGGGCTTTTGCCTGAAAATAAAATATTTTTTATCTTTTAAACTTTTGGTGTACATTTTTAAAAAAACCTTTTCTTTCAAATGCCTTCAATTTTGTACACTGCAGTTATATTTATATTTGTGTGTATATATATATATATATATATATATATATATATATATATATATATATATATATATATATATATATACACAAATATAAATCCTCATAATACTGTTTGATATAAACATAAAGGTCTGGTTTATGGATTGCCAGATGTTCTTCCTACAGTGTTTAACTTAGTGTCATACAACATCCAACAGACCACAAAACCACCACACAATTCAGCATGGTGAGATGGTTTGTGTAAAATAAGGGTTTTGACAGCACCGTGCCTGGAGGTTCGTGTGTAATATATTTTTCTGAAGAATTTTTTGGCTTCTATACAAGTTTAAAGAAAATTCTCAGTTTGCTTGCCTTGACTTCCGGGAGGTTTGTACTACTTTACTTCCTAGGTCTACATATCTCAACAGTCTCTCCCAAGTCAAAGAATCATGCAAAGCACATCAGTTATTAGGGGAAGCAACTGGTTGGTCACTGACAGGAAAGGTGGCCCTGAAAGGGTGGGGACAATTTGTCTCTCCATGGAAAAAAGGACCAAGTATGTGTAAATACACGTTTGCTAAAAAAAAAAAAAAATCTGAATGTGCTTGGCAGGAAGATGTATGGAATAATGTTCGAACAATCATTTCAAGCTGCAGGTTGCTGTTTCATGATTGCTGTAAGCCTCCGAATGGCCAGGGGGTAGAATTTTTCATAGATTAACATCAGGCCTAAGAGATATAAATATTTATATTCATACAATTCATAAGATTAGGTTCAGAAAATATTTATATGGAAGATATTCTTAGAGTATCCTGAGGAAGAGTGGTGAGTTTCTGCATGGAAGTGTTGGAGATGTGTTCAGCTTGGGCCCTATTCTCACTTAGTTTACATGCTATTTACGCACCCACTGAAAGCCCTTCTTCCACTGTGTAAATAGTGTGTTAACCAAGTGAGAATATGGTGGTCAGGAGTCAAAAAGAAGACTATGAATTTTAAGAGCTTTATACATAAAATATGATTAACAAAAACACAGCTCACAGAGCCAAAATAAAAAGGTTAAACAAAGCAATCACGCACCACAAACAATAAACAGAAATCCTAAGTCTGGCACTGTCACAGAGAGTTCCAATGTAAATGGAGGAGTCTCTCTCTCTCTCTCTCTCTCTCTCTCTCTCTCTCTCTCTCTCTCTCTCTCTCTGCAGCTCAGACAATTCCCTCGCACTGGAGCTTTGGGTTCTCTATATTCTCACATGTATTTGGCAGGGAGAGGAATTAACCCCATCCCTGCCAACCACCACCAAAACATATAAACACCAAGACTTTATGTACAGGCAGGGCTCTTGCCCTGCCACAGGCCCTTTGTGTGTAGATACTGCTGGAGTGCGAATGTTCCTTTTTCAGTGGACACAAAATTAGAAGTGGGCTGAGGAAGGAGCTTACTGAGACATGTTTAGTTATTGAGGCTTGACCTCACTGTTTCATTTTAGAACTTGGACTTTAGGAGTCACTTTCCCTAATAAAATGAACAAAGACAGTTGCTTTAAATCAGTAACTAAGCTCAAAATCATTTTAAACAACTTTCATTCTTATGACTGGAAATGGCTCTGGACCTAAACTATAATAAAAGAGCTGCTGTAAAGAACGTACGTCAAAGTGTCCTTAATGAGGTCTTGTGAAGCACTTGTTCAAAGCTGGCACCAGAGTGTAGAAATGATCGGTATGTTTCTGTAGCAAATCAACATTCATGCTTTGATTCCCAAGCATCTTCTAAATTCCAAGCTCTGGTAATACAGCAAACATGAAACCAAATACCAAATGACTGGGAACCTAATAGTCTAATAGAGGCAATTTCTCTACCTAAACCAATTCAAAATGTACATTTTTCAATATTAGAAATTAACGACTCGTAAATGTACCGCATGAGCACTTACACGAACATTCCAAGCTTGTTATTCTTCTTTTGAAATATTCCAAGTTTTCCAATTTAGAGGTGGTGCAATATTAGTATGGGAACTGGTTGTTAAATCTGTAGTTTATATCGTACAGTAAATTTACATTCTTATTATTTATTTACTAACCATGTTATTCTATATATTATAAACATATGTTCATATTGACCTATTCTTTTTTAATCCTTGCTGACGGTAATCACATACCTGGATTTTTCTATTGTGATTTAGTAGCAATTTACTGCAAATATTATTAAACTCAGTACAAACCAAAAGTTCAATTGAAGTTTATGCCTATAGTTACATATACTGTACCTATCAATAAAGTGTGTTTGCCAATACATTAAATATTAACTAAAGACCATAAACCATTTAATCATATGAACATATAAACAAGATGGGGTTTTATAGCTTTGCTTAACATTTACCTGCAATAAATAATCGGAACAAATGTGTGGTTGCTATTAGCACGAGAGATTGGGATGTAAATCCTGTGAGTTTTAATCTTAAAGTTTTTAAAGTGTTTTGCTTCAGTATACAACCCATGTGAATCTTTTTGAACTGCAATATCAAAGCTGCCTTTATAGTCATTGTACAAATGAAGCATGTGCTTGCAAAGACAAATGAGTGTAAAAACATGTCCCTTTACTGAATCCTCTGATGCCCAGACTGCGAGCTTTTACTTGCACTGTGTTGAGAGTTTGTTTTTTTTAGGAATTTCATGGAATGTCTGTGCTGTTGTCTGCTGGTAGGCAGCTGTGCTTTGAGATGTTATGCACTCAATAACTTTCCTCTGCCAATTTGCTTTCCTTTAAACAATATGCAGGCTCCCTTAGTAAACAAGAGGTAACACTATTTGAAGTTCCACTCATAACCATGTAAATAGGTGCACAAACGTATCAAAATGAAGTTGATAGACTTCGGTCCTTAATATGTGTGTAATAACTATGCTATAGAGTGTTAATAAAGCATTATAGATGGTTTATAACCATGTGATAGCCATAGACAGAATTACGTTTAAACATCCCAAAGTACAACAGGTGGCTAAAAACTGTCCCCTTTATAAAACTGTAATTCTGTTTATGGCTATTGCATGGTTAAACATCCCAAAGTAGAATAGGTAGCTAAAAACCACCCAATTTATAAAACTGTAATACCGACTATGATGCTTTATTAACACCTTATAACATAGTTATTAAGCATCTATTATATATTCATAAAACATTAATAAGCAGCATGGAAATGTTAGTCGTTACTAACTTCATGCATATGCAACACTTTCATTTTATGTACCAATGTGTAAAGAGAGTTTTTCAGTGGAACCTTGCCCTGCAGACATGCCATGAAGGACACTGCATTTAAGCTCAGTAAACTTTCTTCTTAGCTACATAAGCTTGGCCCTGCACAATGACCTTTGCTAGCTATACCTGTCATATTAATCAAAGGAGAGCGTTGCACAGGTCATAGTGTTCCATGCATGTTAATGTGCTTACATTAGTTTTGGAACACAGCCATGATGTTGTTGAGATTCTTATAAGTCATTGCCAATACCAGACAGTTGTAAAACATGACCGCAAAAATGATGATCAGTTAATAACTGTGTTCTAAATGTTGAAATACAGTCCGATCTGCTTATAATAACATACCTTGCTTTTACTAGTGGGGGGTTGGAGCAGTGTACTAGAGATCTGCTTAGAATAAAAGCTCCAAAACGCCGGATGAATCATTGCACACGAGTGCTCTATCCTTAAGGAACTATCGGTATTCCAAAGAAATAAATCAAAATAAACACATCCAGGTGTTGAAGTAAAATTAGGTTGTTTATTATCATTTGGAGTTTTATTTTAATTTAGTAATTCACACTCTAGTGTATTTAGATCACCATTCCAAATGCTGGTTGATTACTGTAATGAATGTAAGCATCTGCATTTTCTTGTACTAAGTATTGCACATTTTACAGGTAAAACCACTGTGTGGAAAAAAATATATACTAAACCAGTTAGAAGCAGCTTTCATGCATTTAATGATGTTTTTCTATTGTTTTTTTGTTTTCTTTACTCAACCTGGGAAAACAATAATTACTCATTTTAATATTAACACAACACTGTATTGCTTTGCTGCGTGCTGGTGACTCAAGTTAACTGAGAGATTTACTGTAAAGAGCAAAGCCAGCCGTGTACTGTGTATCTCATCTCTGGGGTAATGTGTCATTGTTTACTCTTTGCGTTCCTGTTTCCTAGAAATCATTAACAGCATGTACTGTAGGTCTACAGTAAAGGAATGTTAACTGCTGCACATACCTCCAACTCACTTTCAGGGAAGTTCAGGGAGTATACCAGCCTCTGATCAGAGAAACATCCCTGTGCTGCACATGTTGAACCAAGGTCACTTCTAACCAAAATGATTGCAGTTTAACTCGAATAGAACAAAGAAATAAATCCACCCCAGTAAAAAAAAAAAAACTCTGCACAATTTCAGGGTTTATCATCTGCATGTTTGGGGGATATTTCATTTATTGAACATGTGTTACCTATTATCAAGTCATTAAACCACCCTTTCTAGTTGTGATTACCAGGGCTTTAAAATCCATTTTCTTCAAAACATATTACTAGATAGTATATGAGTGGAATATCTCAGTCATCTGCTTTCATTGGGTTTCCAACCCCTGCAATAAAATACGATACAGATTTTATAATCAAACACCAAAAAAAAAAAGACCACAGTCTGATAGCTCATAATATGACCATACAAGGACTGTAATTCCATCTGCATTAGTTAATAGTAAACAAAGGGAATTGCTTTGGGAGTAGAACGGATGGCAGGCATTACAAGTGGAAATGAGCATTGGAATTAGGGAAGCGGGCATTAACATCAGTGTCCAAACAAACTTATTGAGACCAGACCACAGTCAAGGAAAGTGATAGAAAAGTGACGATTACTAGGTTTAAAACAATATTTAGAGTGGCACAAATATAGAAACACAAATATGAAAAAACTTATATTTCTCTCAACACTGTTTAAAGAAGGGGCTGCTACATTATTAGAAAGCTTGTGAGATTTCAGGCAGGAAATCTACAGTAGAGGAAGGTTGCCTAAAAACGGGATACTCAGACAAAAACGGGTCACCAATGGTAGTACAATACCTTCTTGAGTTTTATGAGCAATTGCGAAGCGTTTGGTGTTCTAGGCTGATCTACAGAAATGTCCAAAACTTAAGTATCCCATTTTACCCAACCTTCCCCTACAAGTGCATGGAACATTCATTGGTTAATCTACAAGCCTGTTACCAGCAAGTTCCAATTAACCTATAAAGAGTGTGTGTGTGTATGTGTGTGTGTGTGTATGTGTGTGTGTGTGTGTGTATATTTATCCTGACTGGAATACTGAACACATTGAATTGTGCATCTAAAATGTGCCTGATAAAAATTATTGTAAAAATCATTGTATGCTACAACCAAGCTCAAGTTTAAAGATAATGAATAACAGTCATTTCCAGTATTTCAGTTTTAAATCAAATAGAAAATCCAGTAAACCCTGATAAAAGGTTAATCCAAGAAGGCTAGTCAAAAAAGGTCTAGTTTATTGTAGTAATAGAGTACAAACAGGGCAGCGAGCTCTGGTCTCAGTATGATGTACCTGAGCTCCGGACGCTGGGCTGCATCATCATTTATACATAAGAGTTTCATCCCTCAAGCACAAGACATGCACAGCATTTCAAATACAAACAATGTCCATATATGGTTATTAATAAGTAGTTTAATTAATTTCTACATATGTGGCTTTCAGAAATATGTTATTTTTAAACAATATGCAGATAAAAGCAGGCACTGTGAGAATGGAAGACAGGACAGCATGGCTCCAGTTTGTTTTTGTCCTTGCATGATAGGTTTTCATGATGTTATGGGATTCTGTGAGATTCTGTGGAATTCTGCCTCTGCTTATCTCATGCCCTTGACAGTAAACCCAGAATCGACATTGTCAAAACTGCACACCTGACACACAAGAATAAGAAAAGACAGAAATTGATACAAAAATCCTACACTCTTTTGGGTTTTATATAAACCCTTTATTGTGCAGTTTATGCTTTAATAAAATGTAATTTTTAATTTATTAGCAGACGCCCTTATCCATGGCGACTTACAATTGTTGCAAGATATCACATTATTTTTACATACAATTACATTATTTTTTTACACATTATTTCTACATACAATTAATTACCCATTTATAATACAGTTTTTACTGGAGCAATCTAGGTAAAGTACCTTGCTCAAGGGTACAGCAGCAGTGTGCCCACCTGGGATTGAACCCACGCCCCTCCGGTCAAGAGTCCAGAGACACTACTCCACACTGCTCCACACTGCTCTCACTGTCTAACAAGCTAAATGTTGTTTTCACAGTTGACAATAATCAAAGAATATCTACAATCTCTCGCACTAGAATTTGTTACCTGTTATTTATGGTATAAAGCTCAATGGGATTCATATTACCGCACTGAATGAACAATATACCAAAAAAGACACAATTCCTTATCATGTAAGAATATACTTTGAAAAGGAAGTATTGTAAAGGATTTTAAATGCACGTGCAAATACAGAGAGAATAGCGACAGGAAGGAAGTTAGGGAGTGAAAATGAATACATGCTAAAGTGTTCTCAAGATGATATTTCGTGTGATCTGTGGTTTATACACCTCTTTAATCAGGCCAAAACATTAAGCACTTCCTGATCAGGAAATAGGTGTGTATGAGATTTATTACTTTCTGTAACATGGGCTTCTAAGTAACAATAAAGCTTCATATTTTATACATATTTATCAGTGCACAATCTTTAAGGACATGAGTAATGTTTTTGTTATTTTTCATGTTCCTGTAAGTGTAGTAATACACCAGACAATAGATTATTACTGTAACTCAGAGCACTAAAATACATTGAAGTTGCTATGGTGTACAGAGGTGAAATTGGGATATATATCAAGGACTGTAGAAGGGTGCTGTTACAATGGTTCTAACATGGATCTGCTTATACAGCATACCACTTCTGTAGGCACACTGGTCCTTATAAAGCCACCATAATCTGTACAAAACTTGGTGCGGTTCATTTCAGAGGATTTATAGATTGCTGACTTTTTATTGTTTTACTGTTGTTGGTTCTGGACATACAACCACAGCAAGTAAAACATGTTGGGAGTTTTAAATAATAATACTAACATGGTTCTCAAGTGATCATTCTTGCATACAAGTATGTAGCCTCAGATACCTAGGAGTGACTCAGTATGACGAGACTAAGCTCCACTTAGACCATGATAAAAGGAAAACACCTAAATTAAGGGCGCTTTTTTCCTTTACCCACTGTAGATGAGTTTCATTCTTTGTCAGAATGTATCACTTAATCCAAGCTTATCTACTCATATAATAAAGATTCATTGTAGTCAAAATCACCAGTGATTGCAATGACAAGTTTATAAGCTTGGGGCTGTACAAAAAACTCAAGAAAGGATCTAGATGTATATTATGTATGTGGGTGTTTTCCGAAGCATATCTCTTTTACAAATTTCAAAAGCCGGCTTGACAGTGACATCACAAAAGCTTTGTATTGAGCGCTCCTGACTGGGGCAGCAAAACCAAAAATAAATTATAAAATGTATCTTTATTGTAGCTAAGTGGTTAATTACGAGCGGGCTAATCAGAAAACACAATGGTACTAGGTGGGTGATTCTTGATTATTTCTGAATTAACCACAACATGTAGCCTTTCTGTGTATTCTTTGTTAAAAATGTTGCCTTGTGTAAGTCAGTCATAAAAAAAACCCACAGGAAGTGAACTAATAGGATGGTGGGAGGAAAAATTGTTACGCAATTGACTCAAAACAAAAGGATTAGCAACAAAACAATATTGGGCCTGCGAGGAGTTTGTTATCAAGCAAATTACAGATAAGCCTTGCAGCCTTGTTTGAAATGTGCATGCTTACTATAAACACACACATACAACACAGTGTACATGGTTCTCATATTGCTTTCATGAAGTAGCTCTGTTGGCTGCTCGTCAACACATAAAAGATACCAGCTGCCATGCCCGGGGGACACAGTGAAAGCAGGGTGTGTACGTATACATGTCACACAGCAGTGGCTTGCATACATCTAGAGTTCCGCGTGTCCTATTTAGAGGAAACTTACTGATAAACATTGTTACAACAAATTACTGACTCTGTCATATTCTCAATATCTAGAGATCTAATTGTGGTTTAAATGTGTTCATATTGTTTAGTGCAGGCTTTTCAGAGTAAAAGAATATTCTGTATTTACAGAAGCGCTTTTTCAATTGTGATGGTCTGAATATGCTTCAGCACAGTCTCTTGAGAGTATTAGAACTGGGGGCATATGAAGGCCACCGACTGTAAATCAAATATGAGTGATGAATAATTTTTCAGAAGACTGGAATTCTTAAAAAGGTAAAACATTTTCATTTGGTGTTTTATCATGTCCTCTTGAATAAATGAAAAAAAAACCCTGTTACTTAAATGGAAATTCCCTTAAATTTGCCTGTTGCTAAAATGACCTCATATATAAATCCTGAAGACCTACTATTATATCCCACGGTTTCTAACCAGTGCAAACTTGTTCACTTCTCTTAAGTGGTAATAAATGATTGTGAACAGGAACTATCTCAATTGTTTTGGCTGAATTGCCACATAGTACAAAGTGTGAGTTCCAGTTGCAGCAGACTTCAGATTAAACACCATTTCAGCTTCAGCCATCTTCAGGTAGCATAAGAATTACAGGGGCAGTAGGCTTTAATGGGTAGAAGCTTCGTAAGTCTGGGTAATGACAAAGATTAGAAAAATGCTATGCCATTCATGATTTGTATTTCTGTTCATTTACATTTAAATCATTTACATGTTTACCTTTTACAGGCTTACTTTCAATAGACTAAAATGTGTAAATATGCCATGAAACATTGCAGATCTTCAGTAAACGCCAGACTACAACATATCTCTTAATCCACAACTATTTAAATGTTTAATATCTACCACAAAATACCAGTAATATCCTTCTATGTCTTTCTTCTCTAGTCTTTGCATCTGTATTGTTATTCAACCATGATAGGAAAAAAATCCTACCAATATGTCTACAGACATCTGGATGCAAGGTAACTGCTGATTTATTTGTTAAACTTGTTTTGTTTAGTTTTTTTTTGGCTTTGCTAATTAAGATTCTACACAAAACAGCAGCTGGCTTTTTTTAAATAATCCACATGGTCGGTTGGGAAGGGTTTTGTTTTTAAGATGATTGTGTCATTCCAGAATCCATAAACTAAACAGTAGGTCTCTGCCCGCTTAATAGTAAACTCGTAGCTTTTCTCAGGCAGAAGGTTTCCAATTTCAATGCTGAACGATGACACAGTAATGGTCCCAAACTGACTGCCTTCCTCCAGTGTGGTTGGGGTTATTAGTTTGTATCTGACTTCAAACTGTTCAGAGGGGTGGAGAGTTGACTGGCCTTCTATATACCACTTAAGCATTGCACTCTGTTGGAAAGAGTGTGACTCCTTTTTGTCAAATACTACAGGCATCTTTATGTTAACAGACAGTCTAATGTGTGGGATTTTGGTGTGTCCCATGTTGGAGATGAGCCGGTGTTTTGTGTGAAGCTTGCCTGGTATCAGAACTGAATTGAAATCTGAAAGCGCTTTGGTGACGTGTGCAAGCCTTTCTCGGATAGACTCCCATTCCGACGAGAACGTCGCCATGTCGTAAGTGCATAAGATGGTCTCCAGTTGCTCCTTCCCGTGCTTGATCACTTTATAAAATTCTTCTAGAAGATACAGCTTGATTTTTACCTGGGTGGTTCCTATTTTCTTCATCCGTTGAAATTTCCATGGATCAATCAGATGAAACATAGTGGAAGTTGTCATGTAGTTCTGGTCACCAAATGATAAATCTTTCCACATGACATCCATGTAGTGTGAAGACTTTTTCATGATGTCCACTCTCACCTTGTACCTTCGGAGAGCTTCGCTGCTCAGCTGGGAACTGATAAATCCCTCAATACTGTTTTTCTGTTCAGTGTACTTTTTCCAGGGTTCCCTGAGCTGACCGTTTTCTTTTGAGATGAAACTGCTTTTTGTTAGTGGCTGAAGTCCAGTCCTTTCATTGTGTGAAGACATTTTCAAACCGTTTCATTACTGAGAAAAAAAAAAAAAATAGCAGTTATGATTTCTACATTAAAGTTGGAAGTCAGCCATGCATGGATACTATGGGGTGTACTTTCTGGGTTCCATCCATACACTGTAGTCGTGACGACCATCTATTTGATGCTTTTGGTAGCATAGTGTATGTCAGTGACATTTTTTGAACATTATATTTATGGATAAGGGGTAGACCACCTATATTCATGCAAACAATCTGATAGTGATTTTGTTCTGTGGTGTGTTTCACCTGGAAATGGATTTAATCTCCCCTTCCTTCCTTTCTTGATTTTATTTAATCAGCTCAGAACAGCAAGTACACTTGGCTCCCCTGGGGAGACACTAAAGCCCCTTTCACACTGGCTAATCTGGTCACAATCCCACATAGTTTGAAACCATGTACCCGGGTTTTACCCGGGTTGCCCCGGGTTGGCAGCGACCTGCCTCAGGTTGTGGGTCAACACGCTTTAACTGGTCGAGCGAGACAAAATATACGATGGCTGTTGGGAAGCAGACAAAGTAACAAACAGCCACACCTGCGTGAAAGTTTCACTTCCACGATTAACATTTCTGTTTATTCTGTTTAGGCATATTTCTGTTTATTAAGACACAGTTTGCAGCAGGGATGAAGAAACATTTGCTTTAATCAACATTTGGGCCGACAACTCAATCCAGAGAAGCTTGTATGGAAGCGTCAGTAACAAGCTGCTTCTGGGGCATTGATACGCGTATTGTGTACTTGTGTCTGTCACCCAGGTTCACCCTGCTTCTTCAAAAAGCAGTGTCAAATTGTGTAGCTGACTCGCATGACACCGGGTAGGGTCCGACCCGGGTACAGGATGCCAGTGTTAAAGGAGCTTAAGACCACCAAAAATTTAAACACAAGCAGAAAAATTATTGAAGATATTGAAATGGGAGCACCAATGGAGTCTTCACACGCTCGCTGCAGGAAGCTGCCTTTATCATGTCTGGCCCGGCATGGTTTAATAGAGTCGTCTATTCCGAAACATTTTGCACTCTTTAATGTAAAAGTAATTGGTCACAAATGCGACACAGACTTTTTTTATGCGTTAATGTTTTAAAATTTTTATATTTCAAGCTTTTTCAAACAACTTAATTACTTAATTGATGTTGAAGATATATTTACCATTGAAAAGTCATTATCGCTCTTGTCCCGGCATGCTTTAGGTTTCCTCTTATTTTTTTTTTTATACCTTATTCATTATACAGCTACAAGAACCTACACATTACCACATCCTTTAAAAACAACCTGCATGCGTGCAGAAAATGAAACTGTAAGGCACGGCTTACTGAGTTATAAATGCACGATCTGTCTGTGAATCTGGGCTGATTCCCACAGCATTAGAAACAAAAGAAACATAAACATTAATCTCGTCCATCATTTAAAAAAACGCTCAATCAAAATCAACTGAGAAACGCAGTCAAATAAAGGACTGTTAGTAACAAAAAGGTTTTAAACCTAGAATTTGTATATTTCCATTTACAAAAGAGCATTAAAATTCAGTTGTGAACAACACATATTTAAATTCCACTCACCAACACGTCTTGCCACAAAATACTGTTGTTATTCAACCAAGGTGAGCATTTATTATTATTATTATTATTATTATTATTATTATTATTATTATTATTATTATTATTATTATTATTATATATTTGTTTATATAATATTCTGCACAAAACAACAGCTGTATTATTTTATGTAAAACTGAGAAACTGAGTGAAATAGTTTGTCTTCTAGTTTTATCTTATAAAAATGAACCTCATTCCCCTGGTTTAGGTCTATGAATGGGTAGGGGATGGAGGATATGTAGAGGTAGAAAGGGACAGAGGAGAGGGGCTTAAAGACCCCGTAGGCCCTAATTCTGTGAGATTCTAAAATGGGGATTGCAAACAGCCCGTACGTTAGTGCATAGATTCTTATCAACACCTAGACTTCATTTCAGAGACTGGGGTTTCTGAGCAGTGCAGTTGAAATCCCCACAGATGACAGTAAAATGAGTAAATATCTATAAATGAAGTTTCATTAGTTTGCTTTTACTGTATCTTTTTTGACTGGTGCTTTGGTTTTGAGTTCAGGAGATGCTCTTAAGGTGATTGGTGCTCTGGCTTTGAGTTCAGGAGATGCTCTTAAGGTGATTGGTGCTTTGGCTTTGAGTTCAGGAGCTGTTCTTAAGTCCTAGTTGCTTGCCATAAACATCTGTAATGTAGGCTAGATCAGCCAAAGTGTCTTTATTTTAGTGAGGGGCAGAACCATCTAATGCACTATGTAGAGACAGAACCATCTAATGCACTATGAAGAGCCAGAACCATCTAATTATTATTATTATTATTATTTATTTCTTAGCAGACGCCCTTATCCAGGGCGACTTACAATTGTTACAAGATATCACATTATACATTATTTCACATTATACAGATACACTATTATTTTACATACAATTACCCATTTATACAGTTGGGTTTTTACTGGAGCAATCTAGGTAAAGTACCTTGCTCAAGGGTACAACAGCAGTGTCCCCCACTGGGGATTGAACCCACAACCCTCCGGTCAAGAGTCCAGAGCCCTAACCACTACTCCACACTGCTGCCCTAATGCACTATGTAGAGACAGAACCATCTAATGCACTATGTAGAGACAGAACCATATAATGCACTATGAAGAGCCAGAACCATCTAATGCACTATGAAGAGCCAGAAAAAAGAAACAAAGTATCAGATCATTGGAACTGAAGTACAGCTCCTGACTCCAGTGAGAGCATATGAACACTGAAGAAACACCAAATGCAAACTCACTATTTCAGTAATTGAATGACAGCCCATTCTGAAATGTTTTTGTAAGGGTTCCAAACAGAACCCAATAGAGTACAACAGGGTTGGCTATTCCTGGTCTTTGTTCCAGCCCTGTTCTAAATCGTTTAAAAAACGATTGAACCTTCATCCAGACCCTGAAGTAGTTAATGGTCTAATTCCACCTGTTAAACCTGGAGTGGAACGAATCTCCAGCACCGTATTTACACATTTCCAGAATCATAACGTGTGTTCTTTGAGATTGGCACAAGGGTCTACCGACCATTTTCTGACACGAGTTGTTTTGTTGCGTGTACTGTAGTTAGTTTTACGTGAATTTACAAAAAGAAACGTTCTATAGGAGTTGTTAGTTGTTTTACTTTATCCTTGGATTTTGAAAAGCGATTATTATTATTATTATTATTATTATTATTATTATTATTATTATTATTATTATTATTATTATTATTATTATTATTTCTACAACTACATTTTTGTTTACCTTGTCACTTTTGACCTACCTGCAACACATTGTCTTCCTGGATATATTTAGAACAAAACTACGCAAACCTTTATTATTTTAAAAACGTCTTGTTTTGTTGCAATCACCATAGAAACCGAGACGCGTCATTCCGTGTTCTGATGTACCCTTAGTATTGTGAGGTAATCCGGCAATTTTAATCAGTATAAAACAATATTTATTCCAAAAACAAAACGTACAGGCTTCTCCCCCTCCAAAAAAATAAAAATTAAACTGCTGTTATTCTTTCTTCGTTCATTCTGGTTGTGTTACTGCATGTCAGTTGAAGATGCATGGAATGTAATAGTACGTTTGACCAGAAGCGGTCACTAAATGCACAGGAATGAAACAAATACGGTACACAAAAACAATACACGTTATCTGGATGCAATAACTGTAGTAGTGTAACCGTTTATTGTTTTCTAATGGTGGACTCTGGATGAACATGTACTGGACAGACTACTGAACAATTAAGAAAGAAAGAAAAACACGTTATTTTCAGTATTCTTAACTAACTTAGCCACAAAGCATAACAGAAATGAGGAGCTACTAATCTAAATGGAATTGCAGTCGATTGTGTAGTTTGCTGTTTGTTACGAGTCTGTCGAGCAAAACTGAACTGCCGGAGTGTAATTGATCTTATTTATTCAATTTATGCCCACATATAATTTATTTTAACATTTCAAATACGTGATAATGAAGTTAAGTTTTATTAAATAAACTACTTAATGACTAATCAATTTCAATTTACTCAAACTTTGAATCCAAATGTATAGATATGTGTGTACATACATATACAGTGCCCACATAAATTATGGAAACAACATTTACAGCAATAGTATAGGGGTGGGGATTTTGTTTCTCATTTTTTTTCCCTCCTTCAGAGAGCCCTTACTTACTAAATACCTTGGTATATTTTATGTATAATGATACCTCACACTTTTGATTGTAATGAACATTCACTTTTGATTGTAATGAACTGTCTGTCTCACAAGTGCTGTGGTCCCCAAATATGATCCTCTTACTACCAATGCAGGGTGACTGGGTCTGAGATTTTATCTTCATTTTAACCTCAAAAATAGTTTTCTGGCTGCCAAGGACAACACTGCATTGAATATTGTACAAGTCTGGGCAGTCACTGCTCAGGAATTGTATTTTTGGGGTAAAATAGAAAACAAATGCTACACCCAGTCATTCAGCATTTGTAGTAAATAAATCATATTTAGGGTACCAGTGAGACGGATTGCTCATTAAAATATTTAGCATGTTTTTAAAGAGGAGACGACTGCCTATTCAGACATACTAAGATATTTAGTAAGGGGTCTGAGTGAGGAAACATGGGCAATACAACCCCTAGCCCTAGTCATGTTACTGTTTTGTCTGTTGCTAAATGGAAAGAAAAGCAATCATATAGCAGTGACTTTCTCTTCTGTTCTATAACTTGCTATTTCCTTTCTAGTTGTTTTTATTGATTCTTTCTGTCGGTCAAACTGTTTAAACGTGGTAACATTAAACGACATGAAAAGTATTTAACAATGCTTCATCAATAGCTTTCAATCAATAACAGTACTAAAAAGAAGCTAACGTTATAACTATAGACATTGTAAGACTCCTAGCTGAAACTTCCATCTGATTTTATACGTGTTTATTTTTAAAATACCTCTATTCTACGGTGACTCAGTAAGGACAGGGGGAACAATTGTTATGCCGAGAATACAAGATTATATATTTTAGGATCTTGACTTTTCAAACTGTTATCTGAATGCTTTGGGGTCTCAAACTGTCCTTGGAGCTGTGAGGTCACACTTGGTTATTTCTTTGAAGCCCAATCAACAAAATGTATTTTCTTTTTAAATGAAGCATGTACTTTTATAGTCAGATCGGTCTATTGATGGGATTTATAAGGCAGAGAACAGGGTTTACTAGAAGAAGATCATATTTTGGGATGAAAAAAATCTATTAAAAAGTACTTAGAAAACCTAACTACATAGGAACGGAGGTGATCATTTGGAAAGGAACCCACAGCTAGAAATGTGACCTGGGACAATAAGCTAGTAGACATTGTACCGCCTGTAGACTTTAACTGATGACTGCAATTCATCTGTAATGAACTGGACAGGGCAGATCCTCAAAAACAACTGAATGCATTCGAGTTTATTGGGGGAGTGGATGGGGCATCTCCTTGTACAAGAGATTTGTATTAATCTCTCTGGAATTTTACAAGTTACTAAATTTTAATATATTGCACTGTGTCTGGGGCAAACATGGACAAGAGTCAATACGAGCCTGACCCCTGCAGGGCAAAATAGGTAATACACACAAACAGCACCCTGTCAATCATGTTTTATTTTGTTTTAATTAACTTTTGTATCATTTTTTCTTTCAGTCATCACATTCTGAAACTCACAAGTTGAAAGTCCTCCTGCAACCTCAATGGAGCTCTCAGAACATGCCAAGGACAAGTATTCTGACCCCCTGCAACACATCAAGAAATACATCAAAAAGAAATACCACACAGAACAAATACAGGTTCATGTTTACAGTTACACTCGAGTGTTCCAGATGTACTTGGAGGTCAGACATGATTCTGAGAACCCCTGTCAACGGGGTGCTTAAATGTTCTGGAGTTTCACCAGGAAATGGAAAATGATACTCAGTAAATCTAAACTGCAAGAACAACACAGTGCATTAGTTAAAATAACTCGGATATTTCATTCCCATACCAAGGTACTCTTTAAGACAATGAATCAGCCTCTGTACCTGCCAGCACAAGTAGACCTGGATTGTTAAAATGTAGCACATCGCTAAAACTCAAAGGTAAGTTGTGGAAAGCAGACTTCATTTGCAATAATATATTCCATCCCGGATTCACAGTTTGCATTCAACAGCTAATTGCATCAATTTCTATTGTTTTCATCTGTGTGCTTGTCTAGAGGAAGCTGTTTAAATGTATGACAGTTTTTACTCTGCTAAGCAAAACATACTGATAAAATTACTTCACATGTCACCAAGAATGACCTCTCCTGAGACTGATTGACACCTGATCGATAAATCTGTCATGGACATGAACAGGCATAAGATTAAAAGTCACAGATAATAATTGCATTCATGCTTTTGATCAAGAGTAAATAAATAATAGACAAATAGTGAGAAATAATTCACCATGCTGCATTTAAACATGAAATTGTAATTTGATACAGGCTTTATATCTCAGTTGTCATTTGTTTTTCCTGATACCTTAAGATTGGCTTTATTTTAACCATTTTCTTACCTCTTGTTAGCATGAGCAACTTTATCCCTCGTCCTCTTATCATTGTGCTGAAGTTCAATTTCTTTTTTTTTGTTTTTAATGTAGTTTAAACTCCTTCTTCCTGGTGCCTTATCACTTCCTGTGCTGTGTGTGGAACTGACTCCTGACCTTTCAACTCTGCTGTTAAAAGGTCATTTTGTCACATGATTTGTATGGAATAAGGAAATCTGTTCAGTCATAAGCAGTTGCAATTCTCCAAATTAATGAGAGAGGCAGATATAGAGAACCAATATAATATGAGAATACAGAATAATAATTGCAAATGGGGAAGTGAAAAAATAAATAAAATGACCTTAAAGCTACTTGCTATTTACTATATTGATAATTATCATCTAACAAAATTCAAAGGAAAAGAAAAAAAATTGATACTGGACAGTGTAATCCAATTGATTTATGTTAATAGTAATTCAAACTATGATTGAAAATTTTTCCTAAGGTCATTTATATTAATTTTCTTTAAGTTTTCAGGTACATTTTGTTTTCTGACTTGCATTAGTGTGAAACTAGAAAAGCTTGAAAATGTTACTGTTGCTTAACAAAAAACACTGTCACTTACCTCATTAGTATTGACATTTCATGAGGCCCTGCAATTAACAACATCTCATCACCATTCTATTGTCCTGGTCTGTTGAAAACGATGTGTCTTGATTTTAGTGAAAAGCAACTAACATATTAAAAAAAAAAAAAAAAAAAAAAAACAACCTGCAAGTCATTAACTTATGCATCCCATTAAACAACATGGAAAGGGCACATTAGCTCATATTAACATTGAAATGCAGTCATTATTGGCAATCCATGGCTAAAAGGCTTGCAGCTGAGATAAAGAAAATACAAAGACACTAGTATACTCTGTGTTTATTCATAAACACAACTAAATGTTAATACTGTCACAGTGGAAGCTGACATTAAAAGTTAAGAAAACTATATCTAAAGCAAGTTATTCTTTTATTTAAAAAAGGAGAACCTATCGGTGAAGGAAATGATGCTTATACAAGCCTGCTCTCCCCTTCTCTCTTCCCTTGTTCAGGTCTCAGTGAGTGATGAGTGATGAATCACTTTGTATTTATTTAATCGAACCCCAATTCACTGCACTCTCTTGTTAATTTGATTCATTTTGTAAAGTGTTCTATAGAAAATGAAACATGCCTGATAACAACTGTATAATCTCTTCAAATAGATAACAGTGCTGAGCAAAGTCCTCTCGATGACGAGATAAAGATTGGCTTGACAGTAAGAAGCTTTCCGTGCCTTATGGTTATCTTTCACATTTGATAGCTTATCTTCATCTTAGTGAATTGGTCCTTGAGGCTTACCTATGTTCAAATCACACAGCAAACAAAAGTCATGTTCGGTTTTGTGTGCCTTGTTTAAAACATTTTAAACAGGGCACACAAAACCGTGAAGCTAATCCCAACTCTTTCACAGAAATGGAACATAATCCCTTTTTGTTTAATCCTGCCTCGCTTGTTATCTCACCTTTTCTTGCTTAAAAACATGCTCTGTTTATGCTATAGAGGAAGTAGCTTCAAGTTGAATGTTATTTTCTTTTTTTTATATTGTAGGGTGTTTGCAATCTTGGTAGTTCTTATTGCAATTACTCAAACATCGTGTGTTGTTTTGTTTGTGTTAAGGTGCTTTGAATGCCATTGACATCTGTAGCAGAAATTACATGAGTCATATCTTCTTTGTAGAAGGAAGATACAGCTCAGTGTAGTAAACATGGATTTAGTTTCCTTTTGTATTGCTTGCAGTACACAGCTGTGCACTAGATGGTGCTGCCGCTTCCTAATATAAATACACTTTGGCTGATCCAGCAGATGTTACATCTCTCTATGTCAGGCAACAGGAAATGAAGGGCAGGTATACTGCACTGAGTAACTGCAATAATTAACTCAAAATGATTGAAAACATCAGGTTACAAGAAAAAAATAAGAAAGGCCATTTGAAGATGCTAGCGCTTTACCAATAGTTGTTCTTTTGATTGAGAGCTCTCTTTTTTTCACTTTGCTCTGCTTTTTATTTAAAAGTTTCCTTTAACTTTTGATTTCCTTCCCATTTTGGGGGTGGGAAATGACTTCTATGACTACTACTAATAATAATAATGTTTGCCTTGAGAAAGATGCTTATTCTGTATATTGTATTCTGCATATCGTTGTAGACTTAAAATATAAACAGTGCCGACACCAGCAGAAGCAGATATGCACAATGAATCAACCCCAGAGACAGACTGCAGACCTAAGCAACAGCTCTTCATTGCTGTGATAATCAATGCCAGCAACATGGTATATTACAGAGATATTGATCCCTCTGAAATAAATCACATGCTAGCTTTCTACAGACAAATGGGTGCTCAACTCATAATTAGTTAAAGATATCTACAGAATGTGCAGTTTCATAGAAGTGTGATTGGTTCAATTGATTAAACCCAGAACTGTGCGCACCTGAAGTAAAAATATTAAACCTCAGCTTTAAACAGGTTCCCCTGCTTGGTTTCAAGGCAAACCCCCTTGACTAGTTTGTGCAGAAAAAGGAAGCTGATTTGGATGATCTTTTTAGTCACTTATTGTGATTAGTAGAAAAGTATAGTTTGTAACTAGATTGCAAATGAATATGAATACAGGACGGTAATGTATTCTGAATTTCAATATATTCTGTGGCTTTTTAACCATAGCCAACCCTAGGTAATGGTCATCAGGTAAAATATCAAAACTCGGAGGTAGAAGGCAGGGGGTTACACTTTATTTCACAGGCTACATAACAATGTGCATGCACAATCATTTAGAATCACTTTGAAAACAGACAAGACTTTTTCATAACATTACTACAGGGAGCTGCGGTGAGGGAACACAGCTGCACAGTCTAAATTTGGGAGAAAAACAGGATTTAAATTATTTAGCACAGTAAATTATAAATAAATAAATAAATAAATAAATAAATAAGACAGTTAACCAGATTGGTTATACTCCCATGGCTTGGTAATTTTGCTGTAGCATGCTTTACTGCACTTGAGTAAGCTTTAATAGGGTATTATCATTAGCTATTGAGCACATTCACATATTACTTGAATGTAAATATTGATTCTTCCATAACACCTATCTAAAAGTAGAGTAATTGTTCTCTAAATCATCTGGCTCAATGACATTATTCATTTCTCTTCTCTGGAGTGACCTGCGGCCATTGTGCAACCAAGACGGAAAATAACCTTACATGACATCAACAGAACCATACACAACAGCATAGAATTCCTGAAGACGCCTGCTTGAATGGATTTTGTAGTTCCATTATTCCTCTTACAGTTCTGGTTCCATCTACAAAATCTGTAACAATTTCTTGTAGGTTTTTAAAGGACACATTTCTCAGCCACACAGTTCTAAGCAAACAGAGATGCTTTGAAAAGGTGTGAGAGTTTACAACGGCACACACATTTTCTTGCAGAATATTGGTATACAGGATGTCCGGATCCTTGTTGAAGTATAGCCTACATGCATTTTACATCAGATAACAGACTCGAGGAATTTGATCAGTAATAGGAAAGCCTTCTTTGATTTCATCCGGCTGCAGGCATCTTCCGAATCCAGGACACCATCAGTCATTACAAAAGATTATTCTCAGCTTCAGAGCTGCAGCCAATGTCCTCAGCATTCTGTAGTGATATCTGTAACTAGAGCTGGACAGTGGTCATTTATCTCTGGACAGAAGTCTGATAATATTAGATTGCATTTCTCTCTCATATATCATGGAATACTTATTTACAAAAGGGTACATTGCTGACTTGGCTTGCTGTTGCAGGCAATCCTTCAGGGGGATACTGTGATTTACTGTACACAATTGTTGTGAATCAATAAAGGTGGGCAGCCCCATTAAAAAATATTTTCTCTTGCAGAGAAACAAGAAAAGAGGTGCAGCAGTTTTTTTTATAAATCCCTTTAAAAAAATTGTGTTTCTATGTGTGCATTTACCTGACATTATAAAGCTAAATATTGTACTGTGTTTCATTTAGTCTTTATGAAAATAAAAGTGCCTAATAAAATGTCAATTATTATAAGATTTTAAAAATCCCGAGCAGAACCATTAGTTAATGTCCTTACAGATACTTTATCATCTGTATGTTCATTATATTTATTATGAACACGTTATTATCCTATTATGGGTGTTCTCTGTTATTCTCTGTTTCTGCTTAGATCATTATTTCTCATGCTTACTAACGACATACTAACTAACTATATATATATATATATATATATATATATATATATATAGAGAGAGAGAGAGAGAGAGAGAGAAGAGAGAGAGAGAGAGAGAGAGAGAGAGAGAGGGAGAGAGAGAGAGAGAGAGAGAGAGAGAGAGAGAGAAAGAGAGAGAGAGAGAGAGGGGGGGGTTAAAAAGGAGGTATACACTGCATATTTTGACTGGATCTCACTGTAATCCATCTTGCATTCATTCAAACAGAATGATAGGACAAACTGCACTGTTCCAAATTACATTGTAAGATGATGCTGAGCTTGACTTAAGAAAAGTACAGTAATTCTGCTGTTTTATTTAGGTTTAAACATGTTATATAAACAGAATGCTGTGATGATTTGACAAGATGGCCTTCGGGGGCTCAATGGACATTCAGCCTCCTTCTTAGAATAATTACAGTATGCTCTATAGGTAAGGAATTAAATATTCTGAAAATCTTGATGGTATATTAACACAATTCCACATGACTACCTTCCATTTTCTATCATCTTTGTTTTCCAATATAAAACACTTGTTCAATGTATCAATGTATCTGCAGTTGCAGCTCATGACAACTCATGACAGAGCTCCAATGTGACATTTCAAAGAACCCTGTTGTGGTTTTAGAATGGTACCATGAAACTTCCATTTCAACTCATTGAATTTTTTAATGTATTTAAAATGTTTTTAGGCTGTGCAGCATTGAACTCGCCTCTTGTTGGTTAGGGATGGGTGACCTGGCATTGATGTTAGCCCATATAATACTGATTTACTCCGATGAAGTCATAAATAGCTGGAGGACATTTACCAAAATATCAATAAAACCAATTAGTGGTAAAAAAAAGTAGTCCTAAATATTGAACCATTTTTGGTAGCAATGCTATTATGTTCTCTTCCACTTAGAATTGGTATAGAATCAAGGACTAGTGGAGTAGTGCTTAGGGCTCTGGACTCTTGACCGGAGGGTCGTGGGTTCAATCCCCGGTGGGTACACTGCTGCTGTACCCTTGAGCAAGGTACTTTACCTAGATTGCTCCAGTAAAAAAACCCAACTGTATAAATGGGTAATTGTATGTAAAAATAATGTGGTATCTTGTAACAATTGTAAGTTGCCCTGGCTAAGGGTGTCAGCTAAGAAATAAAATAATAATAATAATATTTTCCTTGCAGAAATGTTTTATAAATCCCATAGGGATTCCAGACTATTAACCTCAGTAAACCATAGAGAGCTGGTATCAGCAATGGCAACGCAATAGATTTGGAACTAATAATACACAGTGGTCCCAGATTCCATTAACAGTGTTTATTGCTTGAAAATAAATTAAAATAGTTGACCATTCCACCAACAGAAGACACCTTATATTGATGTATCGTCAAAATGTTGAGATGTTTTGACTGTGACAAGTCATCATGACAGAATAATGCAGCACTGGACTTCAAATCCTTTTCAGACACATGCAAATTCATCCTCACGGTAAGGTTAATAAGTGATCTGAATAAAACATTTGAACATGAAAGCATTGATGAATGCACCTGGTGAAAATGTTTGTGTACTGCTTTTATAGACTAACCATTACAGTGTAAGTCAACGTACTGGAGTAGGCATAATAAACTATTCAAGGTGACTAAATGAAAATGTAATTAACATTATGGCTTAAACTTCAGTGTAGAAGGACTGTCTGGAGAAACTATTAGCATCCCCATAATGAGACATGACTGAGGAGCGATCTCTTCAAAAACAATTAAAGCAAGTGTTCCATTCTGTGGGGTTGAGAAAACCCCAACTGAAGTTGCTGACCGGCTGTGATGGCAATAAATTCTTGACCCCGACAATTACAGATCTGCAGTTCTGGTCAGACACTTGCACTGCTTCACACACATTGGGCTTTAATCCAAAAACGTTAAGGATTATTTTAAGGATTGTTTTTTGAAGAGTTTTTTTATTGATATTCTCTCAGGTTAAACTATGAAAAATCTAATTTGAACCCTCTTCCAAAAAAAAAAACCAAAAATAAAATAACATGAACTACTAACTTGATTAAATAATCCAAATGGGCTTTTATAAAAACATGCCTTCAGAACTTTATTGCTATGCAATTACTTATGTATTGAAGTTCAGTTCCATGTTTATAAACTGACAATAGGTATGCAATAGCCATATATCAGTATTATTCCATGTGCTAAAGCTAATATTTATGGGAGAAGGAAACTACCCATCAGCACACATATGGAATACACACACAATGGCAGTCTAATGGTAGAATAGCACAAGTACTCATTTAACTGAACTCTAATAAATATGTAATTGCATATCAATGAATTACTTATCCATGCCACGCAAAAAAGTTAGCCAGAAAATGGTAGAAAGAAACTGATTTTCTGTAATATAGTAAATTGTACCGGCAGTATTTTGATCATCCCCTGTTCTGACAGACTGTATCACCTTAATGCATCTTGTTAAATGGCTTGAATTTTATGGAGCACTCAATCAATAGAAAGCCTGCATTCCTCCCTTTTCAACATGTTTATCATGTTCAACTGTAAGCACCTGCCAGGGCAGCAGCTTGAGATATGAATCATTTCATCTGCTCTGCTCCATTGAAAAATGTGTTATATGATGACTCAGATTCAGATTGTCAGATTTGCCAATAGAAAAATGCTTTCTACTCCTCCAGTAAGAAATAAATCAATGTGGTCGGGGCATGGAGAGGACAGCATAACACCTTTTATTTATCCATACGAGACCTCAAAGTGGCTGATGAAACAAAAATCACTCAAGCACAGTCTCTTCTAGGGTGCACAGTGGTGCACACAATAGCTGCAGATTTTTAAATCCAGTTTGTGTTGGTTGCGTGTCTCTGGAAAGTTTTAGGCTAAGACCACCAGCAATTATATCACATTGATGTGTCTATTGTAACATATCCATCTGCCATGTGGAAATCAGACCTGTCAAGGTTAAGGTTAATGTGAGGTGAAGAATAATATTGGACACCGGTCCTAATGTAAGGTTCTTCCAGTCCAGTCCATTCCAACTGTAATGGGTTAATTCAACCAAATGTCGAGTAATTAAGGACCTGGTTAGAACAAGGTACAGTACTTACATGGTAACATCAATTACTAAATAGTTACCAAGCAATACTAATATAATTACTTCATGGTTACATTAGCTGCACTGTGTTACCAATAGTGGCTTTGTAATTAATATGGAATAGGTGCATCCCTTTAACTGAAAGCTATTTTATTATGCCAGGCTCACTGTAAACTACAGTATGGAATGGTTACGTTTGCTGTAATGTGCTAATGTATGTTAGCAAATGAAGCCTATAGCGTGAGTCACAAATAACAGGGAAACTGAGAATGGAAGTGAGGGGATGCAGCTTCTCAGCAAGTGACTGCAGCTACAAACTAAATGCTTGAAACAGCTCCGAAAAACATAAGCCATGGGTACTAAAAGACTAACGGGCCTGTTACTGATGACAGGACAAGGCTCATTTTGCCTACAATGATTTACAGCCAAAAATGAAATATTACCTAAGGAAGTTGTCTCGCCTTCGGGTGTATTTGTTGAAATGAACGTGTCTTTTGCCACATTCTTATTTTTTCATGTGAATCGTATCCTTTGTAGGCCCATTTATTTTAAGGATTTTTTTTTTTTTTAATGTGAGGAGAACAGCCCCTCTTAACAACTTCAATCTTCAGTCTGTCGCATTATGCTCAGTGATAAAAATGAAAAGATGATATTATTTAAAATGGTGATCACATTAAAAAACTAATGCAGAGTAGGAAAAAGAGAAACACTGAACAAGCGGGCCTACGTAGTATCGACACACATGGACAAATTGCAATAGACATGTTCTATCGAACTCAATAACATGTCAAACAAAAAAAACTCCAATATGATTAATGATTTTATGCATCAGAAAAAAAAGTTGTTTGAATGGATGATTCCTGATTCAGGGTCTTATTACTGTACATGCATAGAAAAAATGGTATTTTTCAGTGTGGGGTTGCAGGGTTCAAAGACACCACAGTAAAATGTTGACCCCCACAGTAAATGTAATCAAAACTGACCCAAAAATTCATAAATTATTTCTGAATGTTTTTTTGCTGAACTTTATAACAGGCAGCATCTTAACCACGATACCAAAGTATCAATTCCCCCAAGTGTTTATCCCTGATCCCATGATCCATATGCTAATACTATATAATTAAATTGACACTTAGTTTATTAAGCACAATGCACCATATTTCAATTAAAAGGAGAAAAAAAATGTTCAAAAATGAAAAAAGAAAACCCCTTAAGAGTTGTTAAAGATAACTTGAAACCTATAACTCAGTTGTTTGGTTTTGGTTTTTTAAAATGAATATGCATGTCATAAAACAGGAGTTAATTAAAGACTGGAGTAAATGCTTTGAGGAAATGGCTGTGTCATTTTAAAATGGGTTAGATATGACATCTGAATTTCATTATTTTCCAATCATTTTTCTATTTCTTTTCTTTACTCAATTTTATTGCATATATATGTACAATGTACACACAGTGAAAAACAGACCCCTGTCACACATGTCTTCACACAGTAATATTATTGCTATAACAAGGGAAAGATGATCCAATATAATTTAGACCAATAAAACAATAAATACAAAAATAAACTACTACTACTAATAGCTTATTACTGCTTCAGATGACATATTAAAAGTACAGTATGTAACAATGAATGACTCTTTCATGTAGACCGTATTATAGCAATTAAAGTCATTTCTCTGGCTAAAGTCTGAGGAAACTGCATAGACCCGACACAGCTTTTTAACAAGAAAACTCCTACACATGTTACAGTGATTCCCTCACTGACTCATAAATCACATTGTGTGAGATTCTTTAGACTGGATCTAGGTCTCCCAGGCCTGATTGCACCTAAAACAATCAGACAGACGTTAAAAAGAAGCACTAGAATGATCAGTCAAGTAGTATCCCAATGAACCTTGCTTATATGTAACATTTTGGTTCTCTCCTTGAATGAACAATAGGCCAGATGCGTTTTTCTCTGATATGCAGAAGAAAGCAACCAAAGCACAGTAAAAGTAATTCAGAAAAAATTACTTGAAATCGATGCTGCTTTTGCACAAAGCCCAATATATTCATTTTTCTGTTTCTCGCTAAAGTGTTTTTAAACTTTCTTATTGGTGACCAGTCAATAACGCAAAGTTTGTACCAGTTTGGTCAGGGTGCAGCAGTAATAAAACGCACCCTTCCTTTCTCATGCAGTTACAAATGAAGGGGGTCATTTTTTAGTGCTGCACCACAACATTGCTGGAAAGCTCCATACTGTCATGAATTTCTTTCGCGGAGAAAATTTAAATAATGAAACACACATTCATGTATTGAACATTTTGCCTAGCAGAAATGATTTGCAGGTATCCTATTCTTACTTTTAAAAGGAACAAGTAAATGCATGGGGTCACCCTACAAAGCTATTTTTGAGATTCAAGCTTTTTAAGTCATTCTACAATTGTATACCCTTTTTTTAAATGCAATGATTAAGTCAACAATTAATTCAGTTTTTTTTTTACAAGCCTCAGTTAAATATCCATTGATCACTGAGTGTCCTATTCTCAATGCATTGATTATTGTCGAGTATTAACCGTTTGATAAGTAAATTGGTTGCAGATCTCTACTCCCTATTGATTCTGCATGTGACGTTCTCTTGTGCAGCCCTATCTAGACAAACCCACTCGAGGTGGCTCATCATCTCAGTTCGTTTTTTGCTATTAAATGGAGCATGGGCAGCTTAGATCATTTTTACAGAAGAAAAGTTTCTCCAATAGAATACAAAAGAGGTTATTTTATTCGAGATATGTATCATCAGCTGGTGCAAACTTTACCCTGGAGCAATTTTTCTTTATAAACATCCCACAAAAATAGTTTAAAACTTGTATTCACATCTGTAGGTAACACTTTGGTGGTGTGCAGTGTGAGTCATGCAATCAGGCGAGCGCAGGTTCACGTCCTGGCTGTGCAAAGTTGTTGGTTCGCTGGGGGTTCCACAGGGAGTGTCACATTGGCTCTGATGCTAGGGAGTCAAAATCATAATGGACTGTTTCTATAACTTAATCATAATTAACAACAGGTTTATAGATTGTATATAACCACTGACAATGGACCACTTTCGTTTAAAGATGTGTTATACATGATTATTATAAAGGAATTTAGAAACAATATGATGTGATGAATTCGATTGTATTTACTGTAACTACTATCCCTGGTTAGTAGCCAGTGTTTACAGAGGGTTTTGATTAGATAACTGAACTAGTGTGTGTGTGTGACCCATCTGGAAGAAGGCTATCTGTCTTATTAGTAATTATCTTGTTCAAGTTTCAATTTCACAGGTCTTGGTTAATGTAAGTGATATATTTTGTATTAGCTGCCAGCACTTGGGATCATACTTCGATGCAGGTCAGTCTATTCTTGTAAAATGATTAGCTGGCTGTCAGAGATCGTGTTAAGATCTGACTAACACCTACCTGATTGCACATCACAGCAGGAACAGTGGTGAGTAAGAAAATGTGAATATTAGAAAGAAAAGAAATGACATGACTTTGAATAGTGTTTGGGCAAGTTAACATTTAAATAGTACTCAGCACAAGTTCACAAAGTTAACATAACCCCCTTGGTGGTTAAATAAAAGAAAGAACATTAAAAAGAATAATGTGGTCGTCTGAGGGGTAGCCTTACATCTGAAGGCGCGTAGAATGAAAAATATTTCCATAGGATTTTGACTATTTGAAAGTTAATACCCTACACTGGTTAACACTTTACTGTTCTGATGTGCTGTTTAGTCAGGTTGCATAAAAGTTGACTTTTTTTTTAAAGGCATTTCATAGTTTACATAGTGTTGCTCTTATTATAGAGGTAATTCCTTAGGTCTGCAGGGATGGGAATACGACTAAAATGGAACCAAAACACAGTTAGTAATATTGTGATATATTTATTAATGTTAGTTTGATATTACAGTTCAAGCTTTAAATTGTGTGCCTGTTCACCACTGTAAGGCAAGTGCAGTGCATTGTGGAGGAGAGTTTTCTTGTGAGTGTTTGCAGAGGAGAGTAAGTGCAGGAGGCTGTATGGTCCAGTGGTTAAAGAAAGGGGCTTCTAACCAGGAGGTCCCCAGTTCAAATTCCACCTCAGCCACTGACTCATTGTGTGACGCTGAGCAAGTCACTTAATCTCCTTGTGCTCCGTCTTTCGGGTGAGATGTAATTGTAAGTGACTTTGCAGCTGATGCATAGTTCAAACACCCTAGTCTCTGTAAGTCGCTTTGGATAAAGGTGTTTGCTAAATAAACAAATAATAATAATAATAGTAAGTGCTGCAGAGAAAGCGAAAAGCAACCGAATAATAAAACGACTAGATGGTTCTTTTATTTTTAAAAAGTACAGTTTCTGTTTTGTATAGTATCAGTGTGTAAATGGGAAGAGATAAATGTTCAGGAAGCATAGAAAGAATGAATAATTCTGATAAAGCAAGTCTACAACACAACAACAAGCTTGAATCAGTGGTGAAAAGGTAAAACCACTTGTAAAACAAACAAACAATGCCACTACACTACACTGCAATGCCAGCTTTCAATCACAGTCTGTTCTACCAGGGAGTTCATCTTTAAAATCCTTAGATTCATATGGCACGCCATGAAGTAAAAAAAAATTAGAAACAGCTGCTACTTCCATCCATCCATCCATTATCTGTAACCGCTTAATCCTATAGAGGGTCACGGTGAGCCGGAACCTAACCCGACAGACACAGGGCGCAAGGCAGGACTACACCCTGGATGGGACACCAGTCCATCGCAGAGCTGCTACTTGCTTATGAAAAATAATTATCTGAACAAAGGAGGGTTTATAAGATGTGAAATTGTCTACAAGTGGAGGCCAAAGATGAAATGGAATTGGTCTTGCCTTTAATGGAACTATATTTAGTATGGTGTTTAGAATTATGAGATGTGAAACATTAAAAAATGATATTGATAAAAACAAATTCCTTGCAAATTCATGGAAAAAGTACCTTATAAAGAGTACACTTGCAAGTGGGCCTATATAGGATTTGATACACCATTTGACGGTACATAGCACATGCAATACAACCTGAAGCATCCTCTGCACCTCATGTCTGCCACTGGATTGATTGAGTGTCTGCTTAATAAGAAGTCAAGATCCAACACTCTCAATGCACTTTAATTGCAGATGTTAACCTGACTGGCAGTTTGCTCTTGGGATGGGGCACATGAGGGACAGAATTGTGTGATTGAGTCCAAATGTTCCCCAATGGGTCCTCAGAGAAATGACTGCAAGCATGTAAACCCTTTCAAACAGGAGGAGTCTACTGTAATGAAAATGCTATTCAAGAAAGGATTAAGCACTTGCTAACAGGATACCATAATGTGTCCCCTGCTCTGAGAAAACTCATACAAAGTAGGGGAGGAGATTCTCTTCAGTACATGTCCTGGCTTTTAGAACTACCTTGTGGAGAAGTGTTACTAAAATAAATAGGTGCCTGGAGGCCCATGTTAACCCACCCATAGTTGCCTACTGTAGATCTTGACCTTCATCAATTTAGCATTCAGTTCAAGACCTACAGACTCGGGTGAGACTTATTGCAGGTTGCATAACTCTGGTAATAACTTTCGTCAATTCACAGCAGACCATACTATCTCGTTTTCAAACCATAAATGATGTAGGTAATGTGAATTGTGTAAATCACGTGTGTTGCGTGAATCGCATTTTCAACATGTGATGATGGTGCATTATCTAGGCTGGGTGAATAGGGTGCAGTATTAGAATTGTTCAGATTGCTGGCCTTATCACATTTCTCAACAAGGTCATTCTACTGCCAGGAGTTTTCCACAACAGTATATATATACTGTGTATATATATATATATTTTTATTAAGACTGGCTTTTAGGTTTTATATACTTACTGAAAGGTCAAACAGGCCATGCAGCAAAACAAAACAATAAATAAATAAAAGGGAAGAAGAATATAAAAAAAATGACATATGAGGTCTAGCAATCATTTTTGTTTTATTAACTTTACAAGTCAATTCAATGGTAGAACATCTCAAAAATGAAGAAAATTGACACCGACTCACATTTCCTGTACACTCTGTTTGTTATTATGAGATTAGCTGTAAGTGCTAAGAACATTTCTGTCCTTGATAATCTAAACATGCTGTTTCATTTTCAATGTGCCAGGATGTCAAGCAATTTATTTAGAAGTCAGATGAGATATGGAGGCAGCTGCAAGAGGTGTAGATGGCAGGTGTCATCCTTGTTTTTTTAGTGTTCGTTTTTAAAGTTCCTTTTTCCACACGTCGGTGGGTTCGACTCGGAGAGTTCTGTCGACTTTGCCATTCCAGGAACAACCAGAGACTCTAATGGACACGTTGGTCACTTTGGTTAATGCAGCCACTGCGTTAAACCTGGCGCCAAATATCATGATCCTTCTGCTTTACCATAATTGTTTTAAATAGTTTCAAATAACTCCATCACAGATCTGGTAGAATACAAGACAAGTGACCACATAGGCTAGGGGATTACTAAATACTTACATTCTCTAATGTTTAACCAGCCAATATTATTTGTAGTGCTGTTGTGAAGGTCAGTTTAAAAAAATCAATGGTTTATTCCAATTGTTCGGTTACTGTGCATGGTACTCTTTCTTACAGCTTTAGGACACTCTTGGGGAATATTTTAAATGTGTTTCCTTCAGTCTTAAATTAAGTTTTTTGAATGGAGAAAAACACCTGCTTGTAATCAAAAGGAAAAGTAACATTACATTTCCTTTATAAATATGACTCAATAAAAGCCTTTGAAAACATGCCTGTTTTTAAATGCCTCTCTCAGTAAAATCAAATGTAAGTGACTAAAGCTCTCAGGATTCATTTCTCTCATCACCCAGACTGGAGGACTCGTGGGAGCATTGAGAACAACCAGACAGGCGTTCTGATTAGTACACATCTTCAATGTGATCTAGTCTGTCCTCTAACCCAAATAAAAAGCCATTAACATTTAAAATACTGACATCATTTTATATTACAATCTACGGCCTGTCGAACGGGATTTTGTCTACTTGGTCTCCTGACGATCTCTCTGTTCATATTCTCAACTGCATGAAATCAGTGAAATTCACCCTTGCAGGATTTCTTCATAAATAATAAAAAATAATAAAAAAAAACCTGTGTCTCACAGTCATGTAAGCTCCAATGCATTTGGTTGTAGGTGGGAGCACTGCTGAGACTGCACTTTGAATCCTGTGTTCTCTCCTGGTCACCACATTATAGAGAGTCAGGCAAAAAGCAGCCTATTCCCAGGGCTTAAAGGAATGAACTATGACGATACAGTGAGGGAACTGAATATATTTAGAATTGATTGAAGTCCATAAAATCTTAAATCTTAAAATTCTTAATCTTTACCCCTTTGAAAAAGCTCCCAGTAATCTAAAGTATAAATATAAATCCTCACACACTACACACATATGCACAATACACATGACATTTTCAAATCTAATAATATTTAGAAACCATTTCAGGTGTAGGTAGCACAATGGAGAATCTAATAAAAAATAAATGCAAAGAAATCCACATGAAAGTCATCGATTTATTAAATATGTATTGCCGGCATCCTTTTTTTCAAAATAAATTCACTTTCCATATATAATTGTTTTATATTTTAATATCACCTGTATACTGACATAGTTACATAAGAACCACCAATTGTATTATTTATATAAGTCTTTCATTGATATTAAGCACATTTGTTTTTACATTCATCTTGCAAGCATAAAAGCAGGTAAATAATGTTTGCAGTTCCTTAGATATCCACTAGAAGGCAATATTGACAACCTGTCGTAAGTACTTCAACGAACCAAACTGAATAGCAATTTCGCCACCTCAAACAATTCCTCAGTGCAGATGGATACATACATATGAGAAAAAACAAATACTTAGCAATGAAGCATATTCTTGCTGTAGTGTTTGTCGGTGATTAAGGTGGAAATCTGGAGCTTGGGGACTGTGTGTGTGTGTGTGTGGGGGGGGGGTGGTGTTTGGTGGGGCAGGGGCTAACCCATAGGGTCTTCCTTGTTTCAGTCTTTCAAGTGTAGTCTCTCTAATATGGGGCATGGAATTGTAGTTTATTTTTAATTTCTAGAAAATAATCATATAGATGAGGAGCAAGAATAAGGTTTCTTTCATAAAATGAGAGGATCCCTCGTTATGTTAAGTTCTCTCTTTCATCTGCTTAAGAACTGGTTATAATATCAATTCCTTGAAAGAAGCTATAATTTATTATATTTCATATTGTAATATGCTAGGAGAATCTTGTGGTGGTCTTGCTATTACTAATATAATATTGAGTGTGTCTCCCCTGACATAGATTGTACAATGTTCTTCACCAGGGATACAGTACATATATATATATATATATATATATATATATATATATATATATATATATATATATATATATATATTATTATTTATTTCTTAGCAGACGCCCTTATCCAGGGCGACTTACAATTGTTACAAGATATCACATTATACATATATCACATTATTTTTACATACAATTACCCATTTATACAGTTGGGTTTTTACTGGAGCAATCTAGGTAAAGTACCTTGCTCAAGGGTACAATAGCAGTGTCCCCCACTGGGGATTGAACCCACAACCCTCCGGTCAAGAGTCCAGAGCCCTAACCACTACTCCACTATATATATATATATATATATATATATATATATATATATATATATATATATATATATATATATATATATATATATATATATATATATATATATATATATATATATATATATATATATATATATATATATATATATATATATATATATATATATATATATATATACATATGTTTGCGTGTGCATGTGTTATTTTTCTTTTTACATGTCATACAATGAATATTATTTAAAGTAATGAGAACATGTGCACAAATCTGAAAATCCTCTGAAGGGAAATTGAATGTAAAAATGATAATAAAATAGCATGATATAAACAATGATTTTTCATATCCTTTCTCTGTGTAGTTTGTCAGAACTCCAACCAGTTTACATTTCAAATGGATAAATAGCCTGTGGCAATGTTAAGCCATCTGTTTTCATTTATTAGGGCATACAACCATTTCCTTCAACCACAGTCATCTCTACTGCTTCAGACTCAGATAATTTGTCAGACTGCAAACGAAAGAGTTTGCTTTGTTCATTGTTATGCATATGTAGTTTATTATTATCATCGTAAGATGTGTATGTTGTTTAGATTCACTTTGTCTCATTTTAATGTTCTTATCCCATCCTGGTTATCATTGTGACCTCGATAGAGCTCTCAGCTCTTAGAACATCTGGTGCAGCATACATAAATACATCAGTAAAGACATACCACAAAGAACAAATGTAGTATTTCTTAATGCCACTTGGGAAAGGGGGCAGGTAAATGGTTACACTCTGGTGTACCAGACGTACTTTGAAGTTAGACATGGTTCTGAAAACTCTGAGGCCACAGGGTGACTTAAAACAAGAATTCTACTTTTGAGAAACCTTATCACCTTCCTTATCTCTAATTTGTTGTAAAGTCTACAGATCACAGTACAGGCATGACCTTAAGGTCAAAGGATAATGGTCAAGGGAATAGGTTTGTGGATTTTACACACAGCACTTAGAAGAATACTAGGTTAATAAAGCAAACACATCACCCAGCAACCAAGTTTCTACTGTTTTATCAATCCCATGTGGAAAATCAGCATAGAATGTTCAATATTTATTGCTCATTTTCTGAATCAGAATTCTACGGAGGTCATGATGTTTTTTTTTTTTAAATAGCTGCTTAACTAGCTTACTAACAAATATTCATTGTGCTAATGCCCATCTTTAAACAAATGTATTCAGAGATATGATTGACTTGGAGTGGAAATGCCGATGTAGGGATCCGCTCTGTGTGCTGAACAGTGCTTTCGTTTATAAATAGGTTTCTATATATTACCTAACTAACAATAATTACCGTGGGTTAATATGTTAGTAAGTTAGCTGTTAACAGTTAATAAACTGTTGACCTTGTATAGTGTCGCCGTGTCTTATTCTCTGCATAATTTTGGATAAACAGACTAAAAAGTACCACTGGCAGAATATTTTGTTTAATATCAGCAGAGACAGAGATGACAACAGTGGTAACTTCCATGCCGTGTATCTCATGCTGTACGATTTAAAAGCACCCTCTCTTCTGCGTGTGGCTTTGTGGCTTTGGTTTTGCACACACTTTAGAGACCAATATATATTACCGCACACGTCATCGACAGCTATCTAACCTGAACAGCTGATATACAATAATAGCAGTGACAGCTTTAAGCATGATGCTGTGGTCTTAAAGATACCCTGCAATACTGGGGTAACTGAAGGAAGAACCAGTTGGAAACTATAGGTTTTGATCTATTTGTCAGTGTGAGGTTCTGACCATTTTTCTAACTAGTGTGGTGTATTTGGCCTCTGTGGTGGGCTGAATAGCCCCCTATCACATCAATACAGTGTTACAGGAGTAATGCACTTACAGGCAGTTGACCAGCTCTCCACAAGGGTAATTAGAACAATTAGATTAGGATTAACCAGGTTTGTGCCGGTGGTACACTGAGGACATTCCTCTTCTTTCCGGAGCACTCAAGAGAAAGTCTTATTATCAACTGGACCACTACACTGCCTAAGAATTAAGGGCTGTTACCATGCAAACAAAGGGATATGGCCTCCGTTACCCTGTATTAGTCTTTACCAATTACCAAGTAGGGAACCACATTTACAGTTAAATAATGTCAATAAAAACAAAGCGAAACAATCTGAGCTCTGCTGTTCAGACCTGCTCAAATTAAACCAAAGAACATGATCTGAACCTGTCATGCGCTAATTCATTTTCTGATACACCCCTATCTTTAGTTTTAGAAGCTAATTTAACTTGACATCCTGAAGAAATGGTTTAGGTAACTGCAATGAATTAAACTCCCTTATTTTCATTGTTCTTATTTTCGTTATACATCGCTTTTTGTTTATGCTGAACTTAACAGAAATTGCAAAAACCCAGTGAAAAGATTACAACAAACAACAGGGGCAAACTGCTATCAAATTTTGTTTAAAATTATTACTCATTTAGAAATTAATATTGTTCTAAAAGCTTCAGCAGGGATTAAAAAAAAACTGCAGAAACCTAATGTCACTTTTTCTTTTAATGTCTGTTATGTTAGCTGTTTTTGTACAGTAGTTAAGCACAACACAAGCTATGTTTGGAATCTGAAAAATAAATACAAACCCTTTGAATTACAAATATTAAGATACAGTGTAACCATTAACCTGTCCCCCTGCAACACCCTGTCCCTGGTAGATAGGAATGTGTTTCTTACACTCACTGGAGGCAGAGTGTTGCAGGGGGACAGGTTAATGGTTACACTCTGGTGTACCACATGTCCTTGGAGACATGATTCTGAGAGCTCTACTGAGGCCACAGGGGTGCTTTACTGTAACTTCTACGTTCTAAAATGTCTCCAGAATGTGACGACTAAACCAGAAAATGGTACAAATTGAATCTAAACAACAATAAGAATACAGTAGTTTCGATAACGCTGATATTCCACTCCCATAACAGGTTGCTCTTTAACTGAAGAATATTTGCCTAATGTTATAGTATTGAAGTATTTTGATATTCATTAATTACACTTCAAACTGAGAGTACAGTGTAATAAAACATACCCGGATTATCAAGTTAGCTGTCAAAATCAGACAGCCTAGGGCTATTGAACCAGTTATGCTTCCCATTTCATACTTTATATAATTATTAAAAGTGTAAAAGGCTGTGTGAAAGTAAATGTGAAGTCACCTATCAACATAATTACTTTGAGTTTTTGAAATCGAGTTCTACATGTTCTCCAGCTATTCATGTTGCCAAGCCTACTGTAAATAATGAATGAATCTTGCAGATTTGACAGAGCTGTACACCAGGGGCACTGCAGTGGATTGGCTAGGTCCAGATTATCACACCAGTTTGAGTGTACCTGTACCGTTAACTGGCTCACTGGTGTGAGTCTTATTTTGTGGATTATCCCAGAATGATTCGGTCAATACAACAATTTATCAGTTTACTACCAGTACTTTAGTAGACTTTCAGAACAGCATGCAACAAGATAAAGGCAGAATTACCAATTTCAGAGACACAGAGTGTGGCAGTCTTCTCCTCTTCCTCTGGTCTAACAAAAGAGGTCTAATGAAGCCTTTTTACACATAACCTGTGGTTACATCACTCTTCAAAACTTCCTCCTTTTTGTAACTGTTCTCCAGTACAATTTGGTATCTTCCCATACTTGTTATCACTTTTGATCACTTCTAATTTTCTAAGATAAACATACTCACAATCCATGCTTTTGACACACACACACACACACACACACACACACACACACACACACACACACACACACACCTTGGTAATAAGATATATTGTTCCAAGACACAAACACTGGTACAGAAGATTACAAGACCAACAATATCTCATACTGCGTCCTCATCAGTAACTTTTTACAAGCGTGTCTTTACATTGAGTTAAAGAAAATACAGACAAAGCCTAGCAACACAGAAAATAGAAAACAAAAACAACGCCTCATCTTCCAACAGTACTAATGCATCTGCATTTATCAAATCCTTCTTTAAGCTAACTAGCGTTGTGTGTGGGAGTGTAATAAAAGACAGTACTTTGAGCCTGCCCTTCTTTCCAATACTCCCTCGTGTCTGCTGTTGCTCTTGAACATCTACTGGGGTTAAAGCGATGCCTTGTCATAGGATGTGTGTGCAGGTAAACCGTACACTCGGGAGAACACACCCGTCGCAGATGTGCAGATGGTGTTTCCCAAACACACTATATGAGTGACACTTCACAACAAAACAACACATGAATAGCAACCTGAAGTCATAGAAATGGCAGTTATCTGAGAACCACATATTAGGGTGTTTTGCTGTTCTCTTACCATACCAAATTATCTTCAATGGCAATTGAACTACAATGGCAATGGTTCCGTACTAATGCAGGAGACAATGGCAGCACATTGACAGCTACATTGAGCCATTGTTCGAATGGTACACAGTAACTTTTCAATATTTACACACAGGTGCTCTATTGCAGTAACCACGGTAGCATGTTGGTACCAGCGTGCTACTGTATCAGCTCTGTGTGTACAATACACTGTGGTGGTTCCATTAAGAGACTCTTATGGATTTATAATGGCATTGTTTCCATTGGGTTTTTCTTCTGTGAGCTATAGGAGAGTTTGCAGGTGAACCACCTGTTCCTGCAGGAGCATATCTGTGTTGTTCACTGGGTGAGAGGGGAGTTATACAAACTGGAAACCTGGTTCGTAGTACACAGAAGGGTAAGCAATGGAAATATTGAGAAATATTTAGATAACGATCACACATTTTTAGTATAAAATGGGGGACGGGGGACACCATTGACGCTTTAGCTTTAGTTATTTAACACGTGAAGGCTATTGACAACTATTTGTTACACCTGCAAGACCTTTACTGGACTGTTTACCACACTACCTCTGCCCGTGGCTGTGAATTATTACCAGATTTGATGTATAAATGTATTACATGACATGACAAGAGGCTGTGTGGATTCTGTGCATAGTCCACAAAGTCTTGGTGTATAATTCAAGGTCTTGGGAAAATGTGTAGACTTAAAACACGAAACATTTTGCATGTTAGTACAAACTAGCCTGACAAAGCAAATATGTTACCAGGGCATTTAGTATCGTCTATTTGTAGCCCACATAGCACTGGGATATGAACAGGTAGCAGCAGCTTCCCTGCCCTGTCTGTGAGCAGTGTGCTTCATCTTCCCCGCAGGGACCAGCTCACTGTTTTTTAGTCTCTCGAGGTTCTGAAAGCAAAGTTCTCAATTAGTGCCGAATGAGATGTTGTTTTGTTTTTGCGTGAAAGGAACAGCTGCCAAATATATTCCGGCTAACAGTTAAAACATTTTCACAAACAACAGTCAGCAGTCCCCACCACACAGAAGTGGCTATGCCAATGTTTACTGCAGCACAGCTAAAGCATATTGAAAGAATTCTACAGCTTTTCTAAAGCAAGATGTCTGCAAAATATTCCAGTAATCTATTTCTAAGACCTTTTTATGATGATTGCAATCATTCAGAATTGTTCTGTTGCACTAAAATTTAGTTTTTAAAAAAGCTAACTGGCTTTCATGCCTGTGGTCATCAGGGGTACGTTTTGTTATGCCAGTAGACCTTTCAACTGTGCTGTCTCCAGCTGCTTCACAGTAATATACTATATGGACTATTTAAATGACATAGGTATCTATCTGTATTTAAATGATTATTGTTTCGACTGGTTTTCTTTTTCATACACTCCCAATACAGTACTGGAGCTCAAGGTGGTTCTACACATACAGAATGGACCAAACTCAAGATTTGATGAATGATAAATATCTAAGGCCTTGTCACCCCTTTAGATTTCTGAACAGCTCCTCTTAAGACCTTCATCAACCAGCCACAATAGAAACTTCTTTAATATGTACACTTTTGTGTAAATGGGCTATCCCCAAAATGATTAATTTGTCATGCAAATGTTATCTCCAGCACATATTATGTAATGCTGTAAGTAGATCGTCGGTTGGCAGGTGCTTCCTTATCCGAAGCTACTGATGTTTCCAGATGAACGGTCTCAGAAGTGATGATTCATAGCAAGTATTTTTTTAAATAAACGTTGCACTGGAGCAAATATTAAGGGGTCATTTCATTGACCTATACCCTGCCGTGATAAACCACAGCTGGATTTTTAGCATTTTACAGCACTGGGGAATCACCCTGGATTACCTTCACCTATCTATGGATATACTGGGGTTACTCCAAAAAAATAAGTGCTTGCTGCAATCATGGGGGATTCCCTGGTTCTGTAAAATGCAAAAAAAAAAAAAAAAAAACAGCTGTGACTGATCCTGGCATGGTATAGGTTGATCAAATCAGCCACTTAATACAGACTACAGAAAAAAGATTAATATATAAGCTGCTGCAAAGTAGGTGAACATGTATAAAAAGAGGGAAAGCAAGGTTTGATTTTGTCTACTGGGTTGTTCTTGCACGAGCAGTACAATTTTTAAACTGTTTTAACAATACAGTCGTATCAGTACCTTGATAAAGATTTGGCAGTGATATGGATGGGTTGCCATCATACCATAACGTTTTTATTTCAGCAGCCATAGCCTAGGATGCCTTATTGGCGGCTCTCAGGTTTGGAATGCAAGCCCTGAGTTGTGTATCATTGCCAGACCTGTTTGTTTTGACAGATCTTATTCAATGGCAGCAAGGTTGGTTGAATTCATGTTAGATCAACGTCACATCGCATTAACCATGATAATGCTGTTTGCATACACTTGACAGACCTAATCCATGTCACTTTCATTGTTTTTAATCAGTCAGATTTGTAAGGCTTTTCCTACCTTGCTCCTGTTTGGATTTTGTGGTCTCACTTACTCAAACAGCAATATTCATGTGCAAGGCTTAATTGAACCTGTTTAATTTCCGTTACTATTAGGATATAAGCGTTTCCTGTGACAATTCATCAGTAAAGCATCAGAGGTTTTAATTTAGTGTAACTTATATTAAACATGATTGTGGCACACTGAGCTGAAGGACATGTAGTGCAGTATCATTGTGGAAGTACACAGGGGGCCACTCACTGCATCTCTATCTTTTGCATGTATTTGTAGAGGAAACAATTTAGTATCCCTTGTCACCAAGGCAACAAAGCACCATAAACCAGCACATGTTTTTTATGGTAGACCAGGGTATCAGTATATTTTAATATCAGTGGTTGGGAATAGCCAGCTGAGTTATAATGCAATGCAAATATGATATTCAGCTTGACAAATGAATGCAAAACAAAGCATGCAGAAAATATGTCAGCTGCAGAACATCCGAACAGAAGTACAGTTTCAGATTCATTTGACAAAAGCTACTGGCTTGTTAAGAAGATGTTTCCAGTATAGCCGATTTGTGCCAAAAGGTATGCCTAAATAATACCAAGATATTTCATGAGGAAGGTGTCTGACCCCAAGTCGTCGTTTAGTATTCCTAGAAAATGAATACAATTTGGGGGGTATCACTCATCATAACGATTGCGCATATTTTTTGGTAGCGAAGTGTACCAGTAGATTGGTTGCATTTACACCAGTAAGTAAAGTGGGTGCAACCTTTCAAGTAGTAGAAAGCTACTGCGATGAATCTAGTTGTTATAATGCAAGGCAAAACTCTGTAATACCACCACTGTGCACAACAGAGTTGGGTAGGTGGAGGGGAGAAATAGTAACAATTCTATAAGGAACCATCTAGTCGTTTTATTATTCGGTTGCTTTTCGCTTTCTCTGCAGCACTTACTATTATTATTATTTGTTTATTTAGCAGACGCCTTTATCCAAGGCGACTTACAGAGACTCGGGTGTGTGAACTATGCATCAGCTGCAGAGTCACTTACAACTACGTCTCACCCAAAAGACGGAGCACAAAGAGGTTAAGTGACTTGCTCAGGGTCACACAATGAGTCAGTGGCTGAGGTGGGATTTAAACCAGGGACCTCCTGGTTACAAGCCCTTTTCTTTAACCACTGGACCACACAGCCTCCTCATCTCATCTCAACATTTTCTCCACTGTAGTTTATACAATATGTATACATGTTAGCCCTCAAGGATGCAACACTTCATCAGTAGAAACACTCCCAAAGCTATTAAAACAAACACAATTAATAACAGTTGCTTCGCTATGGTAACAGAATAGGGTGATGTCAGTTTACTGTTATGTAATGTCCCGTTTTTACATTTCTCTGCTGAATAATGAATACATTTTTTGTATATGACCTAACCATATGGGAAAATGGCATTCTCAACATCCTGGAAAAGCTGGCCACCAGTTTTATCTCCTAATAATTGCCAGCGATGGCGATAGTCTGCACTCCTGTTCCTACGCATACAAACAGCAAACAACTGGTTTCAATGCATGTGTGTCAAGCACTATTTAGGTAATGTGGCCCGGGTATTACATAAATAAGGGCTGGCACAAGGGTTGTAGCAATGACTGCTGCCATGGGGAAATTCATTTTTTCTTCATTTCTCCTGGGGTAATTCTGACCTTGTGCTTCCTTGCTCCTCCACCGCCACACTGTTGTTCTCAGAGTGAAGCCCCTGGGCCAAATATCAGCTCTAATTGCCTGCTCCAGCTCAGACATGTCAATTGGCAAGGGTGTTGTTTACGGCTGGTTTCACACACCCCGATTAGCATCTTCTTGCAGTCGCCATGCTAACTAACCCCTGTGGTGGCACCCCCAACGGCTGTATGCACTTTCCATGTTGCCTTTATTCTATGCTGCACATTTCTCATTTATTTGATCTGTATATATGCCAGGATGCAGTTGTATGTTTTGTGGCATTGCTGTATTGATTGGCTACAAAAACATTTTGCCATCTGTTGTAAAATATGTATTATTTATGTACAGTATACAGTATGTATATCAGAGGCAGTATGGCTCTGTAAATCAACACATTTGTATATTGGATTTGCCAGGTTGGCATTTTAGCATAATTCTAAAATGACATTTTATTTTTCAACGGAAACCAAATCAAATTGATGTTGTACAAGGTTGCTACCCCTGCTCCTTGAAAACACCAGGTTCGCTCATTACCATTTTATCCACTCTCAAGGGATATTACACCATAGCTGGATCCCACCAGACAGGACCTATACAGAATTGGATTGTTTTCATTTCAGTTGAGCCAGTAGAGCGATTCAGAATAATCCTGTTTTCTTTTTTGCTACATAACATTGAAACCCTGAAAGAATTAGCACCTTTCCCACTGCGATGGGACTAACTTTCCCAAGGAGCAGAATAAACTGTTATTACAGCAATGAAAGCACATTTATGGTAAGAGACGCATTCCTTCCATGTTATTTAAAGGGGAGCAGTAGCTTAGATTCTGGGATATAGTTCACTTTGACCCATAGCCTTAAGGCAACAATATGAGACAGCACAACTTCCTTGAAAATCTCAGGGCCTGTACTCGATCCATTTTACACACTACTGGCTTGCAGTCTGAAGCTGTCTAGGTTTAAAAGAAGTTATCTGGACAGATTTATAAATTGATTAAAACATACCTTTAATGTTATTTTAAATTTAAAAATCTTAGTTTTCAGACTGGAGACACCCCTTCCCTTTGTGTGTTTTCAATGGACTTTTAGGCTTCATTTGCAGTTCTATCAGGTTGAGAATTTATATTGCTTTGCTTGATAAGCTTTTGTGAACATGTTGGGAAAGAAATCACATTCAAACAAATTTAGATGCGTAGAACTAGAGGCAAACGGCGCCTTGCTCTCATAAGATCCACTACTGTAATCAGTTATGCCTGAATTAAATGAACACAAGCAAAAATATATACATTTTAAAACTAGATAATTTATTGCAGGAAACAAAATGATCCAACTTATTTACAACAAAAATAACAGGATATTTTGCTAAAAGTTCCAAAATGGCTCCAGTTTATGAAAACTGGTCAGAAAGTAAAAAAAAAAAAAAGAAAACGGTGTGTTGGTCCAGTCCAAGTCACAACAGTAGGATGCTGAATAAATAACTATTTGTCTTTCTTCAACAGTGTTGTCAATGGTGAGGAAAAAGGTTGCATAGAATAAAGTCTGTGGATTTACAGTGAGATACCAGACAGCACAAAACACTGCAACAGATGCTATCAAACAGTGCTACTTAAAAGGGTTTGAAGGACACCATGTTTTATTAATCTACTGTACAAAATTCATTAGATTCTCTACATGAAAACATGAACCCAGCTGTCAAGGAAGTTGTAGATTGCACACACACTACAAACAATACATTTGTTGTAAAAACAAACCCCACACAACCCAAATATTGTTGGAGGAAACTGCAATTGGAAGCTTAAAATTAAAATTGGCAAAAAACAAACATATCCCATTTGCAACACATTCGTTTTCAAATCTATTGAATACATAACAAAAATTCCCAAAAGTACGTACAAGTAAACTTCTAAATGATTGAACATACCGCCGCATTCATTCTTTTATTTTGTCACACCCTCGACTTTTCACAGCTTCACGAAATTCTAGTGAATCCCCAGAAATGTTTGTTTCCAAATGCAGTGTGCCTTCTTGTATCCATAACTATCCATGTATGAATGCAGACTGGTCCCTTTAAAACCAAGTTAACTAATGAATACCATCATTAATCTGCAAACAACTATGTCCAAAATTGTTGTAGGTCAAGGGGTTACTGCCACACATCTGGAACATTAATACAATATATTTTTAGCATACAAAACATTTGACTTGATTGTGACAGCAGTTCCATTGGGTATAATGCCACAGAATATACCACACCATTAAATCCCAAATATACTGCAATTAGATAATAGTTAGAAACTGACCAACATTTGACAGTGTAAGAAATAAATTATTTGAAGTTCTTTACATTACAAATGGTCTCAAAGTCTGTCACAGAGGTCTCATTGTTATTATGTATTTCTTAGCAGACACACTTACCTAGGGAGATTTACAGTCGTAAACAAAAAATACATTAAGAATCATTGTTGGTTTAAATCCTTTAATTAAAGGTCTATCTTTTTTATATGACATGTTGTTCCTGCAGTTTTAAATTTGTAGCAAGATTCAAACACCTGACACACTAACACCTGAACAGAGTACGTATATTCTCTCATCTTAGTCCAGTTGACAAATGTTTGTTTTTTAGTCTAAAGCAGATAGCTGAAATGTTTCTCTTTGTAACAAAGACAATGTTTCAGTTGTATTAAGATATCTGGCAACAGATATTCTGTCAGAGATTCTTCAGTGAAGCAAGTAGGCTGGAGCATTAAAAAAAGAACAATCCTATGAATTTCTGTATTCAAATGTTTAACCCAGAAGGAAGCATCAAACTCACTGATCTGGAAAGGGGGGTGATCAATTTGAGTTATCCAGTTTACAAGCATTCTAAGCATGAGGTAGCACCAAAGAAGATTTTGCAATGCATTTTTTGGCAATAAGAGATCAGTACAAGGTCCTAAAACAGTTCAAATCCCCCTGAAACGCAGGGGACCCTTTCGACAGTACAGTTAATACTCCCTCATCACATTGTTTTGCATCAACCAGGAGTTGTTCTGAAAGGGGAAAGATAAAGAAAAATAACAACCACACACAACACTGGAGGCTGATCTATAAAATGCAAAACACACTAATCTTTTGTTTTCCTCCAGCCGGGCTGAAAATACAGAACGTCAATACATTTGAAATAAATTGCTGCTTCAGCGATTACGCAGAGCACCAAGTCCAGCGTATAATACTTGCAATCGGCTTTTGTTCTCAGTTTAATGAGCATTGCATTTCCCCAATAAAACTAAACACATGCACTAAAAATGAATTCTGTCCACTTTTCATCCATAAACAAACCACAATCACTATGAGTGACAGCTGAATCCCTCTATTGACCTATTACTTGTTCCCAACACATATTGGACTGAGAAAATATGTAAAAGTGCTACACCAGTCTTTGCAGCTCCCAACTGTAATAAATGTGCAACTTGAGACATGCTTCTGTCTCGTACAAACTAACATATCATGTTGTAGTTGTAAAATGCAAAAAGTTACATTCATTATTTTTATGTTATCTAATAGATGAAGACTGAATTAAACACCCATCAGTACTGGTAAAAACTGCTGGAAATGTATTAGCTTGCATAACTAAACAAGGAAGTAAGGCATGGATAATTGAAAATTGAAAAGAACTGTTACAGCTGCTTTAAAAGGAATATTAAGTGATATACTACACAGGTCAGCTGCATAGAGAACATTGATTGCATTTACATTAGATTGTATCACTGCCTGAGGCTGGTATTCTGTGCTTGATGACAATATTTTAGTTGTATGCATTGTAGATCTGCATCAAAAGCACGGTGTACTGTATTTAACTAGCAGACACTACAAGTCTGTCCCGTGTGTAGCTAACCCTTTTTGGCTCCTCTGGAGTGCAAACTCAGTCCAGCATAATAGCGCCGCCATGGAGTTATCATCTAATGCTGGTTAGCCATGGTTAATTTTTCTTTCGCTGGGAGGTACATTTGGACTTCAGCACAAACACATTGTATGCCAGGAGAGAGCACTTTCTTTCATTTTCCAGTATGAGAGATATGCTATTTTAAATTCCATGAGTTTCACTTTCAGTTTCTGGAAGCAAATAGTGGAACATTGTGATGGACTGCAGGATTTTAAGACTTCCTTTATTTTAATGTTTCAAAGCAAACCTCTCATTTTATATAGTCTACATTTTCCACTTTTGAATTCTCAAAACCTTACATACATTTACAAAACCTTTGCTTTTTTTGTCCATACAACATGATCAATGTTCACCAATAGTGGTAACCGTTTTCACTGATGCGAGACTGGTGATGGGGCTACCTAGACAGACCAACACAAATGTTGCATATTTTCACCATTACAGATTAGGTGATAGAGGTCACAAGTCTTTACATTATGGTAAAATGAACAGTACACACCTGACACGATGGTCCAAACTTAAAAAGCACTTGCCTCACAGCACGCTATACATTTTCAAATAAATAAACTTAAATGTAAAGGTTTTGTGAATATGGCATTTTCATCAACCCAAAACAAAAGGGCAACTTGTTCAGTAAATTAACTTGGAGCAAAAAATTGCAGATTAACCAAAAGCAAATGCATGATAATCACAGCAAAGGAACTTGAATATTATAGCATTTACAAAAAAAAAAAAAAAAAAAACACCATTTTCACAAAAGGTGAATTTGTTTGGATTACAAGACGTTTGTAAATTACTCTATGTAGTGTCCTTCAATTTGTTATTTAGAAAAATAAAGAGTTCCAGTGTCATTGGCTCGGATAATCACACATGCCCAAGGAAAGACAGGACCTGGTTTCTAAAACAGTATGAATTATTATCATCCATTATCCGTCCAGAAATCCCTGTCCATTTATTGAAACTCCTGTTAACATATTTGCATGAAAGCCATGATCAAGAGAAAACTTCTTTTCATATTACTTTTGCCAAATAAACTTTCTTGAGGTTTTTTTCTCCCCATAGTGTTTATGTAAGAGTACATTTTTTTTATTTATTTATTGACCCCAACCTAACAAACCCAAATGCAATCTGATGTGCAAAATCAACTGTGTATTGAACCCAGAGCAGACTTGCATAGGTACTGTATAGTGGCTGGAATGTAAAAACTAAAGCTGGTCCAACTGAAGAATTAAGGTGGTAAAAGATCAAAGTTTATTTTGTCAATCAACAATCTACATACTTTTTTTTTGGTCTAATGGCACAGGTTTTTTTTTTTTTTTTTTTTTTTTTTTAATGCGTGTATCATCTCCAATAATTTGACATTTACTTTAAAATGTATATTTAAAAAAAATAAATAAAAAAAATAATGTCTTGTTCAATGGAACCTACTTGCATCACTCAAACATCCAACCAATAAAGTACATACAAATAAATGCATAAGGCACTAAGGTCACTCCCCAGGATCATGACCCATAGAGTGTACTTTTATTCAGGCTGCTCCTTGCATAAAGGTGAACTTCGAGGAGAACTGTTCCCACACAGAAGACAACACATTTCTGTGAATGATCTGTGGTACTTTCATGCTTAAAGCAAAGAGAGGAGGGGGAATAAGTTCCCTTTTTAACCACTAGCTACTGTAGTTGCTGCACTCCAGCCCAAGAACCTACGTCAAATAAAGCACCATTAATGTTGAAAGAAGATTTAAATAGCATTACACACATACACAGACAAAAAGCATATGGGTGTTTGTCTTCTGTGTAGTCACCAAGTCTAACTTTAAAAATGACTGATGTTGCCAGGGCCAAACCTGGACGAAATCTCCAATATATTTCCTGGCGATAAGTTAAAAGTTGCCATCAGGCATGCATTTTGTACACTTGGACAATTTAAGAAAGCCATTTTTAAAGTCTAAAAGGCAGATTTATTTCTCATTCCTGAAATTTGCTTGCTCCAAAAGGGTTCCTGCTTTGTTGGGCAAAAAGGTCATAAAATCAAATCTACACAAACAACCAACCTGAGCAAAATTGTCTGTGTAAAGTAAAATCTTTACCAAACAGTAGCCAAACTCTTGAGCGATGAAAACAAAACAAAAAAAACGTAACACTCTTGAACAGAGGCTAACTTTAAAAAACAATTTTGTGGACTAAAGATAGCAAGTGAGACCCAGCGGCCCCAAGATCACCAGGTTGAAGTTGTTGTGCACTTGTAAACAAGGATTAAAACACACACAAAAAAAAGAATACACAATAATTTATATTGAAGGGTTTTGAGGGTGGAAAAAAATAAAACACACGTCTTGCCCTGTGCATAGTGTATTGCATAGCATTCCTGTATTTCCATTTCAATTTACACATTTGTTAAACCTTTTTTTTTCTCTTACACATTACAGCTTTTTTATGGAGGCTTCAACAGTTAGATGACAAAATGTATTTTCCTTTCTCTTGCTCGCTCTCTCCACGCCATCATAGTAAATGGAATACCGGGTCCTTAGTAAACAATTCTGGGAAGGAAAAAAAAAAAAAAAAAAAAAAAAAACACGTTAGATATAGATAGTGGTTGATTTTTTTTTTTATAGCATAACAGGAATTTCAACATGTACTGCATTATTGAATTCCTGCATATCAAAGCCCCCTCCCCAATCTCTTTCCAGGTAAACGATAAGGCCTACCCTTCCGCCCATAAGATATTCAGAAAAGGTTACAGCAGACCTGTTAAGGATTTCTAAAAAAAAGTGTTCTATTGAAATGGGTTAAGGTCTTAATAATTCTTCCATTTCCCACTATTCCTAGGAATAAATCACCTTATTAAGTAAGTAAGTAAACATCAAGATAAAAGTGCCATAAAAGTATAAAGTTATGACATCTGGAGGGATTTATTGACAGGGCATAATACAACGGTCACAGCAGCAGCATAGATTTATAGCCAGAAACTACAATACTACATTTTTCAAAGCTTGTCGGTGGGTCTGGACCTGTTTTGTAGCGGAAAAGTGGAAAGGACAATGGCGTGACTTTGCAAAGCTTCAATACCACCTTACCGAGCTTCATATCTACATATTACACTGCACAAAAGACAAATACATTCATGCTTTCTTCATCTTGCAATTGGTTAAAAATTGCAAATCTAATTATTGAAGGTTGCAGAGGTTGATTATCATGTTCAAGAAGAAAAAAAAAAGTGACACATGCAGTTAAAAGAACTTTAATCCTTCCCAGTGGAGTGGTTTATAAATAGAATTTATAATCAGCGTCTGGATCTGCAAAGGATAACGACTCTACTGCAGCAAATTGTACCAAATCTCAAAATGTGCATCAAGGACACTGCTTTACTAATACCAACACTCAAATCATAGAACAAATGCAAGAAACTAATCATTCAACTCCAGACAAAGTCTGTTGCTTGAATCTTCTGAAACCACAGGCAATCGCTCACAAATCGACATGGAAATAGATGGTGGTTTTGTTATGTGGGGCACATCAGCACTCTGGCAACAGGTTTTAAACCAAGTAAACTGTATGGTGCTTTCAATCCAAATAAAATATCCAACCCCCTGTGGTACAGCATATTGGATTTACCACAGCACCACCCGGCACTGTGCATTCATCAACTCAATGCAGTCCCTACAGGCTAACCTCATTTTTATATTGTGCACCTAAGCTGGCAATCAAGTCCTTGGTAGAATACTATACTAATAATATTGCATCCCCAAAGCAAGACTGATGGCTACTGTAAGTAAGAATCTTTTATTAAAGCGGACAATATTGCTGGGTTTCGAATGGATTCCTATCAAGCAACTTGTGCCGGTAAGCAGGCACTGTGCTGGGGAGAAATCTCAAGAGCATCTCGGGCCACGTCACATTCTTCTTAAAGGGTTTCCGTGTAATACAAGATATACATTGTTATGTTATCTAAAAGAATATAGGCAAGTGATTCTGAAGAATAAGAAGCAATGCCAACAGACAGAAAAGTGATTCACTATTGCTTTTTAGCCTTTCATGATTCACGATTGTTTAATAGATACCTGCATTTAGCAAAACTTGGAATGAAACATTTGAATATGGAACATGCAATAAAACGAAGGCAAAGGTTACACCAACAGCTGCTCACAGAGCCTTACTGTGCGCCGCCACCCACCCCACTTGGAGAAAGACAGCCTTACCTAACCAGAATGAAGGGCTTGTTTATGAATACCAGAACAGACTGCTTTCCAGACAGGGGGTAATAGCTCCTCTATATCACGAAACATGTAAACAGCAATCTTTACTTCTGGGCAATAAAGTATAAGTCAAGATGACACAATCTTTTTGCGTGCGAAGAATTTAACAGTAACTGGCAGCAATAGCAAATTAAACTAGGGCTATCCCCGAAATATAAACCCAAGAAATCTAAAAGGGCACGGTTTTCAAAGCATGTACTTGTCTTTAACTCCTATTTCTTTGAAAGATGAAAATTCAAAACAGTAAAAATGTACAAAAAAAAACTGGGAAATAAACAACCTGAGAGTGCTTAGGAGACCTTCTGGTCACATTACGTCGATACAAGCTCTTTAAAGTCAATAGGCTTGTTCTCCTTTCAAAGAATAGGAGTTAAGTTAAGTTATACTGTATACCCTCAACATTACTACAAAAAAAAAAAATAGTGAAATGTAGTTTGCAAAAAAAAATAAAAAATTAAAGTCAGGCAAGTTGTGTGCAGCAGTATTAATATCATAGACCCCTGTATCTCATTAATCTCCAGTTAGGCTAGAATCCCATGGACTTCCCCTTCAGACAAGCTTCAGTTCAAATGGTAAGCAGCCAGAACATTTTAATGAAAAGGATCAATCTATGATTTTGGTCTATGCTTTAACAAACATTCCTAGGGTGGATACTTTATTTCACCGCAGCGACCTGGCAATACAGTACACTGTACCCCCAAAGCCAGACTGATGCTCCAAATATGGAGATATGGGCCTTATTTACTAGTGTCTCAGAGATTTCTCTGGGAGGGTGGCAATTAACTCTGCTGAAGCTGCAAATCAAAATCTTACTTTTATTAAAGCTCTGAGAATATTGCTAGACTTGGGAATAGCGTACAGTATTAATGATACATATTGCAAAAGACAGAATGTCAGGTTGAAGGTGAAGATTTATAAAATGGGTATTAGTCCAATAGTAAGATCATACAGTCATGGCAATAGCAGCCCTGAAGTACTGATACAAGAGAAACATGGTACAGTACTTTTGTTGGGCGGATATTAAATCCCAGAAATGGCTTCCAAAATGATTATGTTTTAATGGTTACTGATATTTCTAACTCAAGCCTCATACTAAAGGAAATAAAACCATTACTAAATCATTTGGCACATATGAAGAACAGTACTCGGCAGCCAGGAAGTGGCAAACCACACAAAGGAGATTTTCTTTTTGTTTCTTTTTATATAAACAAGCTGCTTGCTCAGATTATCTAAACACTTTGGGTTGAGGCTGTTGAAGAAAAAAAATCTAATAAAAGTTAAACAAAATGATTCATCATGGGTCTCCTTTAGATAAATCCAAAAGCTAACATAATTAAGACTGATTACTGTAAATCCTGGCTAAAGTGAGAGTAAATACCAGTAATGGGGCAGCAGTGTGGAGTAGTGGTTAGGGCTCTAGACTCTTGACTGGAGGGTCATGGGTTCAATCCCAGGTGGGGGACACTGCTGCTGTACCCTTGGGTAATTGTATGTAAAAAATAATGTGATATCTTGTAACAATTGTAAGTCGCCCTGGATAAGGGCTTCAGCTGAGAAATAAATAAATAATAATAATAATAATAATAATAATAATAATAATAATAATAAATAGTGAATCACTCTGCTTTTACCAAACCAATGAAAAACTTTTAACACCTTGCACAAGCTTTAAAAGCTCATTAGCGACTCTGCTAGCTTCTAGTTGACTCATGTTGTTTTTCACGCTCAGTGTTAGGAAGTTTGTGTCTACTACTTTACCAGGGCACCAGCCAATTAGATTGCAGAAAACTACTTTGGTTAACAAACAATAAAAAAAGGGGGGGGGGGGGGGGGGGGGGAGCCTCTGAAATCGTTAGTCTGTTTACTGTTCACTAACCAAGCCTAATCGTTCCTGTATTACTGGTAAATTAACCCCTTTACAGATACCACAACTGTACATCAATTGTCATCCATACATCTTCAAATGTATGTATCACTTAAACATGCGACAAACCATACAGTATGTAAAGACATTTACGGTGGGGATATGTATCCTCAGAACGGGAACAAATGGTTCTCAGGAATAGAACCAATGTCCTTTATTTTATAACTAAAGTTATCCTCTGAAATTCCCCAATTCAAATGACACCTGTAACACAGGTCTGTTTTGAATCAGCACACTTGTACTTCCAGAGTTCAACATATATAAATATATATACACATTTATAAAATGAACAGACTTGGAGACATTAAAGGGAAGTCTGTTTGCGACAGAAACACCCACTTTTTGCCGAGTCCAATGACAGCCAAGAAACCTGATGCTGACACAAAGCAAGAGCCATGGAAAGTACATCGGACGGGTCTAAAGCAGCACAAACAATGTTTCAGAATAAAGGCATCAGGGGCTTACCAACTGCTAACGTATTTGTAACATGAAGTGGGAGGATTGTAAAAGGGGATGGTTAAGGGCTACAGTATGTTATTCTTTCAGACCGCTCCACAACTTTTTCATTTTCTTGTATTTTTATTGAATTTTCTCCCCCTCCTGAAAGTCAAAAGCAGCCAACTAGGGGGGAAAGATACATACATTTCTGCATCATAGTTATGTAACAGCCCATTAGAGACACCACACTTTGTCCAATCTTGTAGATAAATAACTTCCTGCATAGATCAGGTTTTTGGATTTTTGAGAGTGCTTCAACTAGTCCTGCTCGCTTGCTGGGTCATTTGTAAACAATTGTGTGCAATCTGTAATAAATAGCATGTGACTAACCTACATTACGGTAAACTACATGAAAAAATCTGTGACATTTCAAATGTATTGCCATTAGGCAGGGAAGGCAGGTCACTGTACTGTCGTTTTGAAACTGTTTCCCCATTTTCTAAATAAATTGTGCTGCAATATTCAGACATGCACATTGTAAAATGTTGTAACGTCAACGTGAAACATACCGTGCCTAACAAAAATACCCTGACATGCAATCTACAAGAAAGCGAGATATTCTGGTCCCACAGTGCGTGCAAAGTAGCAATAGACTTTGAAAGGACAAAGGGGAAATCCAATTTTTTTTAAGCTGTCACATAATAAAAAAAAAATAAAAAAAGTGTGCCATTTGTACATTTCATTTCCAAATGCAAATATTTAAAAGCAATACTAGAATTCAAGACAGAAAAAAAAGTCTTTGTCCTTTTAACTCCTTAAAATCAACCCCACAAGTGAAACATTCTGTTAAATGGTACACAGCATGTCATATTGGATCTTAATTCAATTTGTAACAACACATGTATTCCTTTGAAATTACAACTCAAGTTGCTAACCAAGTAACTTTAGTTGTAACTTCCATGGAATGAAACTTGGACCCGGTTCACACTTGCGATTTAAGGCGGTCCTGGCCCGCTTCAGGTCCGCCTTTTCTCATATGTGAACGCTCCAAAAAGGAAATGCGAGATTTAGGGTGCCGTTTCGATGCGGCCCAGTGCCTGAAATCCGGGACCAGGCCTTTTCGTATCACATTACCAACTTGATTTTCTACGCTAACAATGTTGGAGCTTTTATTGTTTCACATTTGGGGAGGGGCAAAAAACATACAAGGATTTTTGTTTGTTTGCTAATAACCAAATCAATACAAGTAATATATATAAATATTAACAGTCAAATTTGCTTTTAATTCACGTAAACAAACCTGTCTGATACAACTGCTTCCGGTATTCAAGTTCACTGTTGAATGAGGCTTTAGTTTACTTCAGTCAGTATCCAGAACTGTTCAGAGGTGCCGAAAACAATAACAATCATCCCTAATCGGATCAACGAGTCAATGGTAATGTGTTGTTCTGTGCTTCATGCAGCAATGCTGTTCCGATTACACTTGCAAGCAGACTATTGTATAATAGTAATGTTTTATTGCTCAACGGCACTGGTAAGCTTGTAACTTGCTTAAAATTTGAAAGTGTAAAAAAATTGTATTTTCACTAATTTGTTATATTTCAATGCCTGTTATTGTGATTATTCCCTTAAGGAAGTTGTAGTTTACATGTGGGACAAGGGTTTTGTTATACAGCCATATGTTTGGTAATCTTCCAAGAGAAGGGGTAATGCTAATGTTCAGTCTTTACTGGTAATGGTTTGGGGCTAGAGAATAATAATGACAATAACAAGTAAACGATAGAATAGTTTAATGATCGTGTTTGTAAACAAAGACGGTATTCATGTAGGTTAAACAAACAGGAATAAATGAAAAGAAACATGTGTAATGTATTTAACGTTATTTAATGCCGTGTCTTTCCTTAGGAGGGAGTAGCAGTACTATTAGGTGGTCAGTCGTAAGTTTGTCTTGTGAATGTCAAGTCATTGTGTATAACCCGATAGTCATTTGCAATCTGAGTGAAGTATCCATTTCGAAAATAAACATTTATACCTGTCAACACTAGCAAGTTTGTTTCCCGTGTTCTAAATACCTCTGTGTTCTTACGAGAATAATGTGATTGTGGGTAAGCTCGGACTGTCATAACAGTAAGTCAAAATAGTCAATATGTTTATTTAATATATACCATAAAATTGCTCCTGTGCTGCATTAAAATAAAATTAACAAACTGCTACAAAAGGATTACTGTATATCCCAGTAGCTCTTCCATGACTGCAGGCTGTCATTCCATAGAAATAATAAAAAAATTAAATAAAAAAAGCAGTGCTATAGAGGGTGCTATTCAAATAACAGCAGCAGCCCTGCAGAGTCACTTAATAACCACCCGACAGGAACTGAATGGTTCCCGAAGCATCTGAACATTTCATTGTGGCTCCAAGCTGTACAACTTCCGATAACTGATTAGATTGAATGCCATTTCTAAACGCCATTCCCATTTGTAATAAATAATGTAACCGTTTCTGATGTTCTGTTCATGAACAAGCTGCCTCATTATCTTAGGATGTATGTATATATATATATATAACGTTTTACTACTTTTTTTTTGGATGCTTCTCACGACCCCCTTGGATTGCTTAGCTCCTCCCCCCGTTGAGAACCACTGGGTAAATGTGATGGATTCTCCACCACAACACCTCACACCAGCTGCCCATGCACAGTTCACCCCGAGTTCCCATGATCACAAGTTCTTGAAGACCATGATCAACGCAAACCAAAGATTGCTAAACTACAAGCCTGGCCTCCCCCGACCCAAACCAAGCAGCAACACCACCAGTCAAAGCTGCCACAACAGCAGAAAACACCAGTGGAGACGCAGAGTAAACCGCTGATGCTCACAACATCCATATACATTGTAACTCCTGAATGCGTCCAAAACTTTTGCACAGCAGTGTATATTTATTCATCAATTTATTTATATATTTATTTTTAAAACGTTTTATAGATTATCATATGGCAAGGAGTCTAGAAGAGCAGCGACTTTACTGCTAAGCATGAAGGAAATGGGTATGGTGTGTTCATAGGGGGGCCGTTCAAAGAAAACACGCTTTATTAAATGAGCCAAATATACTGACAAAGCCTTTCCCACAAATGTGTCAATCTAGCTCCAGTGTTCTGCATTTAGTCTGCTAAAGTCCTAGAAATGTAAACCGAACAGAATTGCTTATCTTCTGTTTTAGTTACAGTTTGTTAGAAGAACCATGGGCATTTTCCCTTTATATTATTCATCAAGCTTTTGTTTTCACAGCTCTGGGTCTGCAACAAAAAAAGCTTTGAATACATTTAATATACTTAAATGCAAAAAGTCGACCACTGAAACCAGAACTTAAGAGCTAACACTATTGTGTAAACTCACCGAGCCTCAATTGTTTCTCCCAACATAATGGAACTGCTTTGAAATCATTTAGTGGTAGGTGGCTGAATACAAAAAAAGGATCATAAAAAAGGAATTTTCTAACTAAATTAAATACTTTTACAAAGTCCCCACAAAAGGAAAAAAAAAAAAAGTTTCAAAACAAGTCTGTTGCATAACAGACTTGAGAGATTTCAGGCCTCACTTTTCCATAACAACTGCACCCTGCTGGGACTGTAGCCTGCAGAGCTTTCCTAAGTGAATATGGAAACAGGATCTAGACAAATCATTCTGTGAAACCAATCCTATGGGGTCATCCGATCACGGGCTGTTCTTGCTGTCACTTGACCCCTTACCGTACACACACAGTACAATTCCTGCAATACCAAGGAGTAAAACAGGCTTGTTTACGTGCACATGAGTGTGGGTGTGGGGGGGGGGGCCTCATGAATGAAGGCTGCTGTGCAAGCACTAGCAGATGCCAGTATTACTGCACACAGCCGGGGAGCCACTGACCCATACACTTCTGAAAAGATCCAAATGTAGTTGCACAAGCTTACCAAGAGGCTTCGTTTTGCATAAAAATATTTAAGATTAAAACTACAGTATGTGCACAATTTGGTACATTTAGCAAGAAAAAGTCCTTGGGGCACTTCTGTACCATTCTGCATGCATCTGACCCTTAATAATCTGCTTCTTTGACAGATGATTGCTTCCCCTGCAGGCTATGGGACGGTTACATAACCGCTGCAATCCCAGCATCCTGTCACTATAGAAGCAGAGCTCATGCCTAAGACAGTTGTTATGAACACACTGGATGTATTTTAATAGCCTTGATACTGTACCGTAAACCTTATTGCTTCTGTCGTCATTGTATCTACTGCAGTTGACAGTAAATTAATAAATTAGACCTTAAAAGGAGTTGAAGCAATATGTCGTTCATTACAAATTAAAAAGGAAAAATCCTTTTTTAAAAAAAAAAAAAAAAAAAAAAAAAAAGACAGCCACTCCAGTAAGCCTAGTGGGCCTAATACTAGTATTGGCACACCATTTGACAAGAGTAAATTCAGGCCACTACTATAGTGCTGTACATCAGCAGAACACAAAAAAGGCTGACTGTAACCAGTCATGGAACCCATGAATTTTGACACTTGTTTCCACTCCGAGTGAAAATAGGAAAGGTGCAGTTCACATCTTTTGAATTGGTTTCAGTGCAAAGTTAAAGCCGTTAGTCAACGTCAAATAAAAGGGGAATACTTACAACTATTAAAAAAAAATATATAAATAAAAATGCTTCTCTCCAAAATACAGGCAGCATTGTACGAAGTGTGCATCAATACAATTCTCCATATGAAAGTTTTATCATCATCTCCTGCAGCATTCTGACAAGTGATACTGCAGTACAGCTGAGCCGGCCATGGTACAGGGACTCAAACCACAATGAATAATGAAACTTAAATATTAATAGTGCCATTGCTTTCAGCAACTGCCACACTCTTGCTTTCCATTCCGGGACTTCAATACAGTAGTCTCCCATTTTTTTGGCACCGATTGAATTCATTCAAAACTTATACAGTACTGTTTGGTAACCTGATAAATCGCAGACTTAATTAAAACAGTTTATTCAATCTTCTGAAAACAGACTTATTACGAGAGTATCCAAGGAACATGGATTGGTTTATTCAATCTTTCAATTTATCATTGCCTCGTTGTGTATTCTGATTTTCACGAGGGCATCTCATCGCTACAAAATGGCATGTAAACAAAACGGCGAAACGCGCTGCTGTTTCTCTGGCTACAAAAAGTTGGAAATTGTTCGAGCTCCTGAAAAAACCTGAATCAGACACAAGCAGCCAAGCAATTTGACGTTTCCCCATTCTGGCGAGTTGCTTCAACATTCTGTTAAATAGTTGTATTCATAATTAACGTAGAGCTGCTGCTGCTGCATTTAAGGTGTGTAGGGGTTCTGTGTTAATTTAGTTTGACAGTTTATTATTATAGTTTATTAACTTATTCTGTTCATTTAATATGTTGATGCACGTGTGTCATGACAAATAATACATGTTTACTTATTGATTCATATTGTGTCTGGTCAACTGCGTCTTAGAGAACACTTCGGCAAGAGATCGCTTCTCTTGCTTCCTGAGGGGTGTTCTCTGAGCAGTAGACTACTGTACCACTGCAGAACGAAAACATTACAAGTGGGTGGGGTTTGGATTGGCCAAAAGCAAGCTCTTTCTTGAGCAGAATCTTTGCCAACAGCAGATAAAAAAGGGACAGTCATGGTGTTCTCAATTAACACACAAGTCAATATTCAATTTGCTATATATGCTATATAAATACTGCTAAATTATGCAGTATTTAAGACAAGTGATATACAATCTTTGGAATGGCAAGCTAAATTACTGGAATAAATGTAGTGGGACATTTCTTAATTTAAAACACCAGATATTGATAAAACGTACACACTTCTAGCCATTTTATTTTAAACACACATCAATAGTTTTGGCTTGTACTTTCATCATTACTTACTAGCTTGACATTGTTACATGACTGGATGAAAAAAATAATAAATTTACCAATTGTTCTAATACACACTTTTAATCTCATACTGTTTAAAACAACCCCCTTGTACCAGTGTCTCAGAGAGAAAATTGTGTACCAGTACCTGAAATAAGTAATCTTCTCAGCATCCAACATTTAAGCAGCACATGTAACCTGGTCCATTCTGGTCTCCAGCTCAAAGGCATCCGGTCGGTCCTGTGGATTGACCGCTAGCATGTCCTTTAGCAGCTGTTTGATTCCGTCCGACATGGACGTCCTCCGTTTCTGAGGGATGTGCAGTACCATCTTTGGGTTTTCTAGCAGTGCTTCTCCCACAGGCACGATCTCAGTACCCTGTCTGATGTACGTGCCAAGGAGCTCTCTCTTCGACTCGGCGTCAATAAAAGTGATCCTCTCGATCATGGCCCACATTATAATGCCAAGGGCGAAGATGTCCGCTTTAGCGGTGTAGTGACCTTCCCATACTTCCGGGGCCATGTAAAAATCAGAGCCACAGGCCGATGACAGCCAGAACTTGTTCACATTGACGTTTTTGTTCCCATTTTGTCCTGTTTTCCCTTGCCCACCGAAGCCGGCACAGACCTTGCTAAGTCCGAAGTCGGCCACTTTAAGCACAGGGACCCCCGACCTTTCCGAGATGAGGATGTTGTCTGGTTTCAGGTCCCTGTGAACAATGTTGTTTTTGTGCAGAAAGGCCACGGCACTGGTAAGCTGTAACATGAAGCTGGTGTTGGTCACTGGGTCCGGTCTCCGGGACAATATAAACTGATTTAGATCCCCTCCTTCACAGAACTCCATAACAAACCAGAGGTAACAGGGCTCCTCAGGGTATCCCAATACCCTCTCGCCTGAAATTGAACAAACAAAACAAACAAAAAGTCAGACTAAATCAATAGTATGGTTTACTCATCAAAAGTATGCTTTTTAACCTGTAGCAGTATTGAAGGACAGGCACTGTAAATCATATTAACCCGATGACCTATTTTAAGTGACAGTATGCTGCATGTGAATATTACTGACGCATTGATTGATTATCCAGGGCAGTACAAACAGTGGCTCAGATCCTGCAACTCCCCAGTACTGAATCTGGGGGGGGGGGGGGTTGGAGAAGAACATTTTGAAGGTGTGAATAATGAGCCAGCTGAAGCATTTCTAAAAAGGATACAGCAATCCAAACAGTTCAGGAAGAACCAGTTTAAAGCAGCTAAGTTATCCCTTGGTAGTGACTCCACCACAATGCACGAAAGGAGTGCTGCTAATTGCCTCAAGCTCAGCAGTCCCCAAATAAGATATGCATCATAACCCTTCTCCAAACAAACTGAAAGCATAAGATCACCGAAAGGAAAAACAGGTCCATTTAAAAAAAGAACTGCCCCCCAGGGAAAGATCTCCTCCCTGGAGAGTTGCACCTTCCATAGGTACTTCACATTTCCAGTTACCTTGCCCACTGCAATTAACTTCAAGTTTACCAATCAACTAGGGATGGGGACACCTACCCATAACATGCACCTTAAACCTAGTAAAAGCTAAATGAAAGATGATGAGTACTTACCTCGTGCCTCAGGGGCCTTTCTCATATGATGTAGTTCTGGTATCTTGCCCTACCTCTCAACTTCCACATTTGAGAAACCAACACCAGCAGCAATAATAATAATAATAATAATAATAATAATAATAATAATAACAATAACAATAATGACAAAATGAGTGCAGGCGCTTAACAGGTGCAATGTTGTTCTGTAATACTTCAGCCCAATACAATACACCCCACCTGTCTCCCATGGGACTGTCTTATGACACAGCAACTGAAACCAGGAAGGGACACTCAGTTTGTTGGCTTAGAGGGTAGAAATCTCCAGATCAGGACTTATGCAATATTCTAGAGGATATGACACTATTGAAGGTACAAACATGAACAGATGCCACGTCTAGTTTGTGGATATTAAATCTCATGGGACGACTTCATAGAAAAGTAGAGTTAATTGGTTTCCTGGATAAATGCCAGCTTCAGGCTACAGCACATCTTTTCAGCAGCTAAAATCAAATGAATACATGTGACTTTGTAATAATCATTAAAGAGGTTACATTCGGTGATTCTCAGCAACTCAAGTTTGGTGGGGGGGCTACACTGTTGCCCGTTTCAATCTAAAAATATCGAATAGTGTAAATACTCACCAATGAATGCAAATAAAATATTTAGCAGGACTATTCAAAACTAAACAAACTGAAATAGTGCAATGATTTTTTTTTTTTTGGTCCCAAAATTGTTTTGAGTAATGTAAACCAGTGCATGCTATTGGAACTGCTCTGGTTATTGGGAAAAGTTCCTATTAACAGGGATTTAGAAGGGGAGCACAGCTATGGCCAAACGTTTTTACATCGCCGTTTAGATTTAACTAATTTTGCTTCATAAAAGTCGAATGAAACCTGCTGAATAATGTTACGTTAACATATTGAATTACATTCCACTTTGTAGTTTTGCATATACTTATACAAAACTGACAAATTGAAAAAATCGAACTTAAAATACTAGACTACTATTCCAGTAGACTTTTGGGATAGCGGCATACCCTCCAGTGTTGATGCTGGTTTAAAATGCAGTCTGAATAATGGGTCATTATTTTAATATGTGGTCAAAGTTCTAGTCAAAACACAAATACAGCATGTGGTAACTACCTGCATGTGCCATTGCCACCAGGGTCATTCTAGTTAAAGGAGGTAGCTACTGTGCCTTTATTTCTTTTTACCTGGTAATTAATAGAAATAATTGCAGTTGCTTTTCATCCACTCTGATTACACTTTGTACATAAGTTAGCTTTGTGAATAATAACTCAAGTTTCTTGTAAATTGGATGCAAATTGTGGATGGACAAATAGCCAAAATAGAAATAAAATGTGCCATTAAGAGATTAAACTTTCTTCTGTAGCTTGAACAGGGTTATTAAATAGCCAGAGTGAACTTGCCCTAGTTCCTACAGCAATATGTCCCCTAAGATGTGTAGCCTGCAACGTGCAGACTGGGAGAAGGTCCATTCATTTTCAGCCAACCCTGGGATAACAGTGGTCAACATCAATTGGTCATCTGTGACTAGGCCTAAAATGTAAGAGTTATATATTCTGGGAAAAAGCTCCAGGACTCTAAATAAATAAATAAATAAATAAATAAATAAATAAATAATAAAAACGCTATTCGCGTCTGCTGAATGGGAATGTCATCTTCTGCACAGAATCCTGACAAAACACCCCTCTCCTTCAACATGTAAAGAGGAGCATTGCATAATCCCTGCAGGTGCCTACAAAGCAAGCCTAAAACAACGACAGTAATGCATTGTTTGTTGCAAGATGAGTACCAACCAAGTCAACAAAAATACGGTATCTAGAACACAAATCCAATTGTTTGGGGTCCAGTCTTGTGTACCAGCACCAAAACTGACCTGACTTGGATAACAATGAAAAAGTAAAACACACAACACTAGGTTTGTAATGCCAGGAGGAGAGTTATTTTCAGTCAATGGCAGTAGTCAAACTTTTAGTAGAGTTGCATTTATACATTATTCTGTCCATTATAATTGTATAAACTGCCGTTACTTTCTCTACGACTTACGACTACTAGCTATACAATTAAATTGGCGGCCATAAACAGATGCAGTTCTCAGTCCGAGGTGATGCAGGCCGCACAAATTATACACTAACGTTTAGGTATGCGTGATAACAAGGATATATTTTTTCAGTATACATGTAAAAAATGGTGTTGCACAACAAACCATACCAGTAGCAGGATTGCGACCACAGACTGGGCGAAGGAAAGGGGGGTACGGATCTAAAACAGCACAGGCAGCTGTAAACCTAAAATGACAACCTTGATTTAGCCGCCGTTATTAAATTATACCTTTGAGCGAAGTCTCCACCAGTCTGAGGTACTGCTCTGATCGTTTGTTGCCATGACTCATTTTCTGCGCCATGCCGTTCCTCTGTAGGACACACTCCTCCAGCTTCACCACGTTCTCGTGTCGCCTTTCCAGACTAGCCAGGGCCCAAAACTCGGCGAGGGCCAGCTCCACATTTTCGGGGGCATCACAGCGGATTTTCTTTACAGCTACCCGTGCACCACACCTCCTAGATAAGGCCTCATAAACCACGCCGTAGCTACCCCTGCCGACCTCACGCAACAGGCTGTAACGTGGCCCAAGTCTTCTCCGTCCAGGGCTGTCGGTCCGGATAACAGTACTCGGCAAATAGTCTTCCTCCATGGGGACCTCCTCACCCTCCTCGTCTCCCCCTGTCAAAGATTTTAAAACTTTACCAACGTCCCTTTTCAACTTTGCATTTGAAGTCCCATTTCTCCTGCAGGCTCGGATACTTTTTGTCCTTCTCCTCTCCCCGTCACCCGCTGTATCCATGGCTTTCTTTTCGTTAAAAGCGACTGTATCAAAAGATTTGGTTTGCCTCTCCTCATTACTTAGTTAGCGGTTGTATAAGTTGTGTTATGTAATATATTATCTTTGGCGAAACTCAATCTTATTTTTCTTCAGTTGTATTAATCAAAACTTTTCAACCTCTTCTTCGCTTTCCAACCCCCAAATAATTTGAACAAGATAAACATGGTTGGGATGACCATTGAATGGAGGGGGCGGGGCTGCATGGGATATTCCATTCACTTTTAGAGGGGGGTTTGGACACTGTAAAATACCATTTAAATTTTTTAGCAAGAATACCGCATATTTTTAAATATGTTTATTTTTAACAAAGTGCGTTTATGCTGTAATTATAACCCTACAAACACCTTCCGTTTGTGGATTAAGGTGGTTTGTTTCTTTATACGTTGTACTTCCCCAACAGTTTATTTTGGTAAATTCCACTGTTGCTCGTGGGGGGGATATCATGATATGTTTATGAAACATGTAGTATCAGTTTTAATGAGAAAGTAAGTCATATATAAAACCACAGCCTGTATTCAAGTAACATCTACTTTTAACATTGATTTATGACAAAAGTTTTGTTTAGCATTTATCTTGTTTGTTTCCAACATATTTTCCCCCACCACCGTTCTTTCTTTCAGTGTTCCGCCAGGATACTGAGGACAGCAATGATTTGAATTTTTGTTTTTGTAATTGTATGTTTCAAAATGTCTTTATGGTTTGGCAAAACAAGATATTGATTATATTTGTAGATGTTATTTTTACGTTTTAAAAACTTTAAACGATATGTTATTTTATTTATCCTTTTTTCAAATTATTTCAAATTTGTCCGGGTGCGGGACTTGTGTATTATTGTGATTGACGTGGGACTACAGGGAAGGGGGGAGGGTCTTAACTGAGCACGTGTACTGCACGAAGCAGATGAACTCTCATCAGATGGGTTTATGCAGTTTTAGATGACACACTTCGGAAACGTTAGGCTTTTCAAGAATAGCTCAAAAACACCTTGCTTTTCTGGTTTTAAAATGCTCGTGATCCGAACGGGAAATGCAGGTTTCAGTGCAATTCACAATGTAGACTTTTTAAAAGTTGACTTACATCTGTATTTTCAATAAAATGCACAGCACTTTTAAACGTATAATACTTTTCATTGTTCTGCAATTGAAATTTGATTTGAGTGTTACTGGAACGTCAATATAAACTGACCCTATGCACGTGGCTTAGACCTGATAATACGAATTATTGATAATACTTTTTTTTTTTACTGATCCCTTGAAATTCATATTAACAAGAATTGGCTACATATGCATGACACAAAATGTTTAAATGATTACAAATTTATTTTTTTAAGGACATTTCAGACAAGCTGTGTAGAAAGAAAAGTGCAGACACTTGAATAATGCTTTTTTTCTATGTTATTATACTTGGATATGTATATCACCATACTGAGATAGTTCATAGGTACTGTTCCATGGAAAGTCAACCACATTCAAGTTATATCGGTGTTTTAGTGTGTTGTGAGTCCTGCTTGGCTCTATAAATAAATGAATAAGCCTATTGGATGAATACGCATTGAGCCGCAAGACCAAAGCTGCTGTACGACCATTATTTACAACACTGCAACAGAGCAGAGTGAAATGAGAATAGGGGAAACATGTGAGTAAAATACCCATTCTGGTCATCATTACTTATAAATGGGGATGGGGATATATATATATATATATATATATATATATATATATATATATATATGTGTGTGTGTGTGTGTGTGTGTGTGTGTGCACAGGCAGGTTAGAAATGGCACTGGGCTTTTAGGAGAATGAAAGCTCATGATTTGGTGAGGCACAAACCAATGATAATGAGACATATAGCTTCACAGCCCTTATCCCCTAGTCCGAGGTTAGTGCTAATTGAGGTATGTGAAGCCCATTGTTAAAGCCAGGGCAACACAGCAGTTCCATTGTGCGTCATTCATTCTACATGCATTCATTTTACTTTGGTTTTAAAATGAACCCTTTAAGGTACACAAGCAACTGAGCGGTTTCTTCTTATATATTACATATATAAATACATTTGAGAGCAGCTCAATAATCACAAGGATGGCCAGATCCAACCTGACACTACATTTTAAACCCTGTTTCATGCACCTCATTGCAAAAATAAGAAAGTTAGCAGTTTTTATTTTTGTGGGACACATATGTCCCCTGTATCTTAAAGGGTTAAACTAGATTTGCTGTATATTCTGTAGCAGAACAAATGGTGATTTGTGCTGATGTTTTTTTTTTTTTTTCTTCCATGTCTCTGTGTGGCAGTCCAGTATATCTTAGATCAGGTTAAAAAAAAAAAAAAGTTTCAGAAAAATGAACATACTGACACTCTAATGCTATTTCTGGCTTGTTGCTACAGGTCAATGACAGAAATGTCCACATTTTTTAGTTATAAAATGAAAATAAAACAATAAAGCCAGTAATAAAGAATGTAAACAAGGATGTTCCAGTAAGTAACGAGTTTATTTTATAAAACATATATAATGTTTTCTATCCCAATTTACATTAGAGAACTGCTAGCTCAAACTGTTAGCTCTCATTTTGAATTTACAGCCACGATGAGGTAAGTATTACACATACTTTGTAAGGTAGTTCCCAGAGTGAAACGATACGGAACCCCTAAAGGGATATGATGTGAATTAAACAAAAGGTTAGTAACTGGTGAGCACGAGCTAATGCTACTTGTAAGAGATTGTGATAGCCTCATGTGATTTCTCTCAGTCTTTGCAATACTGCCATTCTGGGAGATTCTTGTAACCGGGTGAAATGTTCCAGACAGTAAGAGAATACAATTGGGTGCAGTACATAATTTATTTAGGTTAAAATAGCATGTCTAATAACATACCAGTTTTGCATAGTTGTTATGCCAGGAGAAGGAAAACATGACGAGTGTCTCCTAACCTATCCACGAGAACACCAGGTGTCTGCTGCAGTCAAGATACTGTGTCGTGCTCACGTGATACTAAACTTTGTTTGTTCTAACATGCATATGATGCACGAGAGGATCAGACAGGCACCTGCTCAGGGATCGATTTATTGAGGTATGAAGTTAGCTCCATCACAAAACAATATTCCCACATCCGGTTTAAATACAATAAATGTAAAGTCTTACACAAAAGAAAATCACTTTTTCTCAATAAGAGTTCGATTCCAATTTCTTTCCTTTTCCAAAAGCTCTCTGACATAATTGCATTACATAAGTATGCTCTACATATGGCAGGTAGTTAGATTTTTTTTTTTGGTCCAACCCCTGTATGTATTACTGTTAAGCAATCTCTAATGTTATATGAACAGAACGTTTGGAAATGTTATTTTATTGACCTGTTTTCTTCCAAAACATAACTTTTTCTTCAATACAAGTGCCACCAGAAAAGGAAATTAATTAACACATTGCATTTTCATTCAATAAAATAGATACTTAATCTCCCAAACGGAATACTTCTCATTATTAGGCACTGGAATCTTTTAGTTGCTTAGATAGATAGATAGATAGATAGATAGATAGATAGATAGATAGATAGATAGATTCAATTAAAATACATTGTGAATGCGGTTGAATTTAATTTACACTTTGTAACATGCAATTATATAAATTAATTAGTGCAGTAGAGTTTATCTCGTTTAAGTGTGTCGAAATTCAGTCAGGAACTGGGCAAAAGAGGGATCAAGTTCTGTTTTATTATTATTATTTCAAACTGTCACTTTAAGTCATGTTATTTATGCTCTGGAGCTCCCCCTGCAGTTCAGTCTTTGGTCCTACAATATAATTTGTTTCAGCATAGTAGTCCTCAATCAGGTTAGTATCCTGGTAACAACGTCTTTGCACGCTGAAGCACAGCTCATGAAATGACCAAAAATCTTTATCGATATAATCTGAATAGTTTTGGAATGATTTGATATCCTCTAGATTTTTAAACACTCAAAGCAGTGGCAGAGCATAATGCCATCGCTCTTTAAATCTTTCATCCCACCGTATGTATGTTGTATTACTGATGTTAATAAAGGGAATCAATACACCTAGTGGGGAGTCCTAGCATGATTAAAATAGAGTTAAAAGTCATTCCCATTAGAGGCTCGATTATCTACTTAACTTAGGGGCACAGGTTCAAAGCATGTTCTCTAGTCTTAAATTAGCTTAGAAAGGAGAAAAACACATATGTCTGTATTCGGTTCATTGATTTCTTGAGGATTATATACCTGAATCCATGTGCTGTGTGCTAACAGCTGCATCAAATCTTATTTGCAACCGATCTCCGGATTTAGTTACCACAATAGAAGTAAATAGTAAAACGAAAGAATACATTCAGATAATGTCTGAGAGATTCAAACAGCCACTTTTCCAAAAAGGTGAGTCTCTAAAGACTAAAGCAGAAATGTCTCTAATGCTGGCAAGCACAAGCATGTGGCTCCAGTGAACTAGGCTGGGAAATTCAAAACAAATCCAGTGTAGGCTTACATTCTTATAAAGGTGTCCAATTATTGGGTCCACTAATACACGACATCATCAAAACAGTTTCAGTCTCCATGGTGACCTACCTAGCAACTGAAACTGGGTCCGAATAGTACATCTGCTTTGCTAATACGTTATTGTTAAATTGGGTTAATACTGTTTAACATGGATGTAGCTAAAATAGATGTTGTCACTTTCATTCACTATATTGATCTCAAATGTGCAGTTTGGAGAGATACACACGTTATACTGAGCATGTCATTTTAAAACAGGATATCTGGTTAAAGAAATCTCTGTTTACAAGCCATGCTTTCAGCTAGTGTTGCACTGCCTTGTCCATGTTGCTGGAGAATGCAATTGTCTCCTCCCTACAACACTTTGCCTATTGACTGCCATGTGTTCAGCCAGTAACATGTTTTGACCCAGAAGATACTGCTGTGGAGAAATGACTCAAGAAGTGTTACGCATGGAAATCAAACTTTTCTTTAAAACCTAGTTTAACCTAGCTTGTTGGTAATGGTAACCCTTTAGTTTTACTTTATGTAGATTTATGTTACCAATAACGTATTATATAATAAAGCCAAGTGTTTTGTTCAAGATTTCACTGGGTTTTACGTGGACTGAGTGCAACTCATTGAGTCTCGAATGGGGTTGCTAAGAGCCAGCCGGAGATCATGGTAAAATTGGCTGTGAATTAACTTAAAAAATGTACTATAACTCCCCTACCAGCAGATGTCACTGTTTGACAGGTAAGAAACAATAAGAATAATTCAAGGCAATTCTCCATGGCACAATGTCACTTCTGGATGCTACAAGCATTCAAATGAAAATATTGACCTACTTGGAGACTTTCTGAGGCCAAAAAAATAAATACATTTTGTCAATTCTTTTCTTATTTTCTTTTCAAGGTTAACCATGGCGCATTTTGTTCTCTTATAAATTCAATATTTAACAAGGTTCAAGGACGTAACACTTGCTCATGACTCATTTGTCTGTTTGCTGTTTGAAAATGTTATTCTCTATGGTTTCTATGACAACACAAAGGACAACCGTCATTACTTCAAAAACAAGACAGATTAACAGAGAATTGTTGTTCAAATGTTACAGAGGTTTTGTTTTTTTAATTAGGAAAAGCTATCTTTAGAGATGTGAAACGCCAACCCTGACACGTGCATCTTAATGAAAGCAAATAAAGAGTTCATTAATGAAGGGTAAAATAAAATAGACTTGCAATGAAAAACCCAGCTGTCAAAACAAACTTGTCAAATGGAACCATGGAATAAAGGAATGCTTTTTAGTCCTGGCACTTAGGATTCTCCAGACAAGCTCAAAGCCAGGGAATGACAGATTTAGAGAACAAGGAAACTACAGACCCCAGAACATAAGAACATAAGACATGTAGAAAATGAGAGGAGGCCATTTGGCCCATCAGGGCTTGTCCGAGAAGCTGGTTGATAACCTCTCAGAATGACAGCAAACACCATACATTGTACAGTAAACTTACAAAAGAAATGAATATGACATGCTTACTCTTTGCTAACACAATAGTTTATGTTTAATAAAGGTGACATATTTCAAATATCTCACATGTACAAACTGCTGTATAGCAGGATGCATGCTACAGATACTTTTTTATACTAGTTTTGCATGTTTTTTTTTTTTTTTAATCTTACATATTATAAACTGGATATGTACTGAAGGGTTTGGAATCTGGTTTTGCTTGTTTTTGTATTTTCATTACCATGGTTGCCAATATTAAGTCATCATACCAGCATACAATGATGCAATTGTACTTAATGACATAAGCATCTATAAATATACAGCATTACATTTGATATATTGTTTCATTTCTTGATTGTGGGCTAATAAAACTACATCTTCATCTCATAATGCTTGGTTTAGCATGGGTATACTTACTTCAGTTTCTCTTTTTAGATACCTATGTGAAACGTACTATACTATATATAGCACTGTGAAACATCTGTTAATGTTGGGGTCATGTACTAATTGACACAATAATCAGTATTTCCCTTGTAATGCCAACATTAAGCAAGGAATCACGACTACATATCAGGCATTCAGTAGGCTGTCAATGCGGGCAATATTTTCAATTAATTAATAAGTGAGTGTAGTTACTATATGTATAGTAACTACACTCACTTATTTCTATTTAAATCTATTATTGTGCTTGCAATGTCATTTACTACATAGTTAATGATGTCATGATCTTCTATTCCTTTCTATTTAAACCATTTTTGCAGCATGGTTTAAGATATTGAGTCTAGCTATCCATTTATTTTCTTTTATTCTTCTACATTGTATATTATCTAATTGTATTGTTTCTAAAACTATAAATTGTAAGTCATTCATTTTATGTTCATTTTTTGTAAAGAGCTGAACTATTTTATTTCTTATGTTTGATAGGTGATTCTGTACTCTTTTATATAATACTGTATCTGTATATATTACAATAAGTCATTTTTATGATGACCTAAAAATGGTAATACCATATCCTCAATCATTTATATAAAAATAAGAAAAATGTTGTCACTGTGGAAAGCCGATGGGCGTGTTACCCTGCCTCATCATAAAATGACTAACTGAACTTTAAAACACCCTATGCGCATTGTGTCGAAATAAGTAATGGTTTTTTGATTTTAACTGATGTCAAGGGTCAATTTAAGACCAGCAAACGGCACATAATTTCACTCACGACCCACACCTGTTTCGTGCTATCGTACATTTTTACATTTTTTGTTTGGCCCCAGAATTACTGTGGAAGCCTGGGAAATAATATTTCATTACTGCCCTTCTCATCATTTATTGTGTCTCTACAAAAACTGCCAGAACACCAAAATCAATTTTGATAGCAAAAGCTGCATGGGAGAACTCAGGAGAGCAGTTGCATTTCTCCAGCAGTTACATGGAATTAAGTTTGAAGTGTTAGCACAGTCAGTCTCATACTTTTAAAAATCTCTGTTTAGCAGTTGCCTTAAATTAACTGTTCTGAGAGTTCGGTGACTAGCGCTCAGTACAAACCCTCAGCCAGTTGCTGGGTTGAGATGGCACTCCATCTTCAGTATGCCGACTTCATCGTAAAGATCAACTTGGCATAATAATGTCTTCCCCTAACTGCAGCAATTCCCCACACAAGCAGGAGACCTGAAGGTTCAGTGGGTGTCCTCTGATCCCACGACCAAGCCAGCTTCCTGTTTTACACCCAGGAACTCGAGTGTGGATGTCAGCATGCTATTGACCTCTGGAGGACTAGGCTAGTCCTGTGGGTGTCTGCTTTTGAGCTCACTGGGTGCCTGGCTAGCAGGGTTTGCTGTAGCGTGGTGAGGAGAAACAGTCCCTGACGGTTTTGCCTCCCTAACCCATGGATGCGCCAGCCACCACGATGCTCCCTTCGGAATCCCCAGCAAAGACCGACAACTTCGCTCAGCCAGGATGTGAACTTGAGCTGTATGACTGACCCTGCCCACCATGCAGTTATCTCAGGGGACAAGTTATTGAATGCAATCTAAAATGTGATGACTGAAAAGCATGCAAAGTATAGCTAAACAAGAAGAACAATAGTAAATTGCTCTTTAAGATCGACTTAAGAAAAGTTTGGAAAAAAAATGGATTAAACAACCCCAGAATAGAAGATCTATTTCTGCCGTGCATCACATCTTTTAAAGGTAAAACTATCCAAAAATCTGAACTATGCATCTTAAAAAATGTATATATATATTGTCAGATATCGCACATACTCTTTATTTATATATATATATATATATATATATATATATATATATATATATACAGACGTGCTCAAATTTGTTGGTACCCTTACAGCTCATTGAAATAATGCTTCATTCCTCCTGAAAAGTGATGAAATTAAAAGCTATTTTATCATGTATACTTGCATGCCTTTGCTATGTCATAGAATAAAGCAAAGAAGCTGTGAAAAGAGATGAATTATTGCTTATTCTACAAACATATTCTAAAATGGCCTGGACACATTTGTTGGTACCCCTTAGAAAAGATAATAAATAATTTGATTATAGTGATATTTCAAACTATTTAGTTTCTTTAATTAGTATCACACATGTCTCCAATCTTGTAGTCAGTCATTCAGCCCATTTAAATTGAGAAAAGTAGTCACTGTGCTGTTTGGTATCATTGTGTGCACCACACTGAACATGGACCAGAGAAAGCAAAGGAGAGAGTTGTCTGAGGAGATCAGAAAGAAAATAATAGACAAGCATGGTAAAGGCAAAGGCTACAAGACCATCTCCAAGCAGCTTGATGTTCCTGTGACAACAGTTGCAAATATTATTAAGAAGTTTAAGGTCCATGGAACTGTAGCCAACCTCCCTGGATGCGGCCGCAAGAGGAAAATCGACCCCAGATTGAACAGAAGGATAGTGCGAATGGTAGAAAAAGAACCAAGGATAACTGCCAAAGAGATACAAGCTGAACTCCAAGGTGAAGGTACGTCAGTTTCTGATCGCACCATCCGTCGCTTTTTGAGCGAAAGTGGGCTCCATGGAAGAAGACCCAGGAGCACTCCACTTTTGAAAGAAAAACATAAAAAAGCCAGACTGGAATTTGCTAAAATGCATATTGACAAGCCACAATCCTTCTGGGAGAATGTCTTTTGGACAGATGAGTCAAAACTGGAGCTTTTTGGCAAGTCACATCAGCTCTATGTTCACAGATGAAAAAATGAAGCTTTCAAAGAAAAGAACACCATACCTACAGTGAAACATGGAGGAGGCTCGGTTACGTTTTGGGGCTGCTTTGCTGCGCCTGGCACAGGGTGCCTTGAATCTGTGCAGGGCACAATGAAATCTCAAGACTATCAAGGCATTCTGGAGCGAAACGTACTGCCCAGTGTCAGAAAGCTCTGTCTCAGTCGCAGGTCATGGGTCCTCCAACAGGATAATGACCCAAAACACACAGCTAAAAGCACCCAAGAATGGATAAGAACAAAACATTGGACTATTCTGAAGTGGCCTTCTATGAGTCCTGATCTGAATCATTGTGTAGTTACTTCCAATCCCAAGTAAAAATCAGTCTGGCCGTTTCCAGTGCCTTTACAGGTTTAACAGCATTAATATTTCAATACAGTAATACGAATATAGTTATTATATATTTAGCTCTTAGGCTATAAAATGCAAAAAGCTAAAAAACGCCTACCGCTAAATTCTAGAACATTAGAACATTATATATATATATATATATATATATATATATATATATATATATATATATATATATATATATAATGTTCTAATGTTCTAGAATTTAATTTAGCGGTAGGCGTTTTTTAGCTTTTTGCATTTTATAGCCTAAGAGCTAAATATATAATAACCATATATATATGGAAATGTTGGATATATTGAAAAATAAGAACTGTCTTCAAAAGGCTGAGACTTGTGAATACGACCAAACAGCAATCAGTTTTTCTGAGATCTTCAGAGCATGGACCACACAACTTGTAGTTAGCAAGTCGCGCTATACTTGACTGGGGTTTTACCTTGGTTTTTATTGGATTTTTCCCTCCATTGAATACATCAGGAGTCCCAATTAAATCTGATCATCAATCTGCCTTGACAGTTCCTATCTTTGAGTTAATTATATTTTCTAGAAGGATCCCATCAACTCTGTTTTCAAAAATGAACTGAATGTGAGCTCATGGTTCACTATCTTCCACCCCTCCTTTCCCTAAAAATGAGGTGAACTGGAGTCCACAGGGTCCTTACTACCAAATACAATACAAGTATATGTGTATATATGAGAGATGTTTTTAATATGTAACACCAGATCTATTTAAGATATTAAACTGGGTAAAAAAATATATATTCAAGGTTGGCAAATCCCGCTTTTAAGAGCCAATTCCGAATCCTGCTTTGAGGTGTCAAATACCAAGTTTTATTTTTTGAAGGTCTAATGCCCTTCCAAAATTCTACTGTGTGTCTGAGACAAACATTTAATTCTTTCACTTTTAAATTCTTCTGTTTCCCTGTAAATAAATATCTTTATTTCTTACTGCAGTAAAACCTTTATATAAACTAAACAGGTGTATTCTTTGGTTTAATTGATAATGATATGTCTTAAAGACTTTTTGGATAGTTGGAGAAACTGAACTAATTCTCAAATTGATTAAATTAAATGAACATTATCGCAAATGTGTGTTAACAATATGTTTGCAATATTGTCAGTGCCATGCTTCTGTTATAATAAACTTTGTCTATGTTCTTGCAACAGTTCATCTTTATTATTATTATTTATTTCTTAGCAGACACCCTTATCCAGGGCAACTTACAATTGTTACAAGATATCACATTATATTTTTTACATACAATTACATTATTTTTTACATACAATTACCCATTTATACAGTTGGGTTTTTACTGGAGCAATCTAGGTAAAGTACCTTGCTCAAGGGTACAGCAGCAGTGTCCCCCACCTGGGATTGAACCCACGACCCTCCGGTCAAGAGTCCAGAGCCCTAACCACTACTCCACACTGCTGCCCTAATGGCATTATAAGATGTATTTCTCATTGTTACTTCAGTATAACAGTTGCTCTTAGAAATTTTAATATTATTTTACTTCATTGATAAATCTTTCAAGATTTTAATGGAAGGTCCAGTTATTTATATCTAAATACAGGCTAGCATTAATATACCAGAATGCCATAGTGCTACAGTGACTGAACTAAGTCTGACCTTCTTCACCGTTCATACAAAATCCAGTCAAAGCAGGTTTTAAGACAACCTTTGCTTTTTGCCAATTTTAGGGTTGATTAATATGAAACACTATTGTAAGCATTTTCCAATACTCATTATTTCAAACCAATATCTAACTTAACGTATTAACACGTCCTACACTTTCCATTTCCATCTCTTCCTGCCAGGTTCTAATTCATTTCTGTTATAGATAGAAAATGATTATTGTAAGATCAACTCCTATCTTCTGTCATCCGAAAGGTATTTCCGTTCATTAATATAAACGAGATCGCTCATTATAGAGAGGAGCTTGGCTGTTTAAATGCTGACCATCAAAAAATCCCAGCCAAAACCAATGAGTCATTTTCAACACTGCTTTTACTACAAGCAGGTGAGAACGAGGTTACAACATCAGCTGTATTCCTTCAGCAAGTTTACTGTTAGAGTTACCGTTTATACTTGAAATGATTTTATAACATGTAGTTCTAATTCAGTTATGTCAATGTAGAAATCTCTTATAAACTGCAATTCTATTTTACTTCACTGATAAACACAGAAGGCAAGAGGTTAATTTTTAATTAGCAGCAACTGTAACCTTGAATATTAAAACTTAGGACTGCTCACAGGTGTGGGTGACAGTCTTTAAAAGCCTGATACCTGCAAAAACTTCAAACTTGTTAGCTGGGCTCCCATCTACATTCTCATTCCCATCGTCAGTGGGCAAAAACATTTTAACTGAATCTGGGTCCATCAAAGATCTGCACACCCTTGCAACCGAGGCCTTCCATGCAAAAGGATCTAATGACTTATAGACGTGCCAGAACCGTCTGTGACCATATATATATATATATATATATATATATATATATATATATATATATATATATATATATATATTAGCTCAAAGAGCCAGCTGCCTAACGTTTCGATATGTTGTACATATCTTTCTCAAGGGAGCATGTATATGAACCAAAAAAAAACACATTGTCCCCAGTGCAGTGCCACTGAATCCTGTGGAAATGACATTCACTGGTCATAATAATTATGCTATGAGTCCAGTACTACATGTAACACCTCCCCTGCACAGGGGCACAGAACATATTCTAACATACCTTCAGGTTCTTTTAATTCAGACAACAGATCTAAAATAGCAGGAACAAGGCAGCCAAGAAAACCCACACAAATAAATTGCTTGACAATCATTCCATTCACCTGTAAATAGGTAGCGGGACTTCGAAAGGGTAACAGCAAGGTTCATATTAATTGAGATCCTGTATTTAGCAAAGTGCAAAGTGCAATAATGCTGCTATCCAGTGAATAGAGGGAATATACATGTTCATAACACAGTAAAAACAATAATAAAAAAACAAAATACAGCGGTCTAAAAATCTAAATCACACACAATGTCCATACAGGGGAGGGAACACAGAGAGAGAGAGAGAGAGAGAGAGAGAGAGAGAGAGAGAGAGAGAGAGAGAGAGAGAGAGAGAGAGAGAGAGAGAGAGAGAGAAACCAGCAGCACAATGTATTTGGTGTCCGCGGATTGGAGGAGCAGATGTGCACGTTGACCAAGGTGTCATGGGTGACGTTGTAAAAAGGGGACGTAGCGATGTGATCTGTTCCTTTGTGAATGGTTACATTAAATGAGAACCTGAAACATGAGCGTTTTGTTTGTTTTTATTTGTCATTAATAATACTGTTTGTAATTATTTGGACGGCTGACACGATCCGGAGCTGTCGCCAAAGGCCAGCACTAAACCCGGATCAACAACACAGCACTTTTGTTGTCACTAAAGAACTATATTCACCACGAGCACTAGAGCACGCACTGTGAACTGGTGTTTGTGTTTGTGTATGTGTGTTACGCGTGGGTCAACTGAAACGGGATTGTTATTATTTCGGGGCAAACCCGCAGATTATAAATAAGCAATACATGCCACTGTATTGCTTCATTAACATTGTTATTGTTTACTGCTGTTAGCCATCAGGCATTGGATTATACAATTAAACCTTCATTGCACCTGGATTATCATTGTTTGTCTGATTATTGATCACCTGCACACTGTTAACTACTTTGCCACAACACTCATGGCACTGAATTGTGTAGGATTAATGTTTATCTGCAGTTACCATAGCAGCGGACATGAGTTTGTATGCTGTACTACTGGAGGGGGAAGTGGATTCTTAAGAACCCATCTTAGCAATTGTTATTTGACTGAGGTCAATGGTTTCATGTGCATTCAATAACCATGTATAGCACAGAAAGCATATTCACTTCAAGGCTTCTGCATTGTCAGTGTCTGTCAATGAAGCCGGCTTAGCTTAACTCTGTATTCTGTTACTGTATAGATTGTGTACATGTGGGCTTGTTTACCATCCAAATCGATACCTCACGGATCTCACTTTGAGAGGAAAGACAGAAAGACAGCCTGCAAGAGCTTGATTTCTGAATGTAACCATGTTGATAAGATGGCAATGTCCTTTTGGTGTATCCCATAGGAGACAATACTTTGCCAGCCTCTGCAGTATATTGAGTTTACAATCCAGCCTCAAAAGTCAACGTTGTCATAACCAAGACAGTATATGTTGCCAGCCTGATTGACAATTATGGATTTAGTAAAAGGAATGGCATCTAGATACATCATAATAACTTTTCTTGCTGGGCATTACAAAATTGAATTGAGAAGTTAAACTGAGAATAGATTGGAAATCGGCTAAGATACATTTTGCTTGGAGAGATGTCAATGTATAATGTTATTGCTAATATAAAAAATGATACATTGTACATATTTCTGTGCTTGAGGTTCTCATATTTTTAGAATTTTGTGAAAATACAGTATGTGTCTTAATCTCTCACTAGGTGTAAGACAGCATATGTGTAGATACAATATAACTGGACTGGAATCAGCAAATATCTCAACAGAAAAAAACAAACCTGTTAAATAAATATATGGAAGAGTCTACTGAAGGCTTTTTTCACAATGCTTCACCTTTGGGCTTTATTGAACAGCACAAGCCTTTAAATTAACCTCCAGAGTTCTTTATTTCAATGGTGGTAAATGCTGTTGTAAACAGTATATGGCCCTAGCGCCTGTTTACATTTTGCAAAGTTTATTTCTACAAAGTTTTCTTTTTGTACGCTATTATAAAACATGAGTTAAAATAAAATGCAACCTGTGACTCATATATATTTTAAAATACAGTGACATTTGAAACGACAGCTGAAATCAATTGTAACTCCTTGATGTTCATTATTTCAGTTCAAAGTCCTTGGTTTGTAAGTTGTTTGTTTCATACATCTACACCAGAAAACAAATGTTTGTCTAACTCCCAGAGAACAGGCTGTATTCCATCTGGGGTTTCTCATTCAATGTAATTTTGATTTCTGTTAATAAAAAAAGCAGATATAGCAGTGTTATAATAAAATGAATGATTAATCAGGCTTGTGTAAACAAATCTCAATGCAGTTCTAAATATGTATCACAGCTTTCTGAGATGCAAAAACTCATCATTTCTGCCTGTTCAATCTGAAATAATTCTGTCACAGATTTTAAAGCAGCCGTGAGCAACAATCATTTTTATTATAAAATAAAAGCAAATTAATGTAGTTATTCTGCCCATGGATTCCAGTTCCTTGTAGATGGTTGCTCTCAAAACCTGGTCAAGTAAGGTTTTAAAGGATCCCACAGTTTCAGCATCAACAACATGGCTAGGTAACCCATTCCACACTCTCACCACAGAGTGTGGAAATAAATAAACCTCTCCTACCCTGTCCTAAGTCTGTCTCCACCTTTTCCAGCTCTCCTTTGGTACTGGTTTCTATTCTTAAAGGTCTGACAACTCCTTTTAAGATTTGAAAGATGAGAAATAAGATATTTATTGAAACAAACTGAGCACAATGGCTGGTTAGTGATCCATTAATGTCACCAAACCTGATACTTGCAAAGGAATGACGATCAGTACTTTAAATACATTCTCTGATAATTCCTTGGTTATATATTTCCATGTCTTTATTTCAAGTATATTTTTCTATAGTATTGCAAACGCACCTAGAGTGAAAATAATGACCATTGCTTGTTTTTAAGACTTGCAGATTGGGTCAATGTGATGATTGCCCTGGAAGTGAATAGGAACCAGGAAGCAGAGGCAACTTTGTATGAGATATTTTACAAAGTTTCTTTTTGGAGCTACAATAAAACACAACACTTTAGTTTAGGCATCCCCTATAAGGGGTTGCACACTGTACAATCTACAAACATGTTATTAATAATGCTATTAACAGATTGTGAAACAACAACACAAATAGCAATCCACATTTATTTCTGTGACATAGTATAATAATATTATATATAATATTACATAATTCATATAATCATTTATAATAGATACTTAAACCTGTTTCAGTTATATCTGCATTTCAGAAGTACCGAGCAAAGATCCAAAGAGATAATGTAGCTAGTGGGTTGAATGCATTGGGTACAGGACCTGTTAATGTTTTGCTGAAATGCATCTTAAAGGTCTAGCAGTGCTTCAAGGTAGTGCAACTTGAAAAAGTGACAAGACTCACAACGGCATTACAATACTGTGCATAGTACTTTCTTTAATGGTTCAAAGTGAATGGAACCTTTACAATACAGTAATATGAATGTGCTGATATTTTACACACCCACATCACCTCAGATGAATCCTTCTTGATGCACAGTGCTGCAGATAGGCTTTGAATGAGCACCATTTCAGTGCTAGAGTAGAAATGCCATGTTCCTATTAGCTTGCTCTCTCTCTCTCTCTCTCTCTCTCTCTCTCTCTCTCTCTCTCTCTCTCTCTCTCTCTCACTCTCTCTCTCTCTCTCTCTCTCTCATTGTTTCTTGCAATGTCACCGTTCCCACAGCTACCTTACAAGTAAAAGGTTACAGCCTTTTTTCAGCAATGTCCTTTGCTTAGCAGAATGGAGTTAGATCCTTTCAATTCCCACGTTCTGTTCTAGAATTTCTTCGCATGTGGGCTCCACAAGTAGCAATTCATTTGAGTCTGGCCTTCAGGTTCAGAGAGTAGTGGGGATTGTTGTGTATAGTGATGTGAATTCATGTGTATATTAACCAAGCTACGCAGTGGGACATTCATTCAACAACCCATCGAGAGCTAAGCAAAACGGCTTTGTTTCACTTTCCTCCATTACACAGTAATGTCCATGAGCTGAACTAAAATGTAAATACATTTTGAAAATAGTCAAATATCACATCTTCAGGTGTTTATTTGATTAAACTAAGTTATGGCAAATCTAAATAACACAATCGTTATGAGATGCAAAACGTAACGAAGCAATTTCAATCCTCCTACATTAACTGCACATGATACAACTGCATACAGAAGCGCTTTAGAAGGGGGCGGGAAGATGTGGGTTGCTTCTCCAATTAAAACCCGTGCTCAGATCACCCGATCTACTAGTGGGAGTGCTGCGTTTCAGACAGACAGGAGTTTGTCATCTGAGGCAAAGCCTCCTCTGGTAAAAAAACAAACAAAAAAACTCTGGTCTCCTCCAATTAAAACCCGTGCTCAGATCGCGTGATCTGCCACTGCTAACATTGTGTTTAATGAGAGAAGGGAAGCTTGCCTCCCTTTGCAAAAATGTTGAGCTCTGCCTCCCTTGCCTCCTCTAAGGAGCCTCCACTAGAGCACACAGTCACGATAAAGAATCAAGAAGCGCAGTTAACATATTTAAAGCTGCAGTGTTAAAACCACATAATGAAAAAAAACACATTTGTAGGTAAAAACGCTCAAATAAAAGGCGCTACATTTAAGGAAATATATAAACATGTGAAATGTTCGGTCAACTAAAATAAAAGGCTTTACATAATCTCTGCAAGTAAGAAATTGCAGCGTCTAGTGTGAAAACACAACACGAAATAATAAATGAACATCCAAAGTATAATGTGCAATACAAAAAAATGGTGCCTGAGTTACAAGCTCTTGCAGTGTCTAAAAAAAAAATGAATAAAAAATATGGATTGTAAAGTAACAGGAAAGCCTGTAGAATCTGTATCATCTGATCCAAAACCACAGAACTTCTTCATATCTGAACCAAAGACAACCCTGAATGCACAGAGCAACCACTTCTAGGCACTTTTTCAGGTGAGCTGCGATATTTCCCCTCAGGCATTATTTGCGCATGGCTGTTAAAAAACGGAAATGAATGATGAAAATTAAATTTTCAGAGGTTGCGGTGGGGCGATCATTAAACTGGAGCGTTGACATGGCAGAATCCTGGGGTGGGGTGATCATTCAAACCAGGGCATTAATGCAGCAGAATCCTGAGGTGGGGCGATTTAATCCAGTATACAGCTATAGCTCTTTTAGTTTATTTTTCAAGAGAGAGATTTGATACCAAAAACATACTTCACCAATTTTAATAAATTGTCTTAATAATTTTTAATTCTGATGATAGGTCTATTTTTGAGCCTGTCTAAATGAGTTACCCTTGGCTGTTTCAACTCGATTGTTTGAAACTATATGAATAGGTGTGTAATTTGCTTTGATGTGTCAATGTCAATTGACATCAGAGTGTCTCTCTCTGTAATATTACATGCAATTCTTGTTTAGACATGTTGGATATTATCAGCATGGAATTGCTTCTGTCTCATGATAAATCCATGTTACTCATGAAGCATATTAACAAGTGAAGCTAAAATAAGCTCATCTTCATATTTTTAGAATTTTAAAACAAATTGTAAATTTGAACTGACTGAGGTACTGCAAGGTCAAGTAAATTAAATTTGCATATCTCTTACCAACTGCATCATTAAAAAAAAAAAATGTAAATATGTTTTATTTATTTTTTTTATTATTATTATTTTTTACATATGCAGATGCACCTAATTACACTAACCACTGAATTGATTGCAAATGTAACTGTCTTATTTATACCTGGTAGATGAAATACCGCAGTTAATGTGTTTATCATAACAACTGACACAACTTTGTAAATGCATTTAACAAATACATTTAGTAAATCATTGAAAAGAGATACACATTGAACCAATTATAAAGAGCCCTACACAAATCCAATCTAGTGCATGCATTAGGTGTAGACAAAAACAAAGCCCTTCACTGCAGTCTGCTATTACGTTTCATTTGTCCTCCTTTCAAATGCTGGCCAGAAAAATCAGTCAGTGCACATACCTGGAGTCATTGTGTGTCTGCTAGACCTTGGTCCCCATTCTCCAAGTATTAATATGTGCTGTTTAGAATGTAAGTAGCTGTAACGGCCATGTTAATAGATTTTTGTACGTATGATCCCCTTACATTCCATCATGTTTGAAATCATTTGGAGTGGTTCTGGGTTCGGTTTTACTTTACCTGGCTTTTAGATTGCCTGGATAACTTCCAGGCATAGAACAGACATCCTCATACCATTCAAACCATGTGACCTTTCAACTCCACCACCTCTCTTTCCGTGGGGAGTCAGGCAGTTTGTTTAATGCCTAGAGCATTTAGAATTATCCAGCTCGCAGCCATTTTGTCTTTTGAGAAATGAAGGCTGGTTTGTGATTAAGTTGGTATCTTAGGGTCTACACCTGTAACAATTTGTTTCATAACCAAATTAAAGTCTCGTTCAGATCGTACTATCTTACTTGAATTCTGTTTCCCTGGTGAAGAATCCAGGTAAACATACTGTATTTACTACATCTAAAGACACCGCCATGAATAAGTGCCACTTGCTTCTATTTTACAGACTTGAGGCATTGTATTGTCAAATATAATAAACAACAAACTAGATTATTTCCTGAAAGCAACATTTGACAGTTAAATAATTGGTTTTGGCAAGGTTTCGGAGGAAAAAAGAAATCAAACTGAATCTATGCATTCTTTAATTAAAATGGTCTGTTCTTATTCATTCTTATAACTATCTGTACAATTCATTAAGCACGTATTTAAGGAACAATAAACCCATTCCTGTCAGTAATGATAATCAGACTGCGCTTGTTGTCATAAATCTATTTAAAAGCTTTTGGCTACATATTGTGTGTTCTGAATTGATAATAGTTGTTAAAAATAAATTGGGTTTTGACTGCTTGACAATGAATTTTTAGTCTTTGTGCGTTCCATCATCTTTGGTACAATGATGTTTACAGATTTCTTTGCATACCAGCACTTCCGAATTTGACATTTTGGATTTTAAATGGCACATTTCCCACTTCAAGTCAATATGCTCTCTGTCCTTGAAAAGTGCTCCTGTACAGGAAGTTTGCATTCCATAGAGTGTGTCTAAGATGTTAAACAGTTTGTATGGCCATTTTAATCAACATTCTGGCTGTGGGGTTTATTAGTTTTAAAAGACCATGTATCATCATTCTAGCTGTGTGGTTTTTCAGTTTTAAAATACCATTTAAAGAGGTTGGTACAGATCTGACAAATATATGAACTAATGTGTTATTGTTGTTTAGAATCACTTTGGATATTGTTTTCTGTTTCGTTCATCAGTTCCTGGTGGCTTTTTAATGCCCTTCTTCATTGATTTCTGAAATGGCACAGCTGCTAGTGGTCGCTATTGCTGTGATGACTTATGATACTGTAAATATACAGATATTAATAGTTTAAGAAATATTAGAAACCTCACATCTTTCTTTCACCAATCAGGATGTACCGTAGGAGGGCACTACCCCACAGTGATGACTGCGGAACCTTCAGATAGAACATTGAGCTTTAAAAAAAGCAAACAGAATGAAAACAATACCTGCAGATTTTGAGACTTTCCAATCGCAATAAAAACTCATTACCCTTATAACTGACCTTGTCTGTATGCCTTACTTACAGTCCATTACCAGCCTGTAATGCACTCTAATCAGAGTTCTATTGCCAAAAAAACAGCTGGTATGCCATATTCCATTAAGATCAGCTTAACCCTTTTTACAACACTCTAAAAAGGCCACCAAATGGAAATGTACGAGTCCTGAGCCATGACTGAGCTGCTGCTTTAAGGCTGGAACACCTTCTATCTAGCTTCCTATACAATAGGGCTCATTTTCTTCTTCTGAGTATTGTATGTGGGAAGAGGGGTCAAAATGTCAATGGCACAAGAAGAACATTTTGTACTTTGGAGTAAGATAAATGGAAAAACTTCCCCTCACACAGAAATGATTAGGACAAAAAATTCTTCATCTGCTCTTCAAGGTAATGGCTCTGAGCTGTTTACTGTCCTTATTTGAAAAGAAATGTTCTGAAAATGCTTTTTTTTCTTTAATGTTAATAGGCATCCACTAATATATTTAATTAATAAGGGCACAGTCTGTCTTAGATTTCACAGTCAGATAACCCAACATGTACTCGAGTATGGAAATGGCACGAATTGTGTAGTAGATGGCTTGTTGCTGTTTTTGTAATATTAACAATTACATTTTCATTTGAAAAGAAAGGTACAAATTGCAGTCTGTAATCATTTAACACAAACTGTGTCTAATCAAACACATTTTGGGCCAAATTACTCAGCTTTTCCTGCAATGCAAATGATCATTCCATTTTATGATTTACTTTTGTGATAATATCTAGTAGTTTTAAGAGTACCAGCTTGTGCATTGTTTGTATGTAAGACCCGCGATGCTGGAGGATGCAAGTGACTTTTACAATGATAAGAGATAGCCCTGTGACATGTAAAGATATTACAAGTCTTTGAGAAGCAGTAAAAATCCACATGGAGTACCAGCCTCAAGGCTGACAGCCAGCTCGTAAAACACTGGCATGTCTAGAGAAAGGTCAGATCTAAACATAAGCAATCCCCATACAGGGGACAACAACATCTGTGACACTGACTCGCATTTTTCAAATGTATATCAAAACGTTAAACCTATTATGTGTGACATGGACTGCCGTTAATGACTAATATGACTTGATCCTTGTCATAAAACAATCCAGTTTCCTAAAGAGAACATTGGTTCAACCTTTCCTTCACCTGGTTCTGAGTTGAGACGACATCCTTTCTGTTTGCTTACACCCGACCCGGCAACACCTAGCCAATCGGTGTTCAAGCTGAATAAAACAGTTTATTATGTAGTGAAGCTACAACCTGTTACACAGTGAACAGGTATCATGAGTACTTCTGACAAATAACCCTTATAAATGTTTACCACAGGGAATTTGCAGGGTCATTTTGCCATCATTTCCCCATGGTAATACCTTTGGGCTTTGCAATTCGCTTTGCTTTATTACATACTGCTATGCTTTACTATAGGGAAAACCAGAGCACATGGGGTAGGAGGAGTTTAAATGTTGATGATCGTTTTAAAATATTCTAAAAAATCAAACAGTACATTATTATGATAGATGCTCTTGGAAATGCAAAAATTCATTTTGTTGAGATTTTTTCCTAGTTAAATAATAAATAAGAATTCTTCCTCTTGTATAAAAGAAGCAATATTACAAAACGAATAATGAATGTAATTATTACATGGGAGGTAGTAATAGTAAATTACATTAAAACAGTTAATCTAGATTTGATATCTAATCACAGCATTAAAATCCTGTACATTATCCTGCTATGAAGAGTGTTATGACATTTAGATTGTATTCACCTTTTTGACTGTCCTTTAAAAAATAGTCCATTAAACCAGAAAAGTGGATAGGTGCATAAGTAATCTCTACAGTCTGGCTTCCAGCCACATCACAGTACTGAAACTGCTCTGCTCTGGATTGTAAATGATCTCCTTCTTAATGCTGCTGCTGCTGCTCCCTCTGTGATTGTCCTCCTTGATCTAACACCTGCTTTTGACACCATAGATCATGGCATTCTTCTTGATTGCCTTCAGAAGCATGATGGGATCTCTGGAACCTGTCTCTCCTGGATGTCCTCTTACCTATCTGGAAGCATGCAGTCTGTTTTCTATGCTGGATGCAGTGGTGTTGCAAACCCAGTCACTTGTGGTGTCCCTCAAGGGTCTATTCTTGTGCCTCTTCTTTTCAACATCTACATGCTTCCCTTGGATCACCTCATCCGCCAACATAGCCTCATGTTTCACTCCTATGCTGATGACACCCAGCTCTACTTAAAAATCAACCCTGGATGTCCCTCTGCCATGGTACGGCTCTCGGCTTGTAGACTGATGCAACTCCCTCTATGGTGGTTTTCCGGCTTGTGCCATCAAGTGACTGCAGCTAGTTCAGAATGCCGCCACCAGGATACTTTCCAGATGTAAAAAACATGAACAAATCACCCCCCGTCTTGCCCAGCTGCCATGGCTACCTGTAAATTTCAGGATTACTTTCAAAACTCTCCTGCTCATCACAATGCCCTTCATCACACAGGTGCCGAGCACCTCCTCAACCTGCTGACCTGCTATGTCCCTGCCCACAAGCTGAGGTCCTCCAACTCTGGCCTTTGTTATCCCCAAGCAAAAGTGCCCCACACTTGGAGAACGTTCATTTAACTTTATGGTTCTGACTCTCTGGAACTCTCTCCCAGCTTTGGTGCATGATGCTCCCACCGTCACTCATTTTAAATCAACTCTCAAGACCCACTTGTTCTCTCTTGCTTTCCATGCTCTTTAAGCCTGATATCTGCTATTAGCTGCTGTGTTGTTGCTACTATATCATGTATTATGCATTTTTCACTATTTCATGTATTTTTTACTGTGTATCATGTATTATGCATTTCTCTGTGTTTAAAGTGTTATGCATTTTCTTGTTGTTACTGCATCTTGTAAAGCGCTTTGTAATAGTGGTCCACTATGAAAGGTGCTATATAAAATAAAAATGTATTAATTGATTGATTCACAGTTTAGCAGCAGAGAAATATTTTTTAGCAAGAAAGCTAACAACTGCAGCAAGAGATTCAACATATATACAACACTTACTTATTTATAAAAACGATACTTCAATTGGCCACCTTTCTGGTACTGTATGTACTGCATACATGAGGAACGTTTTGTCATTTTAAGAAGGAACTGATCGTCCTCGCAGACTTTAATATGATATTTCTGTGTACTTAATACAACAATTGACGATTTTAGAAGCTGCCCAAACTTTCTTCAGTGCAAGTTAGTATCTTGGAAAGTCATATGATCCCCTCACGGTTGCTGTGCATTTGTTTTTTTCAGCACCATGACACTGGACAGCTCCGCGTAAAGCACGGTAAGGTACCCACCTAACACAGCCATATCGATTCTAATACATTAAAGAATAACAGCACTCTAAGTAGTTCCAACTATACGAAGGTTAGCAATTAATAAATACATTATGTTCCATAGAACTGGCATTAGGCATTATGAATACAAGTAATGTCTGTACCCAGACCGTCAAGTCCACGCTAATCAAAACACGGTTTTACCTTTTTTCGTCTTATCATTAATTTAACAGTTCGTGGACTGTTGTGTGGCCACTTCTCTTGTTTCTGTTTAAACGCGGCCACTCTGTTTAGTTCACTAAAGGTCTTCATGTCTTGTGGTTCAATGGTTTTCGATTATTTGTTCGACCAGTTCCTTTTAAATGAGTATAATGATCTGACCAGGTATAATGAATACTTAATCCAATGACATTGTGCGAGGTTATAGTACTATTAAATATATTTGGGCGGGTCCATACTAATAAATACGGAATTAAATATGCTCTTGTTGTATGCTAAAAGATAACACATGAGTTTGATAAAAAGATCAATTTACAATATGTGTCATTACTGTTAAATATGTGTTGATGAGCTACAGTGGAAGTGTTCTGCGAGCATCACACAACACGTGCATTGCGGGTGATACATCTGCGCACCCGTATGACACCCATAGTGTAACGATGTTGTTAAATTCAATTGAAAGATGTAGGGCACGATCCTATATTCTGCTCAGTCGTATCTCGTTATTAGTTTAAATACATATTAAATGTACTGTCTACTAAATCATTTCGACATTTATAGACAAAGAGAAGGATATGTGACATTTAAATAGAAAGACGTAAAACAAACAAATACATTTCCGATGAACTTGCACAGCGAATAAAAATACTGCAGAGCCTCTGTGTGTGTGTGTGTGTGTGTGTGTGTGTGTGTGTGTGTGTGTGTGTGTGTGTGTGTGTGTGTGCGCGCGCGCGTGTGTGTGCGTGTCAGGGTATGCGAGATTATTCAGAGTATCAAGTATCAATCTTCCCTATTGGTTCAAGCTGTTCTGATGTGTTCCAGTGACACAACAGAATCCCTGTCAATAAAAAGACCAGGGACAGGCAATAGTATTCATGAGAAAGGAAAGATCCGTATCTCGGCATAACTTCACAGTCTAAGATGCATAAGGAGGCTTAATACAAGACCAGAGGAGATCTTCTACCAGATCAAACACAACTTCAGGCTCATCTCTTTGCAGTTGGAAAAGACTGATTAGAAACACCATATTCTAATAGTGTAAGGTAATATAGTTCATTTCTAATACAAGCATTTCATTATTACAGGTGTGCGTTTCTAATAAGGTATTGTTGGGTTTCTAAGTTATTTTTGTATTTTAATAACTATATTGGATTCTGTTTATATTGCGAAATTACTGCACGTTTTTTTCTACCCATTCCTTACTTTTATGCGTCTGTTTTAAATAATAATTGTATTTGTAATTAGTATAGGGATTGCTTTGATTTGATTATTGAAACTACCAAAAAGTGTATGATTTTTAAAATATATTTTAACCCGTATAAAAATCTTATAAAGGTAGCAAACCAGCATTTTTATAGTTAAAATGAACACTAATGAAATACTGGACGAAAAGAGTATTTTAAAAGGCTATAATGCAAGGTTCTGTGCGGTGTTTATTGTTCAGAACAGACACCTTGGAAGAAAGCCCACGATCATTAACACATATTTTAGTCGTGCTCATGAGCTGCTAATTGGGGTTATTCGCCTCTGCAGATATACGGTAGCGGTTTTAAAGCGACAGTTGTCTCAAGTTGTGTCGTACTACTGCGTATTGGCGATTAATAGGAGGCTGTATGGTCCAGTGGTTAAAGAAAAGGGGTTGTAACCAGGAGGTCCCCGGTTCAAATCCCACCTCAGCCACTGACTCATTGTGTGACCCTGAGCAAGTCACTTCACCTCCTTGTGCTCCGTCTTTCGGGTGAGACGTAATTGTAAATGACTCTGCAGCTGATGCATAGTTCACACACCCTAGTCTCTGTAAGTCGCCTTGGATAAAGGAGTCTGCTAAATAAACAAATAATAATAATATGTGAGGGCATCAACGTAGATTCCATAAATATGTTTATGCATACATATACACATACATATATCTCTATATAAATACATAATTTAACGTTACACAATGAGAAGCAAACCACTCGAGAGTGCTTATTATTATTATTAGTAGTAGCACTGTTCTTATTACGGTTCTGTGATATATTAGTTAATTTAAAACTAGAGGAAACGCGTTATTGAATTAATGAAGCACGCTGTTGAATTAGAGACACTTCCACACGTTATGCTTATATTGCACATGTATTGCACACCGTATAGTTGGCTACCCGAAACCGCACAGTAAATTAGCAGCGGCTGCAGCAGCATATTTTACAGGATTAATAATATGGGAGGCAAATCTGTTAGGGTGGGTAGATAAAATAAAATAAAAAACAGTGTAAGTGAAGGGAGGATTTGTGAAGGAATTAGTCTTTAAAAATATAGCTCCAAGTAAACATAATGTAGCCCACTATATTGACAGTTCGTACAGTATGGACAACAACGAAATAGTATTTATATATTAGTTGAAAAGTTAACCCACTGTGTATTATATAAAAAAGTTTTAATTGTGGCGTCACTTAAAGTTTTAATTCGCGTGTGACTGCCGTCACCATTTCTTTTACATTCCCTCCTTTTCATATTTCATAACTGTTCATTTAACTTGACACCATGGTAACGATCGTTTTACATCTGTTCAGTGGTGAATTATCAGAAAACCATATTCATTGATTTAAACAGTCCGTTCAAATGGATCATCAGCCAGTCGGTAGTCGCTAATGTGTCCGTGCTTTGTTGTTTCAGCTGTCAGAACACTGCGTACCCAGAGAGAATGGAGTGGCATGTCTTGGTGCTGGTTCTCTGTCTGAGTTTGCCGTCCTCAATCCAGGATGATTGCTCCTCACAGTGCTTAACGTGCGCTCAACAAACCCAGAATGAAGTCACGCAGATCAACAGTCTGGTAAGAGACAGTACTGAAGAACAAAACGCGTGTTATGTACCGTTAATACTTTTAAATGCTTTATTGTACAAGGATTCAGCTAAACGAACACAGAGCGCGCAGCTTTGAAGCAAGTGCAAAGGAAATATAAAAACAACGGTAACGATGTTAAAAGAATCAATTTACCAACACGAAGGGGCAGAGCATATTGTGAAAGAGTTATTGCTCCTGACAACTCGCTTTTTAAGGGTTGTTTAAAAACAAATAAATAAATACATAAATAAAACAAATAAAAACCTTTCGCCCGCTCCACGCCTCTGTCTCAGTTTCAGTACCATGGAGAGTAACTCATATTTTTACACCGCGCCGGTAAACCATTTGAAGGCGTAATCAGGAAATAATTCAATGGCCGTAAAAAGTAGTTACAGTTTTTAACATTAACCGCCATTTATCGAGTAAAGCTTGTTAAACTCTTACTAAAATATATTACTTTCTTATTTACACAAGAATTGTGTGTTTGATTCGTGGCCATACCTTCCTCTTGCATAGCTCGGTTTCAAAAGCCTTTTAGCTGAATATGAAAGGTCAGTTTGGAAGAAGTATGAATATTATGGAGAATATTACGAACCGCCAACAACTAGTCCTCCACCTACCTAAAAGGGTTCAGCGCTCAGTCGAGAAACAAATCAATCGTGATTTATGACATTTTAATTGAACTGCTTATAGTCAAAAAAACGAAGCTTTCCAGCTGTTTACAAATACTGGAGTTATTTATGGACTCAAAAATCAAAGCCCACCGCTCAAGTGATCTTCGTGAAGACTCATAATCTTCGTCAATACTCGAGTAAGACCTTATCATTTCAATGACCTCTGGAAAAGGCATTTCTAACTGTGGCAGAAATAGATAGATGATATTTTGCATGTTGTATTATTGAATTGGCAGTTTTGACATGCAATTTGCTTTGCAGGATAAAATAGCTAACTGTAGCCTCTTTAGTAGTTTGCCTTTAAGAAAAAGGCTGATGTTTAAATTGAATGTAGTAATAATAATAATAATAATCACTTTTAATTAATTTCTTTCCCCTCAGGTCTGCACTTTAGAATGCGAGGGGGCTTTATCGCCCTCCACTGAATTACAGAAATGTGAAAAGGTTCTTCAGATGTACTCTGCTGGACTGTTCGGCGTCAACGATAAAGCCGAAACCGAGAAGGAAGACCAACCAGGAGAATCGCCATTCACCAACCCAGTGAAGCGGTATGGGGGCTTCCTAAAGAAACTCGACAAGAGCAAATATTACAACAGCTCCCCTGCACAGAACTCGAACATCAAAAGTCTGCTCGCTAAGAAATACTTATATTTGTTAAGAAAGTTTGATGAAAGAGACATCCCGGATATGTTACAAGATACAAAAGTGCGGGGCGAGGCATCGGACAACGAGGAGGTGGTCTATGATGACGCCACCGCTGTAAACGAAGTCAAACGTTATGGAGGCTTCTTGCGTAAATTTGGACCCAAGAGAAGCCTCGAGTCAGGTGAAGAGAGCAGCGAAGAAGAGTTGCAAAAGAGATACGGAGGCTTCATGCGAAGAGTGAGGCCAAAACTCAAGTGGGACAACCAGAAGAGATATGGTGGTTTTCTGAGGCGCCATTTTAAAATTTCAGTTCGGTCAGACGAAGAACCCAGTTTATATTCTGATGAAGTTTATTATCTATAGATTGTTAGCGCCATCACTGTAACTTACTTAAGACTTCCAGTACAGATGCACTGAAATGTTCAAGGTTTTTATGCTTCTGCTTAAAAGAGCAGGTATTGTACACTACTTTATCTGCTTGTGACAGTATTATTTTAAGACGTGCATTAAGAATGAGACTCCAGTGACATTTTCATTGTATCTGTAAAAATGACAAGTGTAACAAATATGTTTGCAAAATATTATTTATTGTACATTAAGAAAAAAATGACAAATTCAGTGATGCTTGTTTAATAAAAATAAATGCAAGTACTTCTGTGTTCAAGTTGCAAAGACAACGTATGTGTGTCTGGTGTTTTTTCTTCTTTTTAGATCTGCATTTAAAGAACACTCCTTTGAAAATAGCACCTTACCACTTTGACATCTGAACCCGAATCACATTAACATAGACTTTAGGGATTCACGAAAAGAAGCTTAATGATTATGCAAAACATTAAGCCTTGAAAAAAAAACTTCCTATGTGTTCTATATCAAAAGACTTTCTTTTCTTCCACTTTGACGCTTACATATTACAATAATATTATCTATAGAACCGTATGAAAAATAGATCAAATTGACTGAGCATTAAACTTGTTGAATCCATGATCACAATGTTAACATATTTGTTATAGTACCTACCTAGATTTACACTCTATAACAAAACATACATATACACATTATATATAGTTAGTTCTATTTAGATTAGCGTTTCGTTAAATATGTATATATTGAGGACTTTGGGGTATTGCAGTAATACGGGCTTTGCCTTTAGACATTTACACTGTCGCATAATAAATACATTGACTGTGCCATACGTGTCTATCTAATAATAAATCAATAGATGTTTCCCGCTATAATCCTCATTCATACCTTAACCACGGCACGGCCCGTAGTAACTAACTAACTCCGGTACCTCCCTGGTGACGTGTTCTGTAATCTGAAAGCAATGAAGTTAAAATTCAAGAGGCGTGTGTTGAGAAGAACTGTCTGCGGCCGGGTCAGTGTCAGGCCCTGCTAAATTCTGGTGAACTAGTCACATATCTGATTAGGCACTAATTGAGAAAGCAGATTCCAATTAAATTCTTCCAGCACACGTTTGTTTGCACCCGAAAAAAATGCACGTGTTGAGTTGTATTCACAAAACTGTATAGCACACACTTTATTTCAAGACTGAATTTACTTTATAATTAAAATTCTGTTTTCTACATTTGAGTTTCTAAATACTCAAACACAGAGAAATGTTTACAGTGTTTAAGTAAAGCTTGGGTTAAAGCTTTGCTCCGTAGTGCTATACAAAGCGAATCAAACCGGATTAACTGCAGTAGACAAAGACAGAAACCATTCCTGAATATCTTATTAGCCGGTTATCTTTCAATGACAGTTGTGAAGATGTTTATTCAAAGCGGAGACCAGCTTAATCCCACTCAGGCTAGATTCAGACAATGAGCCTGTTATGAAGGCAGTTCGTTTATATCCAAGGACATTTTCAGCAGCAAAAGCCTGTTTTGCAGAATGATCACTAGTCAGAAACATCAGTTTCCAATGATTGTATAGTCTAATACGGTGGTTCCCAAACCGGTCCTGGGGACCCCCTGTGTCTGTTGGTTTTCATTTCAACTGAGCTCTCAGTTACTTAACTAGACCCTTAATTGAATTGATAATGTGCTGAATTAGACCTTTTTAATTGTTTTCTACTTCCCTATATAACCACCTACTGCTGCAGGTAATATCAGGAGCCTGACAGAGCGACAATGCGAAAGGAGGGAGGCAGTAAACAAACTGGAACGCAGTGATGTTTGTGATGAAAAAAGAATGCAAAGAAGCATACATTATAGAAGAATATAGTCATGAGTCACCCAGGGTTATACTTTTAGTTGAACATGAGATTGATTGACGCTGCTTGAAATATAATAGTACTGTAGCTCCCCCTTGTGGTGAAATTGGATAACAATTTAATTGACTCTGGAGAATCAAACTGAAATCATTTCAGGTACAATAGGGGTTTAGTTAAGCCTTTTGAGTCAATGCTGTTTTAAATGGGAGCTATAAAACTCAGATTTCTTTAAAAATATATATTCAGTTAAAAGTTTCTGCAGACTGTGTATGTGAGGGGAAATGATGCCTTTGAGGTAACAACACTGTTTGGAGTATGACCAGTTTGATCACACCTGTACTTTCTAATTAGGTTATGAGTTTTTTTAGATTAAACGACACCATCATTGAGACCATTCTTGAGAGTAATGACTTGATGCATTTGGTTCATCAGCTATTAAAAAGATTATTATTACAAAAGTAACATGTGTCAAGGAGGGTGAGAATTATATAGAACAGATGCTGAAACATGTTCAGATACTGACTAACCTGATAGTTCTATAATTCATTCAATTATTCCAAGTGAATAATAAGATATTTTTAAAAGCACATATGATGCTCTTTTGAATTTGCAATTATATTAAGAACCCTAAACTGTGGAATGAGAAGGCATGTCCTAAAATGTAGTTTTTATATAAATTAGACAATTTTATTGGAATGTTGCCAAGAATGGAGCAAGGATGTGGGCCAACAAAATTCAACACACTGTTTTATTAACCAATCTGATATTTATGTATACACAAAAAAATACAATACAAAAGTAAAATACAACATACAGCAGTTGAATTCCCTGCAGCATGTCTGTATTTGTCTCTCATACTGACTTCACATTCAAATGGCCTCACCTTATGGAACAGACATTTACCAATGATCAAATTTCAACACAAAAATCTACATACACAACGAAAAAAAAAAAAAAAGTTTTGGAAGAAAAAAATAATAATAATAAAATAATTGTGCAAAAATTACATAATAAAGTTTTACAGAATGTTGCTGTTTTTTTTTAAAGCTCATTTTGATTTATTCAATCCAGTTTGCTGTTTACAAAACCTTTGAAACTGTTTTACAGAAATTCTTGGTTTACAAAGCGCTGTTTAACTAAGAGAATGTTTATAAACTCTTCAGAAAACAGTCCTTAAAAACATCCTTAAAACTGTCCTTAAAGTTTTTTGAATAAGGTGCCATGGTACTGACAGTATTTATGTGATTAATGTATAGGTTTTATTCCTGAATCAGTGAACATTGCACAGTGTGCATTTACACTCCCCCTTCCAGATTCACTATAGATGTGGTGTTCACCCTGTACACATTACAGGGTGACAGTCATTTCCAAGTTCATCAATCAAATGTGTGTTTATTTTTATATAAATAGTGACAGCATAGCAGCGTATAGACTTCATTTCCCACACATTAGTTAAATAACAATAAACACATAAATAATAATTATGATCACATGCTGAAAATGAGATTGTCATTCAAATGTTTTTTTTGTCACCTCTAATTTGATAGAAAACTGAATAGTAAGAACTGACCAAATACATTTCACTGACATGTACATAAAACAGAAATGGTTTAATCAGCGTTGATACATACTTATAAAAATACAATTTTATTCAAAGATATAAAACACTTGTGCCTCTCTAAGGGCGGGTACATATCGAGCGATCAATTTGTTACGCTAAACTTGTGAATACCAGCAACTGGAAAGTGTTTAATTTTATTCCAGTTTAGATTTAAAAGTATAAAGTATAAATCATTAACTAAGACCTGGGTTTTCTTTAACTACAGAATTACAACACCTATGGTCTATCAAGACCTGTCCCAGCTAACAGTATATTTTTTTGGAAAGACATCACAATGACTCCATACAATTAAGATTTACATATTTAAATTAAACAAAAACATGTTTTTGACATTCATAATTTAAAACCCGTTTAAAAAGTTCTTAAATATAAAAATAGTAATGCTGTGTAAAAAAAATATACATTAAAAGCCATAATAAAGAGTACTATGGAATATTTGATAAAACACCTGTATTATAAATTGTCACACGAATTTGCATTAAAAATAGGAATGTAATCGAGTAAAACTGCCATAAATGCGAAAATAAAAACATTTAATTTTATATAAGGGCAAAAGTGGTTCCAGTATTTTATTATACTTTCAGAGCACATATATTCAGTGCAATAGTTACTTCTGAGACAGAGAAGTGGTTGCAAACTTCAGTGTAGAGACAGATCACTCTGAATTATTGCTGTTTTCATTATCTGAAGTAGATTAAGAGTGAAAGCAGTGCTTTGGTCAGTTTGTTTGGATGTGAGATTCAATATCAGCCTCTGAGAGTTCCGATTGATGAGTCACATCCAATCACAACACAAGGAGCTCCCAGGAGCATACTTTAGGCAGCATTTATTACATGCGCCAACTACAGTCAGAATAAGAAACTCAGTCACTGTAGACAACACAACCAGACAGGATATCAAAATGGTGGCAATGGCCACAGCACTTGCAATCAATTTTTACCTGCTTTCAAAATAATAAAAAAAAAAAACTCAAGCCACTTGAAGTGCTGGAAATTGTATCAGATAAATTTGACACTATTCCCTACAGGAAAAGACTAAATACAATTTTCCTTGTTTGAAAGAAATACACTTTGAGACCAAGCACTCCCAGTGTCGCAGGCTGTACTGTGACGCTGCTAGTGTCCCCCGCGAGGCAGGATCCAATAAGCTAGTATGTTCAATGAGTCTATTGTCTCAGCCTCTGCTAGTGCAGCAGGAGTTGGTTAGCGTGCTCGTGGCTTCTGTACGGTAATATCTTTTGCATTTACTACGCAGTTCTTAGCCGTGAAATGTTTCAGTAGCTTCTTCCACAAGGAACTGCAGTGTAACAAATTCCGGTTCCCTGGAGAACACAAAACAGTTACAGTCAATGTTGTATCTGCAGGCGTACAACAAATAAATACAATCAACACATTTCACCTTGCTTTATTTATTATTTTATTTTATTTTTTAAAAATTTGGAATCAATTATTTTTCTTATTTTCTCCCCAATTTGAAATGTCCAATTATTTTTATTTCAACCCGGCTCACCGCTGCCACCCCCGCGCTGACTCGGGAGAGGCGAAGATGGATGCATGCGTCCTCCGAAACGTGTGCCGTCAGCCGTTCGCTTCTTTTCACTCTGTGGGCCCATCGTGCAGCCACCTCAGAGCTACAGCGTTGGAGGACCACACAGCTCTGGGCAGCTTACAGGCAAGCCCACAGGCGCCCGGCCAGTCTACAGGGGTCACTGGTGCGCAGTGAGCCGAGGACATCCTGGCCAACCTAGGCCCTCCCCACCCGGGTGGCTCTTGGCCAATCGTGTGCCGGCCCCTGGGAACTCCCGTCCACGGTCGGCAGTAGAATAGCCTGGACTCGAAGCAGCGACCTCCAGGCTATAGGGTACATCCTGCACTCCACGTGGAGTGCCTTTACTGGATGCGCCACTCAGGAGCCCCCCCACCTTGCTTTAAGGCTAGATTTGTAACTCATTTTAAAATGCAACTATATGCTATGTGATTCTTTTGAACTAAAGAAACCCAAGCCTCTCTATTTTACTTTAAGTTTATTTCTTTTTTTTTACTTATCAAACGATATTGTCTACATCTATCTTTTACTTTTTCTGTCAAATGATTTGTTTCAGCTTTTATTTTATTAGGTAACATTTTAATTGAAAGTAAAACCTCCATCCAATTACTCTGTTACAACTGGGAATGTCAACAAAGCAAAATGGGATATGTCCACCTTGTTAACTTATGGAAGACATGTACCCTGAGGACATGATTAGTAATCCTAAAATCAGCAAAGTTCAACGTGCATGACATCTGGATCTCATATCCAATAAAGCAGACATTGTATCTTGGTTTTCCAAAACCGGCATTCCCTAGGACCTCGGATAATAAGAAGCCCACTATTTTATTCTGACATATCAACTTGTTTCCTTGTTTCCTTTGTCATTGCATTGTGGACACAGAATTATAACATTTACACTTCTGAAGCTCAGTTATGAAATACCTTGTGAAACTCCTATAATAATGTGCTGATGACCTTCTAGATTATGTGTCTCTTACCTATGATGCAGAGTCCTTCCTGCGCTCTTGTTATCCCCACGTTGACTTGGTTGGGATCAGTAACGAATCCCAAGTTTTTCATGATCCATGACTTGGTGGGCTCCGTTTCAATCTCTGAACAGGGAAGAGAGCGCACAGTGGAAAGAATCACATAGCGCCACTCGCTTCCTGGGTGGGAGAGAGAAACAGAACGACAGTTACCACAAGCAAGTAAACCCTATCTCCTCTTCCTCCTGTCCAGTTACCACAAGCAAGTAAACCCTGTCTCCTCTTCCTCCTGCCAGCTCTGTATTGTACACGGTTATTTAGGGATACACAGGGCTTCTGTTTTCCTGTTTTTTCTTATGCAGAGTTTTCTTTTTTTTTAATGCTAATTGTTTTTTCTAGTACTGTTGATAACTGCTCAAATCAAATAACAACAGAGATGGGAATCATAGTGTGCTGCTATAGCAACAAAATACAGTCAACTGCAACATGAACAGGTCTGAATTATTAGTATTTATCCTAAAATCAGAATCTCTAGGTATACAGCATATTAAAACCAAAAAAGATTTAATTAAAACAAAATTAGCCACAGCACGGTTTTTATGCCAAAACTCAATCTGCATTTAAATAAAACTTTTAATGTTGCAAAAATGCTCTTGAAAAAGCCTGCTTACTAATAGTTGTAGTATTTCACAAAATAATCATGTTGCAAACAGCCTTTTGGTAAAGATCTTAGCGATGCCATTAATTAACTCCATGCACCAGGCAGCCACTATAAAACTCGGCTGAAGTAAAGGCACTAATCACTTCATGCTACAAGGGGTAATGCAGTTCATGTGTTTAATTAACACACTAAATGTAGCCCAGACTCTGCTGTTCTGAGTGCTCTGTGTTCACTGTGTACCTTGGCTCTTCATGATGGTGCTCACTGCTACGTTTTGAATCTCACTCTTCTGTAGCAACTTCTGAATTTCAGACACCTGGGCATTGTAAGGGGTAAGAATAGCAATGGTTTCAGGTCTCACTTTGGAAACATTGATCAGCAGCTTTGCTACGCGGACCTGCAAAGTAAAATATGAAACGATTAGTGAATTTCCATTCTTATGTACAAGGAGGAGAAGACAATTCGGAGTAAAGCAGTTTTTTTTTTATTTTATTTTTTTACCACAGGACGAAGTCTGCCAATGGTCACTTCGAAACTTCAGTTCTGTGCCTAATGTTTAAATTAGGACTTTGATACCTCAAAATGGACTTGAACTGATAGTTTTATTGCACCATTATTTCTAGACATGATCACAAAAACAAACCTCTTTCCTCTATTGGCACCGACATCTTCAAAGGGTACAGCGTTTTAAAGGTGTACTAATTCTTTAAAATGTTATTTTATTAGCTTTATTAATATTACTACTGATCCCCCTTTTAACGTATTAATCTTCACTTGTTTTCTTCCGTTATTTCAGGATATGCAAAGAATTCAAATACAACTTAAATTATCTCTATCTGTCTATCTATCTATCTATCTATCTATCTATCTATCTATCTATCTATCTATTGAAAACGCATTTAAAAATGGCGGCTAGCTCCCCTTTAATGATCATACTTACAGCCATTTCAGCTTCCTCCAGGTTTGCCTTGGAGTTTTCATTCCCCTTTTCGGAAGAAACCACCAAGCTGACTTCTTCTCCTACGACATGGCCAAAAAGTATTGGGGTGCACCTTTTCCATTCTGCATGCAGGACACTCGTCGGGCGAATAACATCCGTCTTCAGGCGGCCCTTATAAAACTCCATTGAAGGAAAGGCACAAATCTCTTCATGCTGCAAGCGAAGGAGTAATGCAGTTATGATCCATTTTGTGTGAATCGTACAGGAGCAATATCAGGCTTTAAGAAATCTGTTTTGGGTGTCAGGACCTGTAATTTAAATCATCAAGGTTGGGAATATGAATGGAAAGATATAACAAAATAAACTGCAGGACAATGAGTCAATACAGACTTTCTCAAGGTGACTCCAAAGTGGCTGTCAGTATTTAGTGGTGTTGACTGATCCTGTAAGCAGTATCACAAGTAAGCAGTAAAGGACCCTAATGCATTCCCACTCTCCCCTAATTAACCAGCAGTAGATCCATACCATACGGTACTGTGTATCAAGCATCACAGCCTGGTCCATATAGCGTTCAAACAGGGATTTTTCCATGCCCAGTTTCCGAAGTAGTTCATTTTGTACAACAGGGCGTAGCTGCTTATGGTCGCCTAGCAAAACAATCTGAAAAGAAAAAATGCACCACCAATGACAGATATGGCCAACAGCTATGGCAAAATGTTTGGGATTACCTAGAATTTTAGGACTGAGACATAATAAATTAATATATATATATATATATATATATATATATATATATATATATATATATATATATGAATATGAATGAACATAGATCTTTTATTTAACATCATGTAATCATAGTAGCAGTGTGTGCACATGTGCATGTCTTGCCAGGACACTTGTAAAAGAGGCCTCAGTCTCAATGTTTTTTTTTTTTTTTCCTGGTTAAAGAATGAATAACTAACTAAATAAATAAATAAATAAATAAATAAATAAATACAAATCAAAGAAACTACAAAATGATATGGCAAAAGTATACCGGAAGCCATAATAGCAGTACAGTATTTCAAGTTAGATTTCGAAATGTCACATTTTTCAATTTTTGTCAGTTTTTCGTTAAGCATATGGAAAACTGCAAAGCGGTGTGTAATTCAATATGTTAATGTAACATTATTCAGCAGGTTTCATTCCACTTTATGAAGAAAAATGTGTTTATTCTATAGCTGGACTGTTTCTAATTACAAATGTACTACAAGGTATTTAATTGGAGATGCATTCAGTGTTTATGATGTTAGTTTTTTAATAAAAACAAAATCACTCCCACATCTGCTACAGGATTTGTTTTCTGAAACAGGAACATTTAGATTAATTAAAATAGACCCCTGGAAGTTGTTGCATTAGGAGAGCTACCCAATTAATCTAAATGGTGGTAGATGATCTAAATGCAGCTGTCCTTTAAATCACTAAAAGATAAACCCCCTGCCATTTTAAGAGAGAAATGTACTAACAGCCTCACAAGCACAGTTTTATTATTATTATTATTATTATTATTATTATTATTATTATTATTATTATTATTATTATTATTATTATTATTATTATAATTTTGGTACTATTACATAATCTCACTCAGTGTCTGCTATTTAGATACATTGAATAGACCCTGATATCTCATAAATTACAAATGTGTGTTTTTCATTAAAGGTTTAAGAGACTATATAATAGGTGAGAAATGAATAAATGACCCCTAACTACTGGAGCTATTTGTATTATCTTAAATACACACGTAGACATGATGTCAGTATCACAGTGCTAGATTCATGCTCAAGCCATGCCACCAGCTCTACTTACAGGACAATTCAGAACTGCAGATTTTACTGAAAAAGACAGCACCATGATGAGTTACCATTGGACATATTTTAAAATACCAATTATTATTATCCATATCAAGACGTTCAAATACAGAAATAATTTTAAAGTAATTTCAATTGCAGACCAGCTCCACTGTATACTCAAGAACTGTAAATTCAAGAACTGACCTTTTCAGGTTTATAGCTGACAAGAGGTATGAGGGCTTCTGGCTCAGTTGCCATGGCGCACTCGTCAATCAGAATCTCCCTGGGGTTCACGATGAGTTTCAAGCTGGGACTGGCAGCTGCAGTGCAGGTGCAAAGGATGACATCATGCTTTGCCAGTTCATACTGCCGGGCTTTACTCAGTATATGTTTGTACCTGGAGAATTAAAGAAAGCTGTGACCATAGCATCCACAGCACTGCGTATTTCTGTTCTGAAATATCCAAAGTCTTACTGCAGAAATGACACAGTTTGTGAGTGTATCTTCTACATTCTTATATTATACGGATTTAGCAATGACAAGGCAGGCTTCATTTCTATTTACTGTTCAACTTCTTCATCTGTGAGGTCCTCTTCTCTTCGAATTCTTGCATCAAAGCTTAGGATTAGAGTTGAGAATGGATTTTGACTCGTTCGGATTTTGTGATGGAGGGTTATGGACCTGAAATGGAAACTTGTAGTTTATCACAAGACTAATCAAATGCAACCCTGTTTGTGATGTTCTACCTGTTAGTGTACGTGTAGTCCTATGCAAACACACCTGTGAATAAGATCTCACCTTCTCACCTCTTAAAAGGAACGCTTGCAGGATTTTTGTGGGAATTTCTTTGAATAAAACTGAAAAACTGCTAATTAAAATGATCCACGAGTGGGAATGTTACCTTTTTTTTTTTTGTAAAAAATATAGCATTGATTACATGGTGCTTTATGCATGATTAATTCACAGAAAGTTACATTTTTGCTTCACTATACATGCATTATAGAGAGGGAGTTATTTTATTTTGTATTTTAGTCAGATGTGTGTTATGTGTCCCACGGCACCCACCACCCACTCCCCCGTTTATAACGCTCTTTGGTTACAATGCTTATATTGTGTGTCCCTCGAGACCCGTGTTATAGCGAGGGAGCACTGTGTATATATGCATATATATACATACACACACACACACACACACACACACACACACACACACACACCCACACCTGAGGCCTCAATAAAGCTCTCAGAATGCACTTAAAAATTACACCCAATAAGAACATGAATGCAATCTCAGAACAGAAAGCTCTTGCGAGTGGTAAAAGGGAAGCCCTGCAGGTAAGAGTTTGGGGAGGAATACCTGAGCTCTGCCTTTGGTTTCCCCTCCCTGATGGATTTGCGGGAGAGCTGTAAGATGCTGCCAGGGTATGGGAACTCAATCATCTCCATCTGCTCACTGTACACCCTGAGAGGCCGCAAGGTCTCTGTGAACCTCAGCAGATACTCTGCAATGCAAACAAACCAACTGACTGATGGACCAAATATTTACTGGTTCCACAAATGTGTGAAAGAACCCGATGCTGGCACTAAATACATAGTGGCGGGTTTATACTTCAATGTTGCCACCATCGCTGAGGGAGATTTCAAGACTGGCGATCTAAGGGAGACTCGTAGCCACAGTTTAATTCGATCACGATCGTCTCGTTTACACAATGCTGGCACAGCACATAATAACGTACCAGCAACAACATCAACAGATTTGTTGGAAGGCCCACAGTAAAGGATGCACGTTTTCTTTGTCTCTTCAGCTTCATTCGTCTCTCTTGTTTTTTTGGCATTGCTCGCCTCTAAATTCATCTTATGGAACCAATAAACAATGTGAACTCCAACCACGGTCTTCCCAGTTCCTGAAAAACAAGCACACAGCACATTCATCTTTAAAAATGACCTGATGAAGTTTAAGAAAGGTCTTTACACCAACATGCCATTTGCTCCATTTTGTGTGAATATTATAGTAACACAAGGTTAATTTAATGACTCAAAAGGAGGCCTGAGTAGTTTGTTACTGGTTTTGTACGATGAACAGTTTCAGTGATTTTCATTTACAAAAAATAGTTGCAAATTGCATTTTGGTGTAAAGACATTCAAAAATCTGGTCCATACTGTCCAGTGACATCATTTCAACTGTAATACAATGTAATGAATCTGTCTTCTGAAGAGCCACTGGATAGAAGGTTAAAGCTCAGATATCTTTTACTGCACTTTACTTTTATAAGTAATGTTATTTTAAGTTACCCTACATTATAACTCCAGTGTATTATCTCCCAGCAAGCTACTGCAGTATTTATTCCACATGTGTTACTGTTATCTCTAATTTGCACGCATATTGTACCAACTACACTCTGTGTCGGCATCTAAATGGTCAAGAATAATACGCATTTTTCTCTTACCTGGTGGGCCCTGGATTAGCGTGAAAGAATTTTTAAGGGCCTGTCTTATTGCATTGTTTTGACTTTCATTCATTTGTGGGAGCCCAAGACCCTGAATGATGAAAGTCCTGCGTTTTGAAATTGCAGATCTTGAAGCTATAAAACAGGATTAAAAAGATACAGCATTAATATATATATATATATATATATATATATATATATATATATATATATATATATATATATATATTCTTTTCCAAGGCCAGCTGTGCTGTAAAATGAATATATTGCTATGCTTTGCAGCAAGCAACGGTAAAAAATGCATCAATAACTATTTTACCTTGAGAATGAAATAATGGTTCTTTTGAAAATCTGCTGTTGAAGTCCACATAGGAAGCTGCCACCCACACTACCTTCATGTACTTTTGACATTATTATTCTCAATAAGATGTTAACTGAAAGCCTGTGAAAACACAGTCCCTAATCCTCTCTGACCTGCTTAAGCCCACAAGCCACACCCCTGAACACAAGCAGCACTAAGTGGTATCAAAATTGGAGAAACCAATATATACTGTTTATCCATTGCAGTATGCATGTGCTCCTTTCTCAGGGCCACTAATGGCTTCGGGTAAAACACTGATGCTGTAATGCTGTAATGGTTCTTCTCCCTAAAATCTGTCATGCAAAATGAACAGTTTGAAGTGTCTTACCCTGAGGAGGGACTGTGTGTCCAACTGCAATGTTCTTTACAAGTTCATTGGCTCCTATAAGGCTGGCGATGGCATCTTCCTTGCGTCTGAAAATGTGACCAAAATGATTATGAAGAATGGAAATAACAAGGTTTCCTCTGCTAGCATTAAAATAGCAAATGCATCATCTCTTCATTAGCTGTAAATTTAAAAAAAACATTCACGTTTCTTACCAAAGGTTAAATGGAAAATGTACTGTGCTGTGAAGAGCTCACATTGATTTTGATGTTATTGAGTCTAAAGATAATGTATTGCACACTATTGTATTTTAATACTATGTGAAGCAAAACTAACATATAAATGCCATGTCATTTTTTTTTTATTGAATATGTATGACACATATTAATGTTGAATGGCCATTTACACAAAATGTTTAACTGTTCAGTCCTGCCTAGTGGTGGGTCGATTACAAAAGGTATATTTTAGAATAGGCTGTACTGTTGCACTCACGCGTCAGGTAGAAGTTTTGGGATCAGCTCCACAGTGAACTGTGTGTCTGCTTGAAAAACACACACTGGGGTATTCTCCATTGACATATGATTGATGTAGAATTGCACTTTTATAGGGGGAGGGTTCTTCATCTTAGATTGGTCCAGCGTGTCGGTAGTTATTCCGTGAGCTACCCATGTAAAGTTGTTGGGATCCACATGTTCTGAACAGTAAGGAGCTCCTTTCAAGTCTTCAGTTTTCCAGCTTTGTTTCATACCTCTGCATCGAATACATAAAAAGCATTTGCTGAGATCACATTCAATAGACCATTCCTTTTTGTATTCCACGGGTAGGTCAAAAGTGCCATTCTGCTTTCCACCTTTCTCCTTTATCCACGTTAGACTCATATCTTCAATGATTATGCTATCGTTTTCTGCCACAGCGCTTGAGGCTGATTCCATTTCACACAAGGGTTTCCAGATCTTCTGATATTCTTGCACATTGGTGTATCTCTTCTTTGACGCACGTACCGCATACTTGGAAAAACAGACGACAGGATTCTTTGCATGGTCTAAACACACCTCAAATTTTGGATGTATGTTCAGTAGCTGCACGGCTGGCACCAGTAACCCACGATTTATATCTGTAGTCATTTGCACTTGCAAAGTATCTCCAGCCTTGAGATTTAGGGTAAGATTAACATAATGATCAAAGTTAGTTTTACCCTTGAAGAAATTCCCAGATCTTCCATCAGTGCTCTTCCAGGCCTTCTTCTGGGTGGACGAGGACTCTACAGTTTGGCTGACATTTTTCTGGATAGGCTTGCGATCCATCACTAATTTTGCAGTTTGGTCACTACTACTCTCAACTGGAAACATGTTGCTGAAGATTTCAGTTACTCTGTCCCAATCTTCTTCCCTTAATGCTGCCACAATTTGCTGCCATGTATCTATCTGTACAGGGGTGGTGTACGGATTACACTGTGGTCCTCTTTGCTCGATGTTGGTCTTGGAGGTTTCCATGGAATACACTCTTCGTCTCCATTTCAGAATCATACACTTCATCTCCTCATCAAACAATGGTTGGTCGACTAACTGCAGATGCCTGTAGTTTATAAAGTGTGAATCTGGTAATGTATGTTTATTAAAAGGAAAAGAGACCCTGAAACCACCCCCCTTAGGTTGAACAATAAGCACAAATGCAAGCTTTTGCATGCCTTGTTTTTTCAGCTTTGAGGCGAGACTCAGCATGTGAGCTTTCTTTTCGTATGCTGATCCTTTCCCACTCTTTTGTGTAAACTCCATGCACAGCAGATCCATTTCTTGAATCGAGTACTGAACTGTTGTCTGGTAGAGAGCTGCATGAAGTTGACGCTGTACAATTATGTCTAAGTATCGACGAATGGGAGACGAGGCCCAGGTGTATGATTCGAGCTGCAAGGAATAGTGGCCAACGTTTGACTGGGGTGATGAGTTGGAGCGAATAGTGTATGACTTGCCAAGCAGTCTCCTGAACTCTGAAACTACGGGAAGCAATTGTGGATGAAAGTCATCAGTAGAAATCAGGTCAATCATCTTGGAAATGTCTCTGTCTTCAGCTGCGGATGCCAGGTCCTTCCATACAGAGGTCAGTATAGAGAATGTGTTGTTAGTTGCCGATTGCTCCTGTTGCTGGAAGGAGTCCTCAAAGTCATTCCCAGTTTGGCACCTACCCATGCGGTAGGTAAGGTGGACAGACAAAGGTATTAGGCTTCTGTATTTGCTCTTCAGCTGGCTGACTAGCTGACGGTCTGGACAACTCTGACATCTCAGGGGGGTGCAATCCTTTGATATATCTTTTTTCACAAGGTACAGTGCGACAAAACTGTTGAACATGATCATAAGTTCCTGCACCATCTGATGGGACTTTCTTTTCCCAGGGGAAATGTCTTCATCCGGCTGCTCATAGTGCAAGTCGCCCAAAAGCCTGCGCTTTCTGTGAATTTGTGAAAAGTGATAAGCGACAGCAAGGCAACTTTCTAATGAGTCAAACCTGAACTCATTCTGCTGTGTTCTGATGATGTCTTCCGCCTCCTCGTAAGAAAATGCTCTGTCTGAATTTATCAAACAAACTGTGAATGTACCTTTCACAACTCTGTCAGTGCCCTTTTCTACCAGCACCAATAAAGATATGGTCCTGCGATCTTTGTTGGGCAAGAGGCTAAGCAGGTCTGTACTTAGCTCTTTAGGAAGCATGTGAAAAGGTTCCCTGTCAGGGACATAGTAAGTAACTCCACGTTTTTTGGCATCTTTGTCTAAGGGACTGTCTTTTGCAACAAAACTTGCTACATCTGCAATGTGAATCCCAATTTCATACATGTCATCTAAATCTCTAACACTAACAGCATCATCAAGATCTTTGGAATTCTTTGGGTCAATGGTAAATGTTTGATACTTGCGAATGTCTTTCCTTTTTTCACCATTTAGTTGTAATTCATTTGACTTTTCCAGCTCATCAAGGACTTGCTGAGAGCGATTTGTGCTCAGCTGGTATTCCAGATTCAATGTTTTCAATCCTTCTTCCAAAGACATTCCTATAGGTAGGACTTCTGTCACAACCCCTAAGGGATAATAAAATTGCTTCCGCCACTCCAAAACCTGAACAACGTAAAGGTTCTTCCTCTTTGACTCTTCGTTCATTTTTTCATACCTAACTATGTCCCATCTGTTTTTGACAAACTTACGTATTGGAAGTGAATTCCGATTGTTCTTGCAACATGGAGTGTATATTTTGGTGACACAGTTGTTCATAGGTGTCATCACCTGACGATCATAACTGTCAATGGTACAGACAAAAACCCTGGGAGAGTCAGCCTTCTTGAGTACCCCCACGACTTTTCCACTGGGAGCAGCACTTTCATTTTCAGGGGATTTAAATATCTGTACGACCACGTGGTCTCCTGGAAACGACATGCCAATATTCTTTCTGCCTTTGATTCTGATCTGCATCATAGGCTCGTTAAAGGGTCTGCCGTAGCCTGAGTCGAACTTTTCCAGTACTAGTTCACAAAGTTTATAGATATTTGGTTGCATTTGCAAATATAAATTTAATGTAGGTTCTGGGAAATCAGTATACAAATCTTCTCTTTGCTTCGGCGAGTCTTGTTCTTGATAGAAGTCTTGCTCCTGAGAGGATCTATCATTTTCATTATTATGAAAAATATCCAATAGTCCTTCGTCTGTGACAGTCACAGTCATGTTCTTGGTTTCATCCAAAAGCTCTTGTAATATAGGGTCGTCAACGTTGTCGTTAAACTCTGAAGTAAATGATTCTGTATCGCTGTCATCTTCTTCTTCCATCTTGATAAATTTGGCAAATTCTACAACAGCTCGATCAATGGAATCCATGGTAAGATACTCTGGATAAGCAGTTCCTTCATTAACACACTGCTTAATGTAGCTCTTCCAGATCTTACTACAGTTTCCAAAGTAGCAGAGTCCTGCAGCATCCCCAACCACAATAACCTGAGACTGGGCTCTGGTCATGGCAGTGTTTAACACTTGGGCTTCATTGAAAAACTCCAGATTGTCTGAGTTTGAGGTAAGCAAGCTCTCCCGTGTTTGAACAGTCGTAATCACAATTACCCTAAACTGCTTCCCTGATTTAGAAAAAGAAAAAGAAAAATCATTAATACCAGCTGTAAAAAAAGTGCTATGGTTCTTAGTATTATAACACGATGTGATATATCCTGCTTTTTTTTTAAACAAATGTTTTACTTGTAACACTTAAATTATTATAAGCAGGGCTTTATGTAGTAAGACCACAGAACCATATAGCAGCAAATTCATGTAGTGCAGCATCTCTTCTGCTTAGTACAAATATTTAAGCTATTAATATTATGGATCATTTTAGTTTACCTTCACAGTGGAAATAATTGTACAAAGTCTTACCTTGTATATTTGCTAAATTCTCCACAGTCACTTTGTCCAAGTTCCTATTTCTCAGTTCTTTCCTTATAAGGATTACCTGACATTAAAATGGAATAAAATAAATAATAAAATAATAAATATATTTTAGGAGTCAATTATCATTTTAAAAAGTGTTATAATTATAGTAATTATATCACTGAAATCAATAAATGATAAAAAAGACAAACAAGAAAAATGTACAGTATCTTAAGGGAATTTTTTGAGAATACTATACTGAACCAAAACGAAAAGAAAAAAAGCAAGGCGTTTTTTACCTGGGCCCCATCAGAAACAACACAAATTGTCCTTTGTTCAGGATTTCCCCATTCAGTAGGCCAGTCTTTAAGCAGGCCCTGCACTGTTTCTGCTACTTGATTAATCTCCTCGATATTGAACCAGGACATCTTCGATGGGCAGGGAGTGCAGGTCCCATGGACATGGTAGAACATCAGCGGGTGGAAGCGAGGATGAGGAGGGACATTCCCACTTGCTTTGATGGTATCCCCCTTAATATAAAAATGAGTGGACACAAAATCAATGATGCCTTTAGTGGAACGATAGTTTTCATTGAAGATGATTCTGCTTTTTTTAGCTACTTCATGCTTTTGTTTCTGGTAGAAGTGGAATAGGCGATTCAGCAAAGTATAGTCAGAGCACTGACTGCCCCCAACCGAAAAGAGCTTTGGCGACATCTGCATGTGATCCCCAGCAAGCACAACCCTTGTGGTGCTAGTGGCAAGACTGAGGGGCATTATAGCAGCACACTCCAGCATCTGTGAAGCTTCATCGATCAGGATATGGGTGAAGTATCCTTGTGGGAGCTTTAAATCATGGAAATGCTTGGCCATCACGGTGGTTGTTATTATGATCCTATGGGAATCCAACGTCGCCCTGTCTGGGAAGGTGAATGAACGTCCATCTTCAGAGAGGTGACAGTACTGCAGTGTGATGGCATCAGTGGAGTTTAAAGGAAGTGTTTCATATTTTAATCTTAGAGGTACTGCCTCAGGGTGTCCGGATGAGACATAGTGGTGAAGATGTTCCTTCACATACAAATCTGCTGCACTAAAACAAAACAAGATTTAATATATTTTCTTTATGCAAAACAAATACTACGCCAAACATGGTTAACTGGTATCATTTAATTATTCATTGAGATCAAATGATTGCATGGGATATTGTTTAATTTTTCGGGGTGTAAATTGCAGAACACTCACTGTCCAGAAATGTGCTGTTTTATGAAAACCCTGAACACACAATGATTTGATTCTGCCTACCTGTTTGTATGAGTGCAGATCAGTACTCTGGTGCCTGGCTGCCGCACGGTTTCCATAGCTGCGTTTGCCAGTGTGAAGGTTTTCCCTGTCCCAAATGGTCCATAAATCAGCAGTGGCGCAACTGGTCCAGTTCTGTCCCCAACAATGAAGGAAATGGCTTTTTGCTGCTTTGCATTGCCTTTGGGAAATGTTCCACCGGACACAGGAACAGAACAAGCAGCGAAGTCTGGCAGCACTATCTTCACCTCTGGAAGGAGGTCTACAGCCAGGTGCCAAGTGCAGAACGATCGGAGACGATCCATCTGAAACTGCACCTCCACGTCATATTTCTTGTCCTTCTGAAAGTCAAGATCTGAACAGCACCTTTTGGACAACTGGAGGCAGATGTTTTTCTCGTCATTGGCATCCCGGAGGATTGTGGTTTCATATACCTTGTTGTTCACCTGAGGATTGGGGGCTAAAAGAGCTAGCTGGACTGCTTTCTTCAGCAGATACCCCTCATTAGTGTCGGGGGTCAATGCATAAGCCACAGGGACCTTCGCAAAGAGGTCTCCAGGAGGTGCGATCTGCATCCCAGAAAGAGGATCAACCAGCACGTCAGTCGTTGAGATGGTCACTTTCTGACTGAGTCTGTGATAGGGAAACATACAAAATTGAAATGTAAGTTGTCTAAAACCATTTGTCCTTACTTAATCATGAATGAGACAGAACAACAAAAAGTGAACTGTTTACTCTCAAGTATGACTCTGTAAACCAAGCTCTATGGTATTGCAACAGCTATTCTAAGTGATGGATACAATTCTTATGGGTCTGAACAGATTTCACTTGCATAATAAAAAGGTGCAAATTTCACTTTGAAGTAATACATTTAGCTTTATTGTGTAACATGTTTCTGCAACTAGATATGTTTGGTTTATTAAACTGGTTGATTTTTCAAAAATATAAAACCCATAAAAAAACGTATTGAAACATACTTGGAAAGCACCTCCTCTTCTGCCTGTTCTTCTCGGTTGAGGAAGCTGTGCATTTGCTCCTTGTAGTTCATTTGTGTGATGGGAGTCTTCTCCCCTGTCCTCTGTTTGTACTGCAGGGTCAGCACTGGAGCTTTGTACTTTTTCAGGAGTTGTTGCTCTGCCTCTGTCTTCTCAAAGCAGGGGACGATTATTCGGTTTCCACTGTTCCAGCGCTCCAGATCTGCAAAACTGGACTCCTTCCCATCCAAGCACATGTCTGGCTGGACAAAGTTCTGCTGACCAACTCTCACCTGAATCTTCTGGACCAGAACTGGTCTCATGTCAAAGTCGAAGACAACCCACTGTTCGTAGATCCCAGAGTTGACAGATTCAAAGAAGATTTCAATCAGAAAGGTCCGGTCTGAGGTAGAGAACCTGTTACCTTCTGCGTAAGAGTGGGTCTTTGGTGAGCCATCTTGAGTCAGAGTAAATGTGGCCCCAGGTTCTTGTTTCAGCAATGCAACATGCACCAGCGGTCTCTGTGAACAAGTTGATGTGGACAAAAAACTGTACATTAAAAGATGGCTTACTGATTATCGTTATCACATGGCATTTAATTCAGGCTTAATCAATTAACAAAAACATCATTCATTCAAGTTTTGTTGTGAAATACATCTTTATTAAATTAAAACTCCTGCTTTTTATCTACAAAAAGGTACCTGATCACTGTTTAAGAAAGTTGTCTTGATTTGATATGGCTTATTATTTCTAGAATACTGTACAAAGCTCTCAGTGCGAACTTTGCTAATTGTTGCATATCATTTTACTAAGGCTGATTAATCTGAGTGGAATAAAGTGATGCAATTCAGCATTTTCATCTGCTTGAACTGAGACTGTCCTGATAACACTGGTGTTAGAGCACCATCTGTGCTTCATGAAGTGGCACTGCAAAGCATTTCAATCTAGCACTTTAAACACCACAGGCTCTATTCACAAAACATTAAAGACTGTTTTAAGTAAGTTTAAGTAAGTTAGTACTTCTCCATTTGCAGTCTTGATGCAATTGCAAGATGCAAATACTATTCAACTGACATATTAACGTGTCTTTGGAGGATTCTAAAATGCAGCTGGTTGCCCTGAAAGATACAATATCATCACCTTTGTGTTTTAAAACGTCAATCCATTTTATGTTTACAATGCTAAAATAGAGACCATTCATTTGAATGGTATCTGCAGTTGCAATAAAGCTTAATAAACGTATATTACCTCAGATTGAACCTTAAAGCTCCACTTCAGCTGTGCTTGTCTCTCCTCACACTGAATCATTAGTTCCTTGTCACATGTGATGGACACACCCTCTATTTGCTGTGACATCTGCAAGTACACATTGGATGGTGGGACAGTATGAAAATAATACACTTGCATATACAAACACACAGCATGCAGATAATCAGTGTGGTCAACTGAATCGTGCTTTCATTGGACGGATCAAGGCTGGAAGGGTTTGTTACATGGCAATTGGCAGACGTACAATTTTAGCAGCTCAAGCGCTATTTGTCGCATGTTTCCATTGGTGGCCTTACAAGAACAGAAATCTATGCTCTATTATCGATATTTATTTATTTTCTTACTCCAAATTGTTTCTTTTTGAAAGGAAACATACATCAATTGCAGTGTTAAAAAGTGCACAAATATGAAAATGCATTTCTGGTTTGGTGATTTTATAAACACTGTGCTAATGACAATTTGGAGCTCTGAGTCTGTAAATATGTCAAAACTATGAACAAACAAATCCTAAATTTAACTTGGATGGACACATGTAACAGAGTTGTGCTTTTCTTTAAACCTTTTTTTTTAATCTGGTCATTTTACCCTTTTGTAGAAACTGATGCAGCACAATTGATAAAACAAGGGCAGACTGCCAAAGTGAGACTGCAGGCTAAAGATGTGTTGTAAAAGTGTGCACATGGTTGTCTCTAAACAGTACATGACTTACAATGAGAACCTCACTGCAGCAGGTTCTGTACTCCTCCAGTAACCTGTCCTGGTAGGAGAGTAAGCCATAATGCTCCACAGCTTTTCTTTTCTTGTGGGCCTCCCTGGCCCTCATGATCCACTCCTGCATCTCTTCCACTGAGTGGGCACGGACGCAGTTCTCTCCATATTCGCAGGTATCAGGCCTGCCAGAACGAGAAGGCAAAGACAAAACTGAGGGAGGACAAACATCCTCCAACACAAGTGTTTTCTCTCTTCACCAATGAAGACTAATAGTGTTGCTTTGCTATCTGGAGTCTTGTTTAAGGTTGAAACACATTATTAAAAACGTGATGCATTATCAGGGGTGCAAACCGTTTTTGAAAATTGGTGCTGAACTGTTTTGAAAGTTTAGCACCAGAGAGCCTACTGGTGTTAAATAATCAAACCTGCCCCTCCCCAGCTCTTCAATGAGTTCCTGTGTATGTGGATGAGTGTGGGTGGGTCATGTGAGTAGTCCAGACCCAGTGAGAAACTATCATCATCTATGGTTACAATGGAATAAGAAAAGTAAAAAATATTAAACTATTGGCACCAGAATTGAATGTTGCTGGTGCTACGTGAGGTACCCTTGCACTAGAATCTAATGCCACAGTGCCAAATTTGCACACGATTATTTGTACTGCAACCACCCTTCTGCTACTGAATTTAAACAGTAGTTATTTTAATATAAAAAAGTAGCGTATATGGTCTTGCCTCACTTAGATTCAGAAAGACTTGTGTTCAGTCATGGTATTTTTGTTGTAACCAAGTTAAGCAAACTGACTGTAGCACAGAAATAAAATGTCATTATTTTTTTAGATTCTACATGAATGATATGATATTATTAATCAAATTACACAGGAATCAAAATCCCATGCTAATGCACTGCAGAGCGGCAGTACCTGTCACAAAGCAGCATCTCTTGGATGCGGCGCTGGGGCGGCGCTCGGTACTTCCACTCCATCGCGGTGTCCTCGCTGATCATCCCAGCGTGTTCCAGGGAGAAGCAGTGGTTAATGAAGCTCTCCTGAGAGGAGAAGGTCAGCAAGCAGGCCTTGCAGTAGAGCTGAACCTGCGGTGCTGGTGGCACTGGAGTCTCCTTCTTCCTCGAGTGCATCAGCAAGTCACTGCGGTTCAACTCTCCTTCAACCTCCGCCTTCCAAACACTCATTTCAACTTCACTATGAGCATAGCGGCAACGTGAAGATCCATGCCAGCACGGGACACCCTTGGTGACGTATCTGCAGTAGGCAAGATTGGTAAGAGGAGGCGGAGGTCGGATCTCATTATACACCTTCTTATTGCTTCCTTCTGTGTTGGCGTGGACCAACAGTGGTTTCCAGGTATGTTTCATTGTGGATGTGCAAGTAGGATTCCTGTACAATGATTTAGCTGCGATTTGCTGGGGGCTACTGTAGAAGCAGGCATTGCAAAGCTCCTGGAATTCACCAGCAAATTCGATGAGGATTTTTTTCGAAGAGCTGAGTTGTTTGCTGCTGGCTTTTGGACCAGTAGGCGGTTGCTTTTCCATGAGTAGCTTCATCAAAGCGTTATACTGCAAGTTGTGGATTTTTTGAAAAGTCCACACAGTGGCTTCTTCTTCGCATCTGGCAAACGTGCATCGGTTTTGGTGTTTTGCGCACCCAGTGCCGACGGTATAAAACCAGCACTTGAAATACCTAGATGGGTTAGGAAACTGTGGGCGGCGCGATAGGTGCTTCCACTTGCTTCCATTGCCTTTCTGTCGGACCAGGAGCACCTCGTGCTTGCAATGGTGATTTACTTTCTTTACAGAATAAGTAATGTCATTTTCCTTTTGGGAACACAGTGAGCATGCTATACACAAGTCATGCGTCCTTAAAAGCTCACTTAAAACTGAACCATTTGTTTGAGGTGCAGTCATTGTTTATGCCTAATCATGCACCTATTGCAGTAAGAAACGATAAAAACGTCAAAGGAAATCAGGTTGGTTCAGTTGCAGAAATATGTTTTTTTTGGTTGTTGATCCACCATTGATTTGATCAAATAAGGCAGAGGGTGAAAATCCAGTTTGACCCCTGAGTTAAAAAAGGTTGGCGGTCTCTAAAAAGAAACAACATTATGATTAGCAGAGACGGTTACACATGTGGACAGCACGCACAAGAGCGTTATCATTCTGCATGTTTCAATGGATTATTACATGCTTGTACACATTCACAGTTGGCTTCATATAACATCTAAACAGGTGTTTAGTGTATTGTGGAAGGTTGTTTATTGGAGGCTGATTGTTCATATTATGATAGAACATTTCCCAGTCTATTTTTCACTATTTTTGTGGGTAGCAGTTAGATTACAGGACAGGAATAACCATGTAATTACACTGTAGTAATCATGTAATTACATTGTGATAACTGGGTAATTAGCAACGTATAACTCTGTGCAGTTACATGGCAATGGCCCATTTTGCTACCTGATGTAATTACATGGTAACACCATAGCATTGGTAATTTCCATGTAATACACACTTATTCCAACAGTAGTTACCATATAGGAAGATAAAATACAGCTAAACAAGCAAAGAACCATATATCTCGACACATGGTAAGTACCAATTTAAAATGACGTGGTTAGGACGCCTTTAACTGAGTATTCGACACTACTTTTTGACTAAAAAGTATAAGAAACAAAATGCTAATGAAAGTGCAGAAAGAGAAAGGGAGACACGGAAAAGTACTACATTTGACCTGTAGCTTTAAAAAAAAAATGAGGAAGCAGAAATTCATGTGATTATGTGGCAAGCATCCAAATAGGCCATGTAAGCTTACAGCTTTTCAATAATGATAATAATAATAATAATAATAATAATAATAATAATAATAATAATAATAATAATAACACTTTCTGTCAGTATTGCCACTTAGCACAAAATTCTAGATATAGTCTTTTTCGACATACTCCGTTTTCTAGGACTGACAACAATGAAATAAAATGAAGTTTCAGTTACCCTAATACGTTAATTCCTGTTCTAAGTTCACATCGGCATTTGGTCATTTGATTGGATAGAAAGAGTGGTGGCGGACACACAGGCGCTCTGTTAGCAGGTGCATCTGAACAACAGTATCAAAATAACATGCTATTCTGTAAAGCAGTTTTTCATTCATTATAAAGACTAAGTAGTTTAAACACTCCTTATGAGTGACTCTGGGTTCGGTTTCTGGGTTCGGTTGTTCTACCATTGAGTTATTATTATATTTCTCCAAATCGACCTTTATATGTGACAATGTAACCTTTCATATCTGCCAGCCCGAGTTCCTGTATTTCAAAAACATAGGGAAAAAAACAAACAAACAAGTAAATACATACATAAATGATCGATTGTTACTGCAAGGATCCGTACCAGAGTAAAGGTTATGTTTGTTCATGAGTTGGCTCACCGCAGAAGGTTCCGTTGGCTATAATAATGCATTGTTTCCTTCAACTCGATCTGCGAGTCTAGAATTAACAGTACATTCCTCGAGTTTACAATTGCTTGATTGAGATTATTGGTTAAACTGTAACTATATTTTATAATAATTTTTATCGGCTTTAGAAACAAAGTTACAGAATAAAACGTTTGTACTTACTGTGCCATTTTATATTCTTCATATTCTCTGGATAAAACGGAAGTTTGAACAAAACTAAACTAAACTAAAACAAAATAAAATGTCATTTTTATGTTCCTACATACAAATGATGGTCCTCTGTCGTTTTAACAGAATGCTTTTTAATTCTGTATTTGGTTAGCGGACTGTGGCAGCCTGTATTGACAGAATTGTATTTCCTGTAAATAAAAATACATAAAAAAGTCGGCTGTTTTAAAGGTTTAAGGCAGTGCATAATACGATTAACACCCGCCCCTTTTATTCCTACTGACATCACAGTCTGTTCACTCTCATCTGCATGCTGCACAGTTTCGATTTACTTCTCTGGTCCTCAACGCTGGTTTCGTTTTCCACTGTTTTGTGGCTAGAAACACTGACGTTTTCGGAAATTACGTCACCCATCCTTTATTGCTTGCTTTTTGCTTACTTAGATTTTTTTAACTTGTTATGCTTTAGTTATTATTATTATTATTATTATTATTATTATTATTATTATTATTATTAGTCGTTACCGCAGTTAATAAATGCATCTACATATCACTAGTTCCATATCTTATTATACCGGTGTAGTGTTAGAAAGTGGTACATCGTCAGAATGTGGTACACGTACCAAAATTTGACCCGTGTAATGTCAGAAAGCGATAAGTTGTCATGTTGAAAGTGGTATGCTGTCAGATTTTGGTTCAGGTGCAATCAATTGCGATCTGATGGGTGTTTTCCTATTGTCAAACAGTGGTACATTTACCATTAATTTTGCAAACACACTGGAAACAGACAATCAATTTTTCAAATAAAATATTGACTAACAAGACAAAATGAGACCACCGCAAAGTTGTATTGCATACATATTCGCATAGTGTTTTCTTAATGGCGGAACAATATGACAAAGTACATTAACAACGATGTAAAAGACTGGAAAATACGATAAATTCAATTTTAAAAGATGTAAAATACCAAAAAACAGCATAACGTACCAGATTTGAATGGGCACGTCGTCACTGCTTTCTTAGCTTAGGCATTGTTTAGGCATGCGCAAGCAAAGCAGTCCGCTATGTACCACTTTTTACTGCTTACCTTAAAATAACACTACGCCGGTTCTTTTAAGACTAATTTCCGGCATAATTTATCATTTATATATATATTAATAGAACTATACGAATATAATTGGCATGTGCAGCTGTTCAAACTGTTACAGTAGGCAAATGAGATGTGTGCATTTCTGTTCACGATAAGATATGAAAATGCTAATAAACCAATGCTATCAACGCTCATTCAGTTTGTTGCCAGGTAATAATCTACAGTAATTAAAACATAACATAACATAACATAACAACATTTCGAACAAGAGGAGGACATTTGGCCCATCCAAGTTTGTCCTGATCTTAGCAGCTGATTGCTCTCAAAACTTTAAACTAATGTGACTGAAGTATTATAACGACCGCTTCAGACTTCTTCATTTGTTACCTGATACATTTCATTAATATATATTCTAGATTTCTAACTTCCCCTGTCGCTGGTAGTTGGCAGAAGTCGCCCTGTGACTAACGATTTGAACATCAAAACAGCAGTAAAGATTTTACAGGTGTGGTGTAGAACTTGAATTCCAGGCTATTGCCAATGCAATGGGTGCACATTCAAAGATAACAAATGAATAACTGGTATTTCTACAAAGCAATAACTAAAGTATATACTGTACTCATTGCTTTGCAGCAGAAGCGAGTCACACGATGGCTTTGGAATGTAAAAGGTTAGTCGAGTTACACATTGTTAAAGAATAATATTTCTATGACAACGATTTGAATATCAGCAACAGCAGTAAAAAATGCCGGCTTTTACAGGCGGCACTTGGCTGGGTGCAAGCTTCATCAAATGTTGTTAAATGCGATTGTGGTCCTCGTTATGTGAATGAGTTGCTATAAACTATAAACTGACATACCTGAAATACAAGTTAAAGCGTACGACGGTCATGATCAATTTTTAAGACGAACATACAATTCATCGTTTCAAATGGTTAGAAAACCCGCCCTTTTCGAAAATAGAATTCCTTGTTTCAAATTCCTGGAAATCCCTCCCTTTTTGTTAAGTGGTATGACCTGTAATAACAGTTAATGAGCAACCAGTTTCGTTTTTCTATCAATGTATTTTTTTATTATTATTACATAACTTTACCATTTTAAAAACAGCTTACAGGTATATATTGTAAGTGCTTGGTTTGCATTTACTTCTGTGTCTCCAAGACTGCACAAAACAGCCTTGAACGTGATGAGTCTATGGACCGCTGCAAACAATTCCGCCCCAACATCCACAAAGGAATTAGAGGCAGTAACTGAGGAATAATCACATCCCTGCAGAACAACCTGCTCATCTTGCGGACTCTGCACACTGAATTTATGCTATTTGCCAATGGTGGCCTACACTTCACTGACAGGGTTATGGAATGTGTTGTTTTTTTGTATTTCTATAACATATCAAAAGCTACCAAGTTGTGCCCCACTAATACAGACAATTGTTTCGTTATGAGGTTCATTCTGATATGCAGACACATGCTTTGCAAGCTGCAGTATCAACTTAACAACTCATTCCTGTGTTAGGTGGTATTGCAAACAGAAGGCTCTTTATTTGGGTTACTTTGTTCTTTGTGTAAACAATTATGACAGCTTTTGTAACATGTGTTTTTTTTTGTTTTTCTTCCTGAGTTTCTGTTACTTACCAGTATGTAAAGAAGGCGTGTTAATACTACACTAGCAGTGGCATGTGATCTCATTGCAAATGCCAGGACTGGTTTGGATAATTCCTCGGTATTGTGGAGAAATAATTGCCTGGGGTGTATTACGGTCAAAAAATAGATATTTAATGATTAAACATAATATTAAAAAACAGGTAAAACAGGTGCATTTGAATGTCCTCTGCAAACATTTTTGCAAAGTTTGTTGTAAAGCAAAACAATATTTTTCAACATGCTGTTTGTTTTATATACAGATACAAAATGTATCGGTAACACTTTAGTTTAGGGAGCCCTTATAAGTGGTTATAAACAATAGCAAAAACAAAACAATGGCAAAAGTGTATAATAACTGTATTGCAAAAACAAAGCAACCCCATACAATTGGTGAGACAGACATATAAAGACAGACAGAGACAGACACACAGGGCTAGAAAGATAAACAGACCTGAAAAGACAGACAGACTATATCTGTTATAAGCGATTATAAACAATAGCCCAAAAAACAATGACAAAAGTGTATAATAATACTCTATCGTATGATTTAAGCATGAAGCTCAGCCTTTTGTGACTGTACTAAAGCTGGGACTGCAACAAATGGCTTTCTAATAAACTGGAATAATGTATCTCTAAACAAAATTGTGTAGGCCAAACATGTGTGATACCTCATTTACACTAGCCACTTATAAGCCAATTCTGAGGTCCAGCCGTCCCGAAAGGGGCCTGCTCCAAAGGAGGCTCTGCAATGGCTTTGGTCTGTTTATTGTTCTGTGAACGCAGAGGTCCCAGAGACGGCTCACGTTTGCCACATACATTCGTGGGCAACGCCCCCATTGCAGGCACAGACAGCAGCAACAGGAAGTTGAGATTGTAACTCCTCGGACAGCAGAACCAGACAATATCTTTGACAGAACGCCGAGACAGAGGTAGAGGATTCAGAATGCAACAACTGTTGGATTTTGTGCTATCATGTGAAAAGACATTTCATAATTCATGTGGGATAAATGTGAAACAATCCAAGTTGCCACAAAACCTTTTTTTTTTTTAAACCAGTCAACCCGTCAGTCTCCCGACATGTCTGGTTAGGGAGGCACTACTGTATTGTTTAAGATAAGTGAGTAATACAGTGTTGCTTCATTATAATTATAAACAAAGCAAGACCTAAGACAATTATATACTGCAGAAAAAATGAGTTTCATGATAAACATTTTTAATGAAAAATATTTTCTTTTTATATCCCTAAACTGTGTTACCTTTGATAAGAACCTTTTCTTATCTGTGAGATTTCTTAGTTTGAAAATTCATGAATACGGGTTGTTTAACAACAGCCTCCAAACTACTGAATAGTGCATCTATATTCATATCTAAATTAAAAATATTATTTACTGCATTTGTTCTTGTGGAGAAAAAAAAAATACAACATGTTGTAAGAACTGTCTAGTTTATTATCAGACTTTGTTAATCAATTTTGTGAAACTGGTACCAAATACAAAACACAATGTTGTTCACTATCTGTTAAACTGTAAAACAAAAGCCTACATTAAATAAAGAATGTTTGTCATTTTTAATGTCATTTTTTAAAAACATCTTTTATTAAGGCATTCCTAACATTTTGACAACACAATTCTTGTAGAAGCATAGTATGTTTTTTTTTTCATAAACTGTAACATGTACACATTGTTTGTAAACCAAATGCAAATACTGTATTTTGAATAATAGTTTTGCTATGTTACATAGCTGAAAAGAAAAGTGAGCTGTACTTATTGAACAATTATGCACAAGAAATAACAAGATTTTAACATGTTTTACATATCAGTTTTAGTAGCTATTGTGTGTTTTTATTACTAGAATATTGAAGAGGAATTAAATATAGTTAATCGCTGAAAAGGGCGGATGTGTGTAAAGGCGTCACTTAAAAAAATTAAGACTTACAAATTTATTTAGTGAAAAAAAGCGATGTGGGACGAAAAAAACAACAATGCACTGAGCAACATGCCATTTTACACAGCTTTGATGATCAGTTCAATCAGTAACTGGGGAAAAAAACAGTTGTTACCACTTTTCTGACACATTTTTGCTGTTCAATCTGGGGTTGGGGTTTATAGTTTGTTTATGCATTTGAAAATAATTAATGTGCATAGGTGTTTGATTTGACTTTTTGAAAGTTTAAGTTAGATTATTAAAGCTGTGACTAAAATAAAAATCTAAAAAAAATAAAAAATGTTTTTCAAGGTTTAAAAAAAATAATAAATTGAATAATGACCACTGTACAAACAATTATTTAGGACTGCCAAATAAAAGTCTGAAAGATTAAGAAGTTTGTTGTACCACAATGAAATAGTAAACTCACGCAGTTGTTGAGTGCAAAATACATTTCTGAGTACCTCAAAAGTGTATTCCCGCGTTGCAGTTTATTCTAGCTAGGAATCTATTTATCATAGTCTGAGTATCTCTGGGTATGTGCTTAGCCTTGTGTTCTGGTTTTAGTAAACATAATACAGAGTGCATTTCTTTGGGAGTTTTCAGAATACCTTTGTCAGTAAATGTAGTGAGTAAGTAATGAGAACAGTTCCATTTGAAATGTTGCAATTTGCCAGGATACTTAGAATTGATCTACAGTTAAACTGATGGATAAAAAAAAAGACTTCTGATAGATCAAATTACTTAATGATGGTTTGGTAATATCGTCTAAAAGTAGCAATATACACACAACCTCAACAAAGTCAATGTTTAAAGATTTTGCATTTCGTTATAACAAAAAAAAAGACAATTTGCTATGCATCAATACAATTAGGACTGCACGAGCTTATATTTTCAGCATCAAAATATGTAACACTTCATAGACGCTTCAGACTTCTCGCTAAAAATCAATTCACCAATCCATGCAAATTCAGAACTTTCAAGGTTCTCAAAAAACAGAAAAAATCCCCTTTTCTTTCAGTCCTATTGCTTTTCTCCTTGTGCGTCCTTCACTTCAATCACACCAGACTCTTCTGCCTGGGTGACCGAAGTTTCAACGGTGCTTGTTGGCACAGCCATTAAAGTACCTCCAGCAGCTGCCATGTTTTGCAGGGTCGCTCCCAAAGCTGGCAATGTGAGTAACTGGAAAGGGCTCATCACTTTCACAATAGTGCTGCCATCCTGGATGGCTGCAGTGCTGAGGACAGTTAAGTTCGAGGCATCTGGCTGGATCTCTACTGTGTTCGGAATGGCTGTGCCCGGTGATGCCAGCACTGTATAGCCTCCGAGAAGAGGAGAGTTGGTGGTAGTGAATGTCGCGGTCTGTTGGGGGGCGTTACTGACTGCAGACACCACTTTCCCCAAAGGCAGGTTTGTTAGTTGAGTCACTGGCAGAGCGGAGGTCAGTGTAATCTGGGTTGGATGTGCTGAAACATGAGCTGCCACAGAGGCAGGTCCCGACGTGGCTCGTGTTAGCCGGGGCCGTTTGGGAGTGGGAGCGGTAGAGACTGGAGTCAGAGTCATCAGAACATTGTTCAGATGCTGAGATTTGCTTTTCAGTTCTTTGGCTCTTTTGCGGTGCTCATCACACTGCTGTTCCAACGCTGCAAAATAAAATGAAACCACCGGCTATTCCACTACATGCTTCTGTATATTTTCAAACAATGAAACAGACAAAATACATACATACAGTAGATACTTTGAGTACACAAGCATTAAAACAGATATATTTTAAACTCTTACCTATGACTGATATTAATAACATTTAAAAGTATTTCCAAAAGCTGCTCAACTTTACAGGATTGGTGTTTATTAACAATATCATCATTTTAACATCTGCATTCATGAAATCTAATGTATTTGTTTGGCATGCAGACAAAGTAGCTCATCATGGGCTTAAAAGGACTGCAAGGTCACATGGCTGTCTTTGAGAAGGTGTACAGTCAAAATACAACAAAATCGACCATGTCTTGGTTTAACCTGGTAACACCTAATTTTTCCCAATATTTTGTCAGCTTTTTAGTTTTAGTAAATCAAACGTATTTCAGTCTAAAGTGTTTACATTTTCTTTTTTAAATTGTGTCTGTTTCTGGCTCTTTAAAAGCACCTTGGTTGTCAGCATGGTTCTTTTAGATCAGATCTAAGCAGTCTTTAGATCCACAGCAGTTTAGATCAATCGAATAGACCCCGGTGGGTGTTTACTCACCTACTAAACTACGAGTATACTGTTCTCTGTAACGATCCATCTGACTCTTGTGACTTGTTAACACCTTCTTTACCAAGTCCAACATTCCAAAGTTTTGCACAATATTATTTAACAATGCAGCATCTACAAACAAACAAAAAAACAGATTCATTATTACAAAATGTGCAATGCTTGGTTTACATCTATGGAGTCAAGTTTGGTAAGAGGCTTATGTTTGGACTACATATAGGTGGAACCCTCTTGCCATGAAGGTGTGTCCCCTGCAGGGGGTGAAAAGTAATTGCTTAGCAAAAAGTGAGTTATGAGCTACAGGGACATTTCTTTGATGGCTAACGGAGCTAACTTGTACACTGCAATTATGCTGCAATTGTATCTGATTTTCAAAATAGAAAGTGCCACCTTAAACTGCTATTATCAATCCAATTAAAGAGATTAAATAGGAACATTATTGTAGGGAAGTTTGGGCAAGTCAATTATTTATTCTATAAATGTCTAAGAAAAGTTCAATATTAAACTGTTGTTGTCCTGCTTCGAGAATGTTCCTTTCCCCTGCAGTTTTCAACACAGTGATGGGCTAGTACAGTGAGAGCATCCCCTGCTTCTCATATTAGTCTTAATCAAGTAGGGTACTTGTTAATATTAAAGTAATACAACACACTCCTTCCAAGAACACACACACAGCTTGGCCACCCCTGTTTGATGATACTGACCAGTAATCTGTAAGGGAGGCTGTTGAATCCTGTCTTGTAACCCTTTCAGGGTCTCCTTCACCTCTTTCTGAAACTCCTCGATTACTTCATCCAACAGCCCTGCATCCTTCAGCCCACGCCAGAAAGTTACAGTGTCCTCTGCAAAAGAAATACAAAAACAAAACAGAAAAGACTATTGAACAACAACAAATAGCAAAACCTTTGTATCAGGCGAAGAATGTATTTATTTATATTTCAAACTGCAAGATCACAGGTTGATCTACAATAGGGAAACGACAGCTGAGCCCAAGCACAAGAGACATGGGTAATGTGTAACTTGATACATTACTGTCAGTGGCACCTACCTCCAATTGTAGTTATCCATTCAGCACTGTCGTCTGATGGTTCCACTGTAAATGTAGCAGGTGAACCATTTACTGAAAACAGAATAATCATAAGTAAATATGGGTGTCTGAAATTACAAATAATATGCATCTGAAGCATAAAGGACAGTCAAAGAATGTCTCAGTTAACCAAGCAATTACTGAACACATGGCACATATATACGGTATGCGAGATAAATGCTACTTGACCCTATCAAGTGCATTCACCACAACAAAAACAAATTGACATCTTTTAAGAAGCCTTCACATGCACAGGTTTAATTCACATGGTTTTAATTCAATTGTTTAATAGTTTAGCATAATATAGAGACTTCAAATAAAATATATTGTATGCCTGAAACATTATTTTTAAATAGATCACTCACAGAGGGCTTGAAAGTTTGAAAGACAGTTACTATCTGCTGACGCAGGAGTAATGGGAATGAACTCAGTTGACTGCTGGCTGCTAAAAGAGGCCCTGGTTCCCACAAGGTCAATTTTAGTGCTGCGGCAGGTATTGGAGCACACCTTTGCATGCTGGTAGAAATCCAGCTCTCCAGAATCCATGATTTTCCTGAAAGAATGGAGTGCAGTTTGTCAAGAGGGAAACTAGTTGTTCTTCATCATCATAATTATCATTATTATTATACTATTGCATATAATATGCTCCATACATACATACATACATACATACATACCTTAGCATGATACCATTCAGGCGAATTGCTCTCTTCCAATCCTTCAGTGTGGACTTCCCAGCTAAGTGCACAAATTCTTTAGGGCTGATCACATGCTCATTATACTGCAATAAACAAACAATCACATTTCAGTATATTGGGTCACCCCTCTGCTGCATTGTAATGTTATATGCTGTGCAGTATGTTGCAAGGAACATAAAGCGTGGGAACTGGGTTGCAGGTAGCTAAACAAATCTACAGCCTAAAAACAGATTGTGACATTCAAAACTAATTTCTTAAAACCGACAGTATGTTTCTCCCTGTCTACTCTCTAGGACATTACCTCTTTATTCCAGGTAAATGGAAACACTGGACCCACCTGGACACACTTGATGTTAATCCCTGGACACACAAACTTCTTCCAGATCAGGTTTGCTCTGCTGTCTCCGCAGGTTATGGGGTAAATAACTTCAGGCTCCAGATTCTCCACTTCTTCTGACAGCTTTACTGCTTTGAGCACACAAGTCATATTATTACTAGACGTGATATGAGAAATCACACCATCACATCATCACATTTATTTCTGGCAGCATTTCCTGACCATTTTTGTTTTTCCGATAACCTTTTGTATTAAATATCATTCACGGTTAGCCATTTTATCAAACACACTTCTCTGTTAGCATTTTTAAGTTATAGGGCTTGCTGAGAGACAGTTGCTTTATAGTTAAAATTATTTTATGTGCACACATCACAGTTTTCAAGACTCTGGTACTGGGTTGCGGGCAAGTACTACAGAATATTACAACATCAATGTTACATTTGATAAGTCTGAAGCATACCTATTACTGCTTCTTTCTCTAAAAGAGTGGATTCTGTGAATGTTGTGGTTTCAGTCTCAGCCTCCAGGCTCTCTTCGGTTAAACCTTCACTGTTTGAGCAAAATACAGGTATTATTATTACAGCCAAATTTACTGCAATTATTGTAACTGGTACAAGTCACCTAATGGTGTTTAGAAAGCCATGATATTTATTACAAAGAAAACCGTCATTACCAGTGACTAACATAGGATAGATTTACAAAGAGCAATGCAACCTCTACTGCATGGCCTGAAACTGTGCCTTGCGAAGGTTTCCCATATTTTCTGTGGTGCAGCAATAGGTGTGCTTCAGTAGTAATAAGTGAAACCAATGCATTACAATGCTAAAGCACAGGAATGAGCTGCTTTAATCAGATAGAGTATTGTTTCTAGAGAAACACATTAAACTTGTGACCCAAGTCCCTGACCTGTTTTACTCAACCCATTAATATATAATATATATGTATCATTCATTCATTCTACTGTATGTAGATACAAATATTACAGTTTTAGCTTTTTCCTGATACCACTCACTTATTAATATTATAATGTTATTTGTATTTATTTTTATTCTGAAATAATATCTGAAAACAGCAGCAGCATTGTTTAGTGATTCTGGTCTCAACCTCACCCCCCTCAGATGAAATTAGAGTCCAAATCACAAAACCACCACACGTAAATAAAAGAAAGATCTGAACTGTAATAGTGTGAGTATGCAGGCACGTCTATCATAGCCATTTCTCAACTTTGCATAATTCAAGGGATCTTTGTTTAAATACAATCAATTACATTGATAAAAATAAACATACTGTACCATACAAAGAAACAAGTTCCTGTCTTCATTCTGTCCCCCGAAATGAAGAAAACAAATTTCCAAATATTTTGTATGCGAATCATTACTGGTGTTTCCAAGTGATCTAGTCAGATATGATCTAGTCAGATCTTCTCACAGTTTTAACCCCTACAGATCCCCATGCAATTTGATTTCTTATTAACCAGTGCATATTGAATTAAATATGTACTGTCAGTGGTAATATATATATATATATATATATATATATATATATATATATATATATATCATAATTAAAACAATGCTGTTTGAAAACAGATGACATTCAGCTAATGCACTCACATGTTATTTAAAATGATAGACACATTTTTCTGCAAAAAAAGTAGTTGATTAAAAATTGAGAAAAAAAAAAATCTATTGAAAATCAACATTTTATACCAGTAGAGTATGTTTAGTTTTGCACAGGTTTCATTAATGGATGTCTGAGAAATATCATTGGTCCACCTCATAACCTGGTCTAACATGTACGCTGATTTTCATCCCCTTGATGAGATATTTATACAGACATTCTGACATGTTGTTAGGAAATTGGAGAGTAGTAATTAAAACAAAATATCTGACATTTATTAGCATATAAATGAAGGGATTGTGAGAAATCCACAAACATACATATTTTGAAATTATATTCATATTGCTGTACATCTCCTCATATTCTGTCTTGGGTTTGTTATAAACTTAGTTTACAGCTGAAGTAAATTCAGTCTTAAAATAAACACATGGGCTACTGAAAATATGATTTCAAAAAGACCAAATAAAAAATACTCTAAAACCAGAAGCGGACAACAATAAAGACAACTTTAACTTTGCATGTTTATTACGCTGTGCAGGCTCTGAAACATCTATTTGCAATTACGAAACTTCATTCTAGAACTGTCATTTGTTTAGTTTTTACTTCTGCAGTTCCTATATTGTATCCACTGTTTTTTGCTCCTAATGCGCAGGAACGTCTCCAAGCACAGCATGTTGCCGTGGCAAGAAGGTGTAGGAGGCTGCTTTGTGGAATCTGTTGTGTCTGGCTCCATCAGACTAGGCTGTGGCAGACAGTTTAAAAGAGCCCCAAAGGAAAACAACAAAGTAGAGGGCACAAGCCCAACTATAAATGAATGTTCCCAGAGGATTTACTGTGTTTAGTATTCACTCCCCAGTTCTGTCTCGGTTTTGTCTGATATGGCCCTGCTCTAAACAAACCAAGGGTAGGAATAACACCTTCTGGAGATCATCCCAAAATGCTTTATGCACGTGTATAAATTAACTTACGGACCCTGTGTGTGATCTACTGGTTTTATGGTCAACAAAGCAACGGTGTTGTAAAGGTTTATAGCATTTTGTGTAAGGGAACAGCAAAGTATAAAGGATATTCTTTGTGTTAGATGTATGTGTTTGTGTGTGGAGGGGGGGGGGATCTGTTAAATAGGCATTCTAGGTGGCACCTACCTCTGCTGTGATAAATCAGTTGTTACCAGCACTGTCTTTACTTCCTCCACGGCACTGCCATCGGTTGCAGTGTCAGGCGTTGTCACGACGACCACTTCCTCTACGTGCACACTGACTTCAGAAGATGCCATGGCAGGAGCTGCTGTGAGCTGCGCCGATGACACTGGGAAGACAAGAGAAGGAACCATTATAAGTCACGCTGATATTGTTGTTAATCAGATTGGTTTACAAAATACTTTATGCAGATAAGGGAAGTGCAGGGTGTGCATTCCAGTTCTCAAATACAACACTGTCCTGACATGCCCATAGGGGGCTAATCAGTAGGAGAAATGTAAAAACACGAGCGTGCAATTTCAAAGAAAAAATAGACAAAGGAGATCTAAAAAAAAGGTTTTTGTTATAGGGAAGCTGTATTACAATTCAACCAAGAAATGGGCCCAGTGGTACCCAGGAATGACTCAGCCCAGACAGCAATTAGTCTGGGGAAGGCTGAAAGCTTATCCTGAGGGTGTTTTAATTCCACCCAAGGCTGAAAAAAAAAAATAGGCCCGAGGACCTCTTATTTAACTGCCTTCTGCAATGGAAGGCTACTGAAATAAATCTGAAATACAGTACTACTGAATATCGGAAAGGGCAGATCACAACTCGCCTTGGTTCATGTTTTTTTTTTGCCCTAGAACCTACCACTTAAAAAAAAAAAAAAAAAAAAAATACAAAATGCACCCCACTGTCACAAGCTGATCTGTCCCAGAACTGTCAATACAAATAACTGAAGAGTCCTGTGTCTGATCAGCTGAACTGACAGGGAAGGGCTGGACTTTGCCTTTGTAAACACTGAATATAATCCCCATAGCAAAAGTATTAAAATCGTTTCATTTAGTTTTGTAGCTACAGCACAACACAACCAGCATAAGTGATGTTCCAAGTATCTTAACCCTGTCGGCAAATTAACTACACTATTGTACAGTGCAGTACACAGGCCCAGGAGAAATAGTTTTAGTTAACAAAACATCAGTCAAAGGGGTGAATTGTAATTATCCTAGTTGTTGATGGATTAAATTGTGGCCGTATTAGTCCAGAGACAATAGACAAAGGAGATGTGATAGCTTTTACTAGACTAACTAAAAAAATAATAATCACAAGCTTTCAAGACCTCAAAGGTGTCTTCTTCAGGTGATGATGATCCTAGTAGTATTAATATAAATCTTGCTGCTGTCACACTCACCTCTTTCTGTTGTATTGCAATTACTTTTCGCCATTTGGCACAAACACATCAGCCAGGATTTATATAGAGTTATAGGACAGAAGTATTTACATTGGACGTTGATTATGTCATTAAAACAGAGCCCCTCACCCCGACGCCACCCAAGACAGTGCTATATGTTTGGTAGGTGCAGGCATAAGGTGTTTTTAGACTCCTTCAATAACTACCAAATTACTTTGTACCCCTTTTAAAAGTTACTATAACACAGTGATATATGTAAATATATCACATGTTTACATGGTGGAATTTTCCAATGGTGTTACTGCGTTGTGCTATTTTAAGATGTTCTAGAAGTAGGAGAGAAACCACCAGAATTATACTATTTTAGTTTTAAAAAGTCAGATGTCAAGGGATGCTGTTTTTAAAGCACACATGTACAGTACTGTAGCGATATTGTATTTATAAAAATTGAAACATTCAATTTACAAGACAAATATTAATGAATAATATTACTCTAATTATGACTATATAAACAAAATGAATGGTTCTACTAACCATACTTTAAAATAAAAATACAATTATCTAGTGAACTGCTGTACAGTTCCAAAAACTTTCAATCCATAACTGCAATATAGTCTGTACAATCTAGTGCAGTAAGTAATCAGGATCACTGTATTAATTCATTTTGTGTATTCTGACCAGATTTTTTTTTTAAAAAAAAGGCCTGTGGAATAGCCTCACAAATGACAAACAAAAAGTTTTTTTTTTTTTTTTCCCTGTTGTCATACAGTTTTCTCAACTAACACTCAACAAAGGGCTTTAACTTGCATTTGTCTTTATTTGGTATTATTATATTAGGCTGACAACAAGCCTTATTATAACACAGTAGAAATGCAAGTAAACTCGGGGTTTTGTTATGCTAAAGTTGTTTGCCCCCACTGTCGTGTTATTTATTTGAAGTATACACGTGTATCAAAAACACAGTGGTACAAAAGTAGCATTACATCTTTCTCATATACCGGCATTCATATCAATACAATAATAATAATGCTAACAAGTATGGAAAAAATGAATGTCTGTCAATCAATTTTAATGGTTGATGGTGTATTTTCGGTAAAACTTTTTTTTTTTCACTTTTATTATTATTATTATTATTATTATTATTATTATTATTATTATTATTATTATTATTATTATTTATTTCTTAGCAGACGCCCTTATCCAGGGCGACTTACAGTCGTAAACAAAAATACATTTAAAGAAATATTCAAGATACTTTAAATAATGTACGGCCTTCTCAGGATAAGGCGGGGTTTCTGGTTATAGTTGCTAACTGAATCCACTTTTATCAAACAATAAAATAAAAACAAACACAAAACGAGAGGTTTAACCCAGGAAATGTAGGTGCAAGAACAGGTCAACACATATCTCGCTGTATCCAGGGAGAGGCTATAAGTGCTTTGTACAAATGTGGACAACAAAAACGTCTTTGGCACAAATACAACCTTTTGAAATATATACATTTTTAACACTAAAACATTGGAACAACCAAAACATTTGTGATGTGCCTACTAACGTAGTATCAGAAAACAGCCTTAGAAAATAACAATACGAGAAGACATTCTGTAACTTGCAATATGAAAAGGCTGGGCCGGGTTTATTTTTGGTTGGTTTCCTCTGCCCTAGTTAAAATGCGCGTTCACGCTAAGAACGTTGCTAGGGTAAATTGCCTCGGGAGCGCGCGACCCCCGCCGCCACCAGCCAGACGCAGAGCGTACCGAGGGGTGCCGTCCTGACGCTCAACAATCAACGGCGCGGTGGGCCGTATCGTCCGTACGGCACTTCTAGGGAGTGCGTCCTGACGCTCTGCCACTGATACCACCCCCAAGCCCTTTACCGAGAGATTAGGCGTCCTGAAGAAACATTTTTTCTTACCTTTGAATTTGGAGAAGGAGAAGAAATAGTTTTAACTTTCAATGGTGGGCAAGAGGCTGAAAAAGATGTGTCGGCGCGCGCGCCTATAAGCAGTAATGGTGACGCAGAGCTGAAAAGGGAGCAGGCACGGGGGCGGAGACGTCTCGATACGTCACTCGTTAGCTTGTCGCAGGGGCTGCTTTGCTTTCTCCATGCAGTTTTGCATTCGCAGTATCAAAGCTGTGCTTTGCCAGGTTATTGTACACTTAAAAAATGAAGCTGTGGAAAACCACATTGTGAAGGGCTGTCAAATTTAATTACATTACATTACAAAAATAAATAAATAAAATAAAGATCCACAACGGCACATTTAATTACTTATATTCGAAATCGTCCAAAGAATTAACCTTTGCAGGGTCGTTAAACATTTGGTCCTATAACAAATTAACCATACTGTTTTTTGAACAGAATCCCAAGAAGAGGGCACATTACTGCAGCCAGAAAGATAATAAATAAATAATTCAATGAATAAAAAACGATGCTATGGTTGTTGCTATACCACTCGTGTATCTTGTGTATATCACGCAGGACTCTTCAGCTTTGATTATGTTGTTTAGAACTCCTTTTAAAAATATTTTAAACAGGGATTGGGTAATTGTCTTTAAACATTGCTTTTTAGTTGAATGCATGTGCCTAAAATGGTAGTGACATCTTACAAAGAAAAAAGAAAAATAAATAAATGTAATATGCAAGGCACCTCATGATCATTGGATTGGTATTATTGTTAATTTACGCTTGGCAGGACTGGTATGGAAAAGGACAGCTAGTGTTCATTTGTGAATGGTTGTAACGGAATCTATTTTGTAAAAGAGAACCATGGAAAGGGTGTGAGGGTGTGTGTCATTATGGCTTATGACATTTCATAAGGTCTTCCATTTTTAGAAAACATTTAAAACATCCTTGAACCAGCCTGGTTGCCGTTTTAAGGAGCCCTATGAGCAGACACACATTGCAGGGGTTATGCGGTATTTATTTTCAATGGAAACTCAGCTAGGGCTTAAATTAAATATAAATGCACCTGTTAAAATAGAAAATAAGTACCACACAATAGACTAGTGTTTTTCTTTGTTTAAACAAACCAAAAACCTGTTTGGTGAGTTTTTTTTTTATGTACAGTACATTACACATTGATCAAAACACTCTCATTACCAGTGTTTGGCAAATTAATCATTTGAATCCTCATTCCAAAAATCAGGACCCTTTTGTTCTGATCCTGTCTGTCTGTCTGTCTCTCTGTAGGTCTGTCTGTCTGTCACACTCCTTGATTTTGCGCTAATCTTTACCAAACGTATATCGTGCACTCCGAGACTCCGAATGACATTTCGGATTGCACGTGGCTATAATCCCATAAAATATTTTTGAGGACGCAGATATCAATGCGTCCCCTGCACTGATTTCCTGCTATGGCATCTTCTGAATGCCTGTACTGATATCTACAGTAGTGTAAGACTAAAGCATTACCTACCCTATTTAATTTATAGTGAGGCTAACACTGTTCAATACATTTATATGAGATATTTTCAACACTGCTTAAAAATTGACACTGAGGAATCTAACTTTGTTTACTTAAAAAAATAAAATAATAATAATCTGGTTAATGAAACAACACGACACTCCAGTGATATGTCACTGTGGCATTGCAAAGGGTCCAAGGCAAATCCATTCTCACTCCACTTGGCCGTGTGCTTTAAATAGTTAAGATACAGCTAAGTTGATTTATTTTCCCATATCAGAAACAGGAAAAACAAGTCCACATTTGAACCATAATAAATTGTGTGTTTCTGTTGTGATCTGTTTGTGATTTCAACACTAGAGACGTGTGCAATTCTGTACAGTAGGATATTAATGCTGACTCGTACAGTCCTGATTGGTTCCTAGAGTGGCTGCCCTTGGAAAACAATTATTTTTCAGCTTCTGAAGAAGTGCTGCAGAATTCCATTGTTTCTGCGGGCGTTGAAACTAGTTATTTTAGTGTGAATCAGACTTCTGCCAGTTTTTGTTTTTACAGTGTATCTTAAAGAATATTCAGACATTTGTACTTACACAATACCAGCCACAATTTTTCATCTTATCACTCTTTCTTGCATAGTCTTTACATTATTGACGTACACAGACTTGCTGGTATGACCTCCAAGAAAGTATTAGAGACAGTACTTCTGTTAGTCTCAAAATCAATTGGATCCTGGTTCACCAGGACAGTTCGGGACAGCTCAGGTTGTATTGACGTTCCTTTTACAGCTCTGCAGGACAAGAACTAATCTCAAAAAAGCCAAATAAATAATTCAAGCATCTCAAGTACTGTATGTTACTGGCAGCCCTCTGTATGAAAGAAAGCTACACAGAAAGATTCATGGTGTATTACCAACTTTATTATTATTCATTATCACTTCTGTTCACAATAACAAACCCAAGTTGACACTGAACTGCAGGTGAGAGATCCTAACATATGTTATACAAGTAGCTGTAAGTGTGTCCTTGTCTTTGACTGTTATCATCATGGACTATGGAAGATGGCACATTTTAATCGTCTACAAAATGTAATGTGGCAAAGATATGATCAGAATTTTTAAGGAGTTTAGGTTACATCAGCAGGGAATTATCCAAAGCTGTGTCAAACAGGGCCTTCCACAGACTTCGGCAAACAGAGAAGATACAGCACAAGGAATAGTGTACAGGAGGCAAGGTTAAGGCAAGGTTATAAACATAACTGGCCACCAACAGACAAGTTACTACGGTTTTTATGAAAACTGGCACTTCTTAGCTAATACCTAGATGTTTTTGTGTGGTATTTAGCATTTATTATTATTATTTTAAAGTATTCAGGGAGCATATTAACTGACACAAAAAAAACTAGTTTAAATACATTAATGTCCTTTTAAGAATAAAAACATTCTACAGATAACTAACGTAAGACAGTTCACTTTGCTACATGTTTCTTTAAATGACCATGAACTGTTTTGCCTTCCTTAAAATTATTCAAATACCATAGGCATATCTTTAAACACTAAACACAAATTCTAAGGAAAAACTATTAAACAAAATCATATAGACAAACACAAATTCCTTTCTACCTTCAGTGTAAAAGCTGAATAATTTGTCTACTTGTGTTAACTCAAATTCCCAGGTCAAAATACTGTATATTTTCTAAATTTCGGTTGTTATTTAACCCACTGAAATGTAAGTAATACTGGTGTTAACCCTCGTCAAGTAGGTACTGTATATGCACAAATTCAAATTGCATTCAAAGAATTGGGATGGCCCTTTTGACTAATTGAATAAGTTTGTGGTGAGCGAGCTGCAGCCTACTGGTGTTAATACCCCCACCCCCCCCCCCCCACCCCGGTTGATAGAGGAACTGCAGAACTCCATAGCACCATAATCAGCCTTATCGTGGTAACATTTCTGACAGGTGAGATATATACAAACTGCAGGACTAAAAACATGACTGGTGGTGCAGCGGTGATATGCAATATAATGGATGACTAGGTTAAGTACTATCTTGTAAAATGAAATCCTGATATTAATAACAAAAGATATTTACAGAAAAGAACAAGCTTCAAGTCAGAATTCCACGTCAAGCAAACACTCGTGTACAGCGTAATATCTTGCAGATTTTGTTTCTTCTATGTCGTACTACCACTACTGCAGTAAGAAGACAAAATAATTTGGCTCAAGCAATTCTTGCACACATACATAAGATCAGTAAATATTTGGAACACACAATTATAATACACAGTGACGTCGACGGCAGTCTTTTTAATAATCATGAAATTCAACCTTTAGATTTCGGATTACTGTGAGATGCACAAAGAGTAATATTTTATTGTGCTTCAATTTGCTTGTCAGGTTAAGTACAGATGCTAATATTTCTTACGCAAGTGCAGAATTTAAATTGGCTAAACTTTGAAACCATCATATAGTGTGATCATACTGGTGTATAATGTGGGATATGGGACATTTAATGTCTTGATTGATTTTAAAGTGAGGCATAAACCACAAAAGTATACTTTCTGTCTTCCTTAACCCAGTCCAATAAAATGGAAAACAGATTGAATTTAAACCTTGGTTTTGCATTTCACTCACCATGACTGAAATTTTTTTCGAAGCAATATTTGTAATGTGCATTTCAAAACCACCTCCTTGATAGTAAAAACCTAAAGGTTGAACTAATAAATCAACATTAGTTTAGGAAAATGTTTATAAGCAGAATACAGAGCAATAAGTTGTGGATAGACTAGCAGTAATATTGTAATCGTAAATTGTTTCCTATTGCACAAAGAATAATATTGTAGATGGAGAACAATGCAGGAGCTTGGATACAGAAATATTAAAAAAAGTTGCAGTTTTTTTTCCTAGCCAAAACTCTTGAGATGTGGAATTTCTTGATAAAGTTGTAGAAAATGTCTTCAACCGGAGAGGTCGGCTTGCAGTTCCTTGTTTCGGCGGACCTCAGCTGCATGCATTTCCTGAAAAGACACATGTGAAATTGGGAGTTAGAAAGATGCTAGGATATGCCCCACTGTAACCCCCTTATAAGGTATAATATAGATGCCTAGTAGATTGAGTAAAAGAGCAGGTCGTTTCAAATCTTATTGTATTTCTTTGTTCGCCTTTCACTTCCCTTACTTAGATGTTTGCAATTGTATTCAGAGGATCTGGGTTCTGTTGATCCAATATTGAGTCATTTCTCTCTATATCTGTCAAGTCTGTGGGCTTCTCTGGAAAATTCAAACTGCCCATGATTGAATAGACTTCCTCATTACATTCAAGTCATGTGACAAACTGGCCCTTCACCTTGGCTGGCCCCACCTACTCAAGCTCTCTATAAGAAGAGTAGGTTGGGGCTGCAGGGTTGAAAAGTCACATTGGTTTGTTTGAATGGAATGAGAAAATCTGTTTAGTGCTGGGCAGTTTGAATTCTCTAGACAAGATGGATACAGAGAAAAATAGTAACGACTGAGTTTTGGAGCATCAGAAACGATCAGAGTGATGGCAAACACCATAAAGAGACAAGGTTGAACAAATGAATACAATGGCATTTGGTGGTTCTTGCTTGTTAATAATACATATAGCAAGTTGGAAACTGTTAATAAGTGCAAGAAAGGAAATAATTCTTTTAGGAGCCAATGTGAAATAGATTCTAAAAAGGTCAGTGACTGAATTGGCATGTGCACTGTGCTTTTGTTTGTGAACAGATATCAAAATTACAACAGCTCTATACAAAGAATCAACAGCATGCATATTCAATATTAATTTGTTGTTTACACAGTCTTTCTTACTCTTTCTTTGAGGCAAGATTATAATGTTGGTTCGATTTATTTAGTTATTTTTCTCTTATTTCAGTCGTGCAGTTTTGGCTAGAGGACACCTTACCTTACACACAATGTATCGCAAAAAATTATTATACTCAGGAATTAAGCATTATAAAAGTTGTGTTTTTTACTAGAATTGTGCCAGGTATTATATGCATGGGCCGACAGTATAAAATGTACAGTATTAATATTTACATTTTTTTACATATCAGGATAATGTTATCTGCAGCATGCCTTTACAATTTCATCACTGAGTAACGTCGTCAAGCATCACTTGCCTTTTCACGGAGTCGCTGCTTGAGGGCATTTAGGTGGGCCTCCCGGTTCTCCTTGTTGACCTCCATCTTGTAGTTGAGTTTCTCCTCGGCCATTCTGCTGAAGTTGTTGTTCTCCTCCAGGGCCTTGTGCAGAACCTCTCGCTCATGCTCACGCTTCTCAGCCAGCTGCTTCAGAACCTGAGCTTCCTGGGACTACGGAGACAAGACACACCAGACGGGCCTCTCATTCAACTGGACTGAACCAGGATGGAGCTACCAGCCTCCACTCACACTCCCTCACAGGGGAACAGAGTCCAAAGACCTCACCGTAGAATACTGAACCCCATAGTAAATATGGAACCCCATAATAAACATGTAACCAACCCCTCAGGTGTGCTGTGAGGAAGTGTCTTTAACCACCTGGAGCACTGTGTCACTCCAACACAGGCCTTCTGGTGAGTTATTGCTTACTCATGTATGGGGTGATATCATCTAAATTGATAGTCTCTACTGCAAACCATTGGCTTCCCTTTGTGGAAAGTAGATTACAGACACTATTGAAATTCTTATCTAATTTAATACATATTAAATGTATTTATTTATTTGTTTTTAATGAAAATGCATATTTGTAACAAAGTGAAAGTGACACCCAATACATTTCTTTAGACTTATCTTGCCCTGACTATTGTTATCAATTATGGTATATAGGATTTGTTTTGTAAAACTAGGATTGGTCTCATGAGACATGACCCCCATCCAGTCTAAATTATTCAGAATACATTAGGACATGGCAGCTGCTCCAAGGGCCCAGGAGATTTCGTGGCAAAATAGACCATTGTTCTGTTTCACTAAGACATTGGGAGGCTTGTTAAATCTGTATCCATTAGAAGAATTATCACACATTTCATTAAACACTTTCCACAGGGAACTGAAGGACAAAACAGGTTGTGTGTCGATGCACACATTACGGCCAGAAAATATATTAAAACTAAGGTATTAATTAATTTAAGAAGGGACTATCTAATAAAAAAATCTGCTCCAAGAAAAATCCTCCATGCCATTTTGAATAAAAAATCTTCCCCATCGTTTAGACAAAAGCACAGGTTCAGACGGCTTTGGTGCAAAGCTTCACTGCAACATATTAATACTTAAACAGCCAGCCAGAACTGACAGCCATGTTTATTTGCCTGGAACCAAGAAGATAATTTTGTCCATTTCATAAAAATAAAACCATGCTGCAGGCCATACTACAATTGCTGCAGTGCAGAGGTCAAATGTCCAATAATTTATCCTATAGCTTGGGTTTATGAAGAAAGCAAAGCTGGGGATCATCAGGACAAATTCCAGTTTTTATCAAGTGCATTGTATTGCTGTAAGGACACAATTAAACAGGGAAATGTATGAAAGGAGTACAGTCTATAATATATCTTTATACTTGTCGCAGGGCCACCTAATATTGTTTTAAGAGTGCTTCATGAATGAAATAAATTAATCATTTTTGTATTTGTATTTCTTTTTTGTATGTATTTAAGTCAAATCATTGCATACTTGTTGGTTTTATTGCACCAAATACCATTCTGAGGGTACATTTGCTCTTACCCCCCAGTATCGATAGGTCACTATAGGTTTAGAAATACTAAAATTAAACATCATTAAACGTGACAAACGTTTAAACTGCAAGTCTTTTTTAATGTCTTCAAAATGGGGTTATCACGCTCCGTGCATTACCATGATTTACTGTGCTTAACAACACCTTGAATCTCATATTCAGAGTAATACAATATCATAAGTAATGATAATAGGAACAAAACATTCAATATATAAAAACCTTAGAATATGTCTCCTATGCAGCAGGGTGAATACATTATTTTGTCAGGTAAAATCTCTTTGGATGAACCTTCTCCTGTTGAAGTGTTTCGTAAAATGTTCTATGATTGATGGGAGAGATTCATCATTGCTGAAGTAGTTTTTCCTCCCTGGGACTCTCATTTGTTTTTCATTTTCTGGTAGTTCCCATTGCGGCTCGTGTGAGGCTCTGCCTGGAGATACTGTACCACTCAGAGGAATCTTTTAAAACTGCTAAATCTTCTGGGGTAATCACAGAAACTGCATGATACTGTACATTGGAGCAGTATCACTGGGATAAATGATTGCCATATTTTACACTATAGTTAAGATGTCATATTTGGCTTGACATAATATGATAATGTATATAATCACATTAGAAATCTGTAATCAAAAGGAGCAGTGGGTGGCGGAAATGCATAATTCAAAGATCTATATACAGTGTGGTCTGTAAAGGTCAAAGCTCACAAGCATAGATTTCACTCTTGCAGTTCTGCAGAGTAAAGGAGAGGCAATATTTTGCTTCACTGCAAACCTATTCCTTTTTGCTGCATTCTCATCGCAAAATTAGATATTAGATTTAGAGTTGTTGCTTTAGAGAAGGACTGAAGGTTCCCCTCCATTGTTCAGCTATGTCCCCCCCCCCCCCCCCACAGCAGCTCAGTGCATCTTCCGATCCCACCACCAAGCCAATCGCCGCTGTACAAACAGGAGCTCAACAGCAGATGTAAGTGAGCTACTGGCACCTTGAGGACAAAGACCACTCGAGTTTACTGGTGTCCGGCCAGAAGGGGTCGCTGTAGCACAGTGAGGGAAGGCGCTTGGTAGATTTGACTTTACATATCCCATAACAGTGTCATTGCCACTGCAATGCATCAAGTGGGATCCCCTGCCAAGATCAGCAACTTCACATACCCATGCCGCAAACCTATATTCCCCTGGCTTCTCCCTAGAGGGACTCCGTTGTCTTTCTGTAATTAATATTGCAAAATGATCTTGTGTAATATGAAAACCTTATACACAGTATGAGTAATTTCCAAGTATAACATATTTTTCTCGTTTACAAAAAGGGCATGGTGCTCTTCTGGGGAAGTCATTAAGTTGACAATATTATATATGTCTCTCTAGCATGATCTTGCTGCTGGTTTTTTTCAGTATGTAGGTCATATGAGTTGAGGAGAGTAAAATGTAAACTGTGGTGTGGAAGGTAATGGATTTGAACATTTGCTTGTCTAGGAGGTACACTACATTGTTTCCCTATGCTCCTACATATACCAAGGTCACTTCGTAAACTACTATTTTCTACAGTCAGCCTAACATCCCTATGTTTGCAACATACTATTTAGACAATAGTATGAAAAAATGACTTGTGTGGTATCAGATTGTTTGTATACGCAGCTATCCATCCGATTATTGCAGATAAGCAAAACAGAATTAAGCATTACTATTCGATAGAATAACTGGAGTGTAAGGGCCTCTATGGCGTCCTCTATGGTGTCAAATGTGCTAAGCTTTTTTAATAAGACATACTGCTAGCAGTAAAGTGAATTTGGCTATAAGTGTGTGATATGGTCTTTAATGCAGCAAAAGCCAGTCCTGCAGGCATTCGGTTTGGGAGTACTCATTGGCAGTGGTGGTTTGAGAACCTCAGTTTACAGTGATGGTATCATTGTGGATAAAAGCCTCACAGGGGGCCAATAGACACTAATGACTAAGAAGGGATTGGAAAAAATGAGCCAGAGAATACAGCAAGAATGAAGGCCAATGGGACAAACCCCCAAACAGATCCTGCTGGGGATAGTAAACTAACCCCTTCCTTCTGTGCTCTCCAAAACTCGGATCAATCCATGGAAGGAAATGGCATCCATTAAACACTGAGGGTTCTCGATCTCAATTGTTGAGTTTGGGGAAAAGAGCAGAGCAACTCAGTGCTCACAGGAACTGAATGAATATTTGATGGGTTTCCTTCATGAAATATTAATTTGGGATTTTAGAAGGATTTAACGTTGTTTTTTGTTCATGTAAATGCAGATATTTTTATCGAAGGTCCTTGAACTAGTTCTTAATGGTCTTTTGTGTTAAAGATCAATAGTGAAGTGGGTGCATGTGTAATTGAAAAACATGTGTGTATTCTAAGAACGTGCCATTACTTTCCATAGAATTCAATAAGGATTTAATGTAATGCAGAATGTTCTGCTGGTCCATGTGAGGAAGGCTTTAGAATCTGTCCCTGGCTTTAGAATTTTTCTAAACGTTGTCAAATGCCATTTGTCATGTGGGTGGGTCTGGTGCTTTATAATGAGTTACTTCAGAATGACTAATACTGGTGTGTAATAAAGATTTCAAAACCTACGGAATGATCTGACTCAGTTCTTGCTGATGGCTTCTATATAAAACAATTACATTCCCCTTACTATCTGAACATGTTTGTTATCATTGTGAGTGGTTCTGGATGCTGTTTTTTAATACTGAGATATCAACGCATGTTCCTTGTATTTGAATACCATTTATCATTGCTCATTGTCGGCTTGATCCTCATCTTTTACAGTATGTTTTTTCACATTGAATGTGAAAAATAATACCATGTAAGCCACTGTTTTGTATTTTTGCAGTTCCGTTTTAAATTGCTATTACCATTTAATCTCATATGCTCATTTAATTTGTAGAAGTGATGTTGCAGCATGGTGATCTGTAGAATCTCCAGCAACTTTGTGATCCCCTGACAGTATGACTCCCCTTCTAAACCACGTGCTTGTGCTTTACCAAATGAGCCACAAGGGAACCCCTTCCCTGTATTTTATTAGATTTTTTGTATTGAATCCACACCATTTCTTGTCTGTAAATATACAAACCCTTGTACAAGACACTTCCAAATGATAAATAAGTTAAGAAACAAAGGAAGAAAAAAGCATCTTTTTTGGTGCCTTCATGTAGGATCATCTACTTTTACATGAGATCTTTAGCCTTTGCCTCTTCAAGCTGGTATTGCTGTAATATGAAGTGTTCCCCAAGGGAACCAATGTGCATTGAAACAGATCCCATGCTTATTATCCAGAAAGGCAGGAACAGTAATATCACACAAGTGGGGTAATTGGTCTTCAGTGTGTTCATTGAAGCAGAAACATGTTGCAGCAAAAGGGGGAAAAATCAAGCTTTCAACTAGAGCTCTGAACATCAAACAAACGGGAAAATTTCCTTGAGACCGTGGTTCTAAAATCTTTTTCTCCAATTTTTACTTGAACTGACAGTTCAGGCTGGATAATAAGTAGCGCTGTTCGGTTCAAATTCAGTTTTAATGAATTGGAAACCTGTAATTTTCCAGAATTTATGTTCTGGTCTTTCTGATTTTCTAAAAATGCATGCTATAATATGTACGTTTTATCACAGCTATGTTGATGTAACAAAATGTAAGCCAAATTTATTTCATACTAATTAATACTTCAGTATTTAATTCTTCACCATCTGCCAAATATCTGAACCCCCTCCTACACTAGTACTAATATTGCATAAATATATTTCACACTCCCTTCTTACATTTAACTATGCTTTTGCATTATGGATTTCTGGGGATTAATCAAACACAGTAGTTTCCAAAAGTCTTAACAGGGTCTGTTGTTTATGAACTAACCATTCATTTCAAATGCAATAACAAATATGAAGGTTTTTGGAGAGATATTTTTGTAACACAATTTTCAATTTGGCACATTTAAAATCACCTTTAAATCCGCCAGTGGTATTTAAACATCATTAGTTCAATCAAAGATTTGAAGACCTCCCTGGACTAGAATGGACAGGAAGACCCATAAGTACCTGGTGTATTAATATGCAGAGGCTTTGATGACTTGTTTTTAATAAATCTGTGTAAAGAGGGTCACTGGACTGTATATGTTTAATCTTTGAGTTTCAGGGCTAACTAATAACCTCCAAATAAATCCTCCAGTAAACACTCACCTTCCTCCTTTCCTCTGCAGCCTCCAGCCTCTTCTGCAGATCATCCAGGGACATGTCCTTCTTCTTAGGGGGGGAGGAGAGGGGCTGGGGGCGGTCTGGAGACAGGTCAGCCGGGGCCTTCAGTATCACCTCGTAGGACTGCCCAGATGCCCTCTTGTTAATTGGCTTGACTTCCATATCTGGGTGTGAAATAGAGATACACATGATACGAAAAGAAGATATATTTTTAATGAATGGGAAACATGTTAAATATATGAATAATATATTTATAACCTTACCATATATTTTCAACAAATAAAATAAATATATGGCTCACAGATTCAATTATATTTAAAATATACTCGTCATACATTTTAAAAACATTATTTATGGATGCTGTTTAAATATATTTAATATATTTTGCAACAAACTGGTGTAAGTATTTTGGAACTGAATAAATATACATTAAGAATGTATTCATAAGTTTCCCTGAAATGTACAATGATGCTAATATGTGATGCTGACCTTAGACATTGATTAAACATTGATAAAAAATATTAACTAAATATATACCATACAGTACATAAATTATATATTTAATTGTATTGAAACATATATTTACCTTTTTCTATTTAATATTAATCAACATATTTATTATACAAAGCATTAAATATGTATTTGTCATACATAGATATTGCCTGAGCGGACTCAAGCAAATTAGTTGCTTGCAAAGGACGCTGGGGTTTGGGATTTTATGTGTGGAAACTGTGATTATTTGTTGATTATTGTAAATATTTGATTATTGTTTCTGTGATAATTGTTCAAGTTATTGTTTTACGTGTTTATGGTTCATTTGGGAGTATTTCTATGATTTGTTATTAATTGGTGAAAATCACCCTGAGAGGTGTGTGCGTCTGCAAGAGTGGGGAGGTGCCTTTGTACAGGTGTTTGTGTTAGTGAGCGGTGAGTTATTGCTGTTGGCAATCTCTGTTTGATAAACACCTCTGGTGTTTTAAAAAGAGCTGAAGGTGTTGCTTCTATTATTAATCCAGGAAGGTGAGTTTAAGTACTTTGCTTGGCAACAATATTGTTTGTTTTTTATTATGTGCCATACACAAGTACATATATAAAATTAAATATTTCAAATGTATACATCAAGTATTTTTCTCATATAATTCTCAATATATTTACTTTATATTTTAAAAGCATTAACAATATATTTAACATATATCATATCTTTTTCATATCTAGAAAAGGGGCCAATTTTTGATGTATTTTTATATAAAAGTGAATAGATACCACAGTTCTCGCAACTGAAAATTGCAGGAGTTTATCATAGTACACAGCTGGCAATTCTAGTCAGCCTGAACCTAATCCAACAGTCTGTTTGGAAATACTTAGATGCCAAAGTAAGATCACCTCATGTTTTATTATTGCTTTAGTTAAGTCTTCACTGTGAGCTGAACTGAAAAGCAGCTTGCAACATTTCTAACTCAAAAGTGCAGGGTGTGGTTCAGATAAAGAGGGTTATACTTCAGCAGGGTTCTGAACTCACCTCCATATTTGTAGATGCTGTTGGGATGTGGCTGGGTGTAGAAACAGGAGCAGATCAGAGACAGCATGGACATCTCCTTAATTTTCTCCTTGTAAGCTGAAAAGAAACATAAGATATTCTGAACAATGGTTCTGTGAGGCAGCCATATTAGACCAGCAGACGAGCAGACAGGCAAGGCAATTCCCTTCAGACACAAAGAGATTCAAGCTAGATATTTTACAATGCTTCAGTAGATCCAGGCCCCATTAGAGTTGCTGTTATGCTAATGAATCTAAGCAAGCGCACATGTACTTCTGTTCTGAAGAAGCAAGCAAGTGCCATTTTGATGGTGCCTGTTCAGTGTACCGACCATTTTGTAAAGCTAAATTAATTATTTCTCCCCAACAGTTATTCCCTCATTGTGTGTGCATGCACAGGTCTTGTCTCTGCCCTCTGACCTCTAATTGCCTGGTTTCCATGGCAACAGTTTCCAGGGCAGGGAGAAAAGCCAGGGAACAATCAAATAATGCAGACAAATGGTGGGGAATCACAAAATGCTATATTATAAAACCCTTGAATACACATAAAGATAAGCCTTTAAAAAAAAAAAAAAATTGTTTTGTACTACTTTAAGAAGTACATCTTTCATTTAGCTTTCATTATTGTTTGCTGGTAAGCCATGAAAGAATCAGTTAAAAAATGAAATAATTAAACAAAAAAAAAAAGAATACAAAGGCAACAAACTGAAGATGAGTCCAATGGCAACAAACAATACATCAATTATTGATGTCCATGGTGTTTTATTTTGCGAGCCTCAATTAAACATTTATTGATCAATTAATCACCTATTTAGTGCCACATGTAACTCACCCCCAATTCATTCTGGTATGTTTTACCTGTCTCAGGTACCTTTCACAGCAGGACTACACTTACCAGAATGCATTGGGGTGTGAATTGAAAAGTCTGAACTGTTCCTAATGCACATGGAGTCATATGGTTCCCCTACAGGAAGCTAGCTACCCCAGATGTCATCTTGCTTTTTAATCATAAAGTTTTTTCAATGCAAATGATATTACTACGTATAACAATACACAGGTGCATATCTTCAGTTTATTGATGGCTTTTGTGCAGTTTTTGCTTTTGAATAATAAAGTGTTCTAATGAATTGATTATAGTCGATTATTACCTGAGATTCGATCTGGAAATTCGTTTGTGATTGCACCTTTAAGATAAACCCACACAAGAAATGTAAAAGGTAGAAACTGCACAGATACTGTACACTCACTAACTAGAGCTCTCAAACATGTGCTCAGCATTTTCAAAGCATTCAGCTATCGCATTACCATAGATATCGACCTCTGGAGCAAACAAAGAGAAAAGGGTCTGGATTTTATTTTGTTTTTATCAATATATTCTGCTGAATATTCTGTCCAGGAAGTTTACAGTGTACAGATCTTAACAATTGTTCTCAGAAGAACGTGCTATCTTATGTCTTTAAATAATTAACTAGTACCAAAGACATGTAACACGTGAAATATTTATGAAGGGGGTTTATAAATTTTTGAAGGATGAGAATATTGCTGATTACCTGCACTTATTATTGTTTGTTTATTTAGCAGGCACCTTTATCCAAGGCAACTTACAGAAAGACTAGGGTGTGTGAACTATGCATCAGCTGCTGAGTCACTTACAACAATGTCTCACCCGAAAGACGGAACACAAGGAGTGACTTGCTCAGGGTCACACAATGAGTCAGTGGCTGAGCCGGGGACCTCCTGGTTACAAGTCCTTTTCTTTAACCACTGGACCACACAGCCTCCAATGTGTACAGGAATCCACAGAATACACTTTCTTTAAAGTATTTATTGATGCAAAGTCATCGTATAAACGGCGTAGAACAAATGATGTAATTATATCCTCTACATTTCTATAATATGTATTTTCTTACCTGTTTAATATCTTATTATGTGTATTCTCTGTCATTAAAAAAAAGTGTTGCTTTTTTCCACCAAAAATTAATTTTATTAAATCAAGGCAGACATTAAAATTCTAAATTCACATCACTTCAGAAATCCAGCTGTTAAAGAACATTATTTAAGCCTGGTAAATACAGATCTAACCAGAAACAAAACACACATATTAAACCCTTTATCCCAACATTGTAAATAGGATAAAGCGTCCCTTTAAATTCTGCATGGAATTTGAAACAACCAGCTTCTAAGCACAATTACATGATGGTAGTGGCATTTGAGTTGAGCTCCTTGACACTTGACTAGTTTAATTCTGCATGTTCGGAAAGAAGAAATCCGCTTAGATTTAAATGACAACTTTGAAAAAAGAAAAAAGAAATAAAATACAGTGAGAGCCACCAGGGGGGTGTTGGCTTTTCTGTTATAGGGTTGAAGAAATTACCACAAAGCGACAGAATTATCTTTTTAATAACAACAGCATTGGGTTGGAGTGAAAGAACAAGTGGCTGATATCACTTAGCTTTGCAGAACTGGCGTACTATGGAAAGGCTTCAAAATAATGGCTCAAATGTTTCGCTGCATTGTTTAACTGGAGACAATGACAGGGCGGAGCAGTAGGTTGTGTGTCTGATTGTTGGCTACTGAGGATTTTTCCCCCCTAACAGTTAAAATGTATTTTGTTGTGCGGTTCGTTGTGTTTTAATAAAAATAGTTCAAAGCTTTTCATCTAGATCGTCATTAGCACATTATAGTTTTATAATGAAAAGAAGACTACTATAGACTACTACACCCCCAAATTAAATGTCTGAGTTGTGTCTTTCTGGCTTGGTTTGTGTGTGTTTCTACTTTCTGAAAAAAAAACCCCAAAACATACTATTGACAGTTTGAAGGTAAGAAGTTTGAGTTGCAGATCTTATTATACATTAAAATGTTGAATGCTAAGGTAACACTTTATAATACTACTACTACTACTACTATTAATAATAATAATAATAATAATAATAATAATAATAATAATAATAATAATAATAATAATAATAATAATAATAATAATTAATTTAATAACTATTAAATTAAAATGAAGTTAACTATAATTCATACTTAACCTTAACGCTAACATAATGAATTATGAATAAGCAACCATTTTAAAATACCACCACCAACATCAGTAAGAATTTAATGTGTCCTAACTTTATAGGAAATCAATATGAACATATTTAAATAATTATAAATTAACTTACTGATGCTTTTTTAAAAGTGTGATTTAAAAAAAAAACTTTTACTTGTGATGCATGTGATCTGCATTCTGCACTGTATGCCAGTGATGGGAACTGTCATTAGAAATGCCCAAAGCATTTCTGCCCAGGCTTAGAAGTGTAATAGGTCTCTACTTCACCTTCCACAATTCTGTTGGAGTTCATATCCTTTCCAGACATCTGAGGCTGAGCGTGAACTGAAAAGTAAATGCCACAGAGCGAGCATCATTATCAGGGAGCATTTCAAAACCGGAAGAGCGGATATTAAGCAGGGATGTGGAAGGAGCGGAATAAGAGTTAGATAAACTGGGGGACTTTTTAAAAATGATAAGCAAATAATGTATTAACTGAAGCAGGCCACGTAAAAGCAGCAATTATATAATTACATGGTAAACAACTAACAACTTAAAGACATTTTCCTGCTGCAGTTGGTCTATCAGCATTTTATATACAGTATCTACAATGATGTCATCATTTCCCAAGTAGAATCTAACATGTGTCTGTAGAGTAGCTAATACAACACTCTGTATCTGGTGTATGATGCTGTATCAGTGGTGTCACTTCTGATGATCTATACATTAACAAGTTGGACGTGTGACTCTCGTTTGTCTGTATTAAACAGTTTAGCTGCAGGTGTGATTATACGCCTAGTTTTTTAAATTCATTTTTGTATTTGTAAAGTTAAATAGATGTATGAGTAAGGATTACAGTTAAACTTTTTTTGTTTTCATTTTTAGCAATGTGTGTATTAATACAATATAATTAACTAATGTACACTGCTAAGAACCTACCATGTGCTACCATGTGCCACGGGCAGCAGTGTGGAGTAGTGGTTAGGGCCCTGGACTCTTGACCGGAGGGTTGTGGGTTCAATCCCCAGTGGGGGACACTGCTGTTGTACCCTTGAGCAAGGTACTTTACCTAGATTGCTCCAGTAAAAACCCAACTGTATAAATGGGTAATTGTATGTAAAAATAATGTGATATCTGTATAATGTGAAATCTTGTAACAATTGTAAGTCGCCCTGGATAAGGGTGTCTGCTAAGAAATAAGTAATAATACTGTATCAGTACCACTGTACAAGAGCCCCAATTCAAGCAGTGCTGATATTGCTCTGTTGCCCAAAAGAATTGAAATCACTTTTAACTCCCAGTGGCAGGTGGAAACAGAGCATTCAGTTTTAAATAAAGATGCATCAGATCTTGAACATTACAGTATGAGTCAGGCTGTGGTATTTCCTCAATACCAACAATACCAATCTCTTCACACAGATTTAACGCTTTAATGAACAATATTCAAGCACAGCTACAATTCTCTCAAAAGCCATTTCCATTTCCTGCTATTTAGGTGGATGAAGGCAATGGGTTCTGTCGTATGCTTCATACTGGAACACCTCTGTCAATTTTTGTTATTATCTTTTCTGACAGAGCTTGTAAAGATGTAGGTGTTTTTTTTCTATCAGTCTGGTTCTATTAAATGTGAATTTACAACCTCTGGTTCACTGAGCCTCACTCTGTTCAGTCTTACACATTTATTATCACAGCCTACACCAAGCAAGGGTTCTTGGGGTTAGGTTGGGATTGTCCAAAGACCCCACAGTAAAATGTTGTGGGAGGAACCTTATGTCCATACAGATAAAATGACATGTGGGAAATGTAAGCAAACCGGACAAGATTTGATTTTGACACAAGATTTTTAAAAAATCACAAAAACAAAGATCATACTTAGAAACTGCTATTAATGAAAAGGTTTAGCTCTGAAGCCAAACAGAAAGGAGGGAGCCACCCTTTTTCAAAATGGATACCAGCCAAGAAAAAAAAAAAAAATCAATGGTGTAATCAGGCTGCTGAAGAGGTGCTTTAATTAACGCTGTCAATAGGGGGCTCTGTGTCAACAAACAGCAACCTGCTGCAAATGCTATTAGTCACCTTCTTTGGCTTGCATCCCTGGCTGTGTCCAGATTGCTAATGCATTTCTCTGCATTGGGAAGGTCTTAATGGGAGGGCGAGCATTTGTCAATGTCATGGCTGTGGCGATGAAGTGATGCATTACATACCTCAGTGGTTTTCTAAAGGGCAAAGTGTGACAGCAGTCAGGTTTAGATAGTTCTCAAGTGAACGGAAGAGTGAACACACCTTGAAATATTTACAATGGTCCCGAAAGGACGGTTCTCCCTATTTGGTCCAGGACTGGTTTTAAACAGGAGCTGAGTTTTCAACTGGTCGAGAGTCAGTTATTCTGGGTCAGACGGCGTTTTAGAAGGTGGGAAGGGGGTCACTCAAAATGGTTCCCTGTTTAAGACCAGTAAGCTGACCAGGAATACTTATTGACCACAGGGTTTCTTTCTGGATATACAGCTAGTATATGAAACTCCAGCCCTGTTCACTGCATTGACTGCAGATTTCAACCACTTCACTTCACAGTAAAGGCACTTTAAATAGTTTTTTTTTCTTGTTTTAGCAAAACCAGTAGTACAGTCTCCTGAGCCAGTATAAAAACTAACACAACTAAGCCAATGCTGCCCATTGCTGGAATTTCAAACTGGTGAGTTTTTTTTTTTTAAATGTAAGTGTATTTTGCCAAGGTAAATAACATGGGTGTAATTTATGACCCTTAATTTGTTAAACAAGTGACCCCGCCCCCCCCCCCCCCCATTTAATTTCTGACCACTTCCTTAAACTCCCCATTCACACTAAATTTAACCACAGTGAAGTCTACTGTTAATCAAAACCACGGTGCTTTACCAACACAGGAAACCAATTTTCATTTCGGTTCCAATGTGCTTTCCTATTGACAGCTGCTGGTTTAAAACCAGCCATTGCTGAAATGACCCAGACTACCAAGGCTTGGTAGGCTTGGAAACAGCCAGTTCTCAGCATCAACTCTCATAATGCAAGTCTACCAGAAAGAAAATGCTTGTTAATAATGTCTGCGAGAGCCAAGCAAGATGTCTAACAAAATAATGACAGATTACTGTTTCCACCATATGAATGAGCAGTGCTGCTAAGCTCATTCGTTAAAGTCAGCTTAGTTTGATACACAATTCACATCAGTTTTCAATATTAAGGGAAGCATGAATTACTTATGGTTGCATGTTCATAGATGCTGCAGATGAGATGGCTTCATATTTAATTACCTGTGTAAACTGTAATGGTTAATCTTAGTTAAGATGATTAAGCAGAAAGATGCCAGCACATACAGTGTATAAAACAATCGGATTCATCAGCAGATATTATAAATAATAGTGTGAGTACACTATTATGATATACATACATTCATTAATATAATGTTAAATGTTTGGTTCTGATTTTGCTTTTTCTGTGTATCATGATATCCCTTCATAATTAAGACCTTCTGCCTTATTCTTAATAATGTCTGTTTAACCCAATTCCCCCAGTCAAGCACACCATGCAATATTAATCAGTCTAATATTGAAATTTACATTTGCATTCATTTCCTGAATATGATTGGTATGCGGTGTGGAGTAGCCATTCAGAAGCTGCTAAACTCAAATGCTAATAATAAGAATGGCAAGAGAACCAAATGTCAAGAAGTATTACAGACTGTCACTACAGTTAACTAGAAATCTCATCAAGCAAACCTGGCTGCAGTTCATTTACATTCTAAATCACCCCCTCAGTTAAAAACACTGGACCCTCACTGTTCAATTACAATGCAGAAATGAATTGCATACTGTAATAGCTATAACTGAGTGTGACTGAGATTACATCGTAAGAGTAATGCCTACTTATCCTTGCAGCGGCTTTAAAGAAATGCCTAATAACAACCACTGTGATAAATATTATGTAAATATAAATGTTTTAGCACAACATAATTATCACTTTTCTTTACAGCTGCCATAAGGATGGCAGAGTCATACTTACAATGTTATCCCAGCCTGTGTGATCTAGGGCAAGGAATTTTATAAAACTGAAGAATGTACCAGCGAGTGCAATAACGTCCTACACACAAGTTAATGCTTTTAACGCAGTATTTAAATAGATTTTAAGGGCTCAGTTTACAAAGCCCATGGCAACTTACGCTCTGTTGTAAAAGATGCAGAGAATGGTGGGAGGGTGTCACAATATAAAGAAGAAAATTGCACCTGCACGCATATGTGATCAGGGCTAAATTACATTTACATGAGATTTATAGTAACTGTGATACGCTTCATTATGGAAATTACTTGTATTAGCGGAGTATTCCCCAATATGTGTTTTATGCAAGTTATTGCTGATAATCTTAATCATTGAAAATAGAGGAATACTGAAGCGCCAAGCCTAGCTGAAGGTTTTCAGTTACATCATTTCATTATAATACTGTCTACGGTCGAATCGCATTACAGTATATGCCACTTTTTGTACTCTGCTGTAAGTTTTTATTTTTATTTTTTATAATCCTATAACGGGAGAACACTTTATCAAATATGTCACTTAGCAATGCACTTAGCTTAGGATGATCTCAGCATCTCCCCGATCAATCGTCCTTAACCCAGTGAAAAAATTATAAATGGGTTATTACTGGTTACAAATGGATGTCTGCTGATGGTAGCTTGAGATTTGCTTGAAGCAAGGCGTGCACTAATAAGGTATGGACCCAGTTCACTGTCGTAAATCACTTTTTGCTCCCCATGTTCAGCTGAGTGATTGAGTTTTATTATTGGAAGACAATGCAGAAAAATGGTGCCAAGCAGTTTTAAGGTTATACCATTAAGCTTCCTGCCACATATTTGCAAACTCTGTCAGGAATATATTTTTGATGACCTTTAGCTGGGTTATAAAATTGGATTTAGTACAGGAAGACACAGCTTCATTATATTTTAAGGCTGAAAAACTTTCCGAATCGTTAATGACTGCAAAGTTAAAATCGATTTGAAAGGTCCTGCCTGTGCAGAGGGTATAGAAAAGCAAGTGTAGTGTAGTGGGGAGTTGTGTGCCCGGATGAGGTTAAAAGTTCTATACCCATGAATGCAGCCTTAACCCTGTTACAGTAGCATTTAAAAGGCTATCCACCAAGAATGCTATGCCTTTTGATCACATTAAACCATTTTACTTCACGCCTGGACCAACACTGGCCAGCTAGTTTCTGCAACATGTCACAGTGATATGATTATTATATGAATCTCCATATTCCAGAGACTTTACACACCATTCCTTCACTGTTCAAGGTTTCAGTCTCATATAATATCCATCTGTTATCACCCCCAGATCACTACGCAGCTGTGAAAAAACTGATAAAAGCTGATTTAGTGCCCAGGATGATACACATTGTTGCCAGAAACGGCAATTAGAGACAGCTTGTTCATACGCCCATAGCTGCCTAGTAAAGCATACTGTTATTGAACACAGAATGCACATTTATATGACGCATGATATTAAGAGACTCTTCAGCCCTGTTGTTCTTTACTGATACCAGCTAGACCTGCTGATGATAACTGAGAGTGCTGAAGGACACCTGTCCTTTGCTCTTACATATGCCTTAAGATGTACTGTCATCCAGAGCACTGCAGGTCATTAGCACCATGCCTAATTTACGACTTGATGACATTATTGAATGTGGCATTTGTTAAATAAGGTCCTTAGGCTATAACACTCAGAGGCTGTTCTCAATTGAGAACTGTCAACCCAGGTTTATACAGAACCGCGGTAATTTATTGTGTCTCTTTGAAGAAATACCATTGCAGGATTGTTGATGCTGTGTCACAGTATCACAGGGTAATAGAATTTGGAATCCCAATGAAAGTGATTGTCATTTAATAAGGCATATATGTATCCAGTGTAGTTGACTCGGAACACAATGCATTCTGGTACATGTAGTCTTAAAGAAAAGAGACAACCAAATGGTTCTTTAGTGCATTAGGATGAGATTTAAAAAAACTGTCTCTTCTCTTGGCTTAGTTTTCAGGCGGCTAATGTCAATGATTCAGTGGGCAATCTTAAAAATGCAGACTCAGATAGACTCCAATACTGATGCTAACACTTCCCTCCCCCTCCCTCTCCTTCAACTGCAGCAGGGCAGGGCTGTTAACGTCTGGCTCTACGCAGCTCAAAAATGTAATCCAATCATCTTCGGCTTCCAAGGTGACATTTCAGACTGCTTACCTCAAATGTTGGCTGGGACATTTTGTTTGAATGCCCTTTTCTAGCTTTTCTCCAAAAATGATGCAAAGGATATGGAAGTAAGAAAGCAACTTCCATGGGATGCTGATGCAAATTCTATCAGTTTTTTAAAGGTGGACTAAGACAAACCACTTTCATAAAGCATATTATAAATTCTGTGAACACAAAGGAATCAAAGACTTCTGGCTTTCGGATAATATTTCACAAAAAAGGATTGAATTATATGGCAGTTCACAAACTTCTTTTTTATTGCCTAGTTAAATTAGCACAGAAAAACAACTGAATACACCCACTTTTGAAGACCCCCCCCCCCTACATTCTTCCTTCCTATGTTTGAACACTACAGTTTGATCACTAGGGGCTCTGGTGTTTGAGCAGATCATTTTAACAGTAGGTTATTTATCACATACAACCAGATGACTGAATAAAGAGGCTTAAACTCCCGTAGAAATGCTTTCTTTTTTTGACATTTCTTGTAATTTCCAAAGCTTTTGTTTTAATGAGTTATAATAAGCTATAAACAAAGTGGTGTTGGATAGTCATAGTCTAGGCTTCTACATCTATTGAATACTTATGAATATACCCACTGCCTCTTGGCTCCATGGCCATGTTTTACAGTGTAAGTTTTGAACCAACCACCCAAACAAACTTTATTCCCACTATAGTGATTACATAAGAAAGTGGAATGCTAAACAAGAGGTACCCATACACTAAAGGAAATAATACACAGTGTTGTCGTTCCGTTTCATGTATGTATTATAATGAGGTGACCTTTAGCCCCTACGGGACTAAGCAGCACTATTAATTCTCTTCATATTAAACTCAATCTGCAATACTGGAGCCCCCAATCTGTATTTGTGATGACATTAAACAAGATACAGTATATTTCAGCAATAACTACAGGCCACCTTTTGGAGACAATAGTTTATATTTGTGAGGGAGACAATCTTTTCCAACTACACTCGATGCATTCTTTAGTTAAAGCTATTATTTGACAAGTGCTTTTTCTTTTCCTTTTCAAAGTTTCTAGATTTGAATTGAAAATAGTCTTTTATGTGCTGCTTCAGATAAATCAGATGTACTGCAGCCTGCTGTTGGGAGCCTATGTGATGTTTGCTTATTGAAACTGTACCATGTCCTGTCATCGTAGTATAACAATATGTTGAATCCCAATGAAAGTAAATGGCAGATAATTTGTAATATGAAGATTGTGTGAAAGGCAGAACCTACAATGTGAACAGAAGAGGAGGTATTGTAAAATTTGAACTAAATATCATAAAATTATACCAAGAAGTGTACATTCTAATACAATGATAGCAAAGTGTTCTTATAATCCAATACCAATAAGCATATAGATACAGTGTGTGCTACTGCATTGCTGCTAAATAGAATTGGAAAATTCAGAATATTTAACTGACATCCACATATATTTGGCAGTTAGAGCAATACGGTAATGAGCAGCTATTTCTGATCCTTTAATCTTTTATACAAATCAGTCCTAATTATGAAGAAGGAAGGCTTAAATCTACACAGAATGATGTTATGATTAAACCTCAATAGGCACAGTAGGTTGCTGCCTGTGCAGAAATATTTAACCACTAATTATCACCTTTTCAAGTAGGTAAGGATCTCCTCCCTCATGCTCCAAACCTCCCATAGGGTACCACCTACCTCACTTTAAAATGCAGATTTTATTTTCAGATACATTTTCTTTGGATAGTAAATCTTAATGAGGTTTTTAATCTAAGTGCCATATCAATGGAATCCACAGTTGAATGCTGATGCAATTTATCATCACTTAAAAAAAAAAACTTTCATCTTCAACACTCAGTTCTCACCGTCTAACAACAAAGATTACTCTTCAAGGAATTTAATAAATACAGAGTCAGACAATTTCCTTAGATGATGGCTTTATCTTTATGATATACCAGCACAGAGGCCTTGTAAATCCCATAAAAGAGATGAGGTTTACTGTGTGACGGCTTTATGCCGTGAATGCTGTCTGGAAATCCTATCAGCTGCTAAAGAGAATATTAGCTCTATAAACCAGCCACGGATTTGAATGTACTGCAGTGCGGTGCAGGGGGCTGTAATCTGGTGGGTTTCCAGCTGAAATCTGTTTTGCCTGAACCGTGAAGGAAGGATGCGCCGAGCCAAATCGATTGGAAGTTCCGCTGTTCAGGGATCTATTTTCAGTCCAGTTTTCAGCTTCATTGCTGATTTAAAAATCCTGACGCAGCATGATGCTTCTCATCTTGATGAGAGAAATAACTCTCGCCAGCCAGGTTTTATCATTTGGAAATACGGTCTCCTCATATTGAGGTTCCATTCAGCACATAACAAGATGGCAGGCAAGGCAAGGTCGACACCCAAGTTTCTCTTCCACTCATGTTGTGGAAGCCTATTAAAAACCTATTAAACCTCTATCCAGATCTGAAAGTAGGTCCATATTAAATTATACCCATTCAAATCTGAATGAAATGGCCCCAGAGGTCTTCCACTACCCTCCCCTGCTCTCCCAAACTGTATTGTACTGTATTATCTAGGCTCCTTTCTGTAAATTTGGTTTAGACTGATTCACCCACTAAAGACAGTGATACTGTAGCTATGTAGGAATCACCAGATCATCTAGAACATAAGCCAATCATCTCTGCTTAGCCCATTGGCCCCACCCACCCCTGTTGGTTAGTCTTTAATGGGTTCAGTGCTGGTAGCTTTAAGGATAGCTTTAACAAATAAAATGGAAGGGTTGTGTGCAACTAGACAAATGCTCATGCCCATCTGAATGCATCCTTTTTAAAACAGTTTTTGTCCTTGAATTGCAGCTAAGGCCCATAGTTTTAGAAAAGCAGGGTATTTAAAATCAGCTGCGTAGCTGGGATGGCCACTGGCATGAGATTAGGGGTGAGTTGACTTAAGACAATGAATGTCTTTAATTATAGCGCTAAACCAGGCAACTGCACATTCCTTGGTGAGATCCTGCCAAAGAAATAATTTTTTTTTTTATCCAATGAAAAAAAAGAAAGAAACATTCAGAACTAATAATGCTTGCAAGACATTTTGCGTTTGTACAAAAATATTCCTAAAATGAGCTCTGTTGCTGGCAGATCAAGGACAATGCATAGACTCTTCCCCCTCAAAACTGAAAACATGCTGACTGCGGAGCACAGCGCTGCTTCATCAACATTTCACTGCAACAAGCCCATTCTGTGTTCCAGCACTGCAGTAATGCATGAAGAAATGAAGAATCTCTTTATTAGAATGTGTCCTATAAAGTGCAGATGAAATCCTGTTCATTTTACAGGAACCCCCGGCTTATTGGAGAGAAGAAAGCTGATTTAATACCGCAGGGTTTGACAGGGTTACAGGAGATTGTAAGGTATAGTTCAAACAGGGGCTGGATAAAATATTATTGCTTTTAGTTTGGGAAGCTGGTTATCTTATTTTTCATATTATATATTTTCTTTTCATACAAATAACCTTAATATCATTAATTGGCTTCCAAACGGCTATTATTTGTTCTAAAACCATGTCCCCTTAAAATGTATATTGTTTTCCTTATTTGATAGGCAACATTTTACATTTTGCAATTAAGCATGGTGTTGCATTGTAACTACATAACCATGTCTGCAATTACTGTGATACTACAGTCTAATTACAGGGCACATTTTTACTTGGAGCATTGCATCTAGCAGGCAATGATACATTTCTATGTATTATTATATTGGGTTGTGCTTTTAGATATATTCCATGCCTGCTGGACTAGAAATGATCCAGCTGGAAACACTGCAGCACCAGTCCTCGGGGGTTCCAGTCTAATCTAAGGGATGATGATATTCTGCTAGTTGCTTTCACATTGACTGGAATCCCGTGAAGCTCTGTATTTCCTCTTGCCCTCTCTTGACCCCCCATATGTTTCATGATTCTGAATGTTCCTCCAGAAGACCTGCTGTGATTTGGTTGCTAGTTCAATGTAAGGTAAGCTGGAAGACAACCCTGTAGCAGACACAGTCCAGTAGATATACTTCTCAATAATATAACCGGGGTAGCCCATCAATTCTCCAACAGGAGGCGCCGGAGTCCCATTGGAGTACGCACCTCAATTAAAACTATTAGACTGTTTGGCTGCATAGGTCTGTTTTTCTATTGTTTATATCACACATTATATATACACTTTATAAGGGAGGGATGTGCAGAAAATGGAGATCTGGCTTGTTTAAAAACATCTCATACTCTTAACAAAAAAGTTAACATAGTTTAACATAGATATTTTTGAAAAAGCAATATTAAATTTGGGTAACAAATAAAATAGAGGCAATTATTATTATTATTATTATTATTATTATTATTATTATTATTATTATTATTATTAATAATAATAATAATAATAATAATAATAATAATAATAATAATAATAATAATAATAATAATAATTGCATCTATTTTATTTGTTATCTGAATTTAATATTGCTGTTTTTATTTATTCATTTATTTAAGTTTTTTTGTATAGATATTTAACTGTCTGGTAAATTCTCAGTTAATATGAACCAATATTTAAAGAGATTTATTTTTTATACAGCTAGACTATATATATACATATATATTGAATACATTTTATTGACTCAGTGATGTATGCTCTTGCTACTTAGATCATCATAAAATCCAAAAGAACAAATTGAGAATGATTTCAGATGAGTACTGAAAAATAGGATTTGTTTGGGAAAGCATTTGCTGATTTCATTTATGCAGCCATCAACAGGCTTTCAATCGTAACCTTTAAAGTGAAGGCTCATGTCATTAAGCAGGAATCGAATGATTGTCAGTCCCTGTGCAGAGAGACCTGCTAAATTATTCTGCACCGAAACGAGAGAATAATTAATCTCTAGGTGTCCTCCAGCACAGGTCTGACATTGCACAGACAGACTCCTGTATAGATGAAATCCATCTCTGAAAACCTTCCATCTTACAGTTTCATTGAAATGTAGCCTTTCTTCCGAGGCATGCTTTCTGCTTTATACAAGTAGGATCATTTAATGAAGCTTTAAAATGGCAATCTAATTGGCTGCAGCTCTCTCTCTCTCTCTCTCTCTCTCTCTCTCTCTCTCTCTCTCTCTCTCTCTCTCTCTCTCTGTGTGTCTGTCTCCCTCTTTTTTCTCTAGCGGATATTAGTATCCAAGCTATTACGTAGCAGGTCAAATAAATGGCTTGGGGCTTTGGTGATGGAATATACAGGCCCACAGGCACTGCACTTGCAAGCTCTCAGCCTACAGTTTCCCTTCTCACTCTATATGCAACTATTTTTAAACCAAGAAAATGTAAAATGTTACATCAGCCTGTATTCAATCAAACATTATGGGCCTGTCTTAAAGCCTCAATATTTAAAAGATAAAAAACAAAAAGCAAATAGACACTGTGTAGGTTACTCCTTTAAGCCTTTATTTATACAATATGACAAGATTTCGTTCAGTCTTCTTTAATGGGATTGACTGATGCTGTGCATGCTTAAGCACTAACATTCATTTGGAGGTAGTTCGGTCTAATGGTTCAGACGTTAGAGGTCCTAGGGGTTCACATCACAGCCTAGTCATTGACTTGTGTGACCTTGGGCAGGCCACTTAACCTCTTCAAGCCTCAGCCAAACGCTGCTGAACAATCCTAATCAGACAAGCCCATACTGAAATAAATATAAATACCAAGATGGTGTCCGCACCCACCTATTTAAATGTACAAACAGTATTAAAAACACTATGTTGCGCTATTGTTTGACTAAGAAAACTTTATATTTTATATCGACAATCCCTATACAATTGCAGATTTATTAAACTAGCTTCCTAAATATATACACAGTCAAGGGGTTGTTACTAGGCCTTCTACACTTTAACCTCCCATGAAAAATGCATAAAAGGTTTTCAATAAGACCGCAGTAAGAAAAGAACCGTTTCAGAAAATTATAAAATGTTTTGTTTTAAACAAATCGTTGCAAAAAAGAAAAAAAGATCTTTCTAGATTTCAAAGGACAAAGAAAGTAAAATGGCTGAAAGTATTGCACAAGCAGGTGCTATTGTGCTTCACCGAGAGAGAAAAGGCAGCAGCACTGTTGCTCAGACACATACTGTATTGGGCGTGGCTCATTGTAAACTGCAGGGGATGCTTCCATCCAGATACATTCAGATATAGAAAGATATGGGGCACTGGGCCAATGTACATACTGTATTGTGTATTTTCACTAGCTACAGATTTAATGGCGTATGCAATAGTCTAACTTGTTATGCCACGGTAGCAGATGCATTGCAATGCAGTGCTAATATATATTCATAAATCCTGACTTTTGAATCTCCCTGTAAGAATACCAAGCATCTAGACATAAACACTAAGAAAAAGAAATGAATAAGATGAACTATTCTAAAATAAAAAGCATTCCCTTTCATTAAATAAAGGAATTAAAATGTTTTTTATTGTTAAAAATGACTGGGTGTATGAGGTTCATTTCAGACCAGCCTGAATCCATCCTTCCTTTTAATTAAGTCTGTGTACCGCTTTCTTTCTTACAATTTTTTTTTATTTTTTTTTTTATGGCGCATGGCAGTCTGTTGCTGCAGTATCTGTAATACAGACTGCAAGCTCTCTGTCTGAGACTGCAGTCACACCCTTCAGTCTCCTGCCGTGTCGGCTGTCAATATTTCAGATGGATTTGTTAAAAAGGGTTTGTCTCCAGCCGCACTGGGGCATGGGGCACCTGAGCCCCCCCTCCCTTTCTTTTGCTCAAAGGGTGGAAAAGATGGCTGCTGGGCGGAAACCTTCTGCATCTCCACACCGGCACACGCACACCCAAACACACCCAGACACACACACGCAGGCTTATAATGCAGCAACAAAAAATATGCATCCCTAGAACTACAGTCATAAGCTTTTTTTAAAGTATAGCTATATCATTTTTACATCTGGTATCAAAAAAATGTTAAGGCATTTAATATGCGTCAAAATACATCTTTTAAAGGGAATTCGAATATTTAATACTGGATAAGCATAATTATTATTTTTTAAAATCAGAATGTAAAAAATACTGATCAGATATAATAGGATGGCCCCTTCAATGGGCTATTAGATTATATTACAAGGTAAGTGATTGACTGTAGCTCACTGTAATAAAGTATTTATTAGTCTTGATTTGATCTATTTTTTTCCGCAATCCTGTTATACCACAATGCTCTCTGTACTCTACGCCTGCCCTGTCATCCAGAATCATCTTTAGACTAAAAGACTGCTGAGAATGAATAACTTGGAATCATAACTGCATCAAAACTATATACAGAATCTTTTTTTTAAATTTGATTAATAGATACACAAGCAAAATGTTTAGATTATGCAACTGCAGAAAACATACGCCTTGTCTCAAATCAGTCCATTATTTATGAATCACAGCAATGACCCCCAGCCCATAAATCGTTTCTAAACATTTTGTATGCTTTATTAATATTTTAATTAAGGAAAAGCAATGAGGGAATTACTAATCATGCATAATCAAGACATTCTGCCAGCACTGCGTGATAAAACCTTTTTAGTAGCAGAACCTTTTAAAATATTATTTAAAAAATAAATAAAAACAAAACATTTAAAATATCCAGCATTTTTTGGTTTAAAAATAAATATATATACTAAAACAATAGATTTAGGGTGTATATATAGCATGCAGAATAATATACGCAGCTAGATATTGATATGCAGCTTTATAAAGAAAATAAATACATAAAAATGTATGTACATTTTTTTTTAACTAACATGACTATAAAATACTGCAGAATATTGTTGATTGTCCTACCTGACATAGTGCTAGCCATGGTAGCTGGTGGTGGAGAGATCTGGAGGATGTCACCGGATGGAAGAGAAAAGAGAATGTGAGGCAGTCAAGAGAGCTGGGGTGGGTCTGTCTCTGTGCAAGTGCTGCAATGCTGCCTTATGAACAATGAGGCACACACGGTCAGCTCAGGAGGGCTGTAACCAGCTCAAGAAGAAGGGTGGGGGAAGACAGAGAGAGAGAGAGGGAGAGAGAGGGAGAGAAGCTCGTCCTTTCTGAATATTAATCAACAAATCACAAGCCTTGCTGCTGTGTTTTTAATGCCAAAAAGCTACTGTCTGTCTCCAGCCTGATTAATAAAATATATGTAGCCTGGTGGCATTAACACTACAGATGGGGGGAGGATGGACCACACCCAACACTTTTTTTGTTTGAAAAATAAAAGGGGGCTGTATGTGACTGGTACTGTAATTGGTTTTCAGCATCAATAATTATGTTATTAGCGTGGCAGACACGACACGACAATGAAAGCTAATGTTTAATTATCTGCTCTTTTTTTATTCTAGTGATTGTAGTAGTATTTAGGCCCTACTGAAATTCTGTCGCATTCACAGGGTTTATCAGCACCATTTATCTCATTTTACCAAGGAGAAAGGGAGTTTTGTTAAAGCTAGTATGAAGATAAAATGCATACAACTTGTGGTACAAAAAAAAAAGATTTTGAAGCACCCTCTCGGTCCTGCATTTGCACGCTATTCCTAGGCTGAAATATTATTGATCTGTCTGAGACAATAAGGGCTGGGCTGTGTCTTTATTTAAATCAAGTGGGTTCTATGATTTGATGGCTATTGGCAAAATTGGAATTTGTTTCATATTTGCTGCAAATGCTTCTCCTAAGGATTTCGATGTTGCTGTAATACAAAGTCTCATATACTGGCTGCTGTGTTATGTTCCAGTGTCATACTGCTATAGGCCTGAATCTTTAAAATATGGGTTGGACTTTTTGCTTTGTAGGACCTGGAACTGAAATATATGAGACAATATGTGAGTCATCGATAGATTTTCTGTATTTTTTCATGACACTCACTTGTTTTAGGAAACATTATTCTTGTGCTGACAGAAAGGTCTTATCACTAAACCATTACAGGTTCATTTTCGAGCAACCTACATATAATTGTTCCTGGTAAGCATGTGGGCTATTAGTGCTTAAAGCTACAGTAGCATTCCAAAGAATTGTTTTATATAATTCAGTATTACAAAGCCTTTCAGTACCTGCACATTTTGGTTTTAGAAATCTTCCAGTACACAGAATTTAGTCACAGGGTAATTTGCATTTATTTTACAATCATTAACATTATTGATTTTGTTGTGTGGGGTGGGGGAGGTGACAAAGAAATACAACCTTTTGTCACATTTTAAAGACATTTAGGATTCGGTTCTGTGTTCTGTATTTCAACCTGGCTAGAGATAATGTGTTGGGTAGAATACTATGTGGCAGAGACTGGCGCAGAGTTTAATTAAACACGTAATCACATGTAGCCCTTTGTGATGGCAGACAGGATCTGAATACAGAGGAACCTGGTCTACAGCCAGACAATAGGCTTCGCTTCCAAAATGAACAGTGCTGTTCGATGGCATAGCTGGGGCTGCTGTAGCCACTACAGCACTAGAGAAAGATGCATTACTTAGTGCTGGCTTGGCCATCCCTCTTTCACAGTCTTTAGTGTCTGATGATGCCTGGGCATGGAATCAATGAGGATCTATTTCCATGTCTTGCCACGATGTACAGTAGAACGTACTTGCATTTACAGCAGCTGGTCTGGGTCGTGGTATCCTGGGGTGGAGTGTCCTGACAGGATGAAGAAGATGTTACACTGATTGCCTGTGGAGACCAGGGCAATTGGCAGAGTACTTTCATTATTTTTTTTATTTGTTGGAAAGGCCCTGAATCAAGCTTTAAAATGATACTGATTTTTGTGTTGGTAATCTCCACATAAAGAAAAAATAGGTCAAAGGTCATCAACTTGGTCATTTTAACCACCTTTAGACACGTTCTAACCATTAAGGGGCATCACACAGGCGACACCACCGATTTGAACCAGGGACCTCCTGGTTACAAGCCCCTTTCTTTAACCACCAGACCATACAGTAATCGGTTGCACTTGAATGGAGTAACAGCTAAAGAATTCTATTGATAATTAGTAAGAACAAAAACAGACTAGTTATGTATGTCCTTAGCCTACTATAATATAAATACAAGGCATGGAGGCAACACAGACAGAGAAGCTTTTCAATAATAAAGGAGGCTGTGTGGTCCAGTGGTTAAAGAAAAGAGCTTGTAACCAGGAGGTCCCCAGTTCAAATTCCACCTCAGCCACTGACTCATTGTGTGACCCTGAGCAAGTCACTTAACCTCCTTGTGCTCTGTCTTTCGGGTGAGACGTAATTGTAAGTGACTCTGCAACTGATGCATAGTTCACACACCCTGTAAGTTGCCTTGGATAAAGGCGTCTGCTAAATAAACAAATAATAATAATAATAATAATAATAATAATAATAATAATAATAATTTTCAATACCTCGAGTATCATCGTGGACCATGGTGTAGCATCCGGGGCTATCTCTCCAGGGATTCAGGTAATGGATCAATTGTCTATCTCTGTTAATACTAGTGGCACGTATTGTATTTAAACAATAATGTTCAATGTAGAATGTAATGGGGGTATTTGGAACTAATAAATGGTAAGCACTGTTCAAATATGAGGCATGGTCTGGTCTCATCCTTATAGCATAACAAAGCAGTTAATTCCAATGTTTACCTTCATTCATAAACCTTACAATAGCATTTTTTTAAAATCCTGAGACAGGGTGTGGTCTAAGTAGATATGTGACAAGTTGACAACCCTTCAGATTTAAAGATTTGATTGATTACTTCCTGGATTGACAGAGGTGCTCTTTGAGTCTGGTCAGAAGCATATCACCCATATGGATATTCTACTTACAAAAGCCTGTCCCAGCATGGGAGTCGGTTTACTACCCCCTAGCAGTTTCATAGCTGTTGACCTGTATTTTGTGCTACAAGGGATTTTTGACCACAAGTCTATTACAAATATTGAATTGCATACAATGGCAGCAGAGTGTGAGATTGACCATGTTTTTTATAAACCTTTTCAGTCTGTAAAACCCAAATTAACGTCTATCACAGACAAAATAATAAAATATATGTTGACTATGACCATTATTGGTTAACTGCGAATTCAATTGTACATTCTTTAAATGTAGACATTAGCTGCTATTAAACTACCAAGATGTTAAGTGACTCCAAAGTTGAGACAGATTCTGCCAGTGATAAATGGGGATCACATTTCTATTACATAATTCTTCTTGCTCCTGTATATATTGAGCCTTTGGCTGTCTAAAGTACAGCATTTACCATTCTGGACTTGATGGGATACTAGTTTGTGCATTTAGTGTCAAGCTAAAATGTTTGCATAATATATCAAATATGCCTACTTGTGAGGTCTAACCACTTGCAGCAAATCAAATATTGCTTTTAACAATGATTTAAAACACGTACATTACACATGAATGTCGGGATGGCTGTTTCTTAATATAGAAACTGTGGATCTGGAAAGCTAAAAGTGAATCATAAATATATTGTAGCACTGCATGTTGTATGATAAGCAGCCTGAGTTACTAAGAAGATAAATGATCTCCTAGGTGGTCTTAATGGGATTTTCAATGGAGCTGCTTGAGGGATTTTCAATGGAGCTGCTTGATATCAGATTGGAAAGTTTCCTGCTGAAGGTGTGAAGACCAGTACCCAGTTCACATACTGCATGGTAAAATGTTGAAAATGATGTAGTACTTTAGATTGCAGGACATAAATAGCCATGTCATTACATTGTAATAACTAGGTAACTATACTTGGTTCCTCCTCTTACATGTCAACGACTGTGTAATTACATGGGAATGTCAACATCTTGTGACGTAATGTAATTGGTACCACCATAATGGAGGCTGTTTCATGTGATCCACCAGACCTATTGGTGTGAGAGTTGTGAGCAGCTATTCAGCAACAATTATGGGAAAGTTTAAGGATCTCAGTGAATTTACAAGCGACATGTACAACCTGCTTGTCCCTCAACAAAGTGGGTACATTCACTAACATCAAGACAGTTCACTAACATCAAGACAGTCTCCCCAGTGTTACTGGAATGGTATACAGAAAACCACAATCATAAATATCCAGTCATGACGGATCGAGAAAGCGGACGCATGAAACACATGTTGTGTCAATGGAGAAACCAAGTCTCAGAGGCCTTCAACACTGCACAAGACACACCTATTTCTACCTGCTTTCTTTGTAGTGTGTATATATATATATATATATATATATATATATATATATATATATATATATATATATATATATATATAATTACCTTTTTTATTTCTATATACAGTGGAATTACTCAAATCTGGCGGAGTAAAATTGCCTTAAAAGAGAGCTGGTCCTAATATAGAGGGTAATTTGCCCATGAGAGTGGTCTTTGTATTAAAAAAGGCAATCTTCATTTTACAATATCTGTTGAGCTACAGCAGAGCTAGAAAATCACATTTAGAACCCTAGGAGCTGGAGCAGACCAATTTGCCTCACAAAGGGGGGTTGTGGAAATCAGATTTTAAGAGGGTGGGGGTGCTTGCTTTCCTACTGTCTTTGATGAATGCAAGACCTGCTTTCTAACAGTAAAATAAGGCATGCTAAAAACCAAGGAATTACAATTCGGCATAAAATTGAACATGACTGCGGGACACTGCAGCTTTAAGGCAGGAACCAAGGTTGCTGTATTTGCACTTGCACACGTAACCTCTCACCTTTCCCTGTTCAATTCCGATGGCTTTTTCATGGGGCCTATGGCAAATGAGATTAGGGGAGCTATAGACCTTAGTGAATCCTTATCTGATTTAATTCATGTCAATACTATAGTATAGTGTTATGTGTTTTTGTCTGGGTTCATTATAAAGGGTGTGTAAAATGTTTGTTTACTGGGTCTATGTGAGGGTATATAATTGGGTTTGTTGTTAATATAATGCATTTAAATTGAATACATTAAAAGCTTGCACTCTGATTGTAAACTCTCAAAGAGTTTAGCTTCAAATGCTTGTTTTTTGTTTGCTTGGTTAACCTTTCCATTGCCTTTTATGATATGTTTGCAATTATTCTAAGAGTTGGGTTGCATCAATATTGAGATTGAATTATTCAATGGTTTTTGTTCATGATTTTGAGCTGAAGAAAAAACTACAAGAAACAAAGTCGAGTAGACAAACATTTTGCCAGTGTACTGAGAAAAGCACCTGTTGAAACATTTGTTTACTTTCTTGTAGTTTTACCTTAGATTTTTGATGGGGAGTTTTGAAATCCTGGTTGATTTTGAGGTTGTGTGAGGAATTCATGTTTAACCAGTGATCCATCTGCTCAATACTGACAATCACTCCAACTTCTTACTATATATATATATATATATATATATATATATATATATATATATATATATATATATATATTATTATATTATTATTATTATTATTTATTTCTTAGCTGACGCCCTTATCCAGGGCGACTTACAATTGTTACAAGATATCACATTATTTTTACATACAATTACCCATTTATACAGTTGGGTTTTTACTGGAGCAATCTAGGTAAAGTACATTGCTCAAGGGTACAGCAGCAGTGTCCCCACCGGGATTTGAACCCACGACCCTCCGGTCAAGAGTCCAGAGCCCTAACCACTACTCCACACTGCTGTGTATATATATATTTGACCTGCTCTAAGAACAAGCTATTCCTGAGAATACATGTCTTAATTGCACTGCAATGGCTTGCATAGGCCTGAACACTGTTATTCATTCTCAGTGCATTGCACCACAGCGTCTGTATTCCTGATTCAGTCTCAATGCTGTCAGCTTCTTGGGGTTTGATCATTTTACCAAGCTATCCAGGTGCAATACATATTGATGCAGAGCATTATTCCATTTTGACATGAATTCTGTCAGTGCAAGGTTAGGCCAACGCTCAGAGACAGTAACCAAGATAACAGCTGAATCGGAATGGCTTTTAAGAGCTTCCCTTTAACATCAACATCTCAGAAACAGTTGAACAAGGATTTTATTATAGAATAAAACATAGTCTGGTACGGTTGTGTTTTATTTAGTTTTTGAGGTTTCCAGATGGGAATGCACCCTGGGTTCAAAATGAAAAAAAATAAACAGACTTAATTCTGTATTCACTACATCTAAAAATGAATATGTAAATGCGCTTATGCTAAAATAATTAGTGTACCATTTTCCAGCATCTAATTAGCTGAAAACTTAATTAGCAAACAGCTGTAATTCTGACCACTGCAGTGCATTAGTATATACAGTAATATCATGCAATAGAATATGCATTTCGACGGTACCTTTTATGTATAAGTATCCCTGGGCATCAAATGCAATTTTAAAAAGATAAGCAAATTATATAAGAAATGAGCTTTACATTAAAAAATAATAATCATAGGTTAAAAGATCAATTTCAGTTAAGAGAATTTATTGTGTATTCATGAATAAGTGCATTGTATACATCTGTAATGTATAGCACTCTTAAACATGAAACAGTATTCCTAATTGAATCAAGATTTTGCTAATCCCTAATTTATTTAGGAATTAACTCGTATGCTCAACTATTGGCTATGACCTTGACATGACCCCGTTTGCTTGGTTTTAGCTAGACTAGCAGCCTGGGTGTCTCCAGTGATTTCTTTTGTGTGGGAGCAGATCATCATTGCCATTGTCAGTATAAAATTCATGCAAAATGCCCAAGGGTGTGTCGCAAGAAAATGGCCAGGCTTAATGAAGAACATATTCTGCTATGGGTTTGCTTGTCATATGTATGTTATGGGGAATGGCATGCCTGGTGGAGAAAGAGTGAGATGGACCATTATAAATGCAGTCCAATTTATTATGAACTTAGAAAATGACCCAAACATGATTCAATACCAAGAAAAGTGTTGCTAACAGTGCAGGCCTGGATGAACACTTACTATTGTATTCCCTGTTTGTAAAAGTTAGTTTCAATTGCAGAATAAACCATTGGATACACAGCAATCTGTGCCTTGCTCATCAATAACACAGGGTGCAAGTGTATCTATTGATTTGAATTTTAAATATCTGCAAATCCATAACTGAGGTTAAACAATATGTAAAGAAACAAAAGAAAACTGAACCAGTAATACCGTTAGTAAAGCTAATAAGAGGTAAGTGGAAAAAAGGATTTTAAAAACCTTGGTCAGCGCTCCTTTAACACTCGTAATAGAGAAACAATGGACTAGTCCTTTACTGCCCACCAGATCCTGTGTCCACTCAGCCCTGAGCAAAGCATGGATCTTCCTGAAAAGACTGACCATGACATGGGATGACAGCCTCACCCCACACCCACTTCATATAATTAGTCTAAAACCTGAGGTCAGCATTTCAATTGAAAACATCTGACCTGTGTATGTCTCTCTATATCTGTCACTCTCCAATAATGGAACAATACCGAGGCATTGGGGATCAACACATACATCATTTTGAGCTTAAAAGAAGTCCAGTAGGCAAACGTTTCAGCTATCAGCGTATCATCACCAAGACACGAGCTGAAACATTTGTCTGCTTGACTTCACTTTTTATTACTGAGGTTTTTTGAAGTTATGGATACGTCTTGTTTACACAGTAACTCAGTTCAAAGAAAGCTTTGTGAATCCATGTATTACAAGATAGTTCTACTGTTCTTATAGAATCTAAAGAACAGCTCTTGACAATATACCTTTCCCTGTATTCCAGAAAGTTACTTTAACAAACGGTGAAACAGATTTCAAAAGACATGTCAGACTCACAAAGGCTGTACTATAACACACCATCTGTTTTCTGTCTTACAGTAGATTACATTCTGTTTTCACTCAGATAAAAAAAAATAACTTACATTTGTTGATCAGACTCTTATATACTACAGTATGAGCATGCTATTAGTGAATAACAGGTTGTTGTTGTAGCATTGTTTATTTAGCATGCAAAATCCATTAACTGAAAAAAAAAAAAACTCTCCAAGCTCTTTTACTATATCAATGTCATAAATCACCAGTTTACTCCCTTACCTGTGGAACCCACCACAGAACAGAATTCATTACAGAGTGCTGCTTCTGATGAGGCGGCCCAAACATGGAAGCAGGTTTTTTCATCATCTGTTAACATGAGACAACTAGGTAGAAATCCTTCAAAAAAATGTCTTAATGAATTTTGCCAATGGCCTTTTATCAAGATATTGAGATGCAGCATTGAAACTCATCTATTAGATCATAATTGGTTGTTCAGTGTATGCATTTACATTCCATATCCCCCAGGGGGAGAGGGAACAGAAACAATCTATGACAGCCCCACACAGCCTTTTAGCAAATACTGATGTCCTTAAAGTGATACCAACAATGAGGTTTCCTTTAACGGATTTTAACAGTGCATTTATTAACGCAGAATCACTGATCCTCTACGCAAGGACTATGATTGGACGTCCAGTCTTTCTTTGAAGAAGCTCCATTTATTATTGGATGGTGCTTGAATCAGCGTGTATTTCCCCTGGGATGTTTTTATGTAACAAATTGTGGATCCATCGCAGTGGACCAGTCCTGGTAATCAAACAAGCAGAACAAACATAATAAATAAATACATAAATATGCCAAACTCCCTAATTAGATCATCTCAATCTTTGGTTAATTGATCATTTTTCTTTTATTTTCCCATTTGTTATGCAAAGATAATTGACAATTCCCACAATAAATACTTTACTGATTTCCTGCTGTGCAGCTGCCAAGAGCCTTAATTTAAATCTAAAAGAACATGTAAGAGAGCACCTTAACTCAAAGCTAATCCAAGGAACAAGCAACCCATTCGTGTGGAACAACTGAATAATCTATCCTTTTAGAAAAGAAGGTTTCCCTGTGTTCTAGTGTATAGAGTTGTGTGTTTCTGCTTTAGGGGTAACCCTTGTTCTGTTTAGGTTCTAGCAAGCAACATAACATTCTGCATTAAGGAAACCTTACATTGTTCAATATACTGCATAAGCAAAGGAGCTATAGGGTTTCATATCAAATGCTCAGTCTGTGCATTATACACAAAATGGCTTAAATTACTATTGGATGACTACTCAATTGATCTAAACAGTGGTGAATCTAAATAATGCTGTTGTTTAAATCATTAAAAGAAGGGAACTATGTGAAAACCAACAGCTCTAAAAGTGTTTGTGAGTCTCTGAAGTATATGAGTTAGTAATTCTTCCTGGTAGATAATCACTTCATGTGTTGCAGTTCAGACTCAATGGTCAAGATGTAATCAGACCATGTGAACTACACCAAAGATACCAGGATGCACCAGTATATCTATTGCTTTGTATTTGAAATATTTTCATATCTGTAATTAACGTTTAAAAATAAACACAAAGAAACAGCACAATAAAAACAGGACCAGTATTAATTACATTAATAAAGCAAATACAGTAAGAGGTAATTGGAAAACTGATTTAAGAGTGTTGGTTAGCGCTCCTTTAATGTTTGTCCTCATAAGGAGAAGGACTAGTCCTTTTTCTGCCCACCACATTCTGTATCCACTCAGCGTGGATCTTCCTGAAAAGATCAGACCACCCCCCCCAACCCCCAACCTGTCCCTCACAGACATCCTCCCCCCAGTATATACAATTAGTCTAAAACCTGATCCATGGCAAAATCAGCATTTCAATTGAACACATTTGGCCTGTGTACATCTCCATCTATCTGTCTGTCTGCTTGTCTAAGTCGCTCATGAATACTGACACTGGCGATCCCAATACTTGCAGGAGGGCAATGTATGTAGATATATCTGTATATTAAATGTTCAATTGCATTTGGTAAGTAACCACAGCAGTGAGTAAACAGAAAGCCCTGTGGCCTTGTTGACCGTTTTTGCTTTAAAGAGTGTCGGACCACATTTTAAGAGCAAGTGTTTGATTTTTTTTCCCCAGACATTCATCAGCAAACATGGAATAATAAATCCTTGATAGCTGGAAGGCTTTCCAAGCACGCTCGAGCCAGATGGGGGTCAAATAAAGAAGAAGAAAGAAAATTGCTTCTGTTTTTTTCCCACCTTTATTGGAAAGATGCCCCCCATGTCTCTGGGTCTCCAGCCACCAGTACACAAGCTCTCCTTTTCACTACCCATCTGCTTCAGTCCAGCCTTGCCCTTGCATAATAAAAACACTGTGCCGGACAGTAACATCCGATACACGTGCTTCTGTGAACAAAACTTAAATGACTTTAGCAGTTTCATGAACAACAGTTTAAAATGTCAGGGCTCTCTGCACATTTACACCCTCCATATCCCTGAACCATTATGCCTGGCTGTCCGTACTGGCCAGTCCTGGTCCTCTCCCAGACAGACGGAAAAGAACCTCACATGTGTGTGGACGATTGTCCACTGATGGCTAAGTTCAGGCCACTAAACTCATTTTCACTTGTGACATCAGCTGGCCTTCTAACCCTGAGGTTAAAGGCTAACATATCTTGTCTTGCACCCATATTCTTAGAGTTTATTGCTTGTAAATGTATTACCTGCTGACAGCATTCTGACACTTGCCTACCACAAATAATACAGATCCTCCAGGCACCTGATCTTTTCCTATGCTCCATGGTCCAACTGCAGCAAAACCATTGTAGTAAGACTGCACAGGAAATTACCAGGAATATATTTAATCTACAGCATTGCGATTTTTTTTTTTTTTTTTTTTGCAGTGATGATGTTGATAGTGATAATATTAATGTTTAGTGCTAATATGAGGTAAGAAATATGATTTTAATGCCTTTTTTTGAATAGCAAAATCGTATTTTTATTCTTTGCTCCTGGGCTCTCTTTTAACACCACTGTTATAGAGGACATTTCTGTTCTTTGCCATCTGTCTTTGTCTGGATGACCCCCATGTGATCACTAATTGAGGGAGGTCATTCCTTCTAATAATGTTTCTGAGCAGCTGAGCAGGATATAGTCCCCATTCATGTACTTCTCTCCATGTAATTGCTTGACATTATAGTGTCTGCTGGTCCATGCATTTATTGAGGTCATTCCATAGGTTTCTGGATTGAAAGATAGTGCTATTACTTTAGTGAGTGAGGTCTAGTCTTGTCAAACATACAGTATAAAATACAGGCCTCTCGTTTCTCTTATCTTCAGCACTGTAATCCTGAGAGACTAAACCAGGAACCTTGTTCATATGTTTTTTTTTTTTAGCATGCAGTAGTGATGTATTAGACAACAGATCAAGATTTGAATCATCTTGCACTCCAGAGTGGCTCACCTGGTAAAAGCACGGCCGCGTGGTGTGCAGGGTGAGTCATACAGTCAGGGGAGCACAGGTTTAGGTCCTGGCTCTGCAAAGTCACTGGTCTTCACTGGGTATTCCAGGGAGAGAGTCGCATTGGCTCTGGCGCTCCCGTAGGGAGGCAAATTCAGCAGGAACTGTTTCTCCTCATCGCGCCAGGCACCTGGTGAGCTCAGATGGACACCTGCAGGGCTGGTCTTTGTCCTTCAGAGTCCAGTAGTTCGCTGACATCCACACTTAATTTCCTGGGTGTAAAACAGGAAACTTGCTTGGCCGTTGAATCAGAGGACACTTCTGAATCTTCAGTTCTCAACAAATCTTATATTACCTTAACGACAAGTCAGTGTTGTCTGAGTGCATTAATTTAACACTTAGAACAAATAGCCTTTTATTAGCAGCAGGCAGAAAATCCACCAAGGCTATTGAAGTCCAATGTACAGGTAAAATGTTATACATTTAAAACTTTGGCTGTATTTGAGCTTCAGTTCGGGTTTGTTTTTTCTTTAGTAAATCTTATTTACTATAAACTCTCATCCTGACTTTTTCAGGATCAGTCTAGATGAGAATTTCCATTAGGTTTTACTCCTTATTAATTTTGAATGTTCCCAGTCCTTTTCAGAATGGATGGAGGATATTCCAGTCTGGTATCTTTGTGAAGAGCAGCTTCATATCTTTGAGTTTGGTGTCTTTGTGAAGAGCAGCTTTACCTCCTGGTTGTGTGTTCATTGCATTTTTCTTGGTAACTGGATTAACCTTTAGCTGATGAACAGTCCCACTCCATTAGGCCTGCAGTTCTCATGTACGAATGATAAGAAAATGAATAATTACTTTTAGGGTATTAGGTACTACAGACTCCCTGCAGCTTCACAGTCTTGCTAATGCTGCTGGTGGTTGCAGAAAGAAGATATGGTTTTGTGACCAGCATCCACCTTTTTATGCCTTTAGAATGTGATGCAGTGTTCACGCCCCATTCAAAATGTCTACACCACTACCCCATCATTTTCTTACACCGTACAATGAATTACATGTAGACACCTTTTTGACTGCCTACATGGTTTAAAAATATGTTTTAACATATTTATGTAGGTTGTTGACTTCAAAGCCCATGTTAAAAACACCTTCTAGGTATTACTTGAAAATGGTTATACTGTATACTTAGAACACAAATAGTTTTCTTTCTTTCAACACTTACCTGCTTTTAATCATCTCCACTTGTCAGATATCTATCAACTAGTTGACTAGCAGTCAACTATAATCACCATATCTGCTAGTTGTTGCAGCCTAGAACTTTGTTTGTATGCATCTGTAGGCATTCAGATTTCACTATCCCATTAACTTGTACTGTTGGGACAGATGTAAAAACAGGTTTGGAAGTAATTTAATGCGAGCAGAACGGGAGAGACTAGCCATTGTCGAGCTAAATCACGTCATCATAACATGCTTAGTATTGAAAATGTTGAGAGACATAAATCTAACGGTTTGTCAAGTCAGTTGTACATATGTATTCAATCCTTGGCATTTCTAAGAGTATTGGCCATCAGTCATGACAAATGATTGGACAGATGCACCTTTACAGCGCTGAAATGTCTAATGAAAGCAAACTCAGTTTCTTTGTAGCTAGAATGGATTCCTAGCATAGATGACAGCTTGTTTTTGGTTGTTGGACTGCCAAACCTCTGAGTAATACAAAGACAATTCAAAATGCCTCAAAAGCTAATAAAGAAAAATAATAAATAATGTATTATATTTGAAACAATGTACATGTTTCAGAATGTATCCAACAGCACAATTCTATTTCCAGGCATAAGCTATTAGAGAAAGCAGTCGACCACACATTAACATTGATGTGCAGTTCAGTCAATGCTAGTACACCCACAAGAATGTAAATGTATGCACATATGGATTGTGAGCATCACATTTGTGCAAAATGAGTTAGATTACAACACGTCTGTTAAAAAGAAAGCACTATCATTCCTGTTTTACATGCAGATACTGTGTAAATGCCGTTAGATCCATTAGCAGAGTGGACTCCTCCTGCTAAAATCTGACGGATGGAGGGATAAGTGAAATTGTATCCCACAGCTAAGTGCCCAATGCACTCGCTCATGTGTTGTTGACATATATATGCAACAGGGAATTTGCCTACGTCTGTCTTATTAGAGTAGAGAAATTAAAAAGGATATAACCAGGCACGTCTACTGAGCTAGTGACCAGCCAGAATTGGGAATTGGAACAAATGCTGAATACCAAACAGATTAATTTAGTTGTATATACAACAACCGATTGACTTAAAAATATTCAGTCATTTATTTATTTTTTGGACCAGCTTAACCAGCACTAAATCTCTTGGAACAAAATTAAATGTTAGCAAATTACCAGCTGAGCCCAGTATAAATCAGGGCTGGCTATAGCTGCAATTTCTAACAGGGAGTGTCCCAGCTATGTTTCAGATGCTGCAACAGCTTGCTGTGGATATAATGAAGGATAGATATTGAATTGAAATATGGGATACTATGTGAATAAAATTGATGTAGAATAAAGATTGCACATAGAGAATCGATTCAGTAAACTAAAATAAATAATACATAATATCTAGTTGTCACACATGCACTCCAGCAGTAGGGTATGTGTTTGTTGTATAGGATCTTAATTGCATACATACTGTTTACTGCATCAGTTGTGAAGCATATGTCCATGTTATGCACATTTACTATGCAATTATCATGCATTTACTATGGATCATATAGAGCTGGTATATACAATATATAGGATAAAGTTAATTGATCAATGCATTAGTCAGCATCACTGAAAAGGCTTAACATTTTGCTTTCATAAGGCAGACTTTATCTGCTCTGCAACATCTCTTCCCTTAGCAACAACCGTTTCCACAGCGCCCCTGCACCCAAGTAAAAATGCATCGATGCGTTCTACGCCTGTACTGCGCCTGCGCGAAGAAAGTTGCGTGTGAGTCAGCGCGAACTGCAAATGTGACCAGGATATAGAAACACAAACAGCACTACAGAAGGTAAAAGCGATTCGGGCACGGGGATTACTGTAAATAATTTCTTACATGCTTGTTGTAGCAAAACACGATTGAAACTCGTTATTTTATTGTCAAAGACACATATTTTAAACGCAAAAGCATTTATGAATCCATACACGTTTTTGTGTAAGAGGTGCTGCTGGCCTGGAAAGTCACAGCAATATTTTTTGCAATGGAAATACTTGACTTATTTATCCCAGGAGACAGTTTTGGCACTGTATTTTTCGGTGTAAGAAATCTGTTTACCGATATAATAAGTTATTCATCCACAGCAGGGTGTAGCATATGTAATTTGTAATTATTTCAGATGATATGGGTTTTGCATGCAGTTAGCGTGCACAGTGTGCAACAGCATAACGACTGCCTGACCCGTAAACAATAATGTCACTGGTGTTACATCGCTTTAATATTTATGATAAATGAAATGAAATGTGGATCAGCGTAGCTGCACGAGATGTAGAAACGTCACTACGCTTGCATGTTGCAACCATCTAGTGCCATGAAACACCGGGCAACGTTTTGTGTACTGTTACAAAAAACATGCATGTGACATTTTTGAGCACGTGAATGTCAATTCATGCTACTATTTTAATTAGTGAAAATAGCTTGACAATGTAATTTGCAGCGAGTTGCCTAGGAACTGGGCTAAATCCACTTACATATAAACTATATTTGTATCCATTTCATCTTTAAGGAAAAGAAATGCCGACCATCGAGCTCAATGGCATCACCGTGGACTTTCCGTTTACACCATATCCATGCCAAGAAGATTATATGTCCAAGGTGATTACGTGTCTACAGAATGTAAGTTAAGAGATATTTTGTTTGAGTTTCAATAACACATGTCGTTGGAAGTGAAAGGGTATTAGGGTGTGGCCTTGTGCATTTATAAACACAAACACTGACCCAAAATATACTGTACTGGTCAACAAAATTCACCCACGTGATTGAATCTGCAGGCAAGGGAAACAGTGATCTGTAAAATGTTGTCAAGGTGTGCACATTTCATGAATATTGATCAGATCAGCTGAAAAGATTAGACTCAAAGCTTTTAGCATTTTTCTGTAGTAGGAACTGCAATGGGGTAAGTGGACTCTGCTGCCCGAATTCAGCTCTGAATTAATGATTGTGTGTTCCAAGGAGAAGACATACTCAGACCTATATATGTATATTTTGAATTTGGTCAGATATAATCAATTTACTGCAGTCTGTATTCATAAAACCTCTTCTGACAATAATACAACATATTTAATGTTGTAGCTTGTAGATTAGATTGTCAAAGATAGTCAAACCCCCTAAAATAATTTTTATCAATTAAACGCTGACACAGAAATTCCATAAAATGACAATGAAATGTCATCTTTGGATTCCTCAGTTGTATCACTGAAAGATGATGTTTAGTCTTCCCTCAAATGAAACATACAACAACAAGAAAGCAATGTTAATTTACAAAGCACCTTTTCAAAGTACAGTGCTCTGCAGAGCATCCATTTTAACAATCAAATAAAGACTGAAGCAGTTCAGGGTTAATCGTGGTGTTCGTGGAGCTGCATTGTGGTCAGTGTGCCATCTGTTATAGACACTCCTCCCAGGCACTTGCCATTTAACACATTCGTTTAACCTTTTCAGTGCCTTTGACGAGAGGTCGTGTCTTTTTATTTCTCTCCTAGTGTCAGTGAGTGACGAACGACTGCGCCAGAGTGTTCCTCTTAGAACAGGGGTGTCAAACTCCAGTCCTCGAGGGGTGTTCTGGTTTTCAGTCCAATTTACACTCTCAGCTTAATTGGTCTAGTTATTTGTTCAATTGGACATATTTAATATGTTTTCAAAGGTCTTTTACAGTGGATGAGTTAAAAAATGCACTTGATTCGAGGTACACTACTTATAAAACATTTTGAGGCCTGGAGAGAAGTGTTACATTTGTCCAATTAATCAAATAATTAGACCAATTAAGTAATTGAGAGCTTGGGTGGAGCGAAAGGCAGAAGACACTACGGTCCTCCAGGAACTGAGTTTAACACCCCTGTCTTAGACAAATAACCCAAATGCTGTGTGCTTGTAAAATGCTTTTAATAGAATTATGGAAAAGTAATATTTTTACTATGGATAAGCAGGAACAGACACATTCTAGTTTGCATGGCAGTCAGAAGGTATGTAAGTGTGTATATCCACTGTCCTGCAGTACCTTGTATTTGTAACTGAAAAGAATAAAGGCCCAGGCCATCCTTGGGCCTGCAGTACAGTACCATGGGATTCCAGCATGGTACTATAAGTCAGGGCTGTTACTAGAAACTTACGGTATTTGACCAGGCACTGCTTTTTCTTTACCACCTCTGTCCATGTATGTGCATGTGGATATTGGTATTGATTCTTGTTTTCAATAAAAACAGCAGGGGGACCGCATTAGAGAAGAACATACATTGCCCTTTGCTCTGTGTTTTTATCACTGTAGAGAGTAAATGGGGTGCTTGAGAGCCCCACGGGCACGGGGAAGACCCTGTGTCTGCTGTGTTCCACGCTGGCCTGGAGAGATCATTTTAAAGACACCATTTCTGCAAGGAAGATATCCGAGAAGATGGGCGGGGCGGAGCTTTTTCCTGACAGACCGATGTCCTCTTGGGGCAACTCTGCCACAGACGGAGAAACGTCAGGTAACTTGGTCACCCTTTGAAGAAGTTGTCTGTATTGTACTGCTGTAGCATTTTTTTCTTTCTTCTTTTTCAGTTTTAAATTGTGAATTATTAAAGCCTCCTTCCTTCATAAGGACTTTATGGGAACATGTACAAACCTCTGAACATCCATATAGTAAACGTTACGCCTGTATTCGACCCATGATATGTGATGTGAGTCAGTGCATTTCAGGAATTGCATCATAGGATCCATATGCTTCAAGTAGGCTTTTTGAGATTTTATTTGAAATAGTACTGCAGTATGACGCTATGCAAATCTTTCTGTTCTGTACATATTTACACAGTATTTATAAACCAACCCACTGTTTTTTATATGTGTTAAGCAACGGCTTAAGTATATTAGATTAAGCCATAATCTGGGAGACAGACAGAGAGGGATGGAAGGAAAACAGATCTATGTATCTCTCATCAGGCATAAATAGATTTTTAGCAATACAGTGAAGTCTTCTATTACAATTTCAAACACATGCCAATTCAGCAAGAATAGTTATTTTGTGAGTTGGAATTAATGATTAATAATACTATCAAGCTGTGACCAAAACCCATTGTTTTATTTGTTTTTATTATGTATTTATTGACACGTTTATTCATTTTAAATACGTATCATAGTTTCTGCTGACCCATTTGAAATAGCGATGGCGTGTTTCTGTTTACTTTAAAGGCGTGTGGACGCTACACTACAGGCCTCTGCAGTCCCTTCTGCATTGTGCAGCAGGTTCTGGCACTGTTCCAGTCTCTGCTCCATGCAGTGGGAGAGACTGGAGATAGATAGGGTGGGGTTTATCAGACTGGCTGTGGTGGGGGAGTGCTTAGCTTATTTATATTCACATGGGTGTAACTGTCAATCACATGCCCAGTGATTTAATAAGGGATAGGAGCTTTCAAATGCATCACTGGCATACAGTTATGGTGGCCTGAAAGAATCATTATGTAAAATGCCTGAAGGCAATTTTATTTAAATGGCTCGGTTCAAGCATTTGTTTTTTTATTGCAGCTGGAAAATGCAAATAACTGTGGGCTGTTCTTATGAAGTTATAGCCTGCGCCTAGTGGCTAAGACATGCTCAATGCATAAATAGGGCTGTTGTAGGAAAAATACAGTAAGGTTAGTCCATGAAAATGAAATGTTTGCTAAATTGGATAAGACATCAACATCATCAGACTAATGGCATTTCTCAAACATTTTGATTTTAAAACTTTTAATGGCAGATCAAATAAAGTGTAAAAAAATATTTTAACCGAAAGCAACATAAGCCAGTAATAAACAATAATAAATAATTCCCTCAACACAGATGCCCTCCCTCATTTCCAGTTATAAGGTGGGTGGGACTGAGATAATGAGGTACTACAGTACCTCTACCACGTACTTGTCTCATTTTTAGTTTTCCTTTATTGGATTTCATAACAGTGGGATTAATATTTATGATTTCTGAATTTCATATGAATGTATGCTTATTAAAATGCTCAGGGAGAATATGTTGTACTAATTCTGCTGGTTCTTGAATTATACCAATGTAGGCTTGATGAATTGTATCAGTGGTAATTACACGTCCGGCCTTGCTGTAGCTCAGCATTCCTGTCGGTTTCCATTGTTTCAAAGAAGACCCTCGTTTTGGTCTCTTCGTCTGCCTCACTTTCTCAATGCCTACTTTTATGTAACCCCTGACATTTCCAGTACCTCATTTTATTTGTACGTGAACAATGGTTCCTAAGGACCAAGGCTGCATTGAAGTGTTTATAGTCAATTACCATGGAGACGTTTTTACAAGAAGTCATCTGCCACAGTGCAGCATCTGGAGCTGTAGATTACTGGAGTGTGCGTGACATGGCCTGCCTCTGTGGCTGTTGTAGAATTATATGACAAGGTGTGGGAAGATGGAAACTCAACCTGTGGTGTTCAAACTGTGAACCACAAGGTTTAAAGTTGCATTTTCCCACACTATAATTTAAAAGTTTACAGTGAATATGATTGTGATGTTTTTTTATATACTGATAACATTTTATAAGAAACGTCTCTTTTACTTTTTAATATATATATATATATATATATATATATATATATATATATATATATATATATATAATGATGTAATAATCTTTTTTTTTGGAAGTACACAAGATTTAAAAAGAAAAAAAAATTACACAGTGGAAGAAACTTATTTTTTCAAGAATTCTTGAACCTTTATGTGTACACCCTAAAAAAAAAAACTTAATTTTGTAATTATATGATCCATAATTGTGTGTGCTCTGCTGGTATCATTGCATACATACCTGTCCTCTAAAAGCAACTTTCAAATGACCATCATCAACTTCTGTGAACATATACCAGTATCAGAGTGAGAACGAGAGCTTTCTTCAGCATGCTGGCTGTTATGAAGAACATATCTGATGTTACAGTGCTAACGCATTGGTTGGATGATGATGCCTAATGAATATGGACATTGATATTTAATTTTGTTGATGCATATATTTTTTTAAATGTTGTACATTTCAATCAGTTCTGGTTACTATTATTTAGACTTATAATTCATTAAACCAAGTATGCTTTCTTTTTATTTAGCGTATTACACAGATATCCCGAAGATAATCTATGCCTCCAGGACACATTCACAGCTTACGCAGGTCATTAATGAGCTAAAGAACACCTCTTACAGGTAAAGTATTTCTTGAGGTAAAGATGGTGTCTCAACTGAAATTGATACTAATTGACAGGTCTTGAGTGCAGCTTTCATTTGATGTATTCATCATATGTTTGTGACCTGTCAATGACTCAGCGGTCATTTCTTTCACTGTCAAAGATTGAGGCTTTTTAAAAGATATGTCATGTTATGGTAAAATGATCTTTAATGAGTTTATACGCATAACCAGCCTGTGATAATTTAACCCTTATTCACCAACGAGAAGAATCATTGACTATTCGTTTGAATTAAAGCATTTGTAATGTGTAGCATGCTCTTTGCAGCAGATGGGAAATGGCTATATTGACATTTATTAGCATGTGCATGTGATTATCAATGCCCATCGACTGATAAGAGGCTAGGGCTTAGCCTGCTATGGTGATAAATAGCTGCCAAAAGCCTGGTTCGCATGGGACTAAAAATCACCACATAAACAGGTGGTTTCGGTGAAATTTAGTCCTGTGTGAACCGTCCATTTCTTTTTATCACAGATAATTTCTCTCTGTCCTCTGATTTTTTTTTTTTTTTACAGCACATTGGTACTTGTAAAATCTCAAACTCAAGCGTCCTGTGTCTTTTTAATCCTGTGCGGATTGACCATGTCAGTGTTATGTTAAAATTGATACAGCATTTGCGGGTTATTCGCCTCAAAGCAATACCAGCCTTCGCAATAAACCATAATATAATATTAAAATTGGTATGTTCTGTTCTGAGATTCTGCAGTTCAGTAAAACCCCACAAGTGTGCATAACCAAATTGGGGACGGGCGAAAATACAAAACATAATTGCTGACTTAAAAAAAATTGATGTTTTGAAGGGACAAAATGATTATTTTTGCCTTTGGAAAAGAAGGTACAACGAAATGAGTTGTTTACAACCGGTTCACTGCTTACAAATCATGAAAAAAGCACCTTCTCTGGCCATATCGCATTTCATTTTGAATTTACTGACTTTCCTTGATGAAAACTAATCCTCGTCTGGGTGGTTCCAAGACGTCCTGTGCCTTTGACCAACTCTGAGGACACCTGGTTTTTAGTCCTGTGTGAATCGTGCTATAGACTGTAAGAGCTATTCTGGGTAAATGATTGAATGCATGAGTCTGGAGAGGTAGTCACACAAACGCTCACAAATATAACCCCTAAAGTAACAGTTTCTCTGTAATGAAAGTTAGTTTTCAAATCTGCTACTGGAGTAGTTTGTGTCTGTGCTTTCTTGTTAATCTGCAACAGGCCTAAAATGTGTGTGCTGGGATCAAGAGAGCAGCTCTGTATCAACCCTGAGGTGATGAAACAGACGAGTAATCACGTGAAGGTAACAAAGCTACAAAATACATACAGACAGCTATGGCCAAAAGTTTTGCATCACCCTATAGAATTAACTCATTTTGCTTCATAAAGTCAAATGAAACCTGCTGAATAATGATACGTTAACATACTGAATTATATACCACTTTGTAGTTTTCTATATACTTAACAATATACAAACAAAAATTGAAAAATGTGACCTTTGGAAATCTAACATGAAATACTGTACTAATATTATGGCTTCCGGTAGACTTTTGCAATATCATTTTGTAGTTTATTTGATTACATGATAAGTAAATTATGTTCAGATATATTTATATTCTTATTTTTCCAGATCCACTCGTGCAGAGCGAAGGTGACGTCTCGCTCCTGTGTATACTATAACAATGTTGAAGGTACAGTGAAAGTGTTGCTGAAAAGAGCTAACATGAGCAGTGCAACGATGAGGTTTAAGTGTCTCTCTAGTTTACAAAGATTGTTCAAGGGATCTGAAAGTGGTATTTATAGACCAGAATGGGATATACCAACACATGGATTCTTCAGGTAGATATTCTAGACAGATAGTCATACTATACAGTACATGTAGACTTTAATACAGGTTTCATTGTATTTGTGTACTGTAGGTGTTCATCATTTACATCCTGTCAAACTGCAGCTAACTGTCTTAAAGAAATCCGGTTTTGGGAGAAGGGGCTAGGGCAGATATCACAGGAGTCTTTCAGCAGCTGTGGTAATGCTCCCCAGTGTTTTTAAAAGCAATTTATGTTCTTTGATTGATGCAGTTTAAATGGACACACTCATTTCCTTATGAATATTGCATGGTTTGGCTTTGGGCAAGCAGAGAGCTAAGGCAAGAGAGCGAGAGAGAGAGAGGCCGAGAATATTTTGAAAAGGATGAGGATTGGGTGTATTTGGATGCACTGTTTCTATGGAAAAGATCTTGCCTAGGAAAGAGAACATGATGGTGCAGAGGTGGAAACATTGAGTAAAACACCACCTTCCCATCCAGAAAGCAAGCACGCGTGAAATGAAAAACACAACAGAAACAGATGGATGTTGAATAAAATGCCCCACGAACAACAAAGACACTGTTTTATAGCTACCAAAGTAGTATGTTGTGCTGAATCAAGCAGTTATCATATACTGCCTGAAACTGCTGTCCAGTGGGAGTACTGTGTTTCCTTTTCTGATCTTTGTAAGATTGTGTCCTTAACCATTATGCTGATAGGATTTCAGTTTCCCCTAATGTCTGAAATATGCCTTTTGCTATTGGATCTGTTACTGTACTGTTAAGAATATACTAAAGCCCCCCAAAGAATGTCTTGCCAAGCATTTCAAATGGTAATGTTAGTGGATACACTTACACCCTGCTGACTTCTCAGACTTACAGCAGCAGTACAGTATAGGGGCTAAACTGACGCACTTTGTGTATTTACTGTTTATTTTTTTTCCAGACAAAAGCACAGAGAAAGAACTTGTGAACACAATTTTGGATGTGGAAGATTTAGTGAAAAATGGCAACAAGCACAGGTACATTGTATTATTCTTTTCAAGGTGAGCTTTAATTTATCTGAAGTTATGGTATAGAGAAAAGTATGAAGGAGTGCTGGAAGGCCGTGTATTTGATCTTTTTTACTCTTTGAAGATAAACACACAGAGAATATTAATGTAAGATGCCACAAGCAATCAAAAGCCTGTGAATTTTGAAAAAGAAAACCTACTTAAGATATGCAGCTTAAATAAAGTCACCTGTAGTAGCCTTATTACTGTAGTATCCTATGTGCTATGAGTGAGAAATGTGCGTAATGACCAAAAAAATATATTTACTGTACTTTGGAAAGTGAAATAACACTGTGTAGTGGGATTGATAGTGAGTGAGTGGTATATTTTCACTTTGTGATTGCAGGAGGAGCTAGGGCAGATCATAAGAGTCTGTCTTTTATTATCATTTAATCATTCTGCAAAATAAACAAAACAGGACCAAACATATAATGGCATATATAGCTGCATTAAGCAGTATCACATTTTGTTTTTGTGTGGTTTGAGAAAAAAAAAAACAAACACAACTATTTGAAGCAATGCAACCTGTAAGTCTTGTTTTAAGATGACACTTTGCAAGTGAATAAGTATACCCATCAAATGGTAAATGGGATGCAGCAGGCAGGCTGTCCATCGTATGAAGCTGATATAGTTGAGAAAACAAGATCAAAGTCTCACAGTGGCTTCAGATAAGTCATCCATAGTATTGAGCTTTAATGTGAACAGCAGAATTTCAGAATTGGCAAGTGAAAAATGTTGTTTTCAGTGTACCGTAGAATCCCCCTGCAGTTTAGTCCTACAGCTCCAAGATGTCGCTGTAGTCTCCACAGTAAGCCACGTAATGAGCAGTCATTCAACAATCATTCATTATGTCAGAACGCTGTAAATGGCTGCTAACCTTAATTTAATCCTTACATCTCTGTGAATACGTAGAACAGGATTTTAAAAGGACGTTTTTTTCAATATTATTTCAGAGAACTTATAAGTGTAAATACGTTACTTATAGCTTTTAATTTACCAGTACACTTTTATGCAAATCATTTTGGAAAAAAAAATAATAATTACATTTTCTGGATGGCACCGGGCACAAATATACATTTCATCAACAGAAGAGACGATATATAAATATCACAGAACAGTACAGATATTATAACCATTTATTGGAATGTAGGCATTTGATAGATTCTGTAACCTGTGTAAATTGTGCTTATTTATTTTTTCTTTGCTTTTAGTGGTTTTGTTTTTAAATATAATGTAAAAAATAAAGGTTGCTCATAAGAAGCCCATAAGTGTTACTTATGTTTGCATGAAAGACAAACACAAAAAAAATCAGTTCTCAGTTCTTGTGCATTATATATTTTGCTATTAAACTTAAGCATTGTCAGTTGGTTAACCCGGTCTTCGTTCATGGGTTGACATTGCTCTGTGAAAATGTGTCCATATGAGAAACACTTCTTTCAGCATCCACAGAATTGGTAACAATTGACAAATATATTTTAGCCTTCCTTGCTAAACTAGGCAATAGTTCTGCATTTCTCCAAAATTCAAAGAAATTTCACTACCGTTTTCGTTTGCATATAGTTGATATAGTTTCTGATTTACAGTGATCATCAAACCCTGGAATACAATCTAACAGAAGGGGTCATTTATCGAAACTACAAACATGTCGTGGGTCTAAAATCCTCACTGCCTTCAGAAACTTGTGAGCTGCTTAATCAGGGTTGTAGTAACTCGTCAATTTTTCCGAAACTTTGTTGAAAATTTTAGCAACACATTGTTTGTTTATTCTGCCCTCTGTGCTGTGCAACTCTTGTGCCAGTGCTCGACATGTATTTATTAATTCTGCAATTTTATTATAAATTTGAATTCCAACGTTGCAGCTTTCAAAATAAGTTATTCCCATCAGTGTGCAGCACACCAGGTGGATATTTCTGCGTGCGCTCTCTCAAAGAAATGCTTTTTGAGTTTGTTTGGTCTAAAACAGCAAGTCTCGAGGTAAGCTTTTTCTTTAAACCCATCAATTTCTAGAATGGCAATAACTGTCCCTTGTAATTAGGGCGTGTTTTCTAATTAGTCAGAATTTTATGGGTTGATTACTTAATTATTATTTTGATCAGTTTAGCTGGGTGGCTACACGGACATCTGGAGGATAGGACTGAATTGCAGGTTAAAAGAAACAATTCATGAAAAACACAGTGCCCTAATTATTGGGTATCTAAAATACTAAATATTATGTACAGTAATCTGGAAAGTGATATTTTATTTCACATGATCATGCGTTATGATGAATATTCATTAGAATATAACTAATACATGTATGATGAAGTTTGCAGTTTTGCATTGGCAAGATGCAGCACTTTATGCTTTAGGACAATTATTCTACATGACAGGTACAGTAATTTCTTTCACTATGTAATTCATATGGGTTAGCACAATGCAGCACCATTCTCTGTGGATTAACTTTGACTGTATGCTCGTGTTATTGTAAATATTTCGACAAAAGCCTGTCAGATGGATTCATAACGAACACCGTTTTAATTTTTAATTTTTTTTTGTGGCAATATTAAAATATTTAAAAAAGAAAAAATCAAATTGCATTGGGGGAAAAAAAAATACATAATCTAAAACTCTTTGCAATTTTCCATTTGTATTTCTCTAGAGTTTGCCCATACTATTTGTCTCGGTCACTGAAGCAGCAAGCAGACGTTATCTTTATGCCCTATAACTATCTGCTAGATCCAAAGGTAAATTATATATTTTATGATCTATTTTATGAATATATCCTCTCATTCTTGCATTGTATGTCTGTAAGCTATGTATTTCTACCTAATGTATATGGGGCTTCATCCAAAACATATTGCCACAATTCCCCAGTGATGGTAATCGCTTATGCCTATAGATTTCTAAATGGCTTTCATTGTTTTAAAAGGTACATTTTGCTGTTTTGTTTTGCTTATAATTATGCTAGCCCCTAATGAAGCAGACAAGCTATTCAAGAGGGGCATCATTATCTTGCTTTAATTGAGCCGTTTATCCTTCTAATGTTTCCATTTCCAGTGTTGTTATTTGGCTGGGGTATCAAAGTTCATTTCATTCATTCGTACCTAAAAAATAAAGCCTCTAAAAAATATATATATTAGATGATTTGATCAATATTTTGCAGTTAGAAAGGATCAATCAGGTCTACAATAGGTCTTATTTCTGATGGACAGCTGTGTCTTTCTCAGTGTGGATTTGTTTTAATAAAAGCAATAATTTGTGTCATTATTCCACAGAGTCGAAGAGCGCACAACATTGAGCTGAAGGGAGCTGTGGTCATTTTTGATGAAGCCCACAATGTGGTAAGCAGTTTCGACAAAAGAGTTTGTACAGAATTATAATACGGTAGCTGCTGTTAAAAATGGTCAGCCTGGAACTGAATGTGTTTTGGTGGTGGTTTTTGTTTGTAATTAAATAAAGGTGTGTTTAATTGATGTAATTGAAAGGAATTTGTTACAATAGGAAATTCAGTGGCACAATTATTACTAAGATAATAGTCACATGTTTTATATGTTGACTGCAATGAAAACTATTACAGCAGGTGAATATTATTGCTGTTATTTGAAATGGAACTGCTTTCCTCTGGGCATTCCCAAACCTCTGCATGTGGTGAAAGCACTATCGATATGTCATGCATTGATTTATTGAGTATGAGAATTAGAATGACAATGTATAGAATGAAAACAAGAGTACAGTAGCACAGTCATCAGTAGAAAACAAAGTGGGACACTGTACCAGAGGAATTAATTGTCAAATTGTAGGAAACCTTGGCTGCTGTTTCAATGAGCCTGTTCTTTGTAGAGGGTCTGTATAACACATTTTATTCCAGACAGCTGTGACAAGCATTCTCTCTTGCAGTAATTCTCCCTTCTGAAGTGCAATGCAGTCTTGACAGCCATATCTGGTTTAACATGGAGGCAAGTCCTCATCCCATAACAAGATTCATCTTAGAAAAGAATAATTTAAAGCAGTAAAAGAAAACAAAAAAGAGAATTCGTGGAGGAGATGACATTCCTCGTTCCAAGAGGATGCACGTTTTTGTTCATTTAGAAATTGCTTCCTGCCTGCATCTGTTTATGAAGACACTTCTACATGTTACACCTAATTAAATGGATATCTGGAAATTGTGCTTGCATTCATTGTTGGTGCCATAAGTTGGATATCCTATGTACACGTGGTTACAGAGTAAAGGTTAAATAGTAACAAGTACTAAAATCAACCTCATTACAAGCACACATAATTATCTCCTTGTTTTACAGTATGGGGTTGTGAACGATGGGTATATTATTCATGCAGCTTGAGCTACACATGGGATCATTTCTCCAGAGAGAGATAAGTGATGTGCTCTGGGTGGTTGACATTTACTAACATCCTTGTTCTCCACTGAAATGGCTTAAAATGTTGTAAGTTCAAAGGCTGCTTCCAGTAAACTTCTTTGTGTAGGTTAAGGTTGTTATTATTATTATAAATACATATGTACTCCATATTGGCGTAGAATATTTCGAAAGTGTCAGTGGTCATTAAGTACAATACATAAAAAAGAAGCGGAAATGTTACATTGCTCCTTCGTTAAAGCAGAGGCATGGAATTGTGTAATTTTATTTTCTACACAGTGGGATCATGATTTCTAATAGGAAAAACTGCTTTACCGTTCCTGCAGCAACATCTTTCTTTCTTTGTTTGCTGTTACAGTTGTTCAGAAAATGCAGTTCCTTTTTTCTGTTCCGCCATTGATGCTGTGGCACTGTTGCTTTTATTCCAAGATAATTGGCACTTGGGGAGGCAGATCTGAATTTCTGCCAAGATTTCCTTCCTGCAGCTACAAGCTTAGGGCAGGCTGTGCTGCAAAGTCATATATCATACTGAACAAAATCCAACATGTCAGCTGCGAGATTGCAAATATAAAGGGAATAACAAAACTACACAATAAAGACGAATACCTTTTAAATCTGTGTTGTATTCACATCACACAGATGTGTCTGTGTTACTGTGTATAATCAATACAGGGAACAGGTTTCGAGCAGTATAATGGAGCCAGTTTGAAAGATTTGTCCTTTATTTTCAACAATTCTTTTCATTTTTAGGAGAAGACGTGCGAGGAGTCTGCCTCGTTCGACCTGACTCCTTATGACATCGCAACAGCAATCGAAGCTGTGAACCGAGTGCTTTCAGAACAGGCCAGGAAGGTCGGGCAGAGTGATGAAGAGTTTCACATGGAAGCGGCTGTCTCAGGTTTGCCCTTGCCAGCTTGGCAGTTTGAAATGTGAAACCCCCGAATAATCTGTTGGTTTACAGGCTTTAAAACAGAACTAGAAAAACGAAACCCTTTTATGATGCGTTTAGTAGATTCAACCCCTCCCCTTTATCACTATCCCTTTGTGGCCTGGATTAAATAAGTTACTTCAAATCAGTTAAAGACATTCCTTGAGGCCTCTGCTGACATGTATCTACGCTTACTGTTTATCTAACTTACAAATACCTACAATTTTTGCAGGACTGAAAATGGATGTCGTTGATATAGCTAAAATCAAAAGTAAGTTGTGACACTATTTAATTTATATAACGAAAATATATCTTGCTAACTTGTATCTGTCATATCGGGTAACAGGTTTAAATGAATATTATTTTGAAGTCGGCAAATTGAATGCAGAGCCTATGTGATATATTTGCCAGTATGGAATATCTTTGCTGGTTATTATTATTGTACAAGGTGTGTATCGATCATAAGGATGGTAATTAGCTAACCAGGGAGTTTGAGATGTTCAAGGGCTGTACAGTAATGGTCCATGCTATGGTGTAAAAAACATCTAGTTATAGTATTAGAAAGACATTTTTTTCTTTTTCTTTTTGGTGTACCACAATAGAATAGGTTAAGTCATTTCTGGATTGTGCATATTAAAATACTGGAAAGTCAAGTCCCATTGATGCATCCCATGTAATGGGTGTTGTTGGTGCAGAATTTAATGTTACATTAGCCAAAACAGCACAAAGATGTTTTTGTACATGAATACTGTAAAGCCCTTGCTATCTGTGGCATCTATGTTTTGTTTGGATTGCAATATAGTGCAAACATTCAAAACCTCGTGTTTTGGAATTAGCAGCCCTTAAAGAGATCTAAGGGATATACATAAGTAAATTATCTGTCAAAACACGCTTTTATACAGTAGAAACAAACTAAAAAAAAAAAAAAAAAAATGTATTTAGCAGACTGCCTTAATTTCTAAGGGTGTTGCATTCCTGGACAGATGCCAGAAAGCAAAACACAAGAGGCTTAAAACCCGTATTGGAAACGTTAGTATGTTTGCTCTTTATGACCTATGAGTGAGACTGTTTAGACCACACTGTAAAATTGTATGTAAAGTTTTTTTTGAGGTGCTAAAGGCACAATATATCAACAAAAAAGTAGAAAAATGCCAAGCATTCACCAAACACTAGCAGTCTTGCTTTCCAGTTTTGCAAAAATATATTTCGCTAGAAGATTCAAAACAAGAATACAAAAATAAAGGAAACAATTTCAGGTCAAAGTCAATGCGTGTTTGGCCCCAGGCCTTCGACAGGGCGTCACACTCCAATCCTTTGACCAAGACATTTTATACAAGGAAATTAGCCAATGACAGGGGTGTCTGTTTTGCATGCTTGACTGGCTCCAAGTAGAGCACAACAAACACAGATGTGTTCTGTTCAGCACTGTAAGTTGTGTTCAGTTTGTGCAGGGCAAGATTGAGAATCCGCAGTCTACTGTATCAGCAGAATGTAGTGCAGGCAAGATCATTTATTTGTATTGATTTATAAATCAATACAAACAACATTTAGAAACCTTTTTTTAAAAAGGATTTTTTAAATGATTTAATGTTGTTTAACCCTTTTTAATGTTGTCATTAAATTAAATGAGGTTGTACAATATGCTGTTGATACCAGTCAAGGGGCTCACTGTAAATTCCTTAAAAATGAAATACAAAAACAACCTTTTTTTGAGCCTTTGTTTTATTCCCATCAAAGTGATTCTTCTGGATCTTGAAGCTGCCATTGACTCAATTGATCTACCTGCAAATGGCAAAGGAGTAACTAAACCAGGAAGGTGAGTGGCATCAAGCCAAGTGTAACATACCAGTGTACTGCAAGAAGCAACAAGGCCTGTGACATGGATTCCCCCTTGCCAAGGACTTTAATCACAAGTATAGCCCAGTCACAAGGTATCCTAATCTCGGTCATGCTTTCTTACTTTCCCATGGTTGTACAGCTTTTTTATTTTTATTTCAAAGCATTTCATAGTTTTCTATTAAACAAAATAAACACATAGGAAAAAAGATAAAAAAAGTTGTTTCATTCTCTTGATTCAAAGTTTTGAACAGTTGAAGTGATTTCTAAATTGCTGATCTCTCTGATTTGAGGTTTGCATAAGTCTTTAGATCTAAATATGCAAGCCCCTGTTCTGTACTGGCATCGTTACAGTTTGTATGAAGCATAGGAACTTTGAAGTAACTGTTCAGTGTCAAACAGTCACATACTAGGGGTACTCGAGGGAGGACTGCATAGGTTGAAGTTGGCAGTAATTTGAGTCTGTGCAGAGCTTTGGGGTACTCATTAAAGTGCAGCAATACTGCAATAGTTTAAACTCCTCACAGAATTCCTGTAGGAAACATGTAAAGGTTATTGATGGGAGAACTTTGTTTCCTACATTTGTTGAATAATTAGTGTATTTTACCAGGAGATGTTTTTTCTCCCCAGAAAACGTAGTTTTACGCACAGTAAAATTCTTACAAAAAAAATTACAATTACAATTCATTACAAACTGGTAAAGTCTAAAGTACTTGAATAACAATACACAGTGCTGCCAAAAATAAGCTGTGGGGTCACCTTGCCTATTGATGAGTATCAGGCTAATGGTCATTCTATCTTCTGCATACTGTTGTGTTTGGTACTGAGACTGAGCTATTAAAGGCTGAAGTTTTTCCTTCACAAAATATTGTACTTTTAACTATTTTTTAAAAAGCTGTTGTTCATCATCAGACATACATTGAAATCAAGATAGAGTGTGAGACTGAGCCAATGTCTAGTCATTTAGGCAGAGATATGTCGCTGTAAATTAGGTTTGATGTTCCACAACAAATGTTGTTTGAATAAAAAATACCACCATCCTTTTTTCAATTGTAACTTCTGAAAAGGCTGCTTTTTTGATTTTCTATGAATTCTGGCTATAACAGGGAGTTATTTAGCTCTTTTGTGTAGCTTTACCTGTGCCATTTTAAAAGTATCAAAAGGTCAGCCCATGCTTCTGCAGATATAGTGCCAGCCCCTGCAGGGCACTGTCAAACTGACACCACAGTAAATTAGCTCCACGATCGCATGACACATTGTAACCTTTTATATATCGAACAAGGATTGTTAGGAATTACAGAACACGGACTCTCTGATTAATGAGAGTGGAGCTGAATTTAAAACAATAATAATAATAATAATAATGCTGTGATGAACATGAGTTCTTCATGTGCCAATATTCTTTCAAAATTCAAATGATTATTCTGACAAATAGGCTAAAAAAAATAAAATATATATATATATATATAATATGGATTTCTTACAGATTTATTTCCGATTATTTATGCATCCGTTTCCATTGCATTATTTTATACCTGGTAATTTTAGCCTCCGAATACATTTCGAAAATATGTTTTAAAAGTTTCTAGCATCGCTGTTTCCAGACAGGCCTCTGGAAAATCTCAGTTTTCTCATTACTTTAACTGGAAAGGTAAGACAGTGAAGACTATGGATTTCAGCTGGTGTTACATGGCGAAGCACATAAATTCTGGAAGCATTTTCTAATAGCAAATCTCCTATGTGACTATTTTATAGCTGGAAAAGCAATGTGCTGTGTACTGTTACAATCTGATGGATTTTTCATATGAGACTCTGTTTTTTGAAGTGACTCAAGTCCACTAGGTACTCCTCTGAGATCACACATGTCTGATTTTCATCTGTAATGTAAAAATGAAAATTAACCAAGAGTTTATTTTTTATATACAGCTTTATATTTGAGCTTTTTAAAAAGGCGCAGCTGACATTTGAAACAAAATCTAGTGTCCTGGAAGCTGTGGAGATGATAACTGGGTTTCTGGCAGGAAGTAAGTAGTTACTTACTAGTCTACTATATTTTAACAACACATGTGCTTTTCATAAGTCATGCTTATAATAAATCTAAGAGGTATTGGGTTTTGTAATATTTGATAATAGACTTAGCATAGCGAAATATTATGTTGCATTATCTAATACACGTAGAACTAACTATAACCCATAAATCCAGATAATGCCAGCTGCAGATTTCTGCCTGCAAAATGTGTTAATTCAGTGTTCTTATACTGTTTGTTTTTCATTTCATCAAGAGGTAAAGGGAAGGATTTGATATCTTTGCAAAGGTGGTAGAATACTGTAACTGTTTCCTGAAAAAAAAAAAAAAAATCTTTCAATCGAACAATGTGTGCTTGTTTCATATTGAATCTAATGTTGATATGCAGTGGTGCAGAGAAAGATAAATCAAAGGTTAATTTATTCGCTGCCCTTTTGTGTAAATCATTTACAAATAATCCATTAACCGCGCCTGGGAGCATCATTCCACTGATTAGCACCGTACATGTTGCTTGCAGTGATGTATTTATTACATCACATGGATGCTTCCCATAAAAGAATAAACATGTGACACCAGATTGCAAGCACTGTCACTGCAGAGTTTCATGTCTGCTGGCAGTTTCTAAGGCACTGCACGGATAGTTAACTGGCGGGGGAGAGAGAAATGAACCAGACCAGTATAGGTCACGTCTTAATGACGCAGAAGAAAAAGGATCAATACCTATTGAGAAGCCTCGCTGCTTGGCTTCTGTATTACTTTTAAGTCTGCTTTTTTTTTTTTGTAGGCGATGGCATTTTTATAAACACATTGGGATTACAAAAGCTCTCGGATATTATTCAGGTAAGGAAAGCTATTGCAATGTGGAATATACACAGACTTCAACGCTGATATTGAACCGGCAGTAATCTTTTATGGCTATGAAAAAGTTTAATTAAAAGGAAGTACAATTGAAATAAAACAAAACAAAACATATATTTGGATGTTCTGTGATCATATTTTTGTGTGCAATGTACATAACATTCAGACTATAAGATTTAAGAGGCACATAGATTCTCATGCACCTTGATGTCTTATTAAAAGTCTTTCCAGGCAGTATTGCCCTGGCCCTAGAAATTCATTCTTCTTGCTTGAGTTTTGCGGACAGTCTCTGTTCTATGCTCTGGAAATGTTATGCTGTATTCCAGTAAGCCCCTTGCCATTTGCTAATGTGTTTTAGGGTGGCAGGTTTACTGTTACAATCTCATTTTCGGTGGCTTTCAGTGACGCGCTGCTGTGCTGAAGTAAACAAATACTGTAGCAATTTCACATACATGATTTCAAATTTTATAGCGCAGAATCCTAATTGTATTTTGCTGGCCTGTGTGGTAAGTTGTACTGTATATAAATATATAGCAGTTTATTGATTGATTGCTTGTATTTATGTCTTATGTATTTAATTGTGTTACTTGTGTGTTCTTTTCAGTTCTAGTTGTCTGCCCTAGATGTATGTAACACACGCACGATCAGCCTACATTCGTAGACGAAGTGTCTTTTAAAGATGTAAGGTCCAGAGATACCATTTTGGATCGCTGTGCAGTAGGTGGTGCTGGCACTAATAGATAAGACACTAGCTTGATCTAGTCTACATTACATATGTCAAAGGCACGCAACTTGTATTGAAGAACAGCTCCTGAACACACGGTCAGAGCTGCTGAACACAGAATTACCAAACAATAAATAAATGCAGTATTTGAGTAATTGCAGCAAGAATGATTGCAAACAATTAAAAAAAGGTAAGGGAAAAAATATAGAAGCTTCTGAGTGACTGTAGTTCTTCCAGTGTTTCTCAACTCCATGTTGAAAGACAAACACACTCTGTCATGTTAGTGGCCTTTGAGGACCCGGAGTGGGAACCACTGCACTTATTCCTAAAACTGTATTTACACAAACTCTTCAGTTACTGTATTCCTCTTCCCTTTGATAGATTGTTTTCAGCAGTGATCCACCAGATGGCAATATTGCTCTTGCCCTGGAGCAGAACATTGGAAAGCATTATAAGGTTAAACAAAGTCTTTTATTTAGTTATTTTTTATGAACAAATAATATCTAGCATGTGATTATAGAAAGTGTTTTTTTTTTGTCTGCTTTAATAGGTACATATCCAACCAGATAACAGCAATCAGAAAAAGAAACAGAATACTGATATATGGTCAGCATCTGCAACAAAAAAGCAAGGTATGGCTGCTTTCTGTCCTCATGCCTTTTTATGATGATTCCATTCTGAGCAGTTCATAATTTTCTCCCCTATACAGCATGTGATATTTAATGTGTCTAGTGCAGTGGTACTCTACACTGTCCCTCAAGATCTATTCCAGTCCTGGTCTTTATTCCAGCCAGGTCCTAAATTAGTTAATTGCCTCTTAGCAGTTTCAGTTAACTACATTAGAACATGCTTGGAGTAAAAAGCTGGACTGGACAAAGTTGAGTATCACTGATCTAGTGACTTAAGTTTCTTTTTGTATTGCTGTCAATATACAGAACCGGTACACTAGATGGCGCTGGCTCTTATAACTAAGCAGACACTGCTGATCTAGCCTGTGTTACATATGGTGGTATCAGACATGGAAATCATAGAGCATGCATCCTGTATGGTATGTTGCGTCAAATCAGTCATGCAGATGTTTATAGAAAAAGAGGTAGAGCGCATGTGGCTGTTCAGTTCATGTAACCTGTAACTTCTTAAGGGTTCAAATACATCAATTCCTGGAAATGTTTTTGCTGCGCAAGAGATGTTTAATTGACTTACTATTTATGTATTTATTTGTAGGGAAAGTATTGAGTTACTGGTGCTTCTCCCCTGGATTTAGCATGAATGAGCTGGTACGCCAAGGAGTACGATCCATCATCCTGACAAGCGGAACCCTCTCCCCACTCTCCTCTTTCACATCCGAAATGCAGATGTTAGTCATGTTGTTAGGTGTCGTTTTTTTATTCGAGAGCAAACGAGAAGGAAGGCGGGAAATCATTTTAGTTTTTTGAGGAGTAAGAGCAATAGGAATTTGCAAGAACCAAAGTGAGACGATTTTTGTTCCCTGAATATTGAGTTTGTGAACATATGATGCGCACTAGTTATAAAAACCATCAAGTAAAAACACGAAATAGGCTGTACCTTGAATCAGTTTGGCCCGAAGACAGCCAGTTATAACTCTCATACTGCAATATGATCTAGAGCTTTTTCCAGGGAGAAATAAATGTGATGTAATACTCAAATTATATATCACATTTCTCAGTTTAACTGCATAAAGGAATAGTAACAATCTTCACTGCTTGTTATCGCTTCCATTTAAACAGTAAACTGAGAAATGTTATACATAATTTGATGATTAAACCACATTTAAGATATCTTTGTTTTCTGCAAACCTCTGTATATCTGATTTTGAATAAACCAGATCTAAGCATCAGTTTTAACAGTAATAGAAGTCAAACTGTAGTGTAAATGTACATTGCCAAATTAGATTACAAAGGGTTGCAGTTATGTATAGGTTGCTTTATTGTTAGTTTGAAAACCTAATAGATAGTATCTTTTATTGTAGTGAGTTTCCTGTTACCCTGGAAAACCCCCATGTGATTGATAAACATCAGATCTTTGTAGGAATTGTCCCTAAAGGGCCAGATGGGATCCAGCTGAGTTCAGCGTTTGACAAAAGGTAAATGCGTCCTATCAGTTGGATACCTTCCATATGTTTTTTTTTTTTCTTTTTCACAGTGTTTCAAGTTGCCAACTGCACCAAAAGAATAAGTAGAAATTACACAACAAATGTATTTTATTTATGTGTGTGTAAATTTTACAATGAACTTTAACAAGCGTTTTAACCAGCAGAAAATGCTATTCGAAAGCAGTGTGTTGCTGAAAGACATTTAACGTGGTGTCCTTTATTTGTACTTTTAAGGTTTACACCTGATTACATGGCATCTCTGGGAAAGACTGTCAGTAAGTGGCATACTATTTTACATTTTTATTATTCTAATATTAAATCTTGATTTTTGATATGATGAGTGTATATTACAACAGCTAGACGCATGGTTTATCGAATACAAGCTCATTTATTATTAGACTTAGGCATGTGACGTTAAGGATGACACGGTACACTCTTCCAGTAATATACAAGGTGGAAAAAATACACTGTAGGGAAAATGATTTGCTCACGTGGCTTTGTGGTGGAATGCAGGGCGTTCGGAAAAGCGTATGACTCATTTAAATATAAGGAGCGATGCATATATTTCAACTGGCAGTTGCTGGCGCTGGATTTTCCGTCGCCCTCCTCCAGCTGTCAATATGTGTGTGCTTGGCAAATTATTATACTCTAGCAACGCTTTGGTGGCAAAATCAGCCACCCATTGAATTCCCACTTGTTTCTGAATTCCTGCCAGAAATAAACAAATCCGCATCGCTGTGAGGTGAGAAGAGATGCTATTAAGGAAACATCCTCTCAAACAGACTGATCACTTACAGTCTACACATTGTTTGGTTACTTTGCAGGACTGTTATTCAATATATGTTACATGAACTTTGTTTTGTGTCTTCCAGTCATGTAAACACTGGATTATAGTTGGATTATCCGTTTTCAGTCATGTAAACAGAAAACTAATATTCTGATTTTGTTTAGTTTTTTTCAAATGAATGCACTGACTGTTACCCTGGTAGGATGATGTTCTAGTTTTTGAAGAACTTCTTAGGAGGTATAAGAAACGTCATGAACTTAAAGTTCAGTTTCCCAAGAAAATACCATCAGAATATATATTTTTTTAATATATTTTTTCACTTTCATTGCCAGCTAATGTTGGACGTGTGGTACCGCATGGGTTATTGGTTTTCTTTTCTTCCTACCCTGTCATGGATAAAACTATTGAGTACTGGAAGGTATGTAGTTTACCTGAGAGTTGGTATTGGGACATTTGTGTAGTTTATGGAGAAAACATTAAATGAATCTCTACATTTTTCAGGATAATGGGCACAGTAGCCGAATAGAAGACATAAAGCCCATGTTTGTGGAACCAAGAAATAAAGGAGCCTTCACAGAGGTTGGTCTTATTACACGATGCCTGTCTAGTTAATTAGAAATATTGTCCATAGTTTTGCCTGCGGTTAACTTTTTCTACCTTTTTCACTGTGCAGACACCTGTAATGTGAGGTTTACATCCTTAGCGTCTTGTTTTAATTGCATAATATAATTATTAAAATACATAGATTTATCATGTATGTATTTTTTTTTCTGTGATCAGGTTATGGACGGTTATTATGCAAAGGTCAGTGATCCAAAAACAAATGGAGCAAGCTTCTTTGCAGTGTGCAGAGGAAAGGTATATATCATTTATTTGTGTGTGTGCGTGTGTGTTTTTGTAATATTGATATCTTTTTTGATAGGTGGATTACTAGTGCTGACAGTTTCCATATTCATTTCTTTGAAAAGGTCTACTTCACCCTGTATTGTAATGAATTGCTGCCCATTGTAAAGTGTTGCCCAGTCTGGCCCTGGCTGCATTATCTATGCCTATCAAGGCTTTTACTGCAAACAACTTGGGTACCCTTTTGTATCTGGGTTGGTGGTAGTTTTGTAACATTAACAGGGTTATTGCCACACAAAACACTTGTGTTCTGCTCTTGGAACAATAACATTTCATGCATCTTTCCATAGTGGCATGTTATATAATGAACTAAAACATTGCTATAAAACATACATGTTATTGTGTCTTATTTGTAGGCTAGTGAAGGGCTGGATTTCTCAGACACAAATGGCAGGGCGGTCATCATCACAGGTCTACCGTTTCCCCCTAGAATGGACCCCAAAGTTATTTTAAAGATGCAGTTTCTGGATGAAATGCGAAGGAAAGCAACTGGTGGAGTAAAGGTGATATTGGTCTCCTATTGATAGATACATGACCAAAAGTACTGCATAGGTACTTGATGTCCAGCGAATCTTGAATGATAAATACATGTTATGTATCGGTGGGATTTATAGTATGACTAATTTATATGTAAAATTGTCCATCGTTAATGATCATTTTATCTTATTACACATCATAATATATTATGTACTATCCCAGTGATGCATAATCATATCATGATAGATCAATTAGCCACTGACAAACCGATTTGAATCTAGTTAATGCCATAGGGCAATATGAAATTTATGAGGGACAGAATGACCTTTTAATGTAAATGTGAAATGCCATTCAGCAATGAGCAGTACAGAGAAGTACTACCACACATCCAAATAATATACATGAAGCCATGTGCCAAACTATTATTTGTTTATTTAGCAGACGCCTTTATTCAAGGCGACTTACAGAGACTAGGGTGTGTGAACTATGCATCAATTACGTCTCACCAGAAAGACGGAGCACAAGGAGGTTAAGTGACTTGCTCAGGGTCACACAATGAGTCTGGCTGAGGTGGGATTTGAACCAGGGACCTTCTGGTTACAAGCCCTTTTCTTTAACCACTGGACCACACAGCCTCCTGAAGTACTATGACAATTACACAGAATGATACAAAACAGTATTTCTCAGAAAGTTACCTGTACAGTTATTTTTGCCTTAACTAAACCGAGAAACTAAATTAACAAGGCATCCCTACATACAGTAAAAATGCAGCAGCGTCTCTCACAGTAATTATAAACACGAGAATTAATGTTAACACAATGGTTATTAACACAGCACCACCCCGCACACGTTAAATACAGCACCAGCAGCAGCTCTTGATTAGTCTTGCGATCACAAGTCAGTTTTGAAAAGAATAAATAAACCATTTGAATTTGAGTTTGATGATGATGCGTTATCAGGTTACAAAACAGTACTGTATCAGTTTTTAAGTGGTTGGCAACTAATCGCTATCAGTGCCAAAAGGTGTTCTTTTAAACAAAGTTCCTGTACCGTTAGGCGGAGCATTTACAATGGGAACATTCAGTTTCACCACAAGGTTGTTCCCTAAGCCAAAGTGTTCTCTTAGGAGGTCTTGCTATACGCAGAGACTACTGTATTGTAGTTTCTTCACTTTGTGCCCGTTAGGGCCAGCACAGGTACAGCTCGGTAGTGCAAGCATTACTGAGAGATTTAAATAGTCCAATGTGGTCTGAATGTAACCTCTTTCTCTTTCTCTGTTGTTCAGTTTTTATCAGGGCAGGAATGGTACAGACAACAGGCCTCTCGAGCTGTGAATCAGGCCATAGGCAGAGTCATCAGGCATCGACAGGATTTTGGAGCAATATTTCTCTGTGATCACAGGTTTGCAGGACATTCAAGCTCTTCTTTGGAATTGACTTGTAAATATTATTCTTGTCTATAGCGCAGTCCCAGTTTTTGGGTGCTTACAACTTCTGATTGCCTGTTTTTTTTTTTTGTTTTATGATAAAGCATGTTTCCAACAGCGGCAAATTTAATATTAGCTTCAACTTAACCATTTTTAAGTGGCCCCCTACCCTGAAATGTTTAATCTTAAATGATCCACGTACCAAAAACCTTCTCTGTAATGGGAATTGTATTAGTGGAGTTTGAAGAAGTTTGGGTTTTCTGAGAAGCAACTCTCACCCATTTACCAAGCATGGCTTTAAATACTGCATACATTGCTTTTTTTTTTTATTATAATTTTTTTTTTTTAGGTTTATGAATACCGATGCTAGAGCACAGCTGCCATCGTGGGTCCGTCCCTTTGTAAAAGTGTATGACAACTTTGGGCACATAATCCGTGATGTGTCCCAATTTTTCAGAGTTGCTCAGAAAATCGTAAGTTGAACAGCACGAGATTACTCTACATACATATACATATTTGTTTTAAACTGTAACTATAATTAACTCTTTTTTTTCCCCTGTGAACTATTTTTAATCTCTTTTGCTAATCTCATTCTGTTCAGGGTTTTTACCAAGAACTCTTATTGTAGAACAAGGAAGTTCTAATTGATTGCACTGAATGCACAGTAACTCCATAGAATAACAAAGGCATGCACTTACTGGAGGTGAAGTTGGGGAAATTGGAATGCAGGAAAAAGGACAATAAGCAAGACAATCTGGTGTATTGTGGGGAGGGTGATGGTGATGTGGTCTGCAGTAAGCAATATGCAGTGTGAAAATTGTATTCATAACAGCTGGTACTCTTTGCTCTCCAGATGCCACCCCTCAAGAGCAAGTTTTCAGCCAACTGTGGTGCAGTTTGTTCAGCTGAAGATGCATCCAGTGGCTGCTCGTCGTCTGGTGGCTCATTCTCATCTGGTGGGAATTCTTTTGTGAGGAAAGCCAAGATGTTGGATTCCCACGTGCCAAGTCTTAAAAAAAGACGGCTAGGTATGGGGAGAGGAAATGGGGGATATTTTCACTTAATTCCTTATTTCTTTTCATACGTGTGTTATGTGGAAAAGTACTGTAGTTACCTAACGTCATAACTTCTAAATGTATTTTGTTTTTCGTGCGCCCTCTCTCTTGTCTTGCAGATGGTGGTTTGCACTCCGACGGGGATGGCATGGCAAGTCTTTGTATCGAGTATGAAACTGATATGGATTCGGTGCGAAGGAAGCCAGTGGGTCTGCTGGATGCTCTGGAGCACAATGATAAAAAGCCAGGGCAAGAGACGGAAAAACTTGTAGGGGAAGAAAAGGTAAAAAAACAACACAACACCAGCCTCCATGACTAATGATGTGTGCTGTTGTGATTCATAAAGGTTGCATTAAAGTCACTGTATATCTAGATACACATCTTGATTGACTGCTGTAGTCACTAATTATAGACTATTAACCTTTATCACAAAAGAATGTATTATTTATTTCTATTATTTATTTCTTAGCCGACGCCCTTATCCAGGGCGACTTACAATTGTTTCAACATATCACATTATTTTTTACATACAATTACCCATTTATACAGTTGGGTTTTTACTGGAGCAATCTAGGTAAAGTACCTTGCTCAAGGGTACAGCAGCAGTGTCCCCTACCAGGGATTGAACCCACGACCCTCCGGTCAAGAGTCCAGAGCCCTAACCACTACTCCACACTGCTGCAATGTAGCACTAAGGAATGTTTGACGGTTAATGTAGGACACCAAAATGCTTTCCTTGTGGCATATTTTAATTTTCATCAAACCATTTTTGGTGTCATTAAATCAGTCTGATGACTTTTTTTTTTTTTTAAAGGGATTCCTTATTGTTTGTTTTAACCATTCCTACTACAGTATAATTATGTAGGGAGTTGTCTCAGTGGAGGGACTGAGAATGTAGAAAGCCTGTCAACAGAACAAACAAAACCTTCCTTTTAGTCAACACTGACTTGAGGTTATAGTAAAACACATGTCATAACATAAATAGACTCAAATTTCCTTTGTGTTCCCAGCATACCAATGAGCTGCAGTATTTGTACACTGACCACATCTGTTCTCATCATTGCTATTGATCAATTGAGGGCGGGATGAGACAAAGGGCTAATACGTATTACCAACACATTTTCCTTTATAAAAGACACACTAAGGATGACATTTAGTGAACATGAACGCAGTTGGAAATGAAAACAAACGAGCCAGAGGGAAATCAGTGACTGGTTACTGACGAGCAGGGAGGAATAGGAACTGATTCTGGGATTTACAGTTTTTGGAAAAAAAAAAAGTTCTTGAGCTTATTTATTTTTTAAAAATACATATTTCTGTAGACAAATCTTAAACATGCTGCATTTCATTCATTTATTTTCTTTATAAGAACTGAAACTCCTCGGAGGCTTGCCCTTAGACCAAGCTGGTTTTCCTGTGACTGGTGTTTATCAGTGTCGACTGTGTTCCATCAATAGAATGTGTAGCATTGAAATACTAGCAAGGGTCCATCGATACATGTTTAGCACAGTGTGTGTGTATTTCAAGTAGGGAAAATGTGAGACCTATGAAGTGATTGCAACATATATTCAATACGATTTACTAGAATGATTTTATAAGCTTTGTGTCCACCAAGACTACCACCCTTTAACTCAATATTATCCGTCAGTGTGTCCCTTCGAGTGTGTATAATACAGTGGAAAGAGGTCTGTGTCACAGCCAGCTTGCAGGGTTATCATGTGGATAATAAAAGCTCGAGCTGTTTAGATCATTATAATGGACTCCCAAGGTCTTTTTTTTTGTATTCATTTTTTTAATACTAGTTTGCATATTCATTCGTAAGTTAAAGGGCCATGTAGTAACACACTGTACTACCAGTAATAACATTTAGCAATGCATTTCCTGTTTCAAGAAAGCACAGCCTATTAATGTTTTTAAAAGTAACATGACATTCTAAATATTTAATGTTACATTTAAAGGTGTTGAAATGTCTAAAAGAAAAAAATAACAAATTATTTCAGAGGATTAGTTGGAATTATATGAGTTTCAGGTACAAAAAAAGGTTTCCTTTTTTTCCTTTCACTTCTTACTTTTTCTGTGAATAAAGTAAACAGTCAAGGATGTGTGAGCAGGTGGGTTTAATAATTAAATTCAGGTTTCATGTTGTAATTGTTTCAGTTTCTTCAGTTGTTAAATAATTAACCATGGTGGCACAAGAACAGCTAGAGACTAGTTATCATTTATTTGTGATTCAACAGTATAAGCACCTGCTTGTTTCTTTCCTTGAAGATCCTGTTTGCAAGGTCATTATGCAGTGAGAAAGGGCATTGAGAGTGTGTGCATGTGTCAGATTTACATTTTTGGTTTAAGATCTTGATTGGCGTCAAAGTCAGTACTGCATGTCCAAATCGGATTAACATTTGCTATTGACTTTTCTTACTGCAAGTTGTTTCACTGTTTGTGAATGGAGATTGTGGTGACCAAACATTAAACAGGTGGTGAAGAAGTACAGTAATAATCACTATCACCTGTTTTTACTATATATGCTATTCTCACACTTTTCATCTTGCTGTCCGCTTTTACATTTTAATCTAACGACCAAAACAATTTTTCCGTAAAGGCTGGGCGTCTGTCAACATTGTCTCTGCAACATGACAAGCGCATGGAGGATGAGCAGCGGGGAAGCAGAAAGAAAATTAAACTGGTCCATGATTGGGTATGTGCTTTTACCTGACTTCAACCAGGAGATTAAACACAAATAAAGAAATGAAACATTTTAAAGCTGCAGTGACCATCACTAATACAGGATGTTTTGCATGTTTACTACATTGATCCAGAGTTCAAGACAGTGCTCAAGTGTGTTCTCTTGAGAAAATAAAATCTGGAAAAGCTTTATTCATGTTTTCTTTTGTGTGTTTTTTTTAGAAGAAGAATGAAGTGCCAGCCTCTGAGCAGACCAAAGCTGAAAAGGCCAAGCTTTTCATGGCTGCAGTAAGGAAGTCGCTGAGTCAGGCGAATTCTGATCACTTCACACAGGCAATGCAGAAATACAAGAAAACTGATGACTTTGAAGCCATGCTGGCTGACCTGGCCTCTCTCTTCACTGGGGATCCAAATAAGCATTGCTTATTAAGAGGTAGGCTAATCGGGTTAACCATATTTAACATTGAGCTGACCACTGTTATTGTCATTGTTATTTAGTAATTTAGTAGACACTTTTATCCAAAGCAACTTAGAGACTTGGGGGTGAATTATGCATCACAACTGCTGCTGTAGTATCACTTACAATAGGACCTCGGTTTTACATCTCACCCGAAAGAGGGAGCACAAGAAGGTTAAGTGACTTGCTCAGGGTCACACACAGTGAGTCAGTGGCTGAGCTGGGATTGAACCAGGAACCTCCTGGTAACAAACCCCTTTCTTTAAAGACTGGACCACCAAGCAATGACTTATAATGAATGTTCTAGGTGTTTTGGGGGGGGGGCTTTTTTTTATATTTAGGTTTTTATGATTTTATTCATGCGGCATGTTTCTTTTTAAACTGAAAAGTATGAAGAGGTTTAAAAGAGTACAGAGAAGCTTGTGGAGGGTGTTGGAAAAAGAATGGATTTTTTTATAATATGGAGGTGGTTTAGATGAAAGACATTTAATCAGTGCAATATTCAGTGACGGTAAATTCTGGAGGAAAGATAACTATGTTTGTTTTATATTAGCATAATTCTCAGAATAACAACAGTAAGGGGAATTAATTTGCAAGACACACATCCGGTATGCAAATATAATTGCATTAAGACTAATGACTGATACAAAACAGGTGACATTATAGCAAGATGTAAATGTAAATGAACACCCATTGAATGTCAGCCAGGAAAGTATGTAAGAATAAGAGTCATTTCAAATGCAAAACATATGTTGGCATATTTTGCACAGTTACCATTTATGTATGCAGCTTTGTTACCATTTTAATTACATGGGCCACCTTGCATAAAAAGTCCTATTCAGTCATTTACTGTATAATAATGTGTAATATCCTCAGTGCCAGACTTCTGCTAGATCTTGTTGCATGACAAGTCTGTCTAGATCATTTGTCTGTTTATGCATCAACTATTCCACACTGATAAAGAAGCCATACTGAATCAAAAAACATTCTTTAAATTGCTTGTGGGTTCAAGCTTTGTGAATACAGCCAGAGTCCCAAACCAGACTTTCTGGGAAATGTGGCGGTCTGGCTCTGGCGCAAGATGCATTAGTAAGCACAAGCATAGTGCGATTTCTATATTTATGTGTTTTACTTTTTATTCTCCTAGATTTTTATCAGTTTGTTCGTCCGCATCACAAAAAGCAGTTTGATGAGGCCTGTTGTGAACTGACTGGGGAGGGATGTGGCTATAAACCTGAACACTCTTTGTCCAAGGAGGAGAAAGAGAAATTAATGCAAACAGCAGGTAAGAAGTACTGCACATCCTCCCACTGAGGGGATGTATAATAGAAGACACCCGACTAGAGAAAACGGATGTCTACATTTACTTTAAAAATATGTCTAGTTGTGTTACTGCCTATTTCAGGGATCCCCACACACACAAACTGATTCAAAAGAAGGTATTAATAAAGAAGGTTGGAACTTCGTAAAATGATTTCCGCAGCGTCCTCTTGTGTCTATGCATGTGTTTTCAAAGCTGGGCTATTAAAGGGGAAGTCTCATTCAGATTATTTTACCTGTATTCTGCTCCCCTTGTTAACTCTGCACTTTTTGTTACCATGGCTCCTTTTTTTAATTCTTGCAAACATATGCATGAGTCCCCTTGCTTTCTTTGCACTGTCCTACTAGAATATTATGTTGTGGGGCAGTCAAGAGTTCACCTCTTAATACATGCATATGGTTGATTTGAAAAGCCTAGGCGCAGCAAAAATATTAAAATCTGGGCTAAATATTGGTTTGGTCACAGATCACGCGTCCTCAGAAAAAACAAATCTCTGCTGGATTTCCTGTGCAGCCTTCCCACTTTACCTCCACACTACAACATAGTTCTGCATGCATTGCAGTAGCTAAAGGGCACACGTTTTTGCAGTTCAGTGCAAATCATAAGTTAGCTGGGTGTGGGCATTTACGTAATGGAAAACGCATAAGAAAGGTGTCCTATTTCAAGTCATATTTGGTATGTGCATAGTTGTATACAGGTTGGTGAGCAGAGGTTGACATTAAGCAGGTTTTGCTGTATTAGTTTTTTTTGTTTGTTTTTTTTTTTCAACCCTGAAACTTACCATTAATTAGACTTATTCAGTCTTTGTTGTTCCACCTGTAAGAATTAATGGAGTAACTACCGTGACTTTGAGGACCCTAACTATTCAGATTGTTTCAGAAAAGATAGACATACAACAAAACAAGATTAGAAAAAATAAACAGTCAAAAGGTGTAAAAAAAAAAATCTAATTTTTAGTTCTTGTTAAAAAAGCAAACTGTAGCAAAAGACAGATCATTATGAAACTATTTGAACTTTCACTTATATTATTTTTTAATACATTTATCTTTCTGGTTTAAAATTAAATGTTTAATTGCCATAATTTGGATGTTGTCAAAACAAGTTTGGATCAAATAAAACAGACATTTGGGAAGTCAGCATAGCTTAGCAGTATAGGTATTAATCTCATGTAGGTTAATTAATTTAATCATAATTAATATTCCCACATGTAAATTTATAGCTCTGTAAATCTTAGTTTAGGTAAATTACTTGCAAGTATGAAAATTTTGTATAAGTAATACATTTAAAACTTCATTCATTTATTTATTTATTTAATTCCTTGCAATTTCAACATGTTTTAAATTTTTTATGAAGGGCGCTTCCCGTTGAGGTAAGCATATTGCTAATTAGTTGAGGTATATAATTACAGATATTGAAACTATCTGTGCCTACTAGAATCATTTTTGGTGCCACTGTATTGTGTGTGAGAACATGTAAAATGAATGTTTTATCATTTCTTTCATTGTTACCGGGGAAATGGCAGAAAAAAAGACAAAGACAGAGATACCTACTGCCTCTGCGAATACATTCATTTCTGCAGCGAGTTCATCCTCGCAGTTAAACACAAGTCAGCAACTAAACAAGGGGGGCTCCCACCTCAACACTGAAAAGTTAACCAGAGGTGAGTCAACACAATTTCAAATGAATTCTGGTATTGGCAAAGTTACGTTTTCATCATAGCTCACTGACATAACTCTTGTCAAGCTCCTGGGTGAAGAGAGGCAATTGTCTTGACTGGGATGAGAGTACACACACTGATCTGCACTTCTCATATTCTGTGGGGAGTTGAGGTGATCAGGGAATATAATTGGACATTCCAAATTGAAGGAAATATTGGTAATACTTTAGACTATGTAGCAGTCCATATGAGTAAGGGTGGGACTAAGACTAGAAATAATGCTGGTATGCATGTGGAATTCATTATGAATTCATTTTGCAAAAGTATTATTAGGCAACAAGTTATTAAATAAAAGATGAGGAACAGGCATTTACATTTAGAGCTTTTTTCTGTTCACAGCCTTCTGTTATTATGCGCTGTACCAATATTGTATACTCTGGTTAGAACTGATCTTTTGTTAATATATTAAAAGCTTATGGGGGTCATTCTTAAGTTGCTATGTGGTGCAAATTGCTGTGTTCTTCCTCGTCAGGTTAAAGGGGCATATGCTCAGTGTAGTTGGCATTTGCACTTGTGCAACTGAATTTAGAGCATTACAAAAAAAAAAGAATCAGATAAGATTGATTTTAAATATTAATGAGTTCTCAACCTCTTTTCCACTCTGGCGAGTACCTGTGGCAATAAACATGTGCATTATGTAAATTCTGACATTCACAGAGTGATGTGCAATGCTGCAGATTCATATTCAAGTTCCTTTCGCAAACAGCAAACGTTTTTAAAAACAAAACTACCATTTAGAATAGATTTACAAAGTTAATATTTTTAAACAAACGGCAGCATTGTACAGTATATAAGAAATCATATGAGGTCATATCAAATAAACTGTTTTGAACTCAACAATAGTTCAACACAGATCTACAACACTGGGTTAAATAGAAAACTACAATATTACTTCTCATTTGTTTCACATGGACACAAGTAAAGATTAGTTATTTCTAAGCCATTTTTCTTTACAATACCAGAATATGAATAAGGAGTCGTAATTAGGCGAGAGTTAGCCAAACTTCTGCAACATTCAGTAACATTGAATAGTGCTCCTTCAATATTTCCCTTCTGTAGTACACTGCTGTTAAATATAGAACTGAAAATGAATGACTGCAAATATTCAGCTACATCTGCCCTTTAATACAAATACTCCGTGTTCTGGGGTTGCAAATGATTGCAATTATTCTTGATACCTTTCAGTGGAATCCCACTTGCCAGTTCAGTTGGTTTCCAAGGAGAAGAATATGTCTGCACCACAGAAGCTATATCTTGAAGTGTACCTTGAGGATGTGAAAAGGGCATTGGGGCCCACCAAGTACAAACAGTTCTACAAGGCAATACAGACATATAAAAGGACAGATAATTACGACAACATGGTTTCTGAAACTGTAGGGCTTTTCACAGAAAAACCAGAGGACTTTCAGTTACTAAGAAGTAAGTGTTAATATTTTCAACAAACATTCCAATGTATAATAAATGGGTTAGGTACTGTAATAATGCATGGGTGTGGTTATCCTTCTAGAATCTTGGTAGCCCTTATTTCTATTATGAGATAGTTTCAGTTGTACAGTTAATTCCGTTTCAGTCCTTGAAAGTCGTGGGCCTAGGGCTTTTTCTGTTTCCATTGCCAACTGGCTGAAATCATCTGCCACTAAAAAAAAAAAAAAACATGAAATAATATGTGTGTGTAGTTGCTAAAATAATATATATTTGTACAAAGTAACAAATACAACTTTTGGAGTTATGGCATCAATGATCTGTAGAATACTATGCCAAAAAACTTGTTTTGAAGACTGTTGAGCATTAAAGCCTCATTCAAGTCATCTAAATGTGCTGGATCTAAGCTTTGTCATTTCAAGTTTTAGAAACAAGCCCTTTGCTGTGCTAGTGGGTCTTTTTTTCATGTATTTTTTTCTTTAAAGGTATTAATACTGGGAATGCCCCTGTATCAGTAAGTGTTTCAAGATCAACTGTCGATTTAAAATGAGGTCCTTCATCAAGTATATTTTTCTTGATATTAGTCATAGATTTTGATTCAAGGCATTCAGAAGTCAAATTATACTGGGATCCTCATATACAATATATACATGGACAATGTTGGTCATAAAGCACAACCATTGTCTTGGTATTAATTCTGCAGTGTCCACCACTTCTGTGACCCACAGTGTCTTTGTTTTCTGGTTTCTGGGGTAAACTGGGTGTTTCAGTTCACAATTGTATAACATTGTTGTCTTATTTCAGGGTTTTCCATGTTTGTTCGTCCTTACCACAAGCAACAGTTTATTCAGATGTCTAAAGAGTTGACAGGAACAGTGGAGGAGACTCGACAGGATCAACAGAAAGGAAAACCATCTTGCCAAGATGACAGCAGTGCACACCCTGGAACAAGCTGTGATCAGTCAGGTAACAAATGGAAGTGATTCATATGTGATAACGCTAATACGGAAATTAGGACTTGGTACTCAAATTGGAGCCGGATTTGGACACTTTATTTATTTGTTCATTTTATTTGCATGATTGTTATAGCATGTTAAACTAGCAATTTATATCACAGAAAGCATACCCAGGATAATCATTTTAGTATGACCAGTGTTGCATTGTTGTTTGTCCTCTTAAATGTTGTAACATTGTGTTAATCACTTTGCAAACACGCAATATAAATGCAGGTTAGAATTAAGTTGTGTTTGTCATGTGTACCATCTGCTTAACCATAAAGATCTATGACTGATAAATTAGTTTATGACAATATTTGCATAATTAAACATATTGGAATATCCATTGTTTGACCAAGAATTGTGAGGGAAAGTAAGGGTTCAGAATTATAATTTGTATATTATTATTTATCCATCTTTCTCGTTTCAGTAGTTTCAAAGACAGGCGAAGCTGTCAAAGCACAAAGCAAGATCTCGTCGTTCTTTTTGAAAGGTGACAACACTAAATGAGGATCTGAAAACCTGCTCACACAGAATGGAACAAACAGCATCCAAACACACATCAGGAATTAAGTGTCCTCTCCCTAGGGTGTCACTTCTGAACTGGAGAACAGTTACACTTGAAAATAACTATCTTGGCTAGTTGCTTTAATAGGTCCCCAGAAATGCAACACATTAACAAACAGAATATACATAATGTTTACTGGTGACCACTTTCAGTCCCATACAACACCACTCGTGAACACCATGACTTTTATTATACACTTCTACCATTGTTTTGAAGTAATATACATCCACATATGCTATTGGACAGTGCCTTAAATTATATTAAGTGGTTCCCAATCTACTGTATATCAGTATTTTAGCCAATCAGATATCTGCCCCCTAGTCACAGTACCTGTAACCTACTATCACAGTACAGGGAATAACCAATGCCTGCACAAATTTGAATTCCATTTAAATGAGCGGTTCCTAAGGTATCAGAATTTAGACCCGCAGGCAGAACGTATGCATGTGATGCACTCAAGAACTTGAAGGGCCCATAACTAGTTTTATCCCAACTGATTGAGTAGCTCCCCTGCTGTATACCGGGGGGGGGGGGGTAGGGGGTTGGGGGTGGCCAGCCCTGTCCTGGAGAGCCACAGGGTCTTCTGGTTTTCATTCCACCTGCGTTCTCAATCACTTCATTGAACCAATTATTTTCTTAATCGTTCAACACACACTTTTTCTCTAGGTATTTAGCCTTTGGCCATTGATGATACCCAGAAATGTATGTGAATATCCCTGTGGGTTATGTATGTATACACCAGTGTGTACAGTTTTGTAAAGAAAAAAAAGTTTACCTTTTTTTGAATTTTATCTTTTAATAAAATCTTTTTTTGCTTAAAAGTTTAATTTGACTGTGTTACTTTGTATGCTGTTTTAATTCAGTTGCATTATTTTACTTAAGTGCCTAAGGGCGTAATTTTATACATTTAAATCGTGAATTCAGATGTCTTGTCTCAGTGTTATTTTCTATATTGGATGCTGTATTTCACCACTCCTAGTATTGCTGTGAAATGCCTTCTGTTCTGGAGGCAGAAAGAGGGAGGGGTAGACGCAGGAAGTAGAACAGTTACGTAATCGGAAGCGGAAGGGAGTAACAAATCAAGTACAAGTCAAGTCTTTTGTTATAATTTTTAGATTGATTTGGTTGAAGTTCGGAAATGTGATTGTTCTTTTTCACAAAGTCTCCTAACCATCGGAGTAAAAAAAAAAAAAAAAAAAAAACTTTTACACAAAAACGTTGTATTTATAATTAATGTTAGCGTCCTCTATGTAGGTTCACAATGGAATAAACGCTGCCTGTAGATCACACTGCAAGGACTGCAGATGACACGACTGCATCTCTAATACTGTAGTAGTGCTGGGAAAGGAAACGGGTGCCACTGGTTCTTCGGGTTCGGTTCGGGTCTAATAACAGTTATTTTACTTTGGGTCGGGTCGGGGTCAGGTTGTCTTATTTCTGTAAAGACCTCTACATCAGAGGTAGAGACTTCATATTTGCATGCCAAATAATTTGGCAGACATTTACCTATAGCTTAGATACTGAGGTTATATGAGTTTGTAGTTTGTGATGTCTAGACTCAGTAATCTGATTTACTTGTTTGGTACTCAGTTATTACTGGTAGTGAGAGAGAGAGACATCCATATTCGGTCTCCCAAATCATTTTGCATACAGTTTGTATATAGTCATACTGCATTACCTAACACTGACAGTTGAGAATATTTGGCTCCTTATTTATTTTTCAATACAGAGACCAAATCCTTGGAGAGAGTTGAATGTCACATTTGACATTTTTCCATGTACCTTGCATTAACAGTTCATTGATGTCATACTGACAGCTCCTAATGTTACAGCGGAGGCGGGAGATTTTACTGACATATATATTTTGAGTCTGGTTTCGCTCCAAACAGAGAGTGATTGTCTGATAACGGAAAATGGTTGAGAGCACCAATTACCATGGAATTAAGAAAAGTCGGATTGTGAGTGACTCACAGGAAATGTACTTCTGAACATTGTGTTTTACAAAACACAAGGATATGTAGTATGACAGGGTTATATATATATATATATATATATATATATATATATATATATATATATATATATATATATATATATATATATATATATATATATATATATATATATAATACCGGTTGGAGTATTTACACGAATTTGCTAAACATCTATCTATGCCTTTTATACGGTGTATAAAAACAAATAAATGTTAAATGTTAAAAAAAATAACGCAGGCTTTAGAATAGAATTGTGTTTGAAAAATATTGTGCCTTAAAGATAGAACAAATTTACAACATTTAATATTTTCTCACCTATATCATTCATGGAAAATAATGACTATTAGTCTTGCCTTCTACAACTGTGCAAGCTACTGTAGCTGAGTACATTTTGCTGCTAACGAGATATGAGTTAGATGCTTTTTTTTTTCTTTTAGAGAGAAGATATTCCCATGAACCATGCTGTAAAAATTGAAACAAAAGCAGCATATAACATGAACGATACTGTATGCTGCTGAGAGCATTTTTAATATTGTACACCCTGTTATGCTTTTAAGTAGTCTTTATTGCTGAATTGAGTTACAAAGTAACTTTTATGGTAAGTTTTATGAAATCTGACCATGTTTATTTCTTTGGTTTGAATATATTTCACTATTAGAAGTCAAATGTTAAGAGAATAATTTTGAGAACTGTGTAATGATTAGTAAATACCAAGAGTTCGATTCTGATTGTGCATTGGCAATGTTGATTACATAAATGGGGTGCAGTGTTACTAAAAAGAATAATAGTTCTATATTTCTCGGCGTCGCCCCTGGAGTGTGGGATTATTTTTTACTTATTTTGATATCGCCTGTTTGTGACCAGCCACCCTTATGAGTGTGTGTCATTTCTGAGTTTAGATCCCATATGATTCTGTTAGTCACCAATGCTGTATGTATGTCATTTCCATTCCTTCATTGTGCATGTAGTGATTTATTTCCACAATATATCCAGTGAGTATTCTGTACTGTTGAGATGTATCACTAAAGTTAGGAATACTCACAAATTCTACTATGCCAATTGTTATTTTATTAGTGAAAACAGATCTTTGTTGCTCTTGTTTCAATGAGAAATTGGGGGAAAGGAAATGAACAGATACGCTGCAGTGCAAAATGTCCTACACTTGATTCCAGGAAATCCTAAGGTAATATTGAAGTCACAGGATACTTCTGGAAATGGGCCCCTGACAATACAAGTTTTAGTTTTCTTACTTCTTTTTAGCACTAGCAATACTGTCACTGATTCATTATTTTCTACTGTTAAAGGTGGTTAATTGCTGATATTTTGATTGGCGATTGCTTAGAACTAATTTACTACTACTATTACTACTACGACTACTACTACTACGACTACTACTACTACTACTACTACTACTACTACTACTAATAATAATAATAATAATAATAATAATAATAATAATAATAATAATGACACTGGTATTCGATCGTTTGTTTAAGTTGCTCCCTATGAAATATTTTCCTGAGGATAGAAATTCTGCTTGTCCCTAACACAAGTCCTTTAAGATCCCCTGTTAGTTGTGACGGATTACTGTTGATACTGTTTGTGTGTAGGCGAATACTCCAGAAATACTGAATCAATTCTAACATAAGAGATGTGGTTGATTCGCACTGGAGTAAAAAGACAGGATGCATTTGAAATTTTATAGGACGCGATATGTCCTCTTATAAAAAAAAAAAAAAAATCTGAGGAAATGATCTGTGATAACAATAAATGGACTGTTAGCACAACACTAAATTTCAGCGATGTCGTTAAGAATTGCAAAACCACCTGTTTATGTGGGGATTTTTTAAACAGAGCTAGCCTGTATGTTCATAGCTATTGTAGATGAGCACGATACTGTAAATCCTGGGGTGAAAGAATTAGAAAAAAACCTTTCGACTGTAGTGAGTTCCTGGAAACGAAATAACTGACTCCATAATTAAAATAACACAAGCCTTGCCTTTTGTGTAAAGGAAATATTAGAAAGGGGAATCCCGATTGCGCAATACACCCGGCTATATTTAAAGCAGCACTACTCTGCACAGGAGCGGCATTTACAGCGTGGTTACGATGCGAAACGTGAGTACTACGAACAGGGTTTTGACACATGCGGTTCTTCAACAGGGTCAGTGGGCAGATGTGACAATCTAATAATAATTTGATGTGAAAATCGAATAATAATTTTCTATTATTGATTTGTTATACGAGTATTATTATTATTATTATTATTATTATTATTATTATTATTATTATTATTACTACTAATACTACTATATCATCATCAATATAAAAAATGCATTTAAAAAAAATGACATAGTTCAGTTAACAAAAATGTGTCTTGTTTTTTATTTCTCAGAAGAAGTGTTTTATATGATCATTTGACATAGCCAAGTATATATTAAATGTTTATAAGCATAAACCAAAATAATGTTTGTTTATTTATTTATTTTTAAATATACATATATATATATTATTTGTATGTCTTTATTTTTGTAGTATTTGGTGTTCTATTCGGTACTGGTTCTCATACCAGAAGCCCTGCTCATACCAGAAGTCCTTTTCATACCACCTACATACCAGTGGAATGGTGTGACGTGTCAGCAGTGTCGTCCCGGCACATTTGTGAAACAGCACTGTACGAGGGAAAAGGAGACGCAGTGTGAGGCTTGTCCAGCCTTGTATTACACGCAGTACTGGAACTACGTGGATAAGTGCAGGTACTGCAACGTCTTCTGTGCGGAGAAACAAATTGAGACGCAGCAGTGCAATGCCACTCACAACAGGAAGTGCGAGTGCGAGTCAGGGTATTACCTGGACTTTGAATTCTGCACGAGGCATTCTCCCTGCCCACCTGGATCTGGCGTCGTCAGAAATGGTATGTATACAAAACAAGTTATTGCTTAGAACGTGGAGGCTAGCTACACATTTATTTTGTGTGCACGTATCGGAGGACACCGAGTGCCACGCCGCTTTCAGCTCGTTGCGCACAAGATGATACTAGAGATGCTCTTTAAAACAACATATTAATGACTGACGCTTTGATTTTCTAATTAAATAATTGTAAAACTGTAATTTAAATGTGTTCATCGTTTTTATTTTTAGTGTCCAAGAACAGATAATTACTGTTCCAGTATTTGTGATGGAATGACAGTTCTGACACGAGACAGACAGTTCTGACTGAAAATTATATTTGGTAATTTCAAGGGGCTGTTTTCGTTACACTGTCTTCCCTGTGATGTGTTGTTGTACTGCAAAGCATTAGTACAGTGACATCTACAGAATATTATATTACTACTGCACTAGCAGAGGAATACGTACTGTACTCTATGTAATGTTTTGGGTCAATTCATTGCTACAGGAACACCATACCAGGACGTAACATGTGCACCCTGTGAGGAAGGCTATTTCTCATCAAAGAGTTCCAGCACACAGCCTTGCCAGAAACACAAGGAATGCGGAGAGGGTTTGCTAGTATCGCTTCATGGGAGTGAGAGCCATGACACTTTGTGCACTACCTGCGATAAATATGAGACACACAACGGGACAGTTGAAGGGACAGCAGGTGATTACATTTATTTCTCATGCGTAACACTTGATAAGTCACTTAAAAAAATAAATAATAATAATAAAAATCTAGAAAAACTGTCTCTGACTAAGCACAATTAATACAGCTCTCAGGATTTGGGTACTTTGACATATGTAAATAACAGAAATGACGCACCACGGAGCAGCTTTATATACAAGACGGCAAATGTTACCAAATGCCAACATGCGCTGAACTTTCCAGTGAGTTTTATTTTCTGAATAATGTTATCATTAGTCATCATTACATTGTTAACTTGCCATTGTAAACGTTTTACACATTGCTCAATTGTTGGCGTTGCCATGGCTTCAACTAACAAAGTCTAGACTGAACAGCCACGCATCCATGAGTAGTCCTGCTTGCCTGTGGTGGATCTGTACTTTGACCTTGACTTTGTGCCATGTATGCATAGCTACTGGAGCTACAGCTGTTTTAAATAAACAATGTAGAAAGCCCCTGCCAATAAATCCTAACCAGGATTAGAGATTTAAACTAGGGTGTGTGATCCATGCAACCAAGCTTATAAAGCAGTGGGAGTCTACCAGAAATGGGAAAGGCAAAGATTGAACAGGATTCAGAAGAGGCTGGTGATAGTGGCTGCATGTTGAGCTGCCACAATAGCAGGGGCAGTTATGTTGGTAGGCTGCTCTAAAAATCATCAGAGCTTTTCAGCAATGCAAAGCAAAGGAGACTGCTGGGGCCTCAAGCCGTGACAGACAGGGGGGAAGACAGGTAGATAGACTGAAATATTAATGACTGAATGGATTAAAATCCCTCAAGCCATGTTGTGTCTATCTTGTGATCATGGCAAAGGGAGGGTATAGGTCCTAGTAAAGTGTCCAGGCAGTGTATATCTAGTATATGTCTATTTTGAAGTATGCAAGGGTTTGATCAGGGGTAATGCATTATGATTATTGTATAATGATATCGCAATGGTTTGTTTTCTGGAATTTCATTTTACCAATTATAATAATTTAAAATTATTTTTATCCCCCTGCTCCTCACAGGAAACGGAGACTGTGACACGGCTGTGGTGCAGTTTGTGGCTTATCAGGAGATTCACCCAAGGAAGCTAAGAAGGCTGTTTCAATTGACCAGAGGCTATATAAAGAGAGAGGCTGAAGAGAAAGGGCATCTCAGTCAGAAGCATTTGATGTCCCTGCTCTCCAGTATTAAACAAAATGTAAACGGAACACCATTCATTAATGTGATCCTCCCAATGCTAGAAAAGGCAAAGTTGCACAACATAGTAAAAAAAGTGAAGGGGCGCTTTCTCAATTAAATAACTATTTACGTAACAGTCTGGTATTGAAGAAGTAGGTATTAAAAATACTGGAAAGTAGTATCTGTTCTTCATGGTCGTGAATGACGCTGCATATTCGAATTATGGATTTCCCCTTTTTACAACAAATGAGAAAATAAATATGATAAACAAACTGACGGATTGTGTTTATAACCCTAGCCTTGTCAGTAGAAGATGGAGTCACAGTATAAACAGCCTTCAGTTGTAGATTGTTACAAGACTTCCACTAAGGCAAGGCCACAACACATAGCCAGGTTTGTTTCTGTAAGCTAAATTATGGAACAATCTAGTAAATATACACCAAAGAATCATATTCTAGTATAACATAAAACAAATAATGTGGAGTACTGCTCAATATTTTTGATTACATATGTTATAAACATCATTTATACTTTTTGTGTAAATATGTGTATAAAACAGATAAAAGTTGTATTAAAATCTTATCATTTGAGGGACAATTTTAAAGAACGTGTAAAGGTTATTTTTCAGAGGTGTAAAATGTATGGATATAAAAATACTCTTAACAGTATATTAACCATATCCATGCTAGTATTCTATTTTTATTCCTTTCAAAAAGTGTTCCTTTGCACTTGCTTCAAAATCAGACCCTAAAGCTCCAACCCTTTCAACACTGCAGACCAGCATACAGGTCTACCTCTTTTCTGCAGATCGCTTTAGTGGTGGAAAAGTTCAAGGTTGAATGTTTAGAACTATTTTTAAATAAAGTAATATATGAATAGTTTAGATTGGTAACACAATAAGCTAAATTACCAGAGGTCATTATTGTATATTCTGTTTAACATATATTAGTGTAAAACTTTGTGTAAAAGTTGTGACAAAGAATAAATACATATGAATAAGGTCTTGGCTGACCCAGCTAGCATTTAGGTAGTTTGAGAGTGTTATGGAATGAAAACCCTTTTAACCTTATGAATGACTGAGTTAAGGAAATTGTAATATTTAAGTAGTATGTTCACTCACATATTGCTTATGGCTTCTTAAGAAAAGACTGCTGAATTACATATTTTATCTCACTTCATAGTTTTACCTGCCATTTCAAACGTCATCCACATGTTATTTATTTTAGCATTATAGCAAAATAAACTATTTTTATTACCATCAAAACGTTCCATGTCTCTTTATCCAATAATGTGTTGAAATTGCCCTCTTCTTAATGTTGATTAACTGTGGGTATCTCCCCTCCAAGTATTGGATTCAAAACTCAGAAGAATGCTTTATCTCAGACTTCATATTAGCAGGGCTATTAGATTGCCTTTTCATTTTAGATTGCCTTTTCATTAGCTCTAATATCACTTCTATATTGCAGCATATCTGCTTTTGGTTTCCAGATTAAGATTGAAATTTGATACTTCATTTTTGGCACAAAACTATATTCTTCAATTAACAAGTTTTGAGTATTGTTCAATAACAATTGACATTGTCCTTTCGTTTGCTGTTGGACATCAGTCAAATGCAATTACACTAACCTCATATAAACCCAGCGTGGGTAAATGTACATTACACAGAAGTATTCCTGTGTAACACATGCACAGCACCATACCTTTCTGTATTTTACCATGCTTGCTATTACTTTACCTTGCACAGTTTTTAATACTTTGCTATGCTTTGCTGCAGTAAGCGTTTCTTATCAGGAAATAATCATATTTCTTGAAAGACTGCTAAAATTACCATATATTTATTGCAGGGATTTCCTGTCAAATTGTAAACCTCTTTTCAGTTTCATATAAAAGCGCTGACTATGCAAAATGCAAGTCACAGTGAATGCCATGCTATTTAAGTATCCTTAAGCGCAGGCGTTGTACTGTACCCACATTACTTTCACTGTGACATTAATATTACTTTGCTGAATCATCCCACGGTACTGTACTTCTTCCTGTTAAAGATTAAGTATAGCACATTACGCAATGGGGAGCAAAATATCTTGCAGTGGATTGCTCTACATTTTCACTGCAGTTCTTTTATAAATGGTTATACGATTTACAGTTTGTCTGTGACAGGAATAATGTGGAAACAGCAAAGAAACAAATAGTTTTGAATACGAAATGAAGACCGTCTCCTCAGGTCTCATTTGGCGTTAATTGAGCTGCAACTGGCCTCAACAGATGTCGCTATCTGAGTCACAGCAACATACAGAATATATTTTACTTTCCGAGTGCAGTGTCACATATTTCAACCACATCCATTCACCCCCCTTTTAAAATACAAGATCCAATTGTATGCCCTGTGATGCATTCCAGGGAACGTGCTGAATTCATGCTGATTAAAGCTAGCTATATGCAAGCCTTGTCTGAGAGTTTAATAAACTTTTAATTCAAAGCTTACAACGTGAAGCTAATGGCATGTGGCAAGTAACAGGGAGGGCAGAAAGATCTAATTTATCATTAACTTTCAATTCTAACATCTCATAAACCATTTCAGATATCGACTTCATATTTCAAGTGTTATGGAAACAACTGTGGGTAAAATCTCCTGCAATTGGATGGCTCAGTTCATTTTTTGTGAAGGTGCCTGACTGTTGCTCCCCCTGAATAGAGGCACAGGAGCTTCTCTCCACTTGTTTTTATGTTACTGTGCATTACCGCAGGCATTTCATTACATGAACGCTGTCCCTGACACTCCTCTAGATTGAAACCTTTTGTTCATCCTGTTTTAAGATTAAGATCAGCCCAGAGGGATTCCAAATTAATGAGGCTTGATCTGTACTGTATGTACGTTTGTAATGCGTGGGTTTGGTGATTGCATGAATGGTTTTGTACTTTAAAGGATTTCCACAAAAAAAATCATGATCTCAATGACAAAACATGGCAGCAAGATTACTTTTATTTTGGAGATAAAAATTATATAGACTTGACTGGTCCATATAGGCAACCGGTTTTTCACAACATGATAGCTTTTTAAAAGACATGATTCATTTGAGTAAACATTTGAGATTCTTAAAAGTTATGAGGGTTTTTTTGTCAGATCAATCATAACACTGAGTCAGATTGGACTGGCTCTTGCATAACAGAAACCTTTGCGATCAGCAGTAATAGTTTCCATGTTGACATTTTGCTGACTTAGCCCAAGTATGTTAAGTGTGTTATTTAGGTCAGGCTGTACAAAGAATGTCACACAAGATTTGTGGTGATCCATATTGTAGGGTTTTGTTTTGTTTTGTTTTTCAGAACTAACTTTTACATTAGATATTTCAATACATGAAATTCACTCAGGTGGAGATAACGTTTTTGACCTTAAAAGATGTTGAAATGCTACGTTTTGGATTTACTAAAAATGTTACAAAAATTGTTAACTTATTTGTAGAAAAAAAAAACAACAACTTTATTTTAGTTTTGAAGTACCTGTTTTTTTTTTTATTTATGACACCCTAACAGGTGTCTTCAATTTGATATGCTGAAAACAGAATGAAAACTGACTGATAGGATAAAAATAAACCAAAAAATAAAATTAAAACAGCTTTTCATTAAGGTATCAATTGGTGTGTAAAAAATGTAAAACATAATTTAGTTTTTTTTTTGTGTTTGTTTGTTCCCCCCACTGCCTATTTTTCATACTTGGACTTTTAGAGGAAAGGGAAACTGGCTTGAACACGGTTTCTTGGAAATTTCTTTTCCTGTAATGTACTACAGGAAAGCAATACTTCACTAAAGGAATTCTCAGAAATACAGGAATGCTAGGCATTAACAACAATTACATGGCAAGGCATGAGTTATGTTTTACAGATATGAACTTGTTCATAATGTGTGTGCAGCAAATATGATATGATTAGTATGAACTGGAAATGTTTTTGCAAGATTTTCATATAATCTATTCCATCTTTGACCTAATAAAGTCAACCAGGTTCAAAAGTTGTAATATACATTTCACAATACAACTCGGTACCAATATTCAGAAAAACAACATATTAACACTAGAAGCCCCGCGGCAGTCATTTTGGTCTTTAAAATGTAATTTTCTCCAGTCGTGTAACACATATGGGGCTGCATGTTCATGTACCTTCCTGTCCGTATGTATTAAATATTCTCACAAAGCATGAAACGTGGGAGTGCAGAAATAAAGGAGATACATTACATTATACCTAAAAGCCCCCGGGAGCAGTCACATTGACAGACACACAGAAAACAATTGTATTGTGATTATACAGAACGGTATTCTACTTTATTATTTTTATTTACCAGTCTGCCTGAGTGAATGACTGACAGTCTATTGTTTTTCAATCAGCCTTTTCAAAGGCTGGCGCCTGCTTGCCAGCTGTGCTGTTTTGGTCAGTCAATTAGCATCGGGACTAGTGAAAAGAAATACCAGAGATCCTGGAGTTTTACAACGCAAGAAAATATGTAGTTGATGTTTTGGATCAGCTGGCAAGGAAGTATTCTGTGAAAGCTGACTCCCGACGGTGGCCTGTTCAGGTGTTTTACAATGTATTGGACCTAGCAGCCATCAACTCCTGGGTACTTTACAAAGAATGCACAGAGCAGAATTTACCAAGGAGAGAATATATTTTACAGTTAGCACAGGAACTTTGCAAGAAGCATTTGGAACAGAGGGAGACTGCCAAGCATGTACCCACAGCTGAAGCTGGCAACCCCGCTGAGAGCCTCAAGAGACACCACTGCCAGGTTGGCACGTGCAAAAAAAATAAAACTTCGGGCAGCCGTGCCCTGTGCAGAAAGGCAGCGTGGAAAGCGCATTATCTGTATTGATTGTGAACAGCCTAAGACTCAAGGTAATGGAATACCATTTTGTCAAAAAAAAAAGAAAAAAGAAAAAGAAACTTGACTTTTTTTTATAACTTCTTGTGCTGTGCGCTTCTGTAAAATGTTTTCTTCTAAATTTATTTATCTACATTGTTCAGGTGCTTTTGCGCATCTGAGAATAAACCGATTGCTGTTGAAAAGTTAAAAATGTATTGCTATCGTTTCTGTTTTATAAATATGTATGTTGTAAACCGGTGTCTGTTCAGATGTTTACTTATTTACATTGTCTTGTTTTGATTTGTAAAATAAATGTTCATATGTATGTGTATATATGTGTGTGTGTGTGTGTGTGTGTGTACATTTTATATATATATATATATATATATATATGCTTCAGTTGTTCAGATATTTATGTAAAGTACTCAATAAAATAAAAACTAATTACATCCGACAGTTTCTACTTTCGTTATACTATTTACAGTGTTTTGAATACAGCCGTCAGAAAGACTGCTGCGGGGCTTCTAGGTATGAGAATATCTCTGTGTCTTCTAGTGTTAAAGGTGCATGTACATCTCCTGAACACAGCTAACTAATACCTAAAAGCTAATTGTAATTAAGCATTATTATTAGTGATGATTCTACATCTGAATGTTATAATACTTTCTATAATTTAACAGACTGGCTTGAGGGAGAGGGTTTCAAAATATGCATCTTCTGTTTACAGTACAGCAGGGTCTTCCTCAACAGAAATAAAGTGTGTGAACCAAATCAAACATTGTAAATATATTTGCTATTTAAGTTCTAATCATATACACAGTATACAAAAGATTTATGGACACTCATGTGGGGTGGTGTGACTGCTCTTGATGATGAAATGTGTGCTCTTCTAAAGGAAGGAAAAAGAAAGACCAAGCCTTGCTTGCAGGTAGACAACTGTAATCACCTTCTGGACCAGACGGAGTGGTTGAAAACAGCATCAAATCTGAAGGAGATATTTTCTGGGAATAGCTGTTTTATGTGATGTCCTTCTGCCTGGGGGGTCTGTGAATGTTTCTAACAACACACTTTACCATCCATTCAATCCCTTCATTAACACCTTGACTGTAAAAAAAAAAAAAAATACAAACATAAAATTATAAAACAAAGAACTGGTTAATAAACCTACAAATAAAATACACTAGACAGTAGACACAGCAACATCAAAATCATGAAAAAATAAACAGGAAATGTCATCTTCCAGTAGAATTGTTGTAAAATGAGCCATGTATGGAAAAAAAAAAGAAGTGGTTGTACAGTGGAAGAAATGTGATACACGTTGAGAGAACTACAGTCATAGTTAGAAAATACAGATCCATATCACCTGCTTATCAAAAACAAACTATTTCAACTGTGAATCATGGAGACTATCTAAGATGAAACCAAAACACTCTAAAGGAATTTTAGTGGCTTACTATTTTAGTATTCGTACAGTTAGGAGTTAGGAATTAAAAACCCATATGACTAATTCTCAAACACTCTGAACCGTGAATCATAGAGACTATCTAACATGAAACCAAAACACCTGAAAGGAATTTTATTGGCTTACCATTTTAGTATTAGTATAGTATGAATGAGGAATTAAAACCCATATGACCAACAATCACAAGACAGTGTTTTCCCTATCAGTAAATGTAATTTAACTAGGTGTGGTGGGCTATGCATAGGAATTTCGAAAGTAAGTGTTTAATGATCTCACCTGTAGCTGTAATAATAATATGATGCTTCAGTTTGTATATCTTACGTAAACATTACGTTCTTATAACCTGGCAAATGCGGTAGTGATGCTGGCATGATTTACTAAAACACTTACCCTGTAATTGCCGTACAAGACTGAACAAGACAATCCCTCTTTCCAATTTTAGCAGCGCAGTCACTAAAGGACGTTTTAATGTCAGGTACAGACAAGCAGTTCTAGGAGTTCAAAAGAAAATGACGTGACGCTTTGTGAGTACAGAGTGTACAGCGATGAAAAATAACACAAAGACATGTCACAATTACACACACTGGCAGGTCAAAAGTCACGCACCAAAGGAAACATCATTGAGGATTTGGATATCCTTGCATCCTACACTTTTGAGCTACTTCCTCTGGGCCCACTTAAAATCTGTGACGTACCCAAGAGCTAAATGTGCTAAGCTTATTGCAGACATTTTGCAAAATGTGAGCGAATTGACACCTGTCAATTATGACAGCTCGTTAATCCAGCGAAGAAGATCATTTCTCTCAGGATCTTGATATTAATATTCCGTTATCTCGTGGTCATGACATAATTTATCTATCTCAGGAAAACTGGTTTTCTCGAGATCCTAAGACAAATTATCCACCATAGTCAACAACTGTGTGTTCAATTTTAGCATCGCCCACCTTTCTTCTATGGTGCGTGACATCGCCTTCCTCATCCAGTACATACAATACATTTGCGTGCGAAGGCAAGTTGACATTGGTTCAACTATCGCCCACTCAGCTTTACCAACTGACCCGGAATTAACAACTGAATCAAAGGTTTTAAGAAGAATAGAGAAAGGTTTTCAGATTTAACACTGATAAACTTGGGGTTGGGCTTTGTAGACCTTTAAGATCTTTAGAAAAAACTTCAAACATATGTCTGCCTAAATACAAAACAACATTTCCACAGTCCCTTAAAGGTATTTTTTATTATTATCATTTGTAACCACAATATGGCAGCAGTTGTCACAATAAACCGATCTGCAGGTTTAAAAAAAAAAAAAGTACAATAGTGTTGGTGTATAGGTAGCTCCCTCCCACTAATACTCCACACATTTCAAAATATGCTGGGACCTGTATTGAGAAAATCCCACCTAAAGCAAAAATCATGGTCCTGGTTTATATAACTTCCCTTTTGAGTTGTAAACTAGAGGTATTACAGGAGTTATAGAACCTGTATTAATCGTGTAGGTCTTCAACTGGCTGCTAAATTGATGCAGGAAAAAGATCCAGGTAACCATGAAACTATCATGGCTCCTGACTGCCGGCACTTGAGAATGTAAGTAACACATGGTGGGGTTTTCTCAGAACTTGGCACAGGTAGAACAAGGATACAGCTCCCTCTAGTGCCGCTATATGACCATTACTGCTCTTTAGAATATCTGCCCTATGTTTCCCATTTTAGCCAATAAGTACTACTTCGCTCTGTTATTGACTAAGGCATATATTTGTATTACTGTTTTAATATATTATACCAGTATATCAGTGTACATACATTGGCAATGGCCCACTGGGTTAGTACTACATCCGAGTTACTGATCTCCTTAAAAATGTTAATAAATAATTATAATAATAATCAGTTTTCATACCTCCACATCTTGCTTATTAGCCAGAACTAGCAGGGGGACTCCTTCCAATGCTTCACTGCTGATCATTTTCTCTAGGAGTGGGAGAAGAACAATCGTTTATCGGTGAAGCATCTTCAGTTGGGAGGCAAGATTAAATGACATAGTAACAACAGCTGAATGAAAATTGTATGTGTATTATTTAAGACCGGATGTCATTAGGTAAGGAATTTACAGTATGTGGAATAACTTCTTGTGTACTAAGATGCATGTAAAAATGTAAGTGAGACATCCAGATGGATGGATATACACCTTCATTTATCACCACAGTCTGATACTCCCAATTTTGGCAAAATACTCATTATCATCGCAATTTAATTAGATGATTTCCAGATGTATGCAAAAATTTGTAGCATCAGATGGACAAATGTACACCCCCGATATATCTCTTGAATAACTGAAATGACGTATGCTTAATAACGTCAGGCAAACACTGGGGAAGTGGCTTTCCATATATACCACACTTCTGATGCTCCCCATTCTTTGTCAAGAGCAATGCAGTTGACATTGTAAAACACATCCGCTATACGAAAAAGCCAAAGCAGTGAAACTCCATTTCTTGTAAAGGATAATAAAAAACACTATAAAAAAACACTTTGAATAGTGTTCCCAGAAGCATCTCCTGTAGTTTCAGGTCATCTAACTGAAGAGTACAGAAGGTGTTTGCCAATGTTTTTAAGACAGTCACGATCACTGATCATATTAAGTAAGTAATGGGAATTAAAAACAGGTAAGATTTACTGGAATTACTTTTGTTAGCTGCCCACACTTCCCTGACAGCATGCCGACTTCAAAAATCCTCTGTAAAGGGATTAAGGACCAGATTTGCATAAAAAACAGTAGCCATACTGGTTTTGTAATCTCAGCTAATCCCCTTTGTGCTAGGTGTCACTGCCAAATGAAATGCCACAGTAGGACTGCATAGTCTAATACACGGTAGGTACACACCAAAAGCTTCCTTAGATTCAGACAGTCTTTCTTCATCTGTAGAATCGATCACATAGATCACTCCATGAGATTCTGCGTAGTACTGAAATAAAAATGAAAGTTCTATAACTCTATAAAACTTAAGTATTAAGGTTATGCGTTATGCGATTGTTAAAGATGGGTTTTATGCACAATTACAATACATTGTTTTGTATTTTTAAAGGGTTTATTTGTCACAGGCGTATACAGATTAAAATGAAATTCTATCAATGGGTAAGTGTCTAATTTCTAGAGATTTCAATTTTTTTTAAATCTTTTTACTGAAACGACTTGTAAATGAGTACTTTGTCAGAAAATAAGTACATCTATGACAGTACATTAGAAAGGAATGGAATGCTACTCTATACCACACACTTACATTTTTTAAATATGATTTGAGTTACTGCCTTGTAACAAACTACACTAACACTAAACATTTCATGGAGAAAAGGAAACTTGAAGTAAAGAGATGTATTATTCTTTATATGGGTAGCATCTGATAGGCTATAAAAATGATATTGGAATTTTTCTGCTTTATTGCTATGTTATATGTTGCAAAACAATTGCAGAGTTGCAAAATAAACAAGGAAACAAAACACATTTAGTTATGATGCATGAGTAATTTATTTCATTACTGTGTGTTGTGTAAAATATATACAGTACATCTCTTCTCCAGTGACTAAAGCTTCTAGAAATGACTTAGTCACTAGTGACTAATACAAATATATAAAAACATGGAAAACCCTGGTCTTTTTGATCCGATGGCTGTGTAATGGGGATTGCTATACCTTGTGACACATTGTGGGGGAGCGGATTTTGCTGTTGTATTGCTATACCTCACAGACATCACAGATCACATAAGTCAGCCGTGTTATATATTGCCCCTATAGAAAATGTTCACGTCTCATCATCATCATCACCATCATCATCATAGAACCGGGAAGTAAAGAAGGAGCTGTTAATTCTTTCCACCCTTGTCAATTGTTGAGACAAACAGATATGCCGTTGCTTGTAGAAGTATGAGGTTGTGAATAAAATCTACAAGAGCGGTTATAAATAAGAATGATATCCATGCTGTCTTACTTTGTCCCACAGTGACTGCAGCTCCTGTTGTCCTCCCAGATCCCAGAACATAAGACGTGCCTTCCCCACATCTATCGTGCCAACTAAGCAGAAGGAAGATACACGGTGGATAGGTCAAATAAGTTACAGAAAATAATAATAATTATAATAATAAAGTAAGTTTGGCTTTGCTTTACATCAAAGATTTTAAACTTACTGTTCAGGCCAACTGTGGTCGTTATCTTGGACAAGCTCATTCCTTTGTAGTGCTTGCTGAACTTGGTTTTGGTTTGTTCCAGGAAGGTCTTTATTGTCATATGAAGCAAATCAGAAGTGAAGTGTTATTGGATTGAAGGCTAATAGACGCACAGTACATTGCAAAAAGACAAAACGTGCAGAACGCACTTAAAACTACATACTGTTTCTTGACCACAGATTAAAGGCATTAGCCAGGGATGATATTTCAACAAACACACTTATAATGTGTGTTTAGTTTACTGGGCTGACTACTTACAGTTTTGCCTGCATTGTCCAGTCCAAGGATCAGGATACAGAACTCATCCTTCTGAAACATGTACTTGTAGAGACCAGACAGCAGGGTGTACATCCTTTAACCTGAAACACATTTAACACAGAGTCGATTACCAGTCCAAACCCCTGTACATTTCTCCTAGAGCTAGTTACAATTCATGATTACACTGACCACACATTTTGGGGGGTCTTGTTTGGCTAAACCTGATTTCAAACGGGGTCTATATAATAATAGTAATACATATCTTGTATTGGAGTTATATAATTTTGCATTGGTTTGGTAAAGACCGTGGTAAATGCATTCTCTAGAACAGCATTGTGACGTGTCGTTTTATTTTCACAATTATTCTGTCATTATTGTAATGTATTGCGAGTAGTTAAATACAGAAAACACGGGGACACGGAATCACTAGATAGTACAGACGTGTGTTTATTGCTCTGTATGGGGAAAATAAATAACTACATACAAAATCCGCCATATATTATAAACTACATCCGCGCATTTCATCATAGTTATTTTTTTTAGAGTAAACCATAGCTTTAAAAAAAACAATATGATTTTATTCAAGGTAGTATCTAAAACGCGTGTGTTAAACTACGTATTTGCTTCCGGACAGAAATTACTTAACTAAAAAAATAACAAAACTATGCTCATTATGTAAACGATTTCTTAAACATAATTAATACAAAATAAACAAATACCAACCACCGTATCTGATTACTCATGAGGCTTTCAACATTTAGCTATAATGGTGATGCAAAAAAGAAAAAAACACATATGAAAACGGTTTTATTACAAAGTCTACGTCTTACCGACCTTTTTTAGGAACACATCATCTGTAAATAGGAAGTGTTTTGGTGCAATGCAATATAGGATTTGGAGTTTTTTAAAATAAGTTTGCTCTCTCGTGTTAAAACACGAGTCAAAAGAACAGACTACAACTCCCAGAATGCTTTGCGCAAACAAGTAGAGTGCAATGCACACTGGGAATTGGTGTATTTTGTCATACTGTACGCTCGGTTTATAGCTGTAATGAAACTCATTATCCAGCATTCAATGCGACTCACAGGGTCTCTTGTCGAATAGGTGAAAGGTTAAGGCAGCCGACGCTGGTATTCATCAATGGCGACAGACGCTGAGTAGCCGGTTAATGTAAGCGCGTGTTTATTTTGTTACTGTATAATTTAATGAATATTTGAAAATAAATAAATAAATAACCCCTGCTAAATCGAACCCTTTGCCCTCGTGTAGTCGGCTCATAGTGTTGATGTAGTCGATCGTTTAAAAAGCTTTGTATCTCGAAGAAAAACAAGACAACTGTACACCGTGATTAACAACATTTTAAAATGTTGTCTGTACGATTTTCATTAAAGTGCGATCGTGAACGGCATTTTTGTTCTCAGCAGTGTAAAAACACCCTTTTACAATACCTCAGAATAACACTCACAATTAACCCTTGTGACAGACGGGGTAGTGCAGTATTCAAACACACTCTAAATCAGTACTGAAGTTTATTTTGTATCAAACATGAGAGATTATTTAATACAGTAATGGTTTCCTTCCACTTCAAGCAGTCATATTCACATCCAATTTGTAAATTGGCTTGACCTCCAACTTTTTTTTGAATCTGGGTTAAGTAAAAAACTCATATCCCAAAATAACACGATATGTTTACCTTATATCAGTTGATTTGACGCTATTACTGGCCAGTATGAAATTCACAATGGTTATCTATTACTTACTGGGTGAGAGCCTGCGCACCGTCGTTGTTCATACTTATTGCTGATTTAAGTGCAATAAACATCTTGATGCATGCCGGTAGTTTTAGGAGTTAGGTAACTTATGTGGCTGATGATCAATAATTAAAAAAATTCTCACTTAAGATAGGTCTGCTCATATGATTTGGAACCACAACCAACTTGTGCTGGTGTGTTTAATTGTGATGGTCTGTTTACCCAATTTTCAGCAGGTTTTCCTATTTCAACAGCGCAATACAAACAAGCGGACCATTTAGCCAATGCTGAGTTTGTTTTGTATTGAGATTTGTCCAGGACACCAGGTTTAATGCATACAGAACAAGAGCCATGAAATCTATAGTCAGGACCTCAGCTTAGCATTCCATTCTAAGTAGGCTGTTGGTGAAGTATTCAGCAATTCCTCTTTTCCTTCTTTGACAGGTCTAGAGGTGGTCTGTTCAAACATTTCCTTCATAATGGACGAAGGGAGCCTGGAGGCTGCCATTGAGACTTACAATGCCCAATTACAGCAGGTGGAAACAGCATTGGGGGCTGGGCTGGACCCCTCCCAACAGCTGGACCTCTTAAAACTGAGAGACGATTTACTGCAGCTGATAGAGCTCACAGAGTCGAGCCTCGTATCGGTGAAGAAGAGCAAGCTGCTAGCTAGTTTGGAAGGGGGGTCGGCCTCACAGCTGGAGCCCAAAGCAGAGGAACCAGAGCCCGGTGACACTGACCAGGAGTATGCTGCTTTTTGTGCTGCTATTTCTGAACCTTCACCTGCTAATTCCAATAGTAAAAACATAACTGAATCCAGTCAGGTGCCTAATCCAGATCATTTTCAGAATGGGGAGGAGGAGGAAGATGGTGGTTATGATGATGATGATGATGATGATGAAGATGTGATGAGTGGAACAAAAGTCCACGCCCCCCACCGCACCTCCTGGGGAACATTAGAATATCACAATGCCATGGTTGTGGGTGTCGAAAACTCTGAAGGTGCCGATCCACAGGTCCGAGTTTTGTACATCCACCCAACACATAAATCTATGAAACCTTGCCCTTTCTTCTTGGAAGATAAGTGTCGGTTTATGGAGAACTGCAGGTACTTAGAAACTGTTTAAGTTCTATTACTAAGACTCAAATGCTCTCCTGTGTTGTGTTTAAGTGTGCTCTTGCTTATGTTTGTGCAGATTCTCCCATGGAGAGGTGGTATTGGTGTCTGAGCTTCGTCAGTTTCAGGAATCAGACCTCAGTTCTCTGGAAGTGGGATCATCCTGTTTAGCCAGACATGAGGATAGCATCTGGTACCCAGCCACAATTACAGGTCATTGGTTTGTAATAGTACAGTAGAATTGAATAGTCCAAACCTTTGGGAATACAATACTTACCACTAAAGCACTAAATCCTGTGTTTATACGTTTAAAGCAACTCTTGTCTATTCATTCTGAAAAAAACACTCTTCAGGAAAGTATATTAAATGCATTAATAAATAATGTTTTTGTACTTGTTTGTGCAATTTCAGAGCTTCCCAAATGTTTATGAATGATTCATGTAGTCATTGCTTAGAAATAAAAATGACAAATGACTCACTGTTCTTTGTCCCTCAGATATTGACAGCGGTTACTACACTGTCAAATTTAATTCACTTCTGCTGAAGGAGGCAGTGGTGGAGGGGGATGGTATAATCCCACCAATGAGAAGAGAGGAGGAATCTTCATCGGACTCAGACAATGAGGAGCTGGGCGAGAATTCAGCCTATGCTAAAGGTAACAAACAGCCACATGAATTCTACATGTCAATACTGGAATACCTAAGTAACATCCTCACCACTGCCACTGATCCACTGTGATCATGCATTAACATAGATCTGTATACTTTCCATAACTGTAACTTATGTGTTTTACATTTGACTTCCTTTGTCTTTTGCCATCAGATGCAGATTTTGGTCAAAAAGTACATTATCAACTGATGAAGGACTTTTGTAGTCTAAAAGTTGTACATTTTGTGATAGTAGCCCACCTATTGCTTTGCAGCTTGGTTTTACCCTGAGTGCTTCTTAGTTAACCAATTCTTAGTTAACCAAGACAAAGTACAACAGTTCATAAACTCAGATGGAACTGATTAAGCTCCTGCTATGCAATTGGAGCCTTATTCCTATGCCTGTATTAAAAAAATAAATACAAATCTGCTGTTTTTTCATGCATCCCTCATCTGAAATGCATTAATATTGTGTTTTTTCCTGCTGTTTTGTTGCCAGTGGTAGATTCTCCATCCACAGAGACAGAGGGGTTGACCTCTTCCTGTAGCTCAGGATTTGCAGGCTGGGAGGCTCACACTAGAGGCTTTGGCTCCAAACTGATGGCGAAGATGGGCTATGAATTTGGGAAAGGTAAGTGAAAATAACTACGGCAAGGGGTACCCGACCCCGTAAAGGCAAGGTTGCAAGGTGTACAGGCTGAGACATTCAGTCAGGAGGGCGCAGGTTTGTGTCCTGGTTGTGTGAAGTTGCCGATACGCACTGAGGATTCCACAGGGAGCATTACATTGGTAAGAGATGCAAATGTGAAAAGGGATTCAGTCACCTCACTGTACTACAGCGCCCCCTACTGGGTTTGATTCACTGACTATTGTGTGACGTTGTCAAAATCTTCTCTTCTTGCTCCAGTCCTACTCTCTATAGTAAGACAGGAGCAGGACCTCACTGGATATGTAACTGAACAGGATTTTACCTTTTTCAGGTTTAGGGAAAAACGCTGAGGGGAGAGTGGAGCCAGTCCAGGCGGTGGTCCTACCCAAAGGAAAATCCCTGGACGAGTGTGCTGAACTCTTACAGAAGAAAAAGGAGGGAAAACCAAGAAAACGCAGGAGGAAAGGCAGAAATGGGCCCGGCGCTTCCACAGAGCGGAAACCTAAACAGAACGTGTTTGACTTTTTAAATGACAAGCTTGGTGCGGGAGGACACCGCGGTGGATCTCAGACGGAGCCCCCTTCAGCTGTGAAGAGCAGTAAAGAGAGCTATCAGGGGGGGAAGAACGCAAACAGGTCTCTCAATGTCAGACTCTTTCAAACTACAGAGAGAGTTGAGCAGATACAAAAGGAAATAAGTCGCATAATGGAATCTCTTACCCGGAATGTTGGAAGGTATGGAAGGTTGAGAGTTTTTTCCAGGGATGGAAAGAAGACTCCCCTTGAATAGCAGTTGGTTCATTCCAGCCTTTCCTGTGGTTACGATCTGGACATGCTGAAACTGTTATGCACAGGAAGTCTTATTACCATCCCTGTTTGTGCAAATAAGTTCAGAATGCATGTTGCTGGAATAGCTTTTCTAAGGTTGCTATGGAATGTGTCATTCTCTGCTTATCCACATAGTGGTGCTAGAGAGTTTTCTCAGCTTTACACTATCATTGTACTCATTAAATGTCAGTTTGATCCAAAACATAATCATAATCATTTATTGTCTTCTAATTTATAGAGGCTTCATTTTCCTCCGTTTTTGTTAGTGATTGGACGTTTTTTTCATGTTTTTCATGTATCTGAATGGTTTCACATTAATAGCTTGAGAAATAAAAAGTTGTACATATAAAGATTTTACCATATATAGAGTGAACTGCTTTTCCAGTGGTATTGAAACTTGCTAAAGACATTCTTTAGAACAAAATATGATATCACATGCTGGGGTATATGGAGCCACCTGCCTGCTTGTGTGTATGTCAAAGTTACTTTTATACAGTGGACTTTGCAGGTTATGTTGATTTAGTTTTTTGCAGTTCTTGATAGCTCTAGTGTGACTGGGATGTATTGAAGTGTTTGCACATTTACCTAAGACAATTCTTGTGTTTTAGGGATAAGGCAATGACCACTCGCTTGGAAGAGAAGCTGTGTAGTGCCAGGAAGCAGCTGGAACAGTTCAAAGCTCAGGAGGTCAGTATTCAGAACGAACAGAGGAAAGTGAACACACACAAGAAGATGACCACATTTTGACTGCTGTATTTTTTATTTTTTTAATGCCAGAACTTTTTTTTCTTTGGCAGACAATACTCTGTATTTCATATTTCCCGTCTGTCGCCACATTTTTTGTTTTTGGATATCCTTGGGAATCTGTCTGCCACAGATAGTACTGCAGGTATAAATGTTGAAAGAATTGGTTGTTTCACTGTTGCATTTTCTGGAATGCCACACTCTTTGCTTGTGGATAGTGCTGTGCGTTACTCATGAGAGCATGTACACATCTGGGTTTTATTTAGCAATTGGAAATGTATGACTGAATTTGGACAATGAAGTCATCCACAAGTAACAAGCATTACCAATATTTATCCAGAAACTTTTTTTCTTCTTTTCTTTTTTAAATCAAAATTGTCATAAAATCTAGAGAAAGTGGTCTTTTGAAATCTGTACAGTTGTATTTATGATATTATTAAACATGAAAACATGTCGAAACTCAAATCTCTACAGTGTTTTCTGTTGCACTTACATTATATAGCCCTGTGTTGAATACTTATTCTTAATTCTACATTAAAATATCATTTCTTGGTAGTTCAGCCATTTCTACAAACATTCTCAGTGTTAGAATATGTAATACTAAAAGAAACATAACACAATGCTACTCATAGAATTCCATTAAGTGTCTTTCACTATTACTTTATTATTCCTTTGTGGTGTTAGATACAAATTAAACTGAAGTTTCTTTCAGCTTATTAGTTTTTCATAACTGCAGTGCAGTGTTGCTGCCAGGCTGGTCATTTCTAGAAGAGAATAGATCCAGCTGTCCAGTTCTTTGCTTTGTGGTTTGCTTCATTATCCAGTCAATGGACTAGTCAGAGCAGTGGAGCTGACCAACTTCAGCATCACCCTGCCTGCTCACTCTGTGTTTCAGACCAGCCTGTCAGGCAACTGTCTCATCCAGTACCAGAGCCATATGACACCAACTTAAAAAGTATATTTTTTAATGGTTTATGTAATTAGAAAGCAAGAGTATTGACGAGGATGAGGTTTATTCAACTTGTTTCACACCTTGATCAAGCACTCCCCTTGATCAATACTACTGAGAGACGAAGAGGAAAGTGAGAATATAGTATATGAATGGATGTATTAAAGGTTTTACCTTGTCAGTTATCTTGAGTGGTTGAGTTGGTTCTGAGTTTTATTAATTGAAAGGAAAGATTTTAAATGCGTAATGAAACTATATGTTAATAATTTTGCTTTCAATTAAAAGAGCACTTTTATAATAAAAGCAGCACAGGACACTAAAACATTAGTAGTTACATGTACTACAGTATTATAGTCCTGAAGAAAACGTCAGGACAAAACAGTTGTAATATTTGACAAAACTGCACAGAGCACCATTCTCCCTGCCCTGTTACTGCTTGTGCTGGAAGAGAGAGGGACTACACTCCAGCCATCCCCTGTCTGTGTGTTTCTTCAGAACACTGATTCGGGATAAAGCTAGGTGTGTCATTTTATTACAATAACTGTTAATATAGACTGTGTTAAAGTTTTGAAAGTCATGTGATTGCCTGTTGGTGCTGCCTTGGGCTTTTTGATTGGATAAGGTTCTCCGACATACAACTGATGGTCTGAAGACACTTGTATTTCAATATACAGTTTGTGCGAAGAGACTTATGAATTGTCACCAGCCTTAGACCTTACATCAGCATAAGCCTCTTCTATAATTTGACACTGATTTAAGTCGTTTTAATACAGAGTTGTTTATTTTTTTCCAAAATTCTGTACATTTGTAATTCATATTCTTTTAAGATGCTGTAGATGTTATGTGAATATGTGCAGCATTGAAATGCTTAATAAATATTACTTGATCTAGCAAAGACCATGCCTTGACACCATTCCCTCTGTCTGTTTGTTAAAGGTATCAGATCAATGCAACTTCTTGTGAATTTCATTGCAAACACCCAGTGTCAGCTCCACAACTGTAGATCTATTAACATTCTGTTTGTTCCCAGTCCTGGGCTTGTCTGCTACAATATATAGAAGAAATAACTATACAATGGATTCCCCTCTGCAGTACATTGTAATTGCTATCAGTTAGTTTTGAAAGTAAATCAAGCTCCTTGTGCCTCTGTTCCTCGGACTGTAACACAAATCAGAAGTCAGCAATTATGGTTGAGTCACAGTGCTGATTAACTTTTACAAAACAGAACAGGGAAACATAAAACAGTTAAATCTTGAAATTGGATCTTAGGTGTCATTTTTACCAATGCTGTAAATGTCCCTGTCTTATTTATGTATTTGCAATATATTGTTGTCTTTTTAAATTAAGCAAATATCATAGGTTCAATAACCAATTAAAGACCTGGATAGGACAGCACTCTGAACCACCATTACGTAGTAATTAAAGACAAGGTCCTGGACTGAAAGATACTCAAACGAGTGCCATAGCTTTAGGGTCTTGAGGTTCTGCTCCAAACAAGGGTAACATCAAGCCTATGTGCATATGCAGCTTTTACATTTTCTCAATTCTTTGGTGCATTATATTAGCTTCACTTGATTTAAAACAATTAATAAGTCATTTCCTTTAAGCTATAAGAACACATTTTAATCATAAGATTTAAACCTCAAACATGACACCATCTTCTAAATGTGGAGATAATAGAGAAAGGAGGCTTTGGATTCCTAAACAACTGCTCTCTCCCTTTGGCGAATCATTAATATTAATATCAAAGTGTGTGCGTCAAATGACTGGTAATCATGTGGTCCGCATCTGGTCCTGATTTTTTTACTGACAGTTATACTTGAAACAACAATAACCTCTAGTAATGGTGTGCTTGCTCAATTTTAGCTAATGTACATTGAAGCATAGCTATTTGAGAATAGGACTATGTTATGTTGAATGATTAAAAAAAAAAACAAAAAAAAAAAACTCTTTGTAAACCCTTTGATTCTTTGACAGGACCATAATTTGCTTGGTACCTAGTCTTGCTATTCAGGACATAAAATGTGTGCTCACCCCTGCTTAACAATGAAATCAATTTGGTTTCGTGAACAGCAAACTTGATTAAATTCATCAAAATTTAGCCCTGAACAAAATATTCCAAAAACAGTGAATAGGGCCTACAGTGCCTACTGTCCTAAACCCATTGTGTATAAGGGGTTATATAAAGAAGTGGAGAGGGATAAAATTAAGAACAACAAAATACATCTGAATCTGGTTCGTACTCGCACAGTAAGCTGCTGTCTCCTTAGATTTTTTCCACATCAAAGAATCTGAAAGAGTATTCCTCAGAGGACTGGTATTGTTATTGGTTTCACAAAGCTAGAAATAAGTAAATAATGCACTTCTAAAAGCATTTTGCTTGCATGTTGTAATTTTATTGCAGTGTCTCCTAAACCCATAGAAAGTTAATATTGATTACATAATTAGATTTACAATCAAAGAATGCTTTAAATTAAAATTTTAATCCAATCGGTTTTGTTGGTCACTACAAACGTAATCATTTTAAGATGCTTAAGAGATTAATATGGAGATAACTATAATCCAATTGATTCTCTCTCTCTCTCTGGCATATAAGCATAAGAGATCATATATATATAATTACCACACTGTTTTTTTTTTCACATTTTATCAGCCCTGCTTTGTTGGGTATATCGGTCCAATACACAAAACTACCCAGCAGTACTGGTACTTATTTCATAAATGGAATGGAATGGAAAGAGCTGTTTATCCACACAGTATCCCAAACAACTGACAACAAAGCACCTACAATCCATCCAGTTATCAAGCAGGAAGTCTCCCGAGGCTGTGAACTGCTTCTGTTGAGTTCACAGCTGCTTGTGTTCTCATCTGGGACCCGTGCATTTGATTACACAGTGTGCACCACGGCAGCTGTGTGGTGTTGGATGAGAGCCTTCGCAGTCTGCCTTTGCCTTCTGATAAAAGTAACGTTCTGTGTAAAGTGATAAATAATTGATAGCCTGTCAGTACTGGGAGAGATCTGTACATAGTTCAGCTTTTATAGTCGGTCATTCTGAACGGACAGCTTCCCGTAGGTTTGAATGTGTATCTCTGTGTTTTCAGAACTGTAGCCAAAAAAAAAAAAAATGCAGAATCCATATCTGTGCTGTTGTATTTTAATTTCTTTTATCAACAGTTACAGTCAACCAATCCAGGGCTTCCATTATTTATTTTTTCACACAGACAGAATAGAAATGTGTTTTGATTGATATAACATGAATCACTGTCATAGGAATAGTGGGCTTGATTGAAAGCATGTCCTGCCTATAGTGGTTAGCAATCATTCAAACACTAAGAGCCGCAACTCCCTCTGAAGCAGCAAGCTGGTGTTATTGTTAACCACAGACCCGGATAAAATAAGATATTTCATATTGAAATACTGAAAAAGTATAACCTTGGGGGATGCTGAGCTTATTAGCAGAGGTGTCCAAATGTGATGACCTGTAGTGTTCGACAGTCAATAGAGGTATCGTATTTAATGAAGGATCTGAAATAAGTTTGATTGCTGGGAGTTGGAGAAGGTCTCGCTTACAGTGTCTCAGCCACCAGCAGATCTCTGCAGTAGAATTTAATACACCTGGAATCTGATTAAGATTATTTCTATACAAGATAAGCATTTGGGGAGTATAATGTGTATTGCTCAGTGTTGCTGAATATATCCCAGTATTTATCCTCAAGGGAAATTCATTGTTGTTCATTTTAGAAAAACCAAACAGGTCACGCTTCATTTTAAGAGGAACTTTTTTTTTTTTAGTCTGTTAACTGTTAACAACTGGTATATGAACCTATTAACTAATTTTGTTCATTTTCAGTTAATAGTTAGAAAGCAACAATTTATAATCTAATAAATAAGTCTCATTTGTTAAACATTACTGTAGTAAAAGTACACCTAAACCAAGTTAACCCCATTTTAATGATATTATGACTCAGGGATCTGGTGTTTACAGAAAAATGATCTTACATGTCAGTAAACTAGTTAATAACATTTTAAATTACAGCTATGCAGTGAAGAAGGACAGCAGTCAAGAACAAAGTGAAGATATGCTACGAAAAAATAAAAGATAATGTAAAATGACTAGATTATAATAAAATGTATATTTTAGGTATTATCACAGTGAGCAAGTATTAATCCATTTGACTTTTACCTTCTTATTTTTTACATGAATAGTTTAAAGGACAGTGGGCATTTTTAAAAGCCACATGTCCTTATAACCTCTAACACGTTTTGACACGGTCTGTGTGAAACCAAGCCAGCAGCAGTTATAACTGGTAAAGCTTTCTATATTGGAAATGCATAGTTGAGATTTTTCACGCAGCTGCTGAGCCAATCAAATTTTAGGACTACTGTTATGAAAATAAGCACTGCCGAAACATAACAATAATTAAATATTTCATAAAGTTTCTGTACAGATTCTACTCCAAAATTAATAAAACAATGCTACGGTTAGGCTGCAATATATTTTAATAAAGGAATGTAAACTTACACATGGTCTTGGTTTATGGTTTTACATTAATAATATTTTTTTATTCTCAGACATATTAAACAAAGTGAATGAGCCAACAAATACAATACTTGTTAATAGAGGATGACTGCTTGCTGTTGGCATAGCTGACAACTAGCTTGGACATTTCACTTGAGCTAAATAAACACATAAACAAAAATAGAGCATTCTCCTAGTAAGTTGTAAAGTGTTAGAAATCACAGGGCCACGTTTCAAGCTCAATTCAAATAAGTAAACATGATTAAGCAGGTAATCAAGCCTTTATCCAGCTACCCAATGCTGGGGAATGGATGTTTTCATTTAATTAATATTCATTTTACTTCATGTATCCTCTGCTAATTTCAGGTACTTATATTTACAGCCATCTAAAATTGTAAGGGAATTCGTCTTGAAGGTGTATCTCTTAATATCGAATCTGGAAAAAAGTACTTTGGACACTATACACCTTACCCATGGCTGTTAGAGAAGTTATTATATACACACACACACACACACACACACACACACACACACACACACACACATATACAGTATATATATATATATATATATATATATATATATATATATATATATATATATTTTTCATAAAAGCATTGCCAGAGTACTGCATTTAGAACTTCAGTACATATAAGTAGCAATTCTATTATTTTGGAGCTGCTGACATGAATCTAGATTAGCCAATACAGATTAGCTAAAGATCAGTGTCCATAATGTTTTGTTAAATCAGAATTGATAGTATTATTGTCTTGTCTGGTTTTTTTTTTCATATAGATATAACCGATACATTTTGACATACAATATAGAGAGCTAAGTAACACATGGCATATTATACATGTTCTATTACAATCTCACAAACATTTACACATTGTTTGGAATCCAAAAATATCTCCTCTGGCATTCTTTTTTCTTTCTGTAACCTCCACCCTTAAAGTTTCCTATAGCCCTGCAGAACATTGCATCCTTGAAAATACATCTGAAAATATTCTCTCTCTCTCTCTCTCTCTCTCTCTCTCTCTCTCTCTCTCTCTCTCTCTCTCTCTCTCTCTGCTAGATCATTCCTGCCAGCCATGGAGGAAGGAAGAGTCCAACAGTCCCTAAAATGCAAACTATTATAAACACCCAGAGAAAGATCCTGTCAATCACCATAGCCACATACTTCCAGTCTTCCTTTACCTGCAGTGGGGAAACAGTGTAATCAGCAATATTACAGGGCAAAGCATATTATAATATTCTGAGGAGCTATCGCTATAAAATACACAAACTGCAGCTCCACAAATGGTATTATAGGACCACAAAGTGAAGATGAGATTTTATGGCTCACACTGTATTATGTGATGTATAATAAGAGACAAAGCAAAAAAGAATTGTGTTTTATGCACAAGATGACCTCTGCACACAACGTAATATGTACTGGATTTTTGACAAATACATGTGTTACTGTTTGATTTCTTAATGGCTGAGACATTGTACAGTCTACAATATAGACTCACACCTTTTATCGTAATGACTCAAATTTTAACAACATTTAATGAGCAAATTCCCTTTTGAATTGAATTTGGGCTGTTTTTTCTTGGTCTACATGGAATTTCTCAGAATTTTTAAATGTTAAACCATTAGTCATTTAAAATGAACTGTTTTATACTAATAACTGTGTATGTGTCGGTGTATGTGCTATATGTCTCCAAAGGCCTGGATCCATAAGGAATTACACATTTCACACTGCTATCAGTATTATTTATACATGAACAAACATTGATATTAAAACAAAACATATCATAGATGCACATTTATGTATTATTGTACTTTATAAAAGCACAGAATTTGAGAAAATGCATTACTATACTAAAACACATACAGTGATAATGCTGAATGTGTTAATCCTGTACTGCAATCTAATTGATCATGATCTTCTGCCTACCTCTCTGCACCAATTAGGTAGAAAATAAAAATAACTGAATGTATAAGCACTGCTCAAGACACCTTCCAGCTTCTTGTGGAGTTGCCCAACATGCTATTAGCTACAGGTCCTAATAGTGGGCCAGGCAGTGTATATGTGTAGGCCAGAATATATAATAATATACACAATGATATATTTCTGAAATTATTTTACTGTGTGATAACATATTCTCACCAGTTCTTAACTATCGGTTGATGCAATTTTGATGGGGCCGGCAATACAGGGAATACCCAGAAAGAATGCAATAAACGTTTATCCATTGTAAGGATGTTAAACTACAATAATAATAATAAAAATATTTACAGAAAAGTTAGCATCTTCTGCCCTCAGATGGTCTGCAACATACTGCACCCCCTCAATGGCTTGCTTCATGGAAGGGGACATCAACAGAAGATGTTGCTCCTTGGCATTGAAGACCTTTGAAACCCTGTCAGATGCAGTTGCTGTCTCTGGGACCTTTTTGCATTTCCATTGGCTTGGATTGGGAGTGAATGGTTCCTCCTTGAGGTGAGGAAGCTGGAATGATGGCGACCGGCTGCACTTACTGCTGGAATGACCATTGGTTTGGGAGGACTCCTCATGCAGGCAGCAGTACTGGATGCTTCTGGATCTGCATCGAGTCGTGGTTTGAGGGAGCTCACTTTCACCACTTGTGTACTGGACACTGAATGATCTGCCCTTGGGGATAGTACGCGGCTCATCAAAGCTTAGATGGTGATGCAAGGCTGGAGGGGGAGAACGGCTTGTTTGACCAGGTTCCTCGAGAAGAATAGAGTATTGGCTTGAGGATGACTTACAGAGGATTTGGGGTTTAGGTGGTGTATCCTCTAACGGATGGCACAATGGAGAAGTAGGGGAGGGATCGGTACTCTCTTGGCTCTCCAGAGGCGTGGTCGGGAGTTTCTGATCAACCCCAATCTCAGACCAGAATGTAGGTGAGCTTGCTTTCTTATGCAGTGACTCAATTAGTTTTTTACAGTTCTCCTTTACCAGTGCAGGTCTTTTCATAAACAAGAGTCGGGGGATGACATCTAGGAATATCCTCCGTACCCAGTCTGGCATCGTATGGGTACGGGGCGAGCGGTGATGAACATTCAGGACAAAGACGGTGATAATAATTGAGAGTGTTACAAATATCATAGTGAACAGCAAGTACTCTCCGATCAAGGGAATTACAAGGGACGTGGAAGGAATTATCTCTGTAATTAGTAAGAGGAACACAGTCAATGATAGAAGCACTGAAATACAAAGGGTGATCTTTTCCCCACACTCAGAAGGGAGATAAAAGACCAACACGGTCAGGCAGGAGATTAGAAGGCAAGGGATGATCAAGTTGATAGTGTAAAACAGAGGAAGCCTCCTGATAATGAAGGAGTATGTAATGTCGGGGTAGATTTCCGCGCAGCATTCGTATTTCTTTATGTTGTACGTCCCGACTGCGTTGATGATGACCCATTCCCCACTCTCCCAAAAATCCAATTGGTCCACGTTGTTTGCCATGCTGATCAGGTCTATTTTAGCTTTGTCGTAAGTCCAGGAGCCAAACTTCATGGTACAGTTCTGCTGATCGAAAGGGAAAAAGGTGACGTCAATGCTGCAGGAGCTCTTGTAGATAGCCGGGGGCATCCATTTGATTCTGCCATCGTGAAAAAGATGAGCTTTGGTGAGGTGAGTCACTGCAAAGTCCCCGTCGGCACTGTGGGTGGAAACAAAAACCATGAAAAAGTGTTTACTCACATCAGATGATCTGCAGTGGTTATGTACTAACTGTCAAGTACACTGTGCAGTAGTGGTTCCAAATCTATTGTGATGACATTGCTGGTAAGCCTATGGTCTAGTGATAGTTCTGCTCATTTTTCTTCTTGATAGTATTATAATGGTATCCCAGTAAGTACTTTTCTAACTTGGAATAGCTTGACCCTTGCTATCTAAAGAGAGGTATCCATGGACTCTGTGTAATTGCAGGTGCTTCTGTGTGTGATACAATCCTGAGACCCCATCTGTCTGGCTGATATTAAACACCCAAAGGGACTTGAAAACTGTCGTTGATTCTAGTACCCTGGTAGCACTCCAGCACTCAAAACTGCCTGATTATAGGTCATTCCGAATTATACATTTTTTAAATAAGAAATAAGATATTATGCTCAGACATCTGTCCAACACACACACACACAAATATTAATATAAGGGTATAGTGCATAGTTAATAATTAAACCTACTTATTGTAAAGGACAATATCTGGTCTCCAGATAAGCTCTGATGGAATTCGAATTGAAGTCACGTTTTCATATTCAAGAGGGTTCCATTGGAGTTTGTAATCATGCCATTCCTGTACGAAACAGAGGAACATCGGAAAAAGACCCTCATTTATTTGAACAAGGTTGAAAATGCAATGTAATAATGAACATTAGAATTGCTAACAAATAGTAATTGCTTAGGTCAATGAGTAATTTCAAATATGTTTGCTTCATTTTGAAACATCTCTGAAGGTTTAGCCCCATAGACCAGCCTTTTATTGAGGGATACTGTAAACCAGCCACCTCCTAAGTTAAAAAAAACAACTCAGTCGATGTGTTTAATTCACAACTTGTTGAGAATAAGAGTTCAGTCAGGAAACTCATGCACTAGATTACTTATTAAAGCTTAGACAAAACAACACTTTGGCCTCGTCTTTCGAGGTACCCCTGCCCATAAATTAACTCACAGCTGACCACTGAAGAAACGACCGCTGACCGCTGAAGAAACGTCAAGGATACACCACTTACACTTCGGACCTAATAGCATTATACTGTGTGTGTGTGTGTGTGTGTGTGTGTGTGTGTGTGTGTGTGTGTATGTGTGTGTACAATTCAAGGGAAAAGGTATTGGCAGTAATTTAAAAACCTGAAAGCTGGTATTGCAGTGGTGTTCACCCTTCATTTTGTTACTGTTCTGTAACAGCATTGAAACATCTACCATTAGCTCTGCAGTAAGACTCTGCAAAGACAGATAAAAACACTGAAAACTTGCCTGCTTCACCCAGACATTGGTGGTCATCATCTGGTTCTTTTCATCCTGTTGAAACAACACAGCAAAAAAAAAAAAAAACTCACATTTAATGGCGTTTGAATGACTTCAGCTGTTTCCATGTTATATCAACCAGCTATGATGAACACCTCTTTTCGACCCTTAAATGGTCATTATACAGTGAACTTGTACTGCTAAAGTTAAATCATTTGTTACATCTAAATATATGAAATGAAATTCTTTTAGGTTTTCAATCACAGAAAAGATGAGCACACATTGATCATTCCACAACTCTAGAGTTCTGGTAAATGCTGTCTACTCCTGACAGCCCTGAATCTCAGTCTCAAAACTCTTTTAAACTTTATTATGCAATGCATTGCTACTATACTTACTACATCAATGAGCTGGGCAATGGACAGCCCGAAGCGGACCAGCACTACATCAGAGATGTTGGCTACAGGCCGGGACAGCTTGTTATAAGCAGTGAAGAGGGTCTTCAGAAGTCTCTCCTCTGCATGGGCTCTTGTCCTCATATGGCTACACACTGCAGGAACAAAAAACTGTAACAGAAAGACTGCCAATAATTGCTAGAAGAAAGCAATCCCCCCTAACAATCAATAAACACACTTAGAGGTTGATCAGATCAATTTAAACCCTTTTGGGCTGAGCCACAGTTTGAGTATTTTACAGCACTGGGGAATCACCCTTAACTGCATCAATCACATATCCCTGGTTATCTGAAGATCACCTTTGAAAAGAAGCTGTTGGTGCAATCAAGGTATATTCTCTGGTACTGTAAAATGCTCTAAATACAGCTAGCTGTGGCTTATCCCAGCAGGGTATAGGTTGATCAAATCAACTCAATAGTTATACCTGCTATATAAAAAGAACATGGTCTAGTTTTGTACCAAACCCATCAGTTTATCTTTGTACCATAGTTTTGTTTTAAAATAATCCAAAGCAAAATCTTCTGTATAGAACCTAAAACATCCATCAAATGCCGTACGGTACATTATTTATATTATTATTTTAAACACACCGCACATGAATTTTGATAAATACGGTATAGACCTATTAATAACATCTGCCAGCGACCTGCAGGCTTCTGTTTGAAATATTCGGTTTTGAGATAATGGTACTGTGACGGGGGACTGCCCTGTCTTTATGAACATGGTTGGGACAGGCAGGGAGGGGGTTAAAATTCCTCTCTGCCAGGAAAACATGTGAGAATGTGGCTGGAGCCCTAATTGAATAATCAGCAATTATTGATTAATTGGGCTCCAGCCACAGGGGATAAAAGCCAGGGGAGAGGCCCTGGCTGAGGAGAGTTCTAGAAGGAGAAGCAAGAGTGTGTGTGTGTGTGTGTGTGTGTGTGTGTGTGTGTGTGTGCGCGTGTGCGTGCGTGCGTGCGTGCGTGCGTGCGTGCGTGCGTGCGCGCGTGCGTGCGCGTGCGCGTGTGTGTGCGCGTGTGCGTGTGTGCGCGTGCGTGCGTGCGTCGTGCGTGCTGTTTTTGTAAGTTTTTGGTAAACCAGTGAAGGCAATGCCCAGCCTGGAAGCTGTATTTTTGTAAGTTTTGTTTGGTGTCTATTTTGTGTTTTGAAACCTTTTTGTTTGGCCCTTGTGCCGGTTTATTTGATTATTTTTGTTTATTAAAAAGCTTTATTTTGAACTTCAAACTGTCTCTGAGTCTCAAACCTCGGTCAATCCTGTCACAGGTACTTTTGAGGTAAAAGTTTAAAATGCATCTTAACTGTGTGCTTCTGTTCACTATTTAAGTATAAAATACAAAGCTAAAAAAAAACTAGTGTGGTACAATAATTTAAAGGTATATAATTTATTTCCAAACGTATATTTTTATGCGTTTAGAAAATATGAATTTCTTTGGAATTTTTCCTGATATTATTTGTATGGACCAAGGAACACTTCAGCACAGATTTGGGTGTTTAAGAGTTCCATTTTAAAAGCACACTATAATAGAACAAGAGTCCCATCTGTTACAAGCTCCACTCAAGTTATTGCTTTGAACTGACCTTGAGTCGTCACCACAGCTAAAAGCCCTACACCTGAATGCCTTTAAAATAACAGAATTCAAGTAGAAGCTGATTTACTAAATAGGACGTTACTTTAAAAAATCTTCACAAAAAAAAACAATCTAAGTTGGGAGAAACCCTGATGCTGTGACGGGTTTTCATGAGCAGCAGTGACATTGTTATTTTAGTTCTATTACAGTGATGGATAGTCCAATAACAGATGTGTTGTACAACCCAAATTAAATAAGGCCAGTGGGCAAAACATAGCTAGCAGGTTGTGTGGAAAATGTTTTACCTGCAGCCAGTGCTGTCTGCTTCAGATATTCAGACAGGGTAAGGTCTTCATTTCTTTATCACTGTCCTGGCCTCATTACTTCAGAACCACGTTCATGTACCAAAGCCATATCAGATAAGCTCCTGTTTATTTCATAGCCCTCTAGGCCTGGATTAAATCAGAATGTAAGTGTTGAATGGCGACATTTATATTTTCCAGAGATGCAGTACGTATGTCTTTTAAAATAAAGTCTTATCGAATGGTAACATTTCTTTTTTGGCATGTTTGTTTAAGCAGTGGCATGTTTGGAAAGTTTCCTCCTGTTTCTGTATGTTTTATTGAATAGCGTCTTACAACCAGATAATACCATGTAATAAATTGATGCTGTGTGTGCCATTAAGTTTGATTAAACTTAAGATTTATCACGTAAGTGTTTATCACATTAGTAATAACCATCATTCTTTTTAACAGAAGAGCCATGTATATACACAATGAGAAATACCTTTGGCAAGTGAATACCTTGTCTGAAACTACAAAGAGCAAAACATGCCTACCTAAGCAAATTGAGGCTGTTAGATACATAAAGAGTCCATTAGGAATTCATAAAATCTCCAAAACTGCTTGGGGTTAAAAGCAGTACAAAAAACCCTGATCTGTTGCCAGTTCATCTTGATATATTCAAGGATTCTTTAGAGAAAAAGTAAGCAAGGTCACACAGTCTACTATACTTTAAGCCCTATTCAAAAAGCTTGAACTATTTAAAGGATTTTTTTTAAAACAACGATCTAGAACAACTTTCAAATCAATGAAAGCACTGGCAAAAGCTTCCCACAGGCTTACCAGCAGTAAATTAGCACATGCTCCATATCGGATGGATATTGTAAAATTGTACCCACAGTTGTCTGTAAATATGCCTTCAGTTCCACTGTTAAATAAGATACAGCTGTATTTCCCTGTTAGTAAACCTGAATCCCATGATATTTTACCTGTAGCCCAGAGTCTGACCAGTTCACTGCTTTCTTTTACAAAATGTACAGCTAATGTATTAAATGACTACCATCTGAATAAAAGCACAAATATGTACTGCCAACATTCCATATTTTCATTTAGGACATCTCTAAATGGTAGAATGTTTGACAGTGACATGGTGATTATATGTGTGTGTGTGTGTTATTGAGGTGTACATGAAAAAGCAGATCGAATGTTTGGCAACATAAGGAAGCATGTTTTGGTATGTCATGTATTATTAATAAATATTGGTTTATTAATAATACATGACTTAATACAAACAGCAGAAAGTGCCTTAAATGGCTAATTCCCATTGAAGTGATGCACAGGCAGGTCAACTGAATCTCAAGGGTCAACATGTTTACATAATATCAATCAACTCTGCCAGATTAGCGTATTGTAGTCTCTTTCCCCAACAGCAAAGATTCATTAAACTATTGATCCTTTGAGCGAAGATTATAAGCAGCGTTGACTATATATTGAGATCATATTAGGGTAGTTCAACATTTATAGAGGTCTGTTACTACTTGTGCATAAGATTTAAAGCCATTCAAACGGGAAAGTAAAAAGGTGAATAGGTACAAGTGCCCTAAGAGGAGGTACAACTAGTTATTCAATTTGCAAAGCATTTCCTAAGAGGTTCCATTTGTTTTCTTATTGTCTCAGTCATAAAAATGCAACAGAATTAGAAAAATCCTTTACATGCTGTAGAATCAATTGCAGTAGGAATAAAAAGAAATGTGCCCATTTTTTACAAATAGGTATTCTCATTGAGTGTAGGTGTTAGTTGATTTATGTTGTGCGATTGCATCTCGTCTACTTTTGCCATAAATAGTCTATTGATTATCATAACAGTGCTATATCTAGTTCTATTTTCAGTATTTTCTGTCAGTCGTGTATGCATTGATGTGGTGTAAAGGAATGCACAGTGACTCAATACTAAAGCTGAAGAGCTATGAACAAAGTCAGGAAAACATATACTGATAAACGTGTATTACAGAAAGCGTTTTCTAATCTACCGAATATAACTATTCTGTACTTATCCAAAACAGGAGACAAGCGTGTATAGTGTATCTAGTATCAATTTGTTAATTTTAAACACTTTATAATAATACTTAAATATACTAATATCACTACTAATACTAATATAGGTGATTTGTATGTGTTATTTATTATTATTATTATTTATTTCTTAGCAGACGCCCTTATCCAGGGCGACTTACAATTGTTACAACATATCACATTATACATTATTTCACATTATACAGATATCACATTATTTTTACATACAATTACCCATTTATACAGTTGGGTTTTTACTGGAGCAATCTAGGTGAAGTACCTTGCTCAAGGGTACAACAGCAGTGTCCCCCACTGGGGATTGAACCCACAACCCTCCGGTCAAGAGTCCAGAGCCCTAACCACTACTCCACACTGCTGCCCCTGTCACTAATATTTATGAAATATTAAACAATAATTAAAATGTAATCTACGCAAATAAACATAAATTCGACTGATTTTAAACACATACTTGTTTTGTAATTGTTTGAAAAATATATATTTGACCCACAAAACACAACTGTTACCAAATATGCATTACAGCGTATAGTAAAATACACACCAAAAAATATACTCTAATGTATAAGAAAATGGATTACTGCTAAAATGAACAGACACTGAAAGCGCGACACGTTGTTAGCGTTGGCAGGGAGACTCGTTTATAAAGACAACGGAAGTGTGGAAGTGCATAAAGAAAACAATAAAGCAGTAAATGCTCATTTACCTGACAGCACCTGGATCGACATGCAGACGCCCAGCAACCGAAGCGCTTGAATCAGGAGCCCCATAGTAAAACAGCGCTTCTATCTGACGACTCTTCAGTCCCCCAACTTTCTCAGCAGCACTACCCTATCAGTTGTCTTCTACTCGCCTCTTTTTCACTCGCTGTTTATTTGTTCCTCGTGTTATAGTCTCTCTTTTCTGATTGCTTCTCATCTCTTTTTCTCATTTCTTCCTCAACTCTCTTCGGGAACGAGTCAATTCGCGGAAAATAAAGCAGCATTGAATTCCCACTGCTACAATGTTTTGGTGCACCTTAATCGCGGTTGTCAATCAACCTTTCGTACTCTTTTCTTTCATCATCACTTGTTTCTGTAACCTCTCCAGTGCACTACTGCTTTCTGTTTATTTATCTCTTGGTTCAAGTCTTCAGATGCTTATTATTATTGTCACTTTTCAGGACCTTTGAACCGCTAGCTTACGAAGTTGCTGATATTACTTTCTATTCTGCGCTCCTGCGTCTTCTTTTCTGCGCGCTCGAGCTTGCTCTCAAGCTAAGGCATGCGTCGCTTGGCTGTTTGAAGGTAACTTCAGAGTATGTAAAGGAATGCTGCTTGTGTGGGTCTGTCCATCTGCTGTCTGAGGGGGTGGAAGGAGTCAACTATCCCCTCTGGCACACTAAGAATTCAGAACTGATGCCACTTGCATTGGACCTAACAGGAGGCATGCTGGTGAGGTTTCTGCCTGCAGGGTAAATTCAGTTTGAGATGACAAGCATCTTGACTTTTTTTTTTATTTGTCTGTCTTTAATTCTTAGGCGTTTTACTCGGATGAGAGGTAAAACCGAGGTCCTATTGTAAGTGACTCTGCAGCAGCAGGTGTGATGCATAGTTCACCCCAAGTCTCTATAAATCGCTTTGGATAAAAGCGTCTGCTAAATGACTAAATACTACTACTACTACTACTACTACTACTAATAATAATAATATTATAATAATCTAACAATAAAATAATATTATTTTGGTCTCTTTTTTATATATATATATATATATATATATATATATATATATATATATATATATATATATATAAAATACAATTGCCTGTCTGTCTTTTTTTATAATTATTATGTATTGATAAACTGATTTCTGGTTGCAGTATATTCGTCTCCATATTAGATCATTAAACAGTCACAAATAATATGATCTAATCAATGTAAAATGTGACAGATCTAAATACCTCTTGTCTTTGAAAGTAAATAAAGAGACAGGGTTGGCGGGTAGGTTGAGTCACGGATAGCAATCAAATCAGTTGTAACTATATTATTTTAACACTTTCTAAATGTCAAAGTGTCTACCCTAGCTTTTATAGGAACATGACTCATTAACAGATAGCTAATGTGCACATACAGGTACAGTAACTACATGTAGCTGCCCAATAGATTTACTAATACAGTATTTATTGCATATCCTTTTATAAATGTGAGGATGAAACTGCATGTATTAACAACATTTATTTAGCAAAGTACAACAAAATAAGCACAGTGTACTTGAAGTAGAGTGTTTTTTTTCTTGCCAGTTTTATACTGTACATTTTCTAAGTTGGCCTTTTACTAAGCCTAAAAATAGAGCCCACAATGTCTGATACAGTATTGCTTTAAATTTGTCTTCTCATAAAATGGAGAGAAGTGCTGTTAGTCGTGACCTAAAAGGTATAGACAATGTCAACCTTTGACCTGAAAAACTTCTTTGACCATGAAAAAAGAAACAAGGACCAGGGGTCACAAAAGGAGATTAGATAAAGGGTCATTCAGAACAGAAAATAGGAGGCACTTTTTTACACAGAGAATTGTGAGGGTCTGGAACCAACTCCCCAGTAATGTTGTTGAAGCTGACACCCTGGGATCCTTCAAGAAGCTGCTTGATGAGATTCTGGGATCAATAAGCTACTAACAACCAAACGAGCAAGATGGGCTGAATGGCCTCCTCTCGTTTGTAAACTTTCTTATGTTCTTATGTTCTTATGTGACAATAGGTGAACTAAAAGAAAGGTATTGTGCTTTTTCTGGTCCACATAATATAACGTTTAATACTGAGAAGAGTATGACAAGCTATAATACCTATGACTTCTAACTCACAAGGGACAGCAACAAGCGAAATACAGAGTATGTGAAGCAGCTGGGACAGAACTAGCAGGATTGCTATCATTTTAAAAAACCTAAATATAGTGTACTAGAACCAGTCAACGGCATTAGAAATGGCCATACTAGTCACTAATACTTAATCATATAATTAATAGGAGACACTGTGATTGCTTGTGTCTACTGGGAGAAGCAACCCAGACTTAAACCAGTAGAGGTTTAGCATTAAGCACAGTGATTAGACCTGCATTTAAAAGTAAGGTTTGCATATGACATGATAAGATTGTAGACCTTTAATGAAGTAAAGGAAAGTAACAAACTAGTATGTCTGTAAAACTTCCTCCCAAAGAGTGAGAGTTTTCTTTATGCTCTTTTTATTTAAAGAACAGACTTTTATGTATTGAGTCATTAAACAAATTTAGCAGTGGGCTCCTGTAATTATGCTTTGCTACTTTGGGGTTTTTATCAAAAATCCTTTGTGATTAAAAACAGAATTTAACTGTTATTGTTCTCCAGCAAATCAATTACCCTTCAGAGATCCATGGAGGCGGGCTCGAAACAAGATTAAGGATTCAAGGAGAATCGTTCATCCTTTCAGCATAAATGATTGTCTCTATCTGGGTCTAAATCTCTTCAGCATTGGCTATATTCCCTCATTGTTTGTGACAAAAGGCCCATTCAATAGAAATAAAAAGGTGTGGTTACAGAGACTTTGAGGGTCTTCTGCAATATGATAGCCATTGTGCAGGACAGAAGTGTGGCCAGATACACATTTTAACAGACTTGCGGTGCTTCATTTAAAAGTGGATGCCTGCCAGAGCTTGCATTAACTAATAAAGGAGCTCAGACACCGGGACTGATACAGTTCATTAAAGTGATGACTTCATACAGGTTTCAAATTCTGCTGTAGAAGTGTAGAGGCAATTTAAGGGTTTATTCACTTATTATTGTGTTCATTTTGTGCCAACCAGTGTTAGCACAGGTACATCTTAACAGTGCAAGACCTAAATAGTCCATACTCAATAACATGCAATGCATTAGAAACAACAAAAATAATTCTAAATAGCTTAGTTCTGTTTTGCCGTCATCACTCATCATAAATTATAACGTAAAACTTAAAAACTTGTAGACAAACATTTCAGCTAGTTCCTTCATGTCTCTACAGTTGAAACAAAAACATGTGTACTGCCAGGGAATACATAACCATGCAATAACATGGTAATAACTGGATACCTACCAACATTCCCTGCACTTACATGGTACAGATGGAATTAGTGTGTAATTACATTGTAGGTATTGTGTAGTAACCGTTGGTAATTACCCTGTGATTATAATATTATTTCATGGCTATTCATGCCCTATAATCTAAAGTGCTACTGAACAAGCTGGAATGCCTATGACATGTTCTTTCCAATAAAGAGAACATGCAGATGGTTAAACTGTAACATAATATAGAATTGCATTTTATTGGATAATTTAACATAATTCCGGGACATAGCAACAAATAAATTACCATGAAATAAATGCCTATGTACATGTTTTGTGAATAATTCAATACAGAATGTACAAAAGTAGCCCTTTCATGGTGTGTTTTATGTATATTTTCCAACTGAGGGTTACAATGAAGGATATTTAAATGTTTGATCCCCAAAGAAGACTATAACACATCACTTTGAAAATAGATTTAAACAAACCTCATATTAAGTGTATATTTCACACTTAAGAGAGTCACTTTGAAATTAATATCCAGAATGGTGTGATAACCTAATTATAAGAGCCATTCATATAAACTTAAAGTAGCCTTTATTTATAGGTCTTAATTACAGGACTGTTGGATGAGTGACAGAATAAAGCAGACAGACGATCTTCCAGTATTGTTCCCTTGATAGTATACAACTGACAGCATTGTTTTAATTTACCATGCATTCCCCATCTTCACATTTACAAGGAAGGCTGCAGTAAATAACAGCAGCTTGGTCCAGTATGAATCAGCCACAAAGGTTTATAGAAGCACACTCCTTCTGCTGTATTGTTGGCTAATCTAGTTTGGAAAGTGCTCTGAAGTATTCTAAGGACCTTTTCACTTTCCTGTGATTGGGAGCAGAGGTGCACAATCATGCTTGCCTTTGTCAGCCCTCCACCACACCTGTCATCTCTTGACACCAAAACATGCCTTAACCTTTAACCCTTAGCCATTCCTTTCTGATGTTCCTGATTTATGGAATCCTGGTAGATGAAGACGGATGGCAATTGTGGTTTAACATATCGATTTGTCACCAAGGCTGCTCTTCAGTTTACAATGCCTCAACCCAGACATGAGGGATTCACCTGTTTTGGGTTAAAAGGAATACTTTTCTTTTAGATTAAATACCAAATACGGTGCAAATGGCATGTAAAGGTCCCTAAAAAGGTCAACATACTGACATTAATCATCACATATTTGCAATTTCTATTTTACTTTTCTATTCAAGTGATCTTAATTGAAAACAATATTGCATATCTTAGTAGTTCAGTAGTTCTGCACCATAGAAAATCCTTAATGCTGAATTTGAGCACCATTCAGTTGTTAGCACATGACAATGCATTGGAGGATGCATGTTTTACACATTTAAATGAATCTGGCAACCCTAGCATTGTTAATGGAAACCAACTGAAAGTATTCAGCTGTGTTTTATATCTCATATTACTGGGTGTAATTGTCAATGTACAAAGCAGAGAGAAGACTTCCTTTCTCTTTGGACAATGTGCTGTTTTCATGTTCCTGTAAGGCACTGTTTGTTAATGACGGCTATGGCTGTAGGGATCATGGAAGAAGATAAAAGAAAAAAGTGTGATAGAGAATCTTGAAAGCACACTAAGTGCTTTATCTTTTTCATAGAAAGTGATGCAGTTTTTCCACCAGGATATTTCAGCACCATGGCTAGCTCCTTGAGAACAGAACACTACTGTGGTGCTGTTAGAATGTGGGCACTGCCCAACACAATGCACACGTTTCTTAAACCACAGCAGAGGGAGTACAATCATATTTACAGAGAAGAAAGAAGTAGAAAAATACCACAGTAATAGTCCTACATCTTGTTCTATTGACCGCTGATACCATGTAATTAGAACATGCCTTAATCTTAACGTATTAATACAGTACTGGTACTGCCAAGAAGTACATTTTCTAGCTTTCTATATCCTTAACATTTCTATCCATCACATTTTACATGTTTTAAGTTTTATTTTATAATCATACACAGACTGAATACACTTGCATGGAATTAAAAGGAACCCATGTACTATTTATTACAATAGAACATTTAAACTGAAATACTTTATGACATGTTAAGTTCTATACTTTATACATGCTAAAATTGTATTTAATATTACCTTTTTTCTGTTAACTATCCTTTGTGGAGTTGCTGCGGTGAGGTATCATAAATTAAGATTATAAATTGGGTAGAAAACTGTGTATAAATGTGTCAAATTGGATTATAAAAGGCACACTTATAAACCAGGTGATTGGCAAACTGATTCTAAAAATGTTGTGCTTCCTGGCCTTGGTGTTTATGTGACTTACTTTTGTTCTAAGTCGCATAAGTCAAACAAGGTGTTTTTTCTCGACTCTGACTAAAGCATTGGAGTTCTAGTGTCTAGTGTCTATGTCAGGCATTGCTGCATTTCAAACATGGTTTAGTTCCACATATACTCCACAATGAATACGAATAACACACTGCAGGGGTCAGTACCGTGAAAAAGAATGTCATATTGCCTAAGTATAATATATAATATAATATAATATATATAAGTCAACCTCCAATATATATAAATGTCAGAGATATGCATACGTACATGCAGTATTATATATATATATATATATATATATATATATATATATATATATATATATATATATATATATCCTTTTTATTGAAAGTAAGGTTATTTTGGCAATTTAAGTCAATCATTTGGTTATGCAATGGTCTTGCCATTTAACACAGATGTTTTTTTTAAACTCGGGATGGCAATTGGCTTGTCATGGATATTTCGCAGTGAATTATAATGATGGCAAACCCTTCTAAATAGAGCTGCAATTGAGTTCTGTAGGGATTACATCTCTGCAACACCAAATCTTTTTACATGTTACAGTCAATCAATAGACATTATTAACATACTGAAATTCTGAATGGACGTGCCATTGTGATGTTAATTCAATCAAAGCAGTCATTCGATGGGATGTGGACCATCAGTAATGCTAATATGGAAGCAGATCACTGCCAGCTTTGGCAATGCAGTCATTTATTTCCCATATGAATGCTAAATATGTCAGGCATCCATGAATATACACTAGTTTTTGTATCTTTTATCTATCTAAACTGCACACATTGGGGTTTATTTCACAATCTGAACAGCCGTTTATGTTTTATTGTATTTTCATTACATTTAGTGAAGTTTTAAAGGGTCATTAAATCAAGCCCTGGTGGAAACCCCAGCAGGATTAATAGAATAGAATAGAACATGAGGTCAGTGTTTTGATCTAGGGTCAGCATTCTTGCTGATTCCATGATGAAGGCTAAGGTTTGATCTAACACACCACCAGGATGAGCTCTATGGATTTTTTAGAGCATTTTAAAGTACCAGGAAACCACCAGGGTTGCTAGAACTGTTTATTTTTAGGGGTAATCCAGGCATATATAACTACAGATAGAGGGGTGAAGCAATCCAGGGTGATTCCACAGTCCCCATGGATGTCAAATCTAGCTGTGGCTTATTCCAGTGAGGTACAGGTCGATAACGTCCATCCAGATTGAATGCAATCAGGAAATGTTACTGATATTACTTTATTTAAATTAGGTACAATTCACCTTGGATACCTTGGAGGACACATTGTCTCAAGAGTAGGCTGTGCCTGCAGCTCAGATCCAGAGAGTTGAACGAGTGTATATCAATTTACAATGACATGTCCTGATAGCAGCACTGAGGACAAATCTGCCATGTGCACGGAGTACGGTGCCGTTGGGTCGTATACAGAATGTGATCACCATTCTCCACTAGATTGTTATATAAGAAGTACTGTCCGTGTCTTACACAAATGATCTAGTCATACTGGTACTAGTATATTTTAAAAGGGCACAAGTTCACAACATTCCTACAGAATATCCACTATGCAATTAAAATTCATCTATATTATTAAATGTCAGCTAAAAAGTGTCACACTGTGCCAAACACGTTTTTTGTAAGCCTCTGACTTTTGAAAAAGTGCCAACTGTGTCTAATTACTGTATTTGGAGCAACTGCTGAGCAAAAGTTCAAAAGTCAGATTAATTTGTTCATTTATCATCCTGTGTGATGAGAGATCTCTGACAGCTCTGGTGTGTGTGTCTGTGTGTGTGTGTGTGTGTGCGTGTGTGTGTGTACGTGTGTGTGTGTGGGGGGTGGGTGCAAATAGCTCTGCCTATTATTGCTGTGAGTGGATCTAAATTCAAATATTGTAAGTCTGGATGCCATCTGTCATCTTCTGAGATGAACAAACATTGATTAAGCATTGGTATGCAAAGTATTCCAGTGACTACCCACAAATGGCTTTTTATTTATAGTTCTCTGTCTATGAGTTATGTCTAACAGTAGTTTTAGTTGTCTATTTCTTTTCTGATACCAGATCTTAGATGAAAGAACCTGGAAATAAGTCAGTAGAATATGATGTTATCTGAAAATGAGGATGCATATCATCCGGTTAAATCTACAGTCTGCAGTCCAATCTGCAACCAGATGTTAAACAAGACCAAAGATCATATTTTATCATTCCGCCTACCTGATTGAAGGAGGTGGTGATGTTGGAGGTCTAACATCGGTCTCCTGTGGTCTTTATCCTGGAGGCTCAATGGTAACTTCCTCCATCACAGAGGACGAACTGATCAGAAATACAAAAAATCACTGTGAAGTTGGACTCCGCACTGGGCAGTATTCTTAATAATTTTATGTTTAAAGATACATTTATAAATATCTAACAGTAAAGGGATTTACAAATTATTTAAGGTCTCTTAATATAATTTATTATAACCTTTACAGCCTAATACAGCCTGACATTATTAATATTAGTAGTCACAGTACAGTTGTTGATCACTGTTTTTCATTCTCTATGACACACTTATTGATACACTGTTTACTGTTTACAGCATATCCTTAAACTACATTGCTAGCCCCCTACGTACATGTGTTCCTATTATAATGTCTCTTTGAAACAGCATGTTACAAATGTAAAAGCCTGTAGTACTGTGGCTGTTGATATTTTGATTGCTTTCTCCTTTTTGTGAAAAATTGCGTTTTGGGAGTACAATACAACAATGACTAAAACATTACCTTTTTACAGAGCTGTAAAAGCTTATTCTTGTGTATCTTGTCCAAATAGCTATTTGTAGAGCATTGTGCAGAATATTCACTCCCAGTTGGATATGCCAAGAGACATTCTGCACTGCATTAGTACAACATGGTATCTCTGGGCCTCAGGGTTGCAAATTATTATTATTTTTTGCTAAGTGATGCACTAAAGAAGAAGACTTTTACAAAAAGGGATGAAACTTTTACATTTACAAAATCCTGGTTTGTAAGCCAGATGCACAAACATTAACCTACACTTTTGGTATCTGATTTAACCAAAATAAAAATAAAAACACTGCCTTTTATACTGCACCTGGACAAACAGGTTATCTAAATGTATTTATATTTATTACAAGAGAAATCCAACATCCTATGGCCATGGCACATCTATCCAACCAAACAAACTGCAGGTAGGTATGTTCAGTATATCATGCTTAGTATGTCTTCCGAACTGCTCATTGATGTTTAATACAACTTGGCATTTGTTATGACCAGATTTCCTCATAATCTAGTGACCAGTTTATTCATGCATTCTGACTTGTTATTACACTAACATCATTGAATCCTGTTCAAAAAACAAAAAATTGTAAGACGGCAATCTTGTTTTTGCATCCAATCCAATGAAACAACGATTCATTAATGAACATGGCTTTTTCTAATAAACTGTGCATGTCTCAGCCTTCTCTGTCCCTTGGTGCTACGAAGAAAGCATGGTTCATTTTGCAGTTAGTCCCAGAAGTCCTTGACTTAAAGGCATCTAATTAGAAATTGGATGTGTGTAGGTAAAATCCTTGTTGTTGGAAGAGTGTAACATAGTATGACAAAACCTGTCATTATTTCACTGCAGTGCTTCTCTGATCTGCTCAAAGTTGTGTCCAGTACAACTCCATGACATGGCTCTCAAGGGAGCGGGATGTATTGATTTCCAATCTGTTCTCTATTGTTCGGGTTGCACTTTTCATGCACTTCCAAAAGTTCAAAGTAAAAACTGCAATGCCATGAAATGAATGATTTGTTATTACAAGTTCTATGACTTAACGCTGAGCGATGTAAGCACCAATGCCCTTGGAACCATCTGAAGGACTGAACTAGCTTAATAATCAATCAAAGCATTCAGGATAGGAACTTCTCAGGCAGAAGCTTGTGTTCATTTTACAACCCCGGCAAATTCACAGATCAAAGGAACCTGGCTTTGACACAAGCACAATTTATCTTTAACCTTATAAAGTCTTGAATGAAATTTTCTAATTTTAGATGACACTGCAACCGACAGAATGTACACGAGTAAATGAAACGAGTAAATTAACAATGCAGAAGCCTACCACACTGCCCAAACATTTTGCATCACCCTATAGAATTAACAAACTTTGCTTCATAATGCAACCTGCTGAGTAATGTTACGTTAAAATATTGATTTACTTCCATATACTCAAAGCAAAAGTGAAACAAAAATTGAAAAATGTGACATTGTGAAACCTAACATGAAATACTATATTTCTATTATGGCTTCCCAGTAGACTTTTGTGATATCATTTTGTAGTTTCTTTGATTACATGATGCTAAATAAAAGATCTAAATTATGTTCATAGTTTTATTTTTTTTTATTATTTTTTTTAATTATGTCTCAATCCTAAAATTCTAGGGGATGCAAATCTTTTGGCCATAGCTGTAGTTATAAAACAAACTTTATGACAAAATATTGTATGATAAAAAATACAGTTATGCAAAAATTATGCAAAATGACCTGAAAATGAGCTCAATTGCAGGGCCTACATGTACATGAAAAAAAAAGTGAATATAGCTGTTCATTTCAAGAAATATACCCTATAGTAGCTCCTGTCAGAAAACTATACTATATGGTATTTATAAAACTCCCTCCTACCATTTTAAATAGATGGTTAGATACCAGCATATACAGTTCAGACAGGCACAGACACTCAGAAGAGAGCAGCCATTTCCATGTAAATGCTAAAACTGTCATCTTGTGTTTTGGAAGAACACTGATAAAAGGTCATCTGCTCAATACAGATAACCACAGTGTGAGTTCATAGTTAATTATTTATACTGTAGTTTTTTTTTTATTATTGAATTTATGTTGCCGTTTCAGCACCATCATGATCCTTCACAGCCACAATAAAACTGTTTAATCTCAAATCTCAATTTCGCCATTGGAAAATAGAATCTCTGAACTGGAGTGTACCATTAACTGCTGGTACTGGAAACAAGGTGCAATGTCTTTGAAGGTCTGATTGAAAAGCTCTTGTCTGTATATGAATGTCAGTGTTCACAGTGTGCTCTCAACAGAGAACACAAGTGATCTCCAACAGATATAAGACCAGAAGCTGTAATTAAAAACATAATTCAAGTCTTTAATCCTCCAGCAAACAATCACACAAATGGGAAATCCAATTAAACCAAGTCCCTGCTGGGGACCTTAGACACTAGAAATGTCAAAATAAAGCAAATTATAAACGTCAGATAAAATGTCATAAAGCTAATACAAGACAAACATTTAAAATTCGTTCAGTAACAATATTGCAAATTCAGGTGTTGATCTAAAAAATATCTGCTTGAATATGGTTTATCATCTGATAATTGTGAACATATTTTCAAAATGACAATGCAGATTGTAATTCATTATTAGTCACTAATGATGTGACTTTGGATACCAGTGTCTGCCCCACTCAATCACAGTGCATCATCAGCTCAGCTTGTCAGAAACGTCTCATAAACTGAAAGTGGTGAAACTGGTCAAATACGTACTAAAAAAGGTGAGTTATTTATTATGTTATTTTGTGAGCTTCTGAAAAATGTAACACAATAAACGCAAGTTTAAAATTTATTTTGACTAGCAGAATGTTTGGCATTGTTTGTCGGTTCATAATAAGAATCATTCACTAGACAGGAGCAAGGTCTGTATGGAGGAAGTACCTCGGGGAATTGAGAATAGGATAGAAGTGCTTTGTGACAGGAAGGAGGACAGGGTTTCCCTTTGGCTCAAGGAGAGCCACCCTTGCAGAGGTGAGACCAAACCGATCAGTCACCAAGGCTGGGAAGCAAACGTTACTTCCCTCAAGGGGAACCTAGAGTGGAGAGAATGGGAAAATGAGACAGGATAGTTTGGCCGAGGGTCCCCTCTGGCTCGCCAAGAACCTTCCTAATGGAGGACAGGGCCAGTGTAACTGGGCCTCTAAGGTTGGAAAGTGAGTACTTGATCCCAGAGGAAGACCGTTACAGAAGTGGAGCAGCATAGTGGAAGAGCAAGGGAGGATGGAGGAAGCGAAAATGCAAAACAGAGAATAAGGGCATGACCTGGGGTTTAAATAGAGAGATTGACAGATATTATGGTGGGACACAACAGGAGAGGAGCCCTAACTCCTGCCCCCTCAACCACACTCAAGGTTGCAATAAAAAATGGAACATGTTAATTTTTTTTAATTGTGTTGCAGCTTCATTATGGAGTCAAAAAATGTAAATGTTATTGAAAATAAATACATAAAAAAAACCTTCTGTGGAAATTTGATATAATGTTTTTATTCAACACCCCCAGATTCATAAATTGGATTTTGATCAAAATTGATGAGGGGGAAACTGCATTTTTATTAATTTTTCATAAACTATCCTTTTGAGAACGTAATATGAAAATGATTATGTAGCTGTTTGGATTCATTATATATTTCTACAATGTATTTAATCACATTTTATTGAAATGCTGAAATCCTGGCTCATTTACCAGACTCCCATAGGGGCACATACAACATAGAAGCTCTTTATTGTCAAAAGACATTTGTAGCTGACTTGGCTAACTTGCAATTCTAATCCTATGAAAGGTTAAAGCACTATATATAATGGAATTACATGGTTGTGTCTGTACACTACAGTACAACACAAAAAACAGATGTCCCTTTAGTATAATAGTTATGAATATTAATAACAAAGAAACCATGTATATACGCAATACTAGTTAAATGACACAATGGATACAAAAGCATTGTGTTGTTTTATGAAGTAATTATACATCTTCTTGCAATTTGTTTTTATTTGGGAATCTTTATACAGATGCATTTCCATAGGTTGATAATAATAATAATAATAATAATAATAATAATAATGAGAAGAAGAAGAAGAAGAAGAAGAAGAAGAAGAAGAAGAAGAAGAAGAAGAAGAAGAAGAAGAAGAAGAAGAAGACATGAATAGATGTATTAATGTATTTACAACAGATACAGCATTCACAAAATAATGCTTTTACACTTTAGTTCAGGGGTCTGTTATCCTTGTGATATATTCTTGCTTTTGACTTTAATTTACAGATAACAGCGACCTTTAATGAGGGAACTCCACTACTCAGAAATTATCCCACTATTAAGTGGATTAAAAAGACAATTCCTTGGGGTCCTTTGCTTTTATTGAGTTCTATCAATTTTGAGACTGTGGTGTATTCAGATGGAGTGGATCTCACTGGGGTCCACTACAGCAGGATTGGATTGAGTTGTTGTTGTGGTACAAAATTGCTTTCATGTCTGTTTCCATGCTCAGTGACTCTTTAGAAAGAATGCATGCTTAATTCAGATATACAAGCCACTGCCCATCAAATTAGTATTGCTTGTTGTTGAAGAGCGATGTGAGAAGATTCATTGAGGCATAATCTTGTACATGTTTTTCTTCCCTGTAATGTTAAATTATTCTCTTTCATATTTGGTATTATGGCACTGTATTAGCTCAAGCTACACACTCCGAGATGCTAGAGAAAGACCATGGCTCTGACAGAGGAAAACTAATTTACACTTAGCCTGGCACAAACCATTGAGAATGTTTTTTTTTTCAATAGATCCATGGTTTGCAACAGTATAGCAGCTTTAATAAAATGCAAAAGTGTGGCCCCACTGTTAAGAGAGAAAGCAATTTAATGTAAGTAATGTTTTCAAACCTCCTGCAGCTTTCAACGGATAGACAACAGTTGACTCAATTATAAACTTGAAAACTGCTTGCAGATCTACATAATGATGTTGTCAAATTATAATTACGGTTTTCACACATCAAGAATGTGATTAGTCTTATTTACAAAGCAATGAAACTTTAATGTCAGTACGTGGATTAATTCACTACGTAGATCAAACGTTTAGCAATATCGAAGAAGGCTGTGTTGGATCAGGCTTGTAGTTTCTGTACTCTATGCATTGTCTGCCAGCTGAGACTAGAGGACAGAATCTTCCATTGGATTGTGTCAATTCAGGGCCACTGGGTGGTATGGTGCTGTTGTGAAATGTGCTATTTATTTTATATGCCACGTTGGTAACACTTTACATGAATTGTATCTTACTAGACTGTGCTTACATAGCAATTACATTATAAATACAAATGCACATGTGTAACTACAGTGCAATGATAATGTATTTACAAAAGATGCTAGAAACTGCAAACAGTTTTCATTTTGTAATTAAACATGCTGCATTGTAACTATCCGATCATGTGTAATTACAGTGTTATTACAGTGTAATTACTGACCAGTTAGAGACATTTTATGCAGCGTTACCGCTATTTCCTTTATATCTTCTTTGCATGCTAATAGTGCTTTTTGCCATTTAGCTTTAAGCAAACTGGTGACCTTGCCTTTGCTGCTCTTGTGCCTTCTCTTTTCTCATTGTTTGTTATTTTAGCCCACACACCTCCTCCTCCTCTCCCTCCTTCGTTATTTTGTAATGTCAGGGATGGATGTGCCCTCTCCACTGCCTACCTGCTATCTTCTGCTCCACTGTTATGTACACCTGCAAACCCTTCTCTGTTTGCTGTTTTGAAGGGAGGCCTCGAGTCATTCTGCTCCAGAAGTGTCTTTTGGGAGTTTCAGGTCCTGCTGCTCTTCCATCCTTGGTTTGGGATTTGGGGAAAAATATTAAATATGTAATGTCAAGATCACAAGACACAATGGATAAAATGACGAGATCCTGAAATAAATGAAAATAACAAATTATATATTTCTTTTTTTTACCACATTGTCAATGAGCCCTTATAAAAAAGAAATACACTTAAACTTATTTATTTTGTTTTTGAGGTATTGACTTTAATGCACACATGAGGTATATATAAATCCAAGGCAATGCTATAACAGTGTTAATGTGTTTTTTTTTTTATTTTTTTATAGAAGTGCAAAGGTTCAAATCAAAGAAAAAAAGTTAGATAGGAGAACATGTTTTGTTTGAGTGGTGTTTTTACTTTGATGTCATTTTCAGTTCAATACAAAACACTTTTTTTCAGCATGGTAGATTCCTACTCCTGAAAATGCATTTCACAGGTTAAGGGTTATTGAACCCTGCAGTGTTGCCAGGAGTTTAAATGCATGAAGGTTTCTAAGCACACAGTGACAAAAAGAAGTGGTTTGCGGATCTTTTGTTTCAATTTTGAAATTTAGAATTCAATTAATTAGTATGAGTACCGATGGCTTCAGGCAAATCTCCAATACTTTTTTAATTGAATGAAAGTGGCACTCTGGGTTTCTACTCATTAGGGGTCACTCTGTTTAACACTTGTCTCCTGTTCAGTCTTCACCTGAAGCTGTTCCCATCAATCCTGTTCCTGTCTTGCCAAGATACACTTGGAATCCTGGAATAATAAAAAAAAAATGAATCAAATCAAAAAGGTTCAACTTTTCAGATTCACCATATTAAAGGACAAGGGTCTATAATGCTTTGGTGACAATATTGATACATTTTTCAGTACATTGAGAGTGCTGTGATCTTAGAGACTACAATGTGATACGATATGATGTTATACGATCAGAAGGATTTTTTTTATTAAATGCAAGAACATAATATGACTATTTTTATAAAGAGGGGAATTTCCTTGGATGGAAATACAATGTTTCTATGTTATGTCTCATAATTACTCACCACTGCACAAAAGAGGCAGAACGATTTTTTGGAATACCTATATGCTATTCCACAACACCCATCAACCACTAGTGTTCACTCAACAGATTTGACAAAGGAGGATTACAGACACAGTTAGTTACTATTGAGTTACACATCTATAGGAACATATTTAGGGGCCAGGGAATGGTAACGTTGCTCTGTCCTGAAAAGCCTGCTTGCACAGATGCATTGCAGAGAAAGCAGCAGCTAAACATGTGAAGATCAAATCTATTATATCTGGTGCCTTGGCTGTGAGGTGTCAAATAATATCTTCCCTGGTGACAGTTACTTCATTTCAAGGGCAGTGCTGTATGAACCATTGCTGAAGCGTAAAGTACTGTACTTGTTTGTCACGTCACGACCAGCAGGAGGCAGCCTTTCTTCAAACTTATGCCAGGCAGTTATTGTAGTACAAATCAAAAGAAAGTCTTTTTGGCATACAGCTCTCCATCTAGCTTCCTGACTGCTGAATACTACTCTCTTAGTAGTGCGTTTAGATCCTGGCCGTCATATTTGTTTACATCATCGAGTTGAATTTGTTTGAATTTCAGAAAGTCAGAAAACAGTGACAGTGATGTTTTCATCACCATTTTAGTGATTGGAGCATCTTCTTTTGTAGTATGTTTTGTAATTCATTTACTGTTGAGTCACAGAATCGCTGTTTAGCACTTTCACGTCGATGTGTGTTCCTTTGAAAAGGGGTAGAACTGACGGTGATGTAAACCAATCACATGTCAGAGGGAGACTACTGCCCTGTGGTGTAAGGATGTTAGGCAATAGTTCAATCTATTTTTACTCCTAACCAATCACAGGCCAGAATTTTCAAGCACTGATCTCATTGGTTGGTTGCATTCATTGCATTGCATTGGAGCTTGACCTAAGGAAAGTAAATCTCCAAATTCAGTTGTTATATTTAGGTTTGTACATGGGGGGCGAAGTTCAAACTGGGGGCTCTTGTTTACTGGGCCTTTAAGCTCAGAAGTCATTTCCCAGGGCCCTACTGACTCACACTAAATACAAATCTAATGTTTAGCTGCCTGGTTATATTAGCAACACTAGCAGAGGACAAAAGTGGAGTAGCGTTGCCTAGGGGGAAACTGTTATCTTACATTTTCTTTTCAATGTCAGAAAATACTGTGCATTTAATAGCATTGCTAAAGCTAGCTCCCATCATGAACACAACACATGGTGAGAACTTCTCATCAGCATGAATGGTCCTTCTTCTGGAATATTGCTGTGCAGCATGGTAGTACAGTATTCAGTAGATGGTGAAGCACGGACATGGGTGGTAAAGCACAGAGACGTACGTAAAAGCATAATGAAAACCACAGTACATTGAAGAATGCATGATGCTCTGTGTAATTTATTAGGCATTGAATACGTCTCTGAAAGAGCCAGCTCTCACTACATAATCAGCACACTGGATAAAATGACTTCTGCCTGATTCAGTCTGGTTTTACAGCAGAATAACATCAAACGTCTGGTAGCAAGCATTCATCACAAGATCATGGTGCCTGTTTAAAAAGTGTACTGCATGTACAGCTATGACCAAAAGAATTTTAGGATTGAGACATAAAAAAAAACACAACTATATGAAATTAATATCATGTAATCAAAGAAACTACAGCATGATATTGCAAAAGTCTACTGGAAGTCGTAATAGTAGTACAGTATTTCATGTTTGATTTAGAAATTTCATATGTTTCAATTTTTGTCAGTTTTTGAAAACTGCAACGTGTCATGTAATTCAATATGTTAACGTAACATTATTCAGCAGGTTTTATTCGACTTATTGGGGGATTTATAGGGCGATGCAGTTTATTCTATTTATAACTTATCTTTTCGATCCCGATAATGGTAGAAACTGGATAGAAATATTTACTGAAAATATGAAGTTCTTTTTAAGAATATGAATCTATATACTATGACTGTGGGTGTTCCTGACCTATATATTTTTATTTTATATTTCAATGGTCAGCTTGTAACAGAAGCATTAAAATAACAGCTTCACTAAGCTTTGAACTCAGAGCTCCCCACAACAACAGCAATGTTTAATTTGTAAAATAAAAAATAAATGACTTCAATCCACTGTTTTTGGGTGTGATTAATTTCAGTTTGCAGCTGCTTATGACCGGAATGAATTTCAAATCAAATTAAAACTACAGAGTTTTGTTTCGGAGGATGTTTTTAATCGGAATCTGAATTCACTCTTGTCTGATGCATGTGTATATACTTGTTAATGTGTTATTTATTTATTTGGTCTATGTTGTATTTGTTTGTTTTGTGCTGCTGTGATGTTTGCTTCTTGGCCAGATCGTCGTTGTTCATGAGAATATCTGGTAAAATAAAGGTTACATGAAATTAAATAAATCTGTCAACATAAATAAATGGTTAATTAGGCATGATAAAAAGAAAACACAATGGTTTTAATTAATTAAAATAACAGCTTCACTAAGCTTTGAACTCAGAGCTCCCCACAGCAACAGCAATGTTTCATATGTAAAATAAAAAATAAATGAGTTCAATAAACCTGTCAATGTAAATAAATGGTTAATTAGGCATGATAAAAAGAAAACACAATGGTTAACTTAATTAATTCATGACTAAAGATAAACAATTTTACCATTACCTTTTAACTTTTGCGTTACCCTCTGTCCACCCTCTAACACGTGGATGTGATTTAATTGCACAAACTGTGTAGACCAGTGCTGAATGCAAGGTGATTTCCCATTGCAATAGAACACAGCAGACACAATGTGCCAAATTCACAGCAACTTTGAAACGCCTTTGAAACCTCTGCAATTGGGAATCTATTGAGATGCGTTATTATTTCAAAACCAGCCTGACCTTTAAATATACAGAATGTTATATAAACGATATTTAGCCGAGATCTAAAACATACTGTATATAAACTTGATATGTACAGATTGATCTAAGCTGACAATTGCCTACCAGGCAGAGGAAATGCTTCCAGAATACTAAACTTGTCAGATGCAAGGATGCTGCAACACAAAGAAAGGATGGATACTAATGGATGCGTGTTTGAAAACTGCCTTGAAGTCATACATCTGATCCAGGAAATGCCATTTTTAATTATTTCTGCTGAAGTCTATGAGGAAGATTTTGAGAGCCAGCTCCAGGTCCTCTGTTTTTATTCTGACAGAATACGGTAAACTAACCATCAGACACTTAGCAGTCAAACTGTGTGAGTTCTGTACTGAAGCAGAGATGCCACTCTTTGTCTTCAGCATGGTTGGGTGAATTGATACTTGTTGACAGTGACTGATTTCAGAGTGTTTGACTGAAGCATATATCTTCCCATGTATGAAATTACATTTGGGTTTCCTTTATCCACGCATTGATAGTGGGCTGTGTTATAATCAGGAATCAGTTTTGCAAATGCTACTGTATCAGACAGGAATAAAATCAAATGTTTGCAAAAGGCATGGGATATAATCAGGATCAGCTGTTCATTGCTTGTAGAAGAAAAGTCTTCCATGAAGAAAACAGAACTGGACCTTGGGGGCCTTGGGGACCTGTAAAAATGCAAAAGCCAGCATACTCTGATACAGTTCAGGGCAATGCAGGATGCAATTCTCCACAAGGCTTTGAATAGTCAAGAGTGAGGCCAGAGAGGTCCAGTGCACTCACACAGGGATTCATTGGCCTGTACTGCCTAGCCTGTAAATACTGGGCCTCTCAAAATCAACACGTCATTGAGCCTGTAGGGACAGTTGCATATCAAGGCTGACGTGCTGGCACACAGCTTGTTCAAGGCTAGTGTATTCACACTGAAAAATATTGGATAGTGTGTTTGTTGTTGGGGGATTTAAGTGAAAGTTATGAAAAGCAGTTTGAAAGGATTGAGTCCCACTCTTGTTGGCAGTACATTAAACACTTTTTCTTGATGCCTAGTGCTGGACAGGTGATCTGATTCTCTTGCTGGCTGTGATGTGCATAAGAGGGGAGAGTCTGTTACCATGGTCTTTGGAAAAGCCTGTTGGTGGGCCAGGTTCACATAAAAAATATATTAGTTACAAAGGACTGTTGTGATACAGCATACAATTACATTTTTAGGTATTCAAATCAACCCCCTGATGTCAGATTAAATTCAGTGAATGGTGATATGAAGGGTATTGATGCCTATTGTTATGCAGACAGCTGACTGATCCTGCATGCTAATTTGCAGACTTCACTGTTCACTTTCGATGGATGACACCTCTTACAGCTCAGAGCTTTCAGAAAACAAGTAATTAAACAGATTCTGTGAGTCTATTTATTGCATACATTGACTTGCATTTGGTACTGCTTTATATCTGGAGAAAAAAAGTGCAGCTGTGGTAAAATAGTAATTACAGTGTAAAATAAATACAATGTAATTACAAAAGACACTAGCAACTGCCATTTTGTAATCAATCATCTTGTTGCTTTCTAACTTCACAGCTGTGTTTAATTACTGTGTCATTACAGTGTAATAACAGTATAGTTATAGACATGTGATGTAAATTGTTACCTATTTATATTCTGCTTGTAATCACTGTAATGTAATAATAATAAAACATACTATTTCAAAATGACCAATGCATGTCATACCCCTCAGATGTTAACACTTACAGTTGTTAATTAACAGATTTCTCATCTTATGTACTGTTTAAATCATGTGATTGTTGCATTTTATTTTTGTATTGACTTTAAATGATGTAAAAAGCCTGTTGTAAAACTAGAAATAGACACAGAGCAGCAGTACTCTGCTCCTGAATTACTTACACACTCATTTTAATTAAAACACAGAGCAGCCGTACTCTGCTCCTGAATTACTTATACACTCATTTTTATGCAAAACCACCATCCTTGTCTTGGAAACCATACAGGGATCAGCCTCTGGCTGCTATTCATGATTCAGCATCACTCCCCAGGCAAAAAGTGCACAATGTTAATGTGTTTATTAGATGGATCTTCAGTACAAAATGGTCAGGGTGATTTTTTAATTTTTTTTTACACGAGGGTCATAAACAAAATCTATATTGTATTCAGTATTTTATTTTTAAACCTACACATATTCATGATTAAGGAGATGTATGCCTTATGTTCTGTTCTGATTCAATTTATATCTGATTACATTGATTACATTGTTGGCTTCAGTTATATTTTTCTTTGCTTTGTGGATTCCAATATCCAGAACTGCTGTCTCGTGCTGTCAACTGTATTACATCGGACAATGTCGGAATTAGTCTATTTATGATTTCAACTTTGATGTAGAAAAAACAAAAAACATTGACACAATGCTGTGAAATTGATCCATGTGCAGCATTAATCTCAGCAGCAACTCCAGAGCTACCGTCCTGTCTCCCTCCTACCCTTCCTCTCCAAAACCCTCGAGCGGACTGTACACCGCCAGCTCTCTGCTTTCCTGTCCAACCACTCTCTGCTTGACCCTCTCCAATCTGGCTTCCGCTCTGCTCACTCCACTGAAACCTCCCTCCTGTCTGTCACCAACTCACTTAAGTGTGCCCGAGCTGCCTCTCTCTCCTCTGTCCTAATTCTCCTCGACCTCTCTGCTGCCTTTGACACTGTTGATCACTCTATTCTACTATCATCTCTTGCTGACCTGGGGATCTCTGGCACTGCTCTGGCCTGGTTCTCCTCCTACCTCTCCAAAGGCACTTACCAGGTAACCTGGCGCGGAGCAACCTCCACACCTCACCCTCTCTTAACTGGAGTCCCCCAAGGGTCAGTCTTGGGTCCTCTCCTGTTCTCTCTCTACACCCGCTCCCTGGGCCCCCTCATCGCATCCTATGGTTTCTCATACCATTTCTATGCTGATGATGCTCAGATTTTCCTCTCCTTCCCCACCTCTGACTCCACCATCTCCTCCCGTATCTCTACCTGTCTGTCTGCTATTTCCTCCTGGATGCACTCGCATCACCTCAAACTCAACCTCTCTAAATCTGACCTCCTTTTCTTTCCCTCCTCCTCCCCCTCCTCTGATCTCTCCATCTCTGTTCCTCTGGAATCTACCACACTCTCTCCCTCTTCCTCAGCTAAGAACCTTGGAGTCACCCTGGACCCCTGCCTCTCTTATTCCCAGCACATCTCCACTCTGGCACGCACTTGCCGATTCTTCCTGAGCAACATCCGAAGAATCCGACCCTTCCTCACCAACTACGCCACCCAGCTCCTGGTCCAGGCCCTGGTACTCTCCCGCCTAGACTACTGCAACTCCCTCCTGGCTGGCCTCCCTGCGTCTGCCACCCGTCCGCTCCAGCTCATCCAGAACTCTGCTGCCCGCCTGGTGTTCTCTCTGCCTAGCTTTGCCCACGCTACTCCACTACTCCGCTCGCTCCACTGGCTCCCGATCACCGCTTGAATCCAGTTCAAGACTCTTGTACTAGCCTACAGAGGCCTTGACCAGACTGCACCCAGCTACCTCCAGACCCTCATCTCTCCCTACACCCCCACTCGACCTCTCCGCTCTGCCTGCACTAGAAGACTAGCTCTACCTCCGCTACGCTCCCCTGCCTCCAGAGCCCGCTCCTTCTCCACCCTTGCTCCGCAGTGGTAGAATGACCTTCCTACAGATGTCAGGACTGCCCAGTCCCTGACCACATTCCGGCGCCTCCTTAAGACTCACCTCTTCAAACAGCACCTGTAGAACTCCTCTGTTTGTATCCTGGGACACTATCACCCTTCATTTAAATGTGCTTTATTTTGCTCTTATCTGCCCCCTATTTTACTGCATTTAATCCTGTACTTCAGAATACTGTAATCTGCCAAGTGTTTAACCTGTAGTACTTTGTATTTAATCACATCCTGATGTAACTATCACTATTTAATCATATCCTGATGTAACTATCACTATTATCTGCTGTATTATTGAATTGTGGTTTGTCACACTTGTACTTTGCTTGAACAAAAGTTATTGTATTTCTTGCTCTTATTGTATTACTTGTATTGTAACACTTGAAATGTATTTGCTTACGATTGTAAGTCGCCCTGGATAAGGGCGTCTGCTAAGAAATAAATAATAATAATAATAATAATAATAATAATAATAATAATAATAATAATAATAATCATCCTATGAGCAGAGTCAGCTATAGTGGGGTCAGGAAACTCACTTCTGTATTCTTTGTAGTTTATGCATACTTTATATCCTCTATGTTTTTCTAATAATATTTAATTTATGATCATATTACAGGTGTGTGTGGTCTCTATCCTTCTCTGTACTGTAGTTGTAGCTGCTATGACCAGGGGTTAATTTGTAAACAAAAAGGTACAGGATCCTATAATTAAGAAAGAGGGACAGCATTTGTGTTTCTAGACCAAATGTAAATTTACAGTAGCTCCCATATATGCTTCAAGTTTCAGAATCAGAGTATTTATTTATTTCTTTTTTATTTAGTAAACACCAATCATTTTTATTATTTTCTCCCAATTTGGCATATCCTATTATTTTTAGGCTCAGCTCACCATTACCACCCCCGCGATGACTCGGGAGCAGCAAAGACAAACACACGTTGTCCTCTGAAGCATGTGCCATCAGCTGCTTTTTTCACACTGCAGACTAACTGTGCAGCCACCTCAGAGCTACAATGTCGGAGGACAACTCTGGCCAGACTACAGGGGTCGCTGGTTCGTGGTGAGCCAAGGACACCCTGGCCGACCTAAGCCTCCCACCCCCCCACCCACCGACCCTCCGGGCCAATTGTGCACCCCCCCCTGGGAGCTCCCGTCTACGGTCGGCAATAGAATAGCCTGGACTCGAACCAACGACCTCCAGGCTATAGGGCGCATCCTGCACTCCACTCGGAGTGCCTTTACCAGATGCGCCACATGGGAGCCCCCAGAGTATTTTTATTCAATATACTGTACAGAACCAAAGTTTCCTCTGCTTTGTATCTATCTGCATGTCAATACAAATGTCTTCCTTATTTATTTTGCCTGACTTGTTGTTTAGTTTGAAGCAAACCTTCAAACCCCATATACATCCCTTGGTGGTTTCACATCAGCATCTTTCGGTTGATTGGTACTAAAGTCGGGTCAACAGAAATGGGGGTGGATTAATAAAGCAACTCAGGGAGAAAATCCTTTCTATCCAATTCACTCAACATCATTCAAAATCACTGATCATTCATTTACAGCACTGTGTCAACTTACTTTGGGAACATATTCAGTTCTGATCTGTATAGTATCCTTGTGTCTCTTAAACACCGCAAGGTTTGTTTTGCTTCTTTTTTTAATCTGTCCATAAAATGGATTTCACGTTAAAGCTAGACTGAATAATTATTTATTCAACTACGGTTAGCAGTAACATTGCCTCCCTACATAAAGGGGCTGATGCTATGCATTCTCCCATTGCATTTTATCTCATTGAGCTTTGCCGTAGGAAATATATCAAAACATCAACTGTAGAACTGGAAAATAAATATGTATTAAAAAAAGCAAAACTGCTTTATACTGTGTAAATATAAGGTTTTAATTACAACAAATGCTCTGAATTAGTTCTCAAAGGTCTGGAGGTTAAAAACACAATCTGGAGATTGATTACAGAAAGAATGCATGCTCTGGTGCCTTCCAAGCCATGAAGTGGGCTTCTGGAGATCGAGATTTGCCTACTATGTCTCAAGAGGAATTGCAGAAGAAAATGACAGAAACTCTTTTCCCTGGTGGAAACTTTATGCATTTCAACTACGGGACTGTTTAACAAGCGTATTACATCAATTTCTGATAACATCAAACCCTGCGAGGCTAATAGATGTCACCTGGTTGATGTCTTAGAACCATTTCGGTTCAGTGTTCCAGAATACTGAAGTGGACATGTCAGGATGAGTATGAGCTGAACTCAGAGAAGGGAGACTGACAGCCTTGAATTACCTTGCCTGGCTGCATTAGTACAGTGGTTTAGTACAGATTCTGAACTTGAAAAAAACTTGAAAATCCATCAGCAATACATATGCAGAGGAATGACTGAATATCCAGCTTTACAAGAAATCTACTTTACAACACATTGTATTGCCGTTTGTAACTGAATTGTCTCTATGACAGAAATACATTTAATTATCCAGTCTCTAACTGTTTTATATCTTTTTCATACAACATGCCCTTTACTGTTTGGTGTTTCTAGTGTAAAGCTGATCTGGTATATATCTGGCTGATATATATATATATATATATATATATATATATATATATATATATATATATATATATATATATATACATACACATATATATATATATTTATTTGATGGATCCCATAGCAGTCTACAGGACTGGGATACAGTATTGTAATTCCTAAAGCTAAACACTCTGTCCAGCAGCTCAGAGAAGCCTCACACGCAGGTTTGGCATTTGATCTCATTACCATCAAATGCTGTGAATGTTTCATTTTAAACAGGCTACAGCAGGCTATAAATACAGATATATAACATGGATTTAAAATATGGTAACTGACCAGAACAGGGATATACAGAATGAGCTTATAGGAAGTCACTGATTCTGTATTCATTATAAATTAAACCATGTAGAATGTATAACCATGTGTTGTAATAAGTATAATAGTGGTGAGTGAAGGATAAGGGATTGCATGCTCGTTTCATGTTATTTATGACTGTAATATCATTGCAGGCAATGAGAACGCAATGGATTTGGAGCAAATGCTGCACAGTGTATCTGATTATGTTGCTTCTCTAGTTAACCCTATGTAACATTTTCCTCTCAGCACTGAACCATTAGTACTGATCATTGAAGGTGCATTCAATTACTGATTGTGGTCATATGAAACCTAACAAGTCGTTATGCAGTAGTAATTGACAACAAAAATATGCCCAGAAGGCAAGAAATTGTAAAGCTAATCCCGTACAGTATTGAAATTGTAACTTCAAAATATATTTGCCCTTTCTGACAAATTTTAGACTTTTAATTATGTATGCACTGTGCCAAGGCATACTTTTCCTGGAGGCACTGAAAGGAAGAACACATTCTCCCTCATACCTAACCTTCTGTGCTTTGTTTCAATGGTTATGGGATGCAGTTATTTTTGCAAGCTAATTTAATAAGAAAAAATGAAAAGAAAAATGTATGTTCTTAGCATTTATAATATCCAAACAGTTTAATAAGAGGTATTACAATGAGAAATAGTTCATATTCAGTGACAAACACTAGAGTTAAAGTTCCAAATACGGGAGATCAGTACAACACTAAAAATACATATTAGTGGTAATAATTCAATATCAGGTCCAAACTAAAGAAATGTAATGTACTTCAGTTTTGTGAAGGTCATATGTTTATATAAAATAGAACTTTAGCAAGCTGAAAAAACATTGATTTTTAAGCAAACCACTTTATGAGTCACTGTGGCAATGTGCCCCGTCCCTGTGTGCATTTGTGTTGTATGTTGCGTGCGTGTGTGTGTTAATGTTGGTGTATAGTCATTGGTACACGGGATATAAATGGGTCTGTGTTTCACGTGTATTTAAAGTGTAGATTTGTATTGAGGCACGAGGAGAGCACAAATCACTTCACGTGCTGGTTAAATATAATATGCGAGCACGGGGTTGCACAGAATTAATTCACGTGCTGGGATTCAAGTGAATAATTAATTAGTAATTGAATCCCAGCACAATAGTATATATAGACGCACATTTCTTGCACTCAGGGTTGGGTGTTCGGAAGAGGAGAACGGGTGAGAGAGAGAGGAGAGTTAAAATAAGTAAATCAGTAAAAACGTAAAGATAAGTTTGTTTGTACTCACCGTGTCTGTCTGTCTGTCCGTGCACCGTTTGTTTAGTGTTAGTCCGTTTTGTTTGTCTGTTTATTTTGGCGCAAGTGCCGTGTCCTGTTTTTGTGCTGTTTTCAAACCTTTTATTTTCTGTGCTGTTAATTATTAAATGCTGAGCGCGAGAATGCTGGGCTGGAGGCCCAGTCTCTGCCCATAGTCGTTCGGGCCCTGTGGATGATGGACAGTGAGAGATGGGAGGCCTATCAGCAGGAACACACCCCAAACACCTTGGAGGAAGGTGTGGAGTTTCTCCTCAGCTACCTGGAGGCAACAATAAACAGAACAGCAGCCCAGGTAGCAGGACCACCAGCAGAGGAGTACCTGCTGTCCCCATCTCCACCAGCAGAGGGTGAATGCCTGCTGGTTTTGCCTCCACAGCCCAAGCGGGAGACAGATAAAGAGGTGAAGGACAGGGAGGAGGAGTGCCGCCTAAGGGCCAGGCATCCACGGCAATGTAACAAGCCATCGTCGGGGTGCCTCCTCTGCGACCAGGATCACCTATTCGCCCACTGTCCCTTCCGCAGTTATGGGGAGGAGCCTGAGCGTCCACAGCCCAAGCGGGAGGAGCCTGAGCGTCCACAGCCCAAATGGGCGGAGCCTGAGCGTCCACAGCCCAAATGGGCGGAGCCTGAGCGTCCACAGCCCAAATGGGAGGAGCCTGAGCGTCCACAGCCCAAGCGGGAGGAGCCCGAACGTCCTACGCCTGAGTGGGAGGAGCCCGAACGTCCTACGCCTGAGTGGGAGGAGCCCGAACGTCCTACGCCTGAGTGGGGGGAGCCCGAACGTCCACAGCCCAAAAGGGAGGAGTCGGTGCGTCCACAGCCCAAAAGGGAGGAGTCGGTGCGTCCACAGCCCAAAAGGGAGGAGTCGGTGCGTCCACAGCCCAAAAGGGAGGAGTCGGTGCGTCCACAGCCCAAAAGGGAGGAGTCGGTGCGTCCACAGCCCAAAAAGAGGGAAGTCGGGGCTTCCACAGCTGTAGGACCCAAGCTGCCAGCAGAGGGAGAATGCCTGCTGGTCCCACCTCCACCAGCAGAGGGTGAATACCTGCTGGTGCCGTCCCAAGAGCCAGAAGGGGAGGAGTTACAGGCTCAACCCCCTGAAAATTTTTTGGGGGGAGAAGGGCAGGATGCTGGTGTCCCCCAGCAGCCTCTAGCTATGCTGCTGAAGGCAGCACGGCGCGCACATGCCCAGCCGCCACAGCAGAGGGAGCCAGCACCGCCACAGCCTCCCTCTGAGTGGCCAGCATCAGCCCCATCGCCTCTACCTCCGCCACCTCCACCGCAGTGGGAGGACTGCTTGCCCCTCCCACCTCCACCAGCAGAGGGTGAATACCTGCTGGTTCCACCTCCACCGCAGTGGGAGGACTGCTTGCCCCTCCCACCTCCACCAGCAGAGGGTGAATGCCTGCTGGTTCCACCTCCACCAGCAGAGGGTGAATGCCTGCTGGTTCCACCACCGCCAGGAGCAGAGGAGCTGGAGCTGCCTCTGCCTCCACCACCGCCAGGAGCAGAGGAGCTGGAGCTGCCTCTGCCTCCGCCACCGCCCGGAGCAGAGGAGCAGGAGCTGCCTCTGCTGCCCGTACCTCCGCAGGGAGTACGGTGGCCGGAGCCCCAGAAAGGGGAGCTGCCGGCCACGAAGGGGGAGGAGGTCTGGAGACCACCAACCCCAGCAGCAGTTTCGCTGCCGGAGATCGTGGGGGAGGTCCGGAGACCTGCTCCCACTGCAGCTTCTTCGCTGCCGGCAGTACTGTGGTCGGAGCCCCACCAAAGGGAGCTACCGGCTACAAAGAAGGGGGACGAGGTCTGGAGACCACTTTCCCCAGCAGCAGTTTCGCTGCAGGAGTTCTTGTGGCCGGAGCCCCACAGGAGGAAGCTGCAGGCTACGAAGAAGGGGGAGGTCGGGGGACCACCTGCCCCCGCAGCTTTTTCGCTGCAGGACGGGACCAACAGGCTGTCAGCCGTGCCACTACCGGCAGGGGTGCTGACAGCATGGCCAGCCATGGGCCCACTGAAGCCTCCCTTCCCAGCCCGAGACTTTGTCCTGGACTGCTGGGTTTTTAAGGGGGGAGGTGGCCGTTGAGGCCATGTGTGCTGCGCACAAGGGGGGGTATATGTGGCAATGTGCCCCATCCCTGTGTGCATTTGTGTTGTATGTTGCGTGCGTGTGTGTGTTAATGTTGGTGTATAGTCATTGGTACACGGGATATAAATGGGTCTGTGTTTCACGTGTATTTAAAGTGTAGATTTGTATTTAGGCACGGGATTGCACATCACACACGTGCATTTAAAATATAATATGCGAGCACGGGGTTGCACAGAATTAATTCACGTGCTGGGATTCAAGTGAATAATTAATTAGTAATTGAATCCCAGCACAATAGTATATATAGACGCACATTTCTTGCACTCAGGGTTGGGTGTTCGGAAGAGGAGAACGGGTGAGAGAGAGAGGAGAGTTAAAATAAGTAAATCAGTAAAAACGTAAAGATAAGTTTGTTTGTACTCACCGTGTCTGTCTGTCTGTCCGTGCACCGTTTGTTTAGTGTTAGTCCGTTTTGTTTGTCTGTTTATTTTGGCGCAAGTGCCGTGTCCTGTTTTTGTGCTGTTTTCAAACCTTTTATTTTCTGTGCTGTTAATTATTAAATGCTGAGCGCGATCACGCGCTCAGCTTAAACAAACCACATCTCTCTGTTTATTTACTTCCTGCTTCTGGTCTGACGCCACCCACTCCGGCCGTCTTTGTGACAGTCACCAATGAACAACAATGAATAATCCCAGAGGATGTTGTTTCCTCATTATTGTATCCACAGTTCAAAAGGTTAGTAAAAAGGGAATCTGGATTTGTTTGGATTTGTCAAGGACACCTGATAGATACGCTCAAGCTATTTACCAAGCTTAACAAAAGTAGCTACGGTTGGCTGAATACCTAAAGAGATGTGCTTCTGCAATACCTAACCATGAGATTCCTTCAAGTAACATTCAGTCCTTCAGGTTAAAACAAGGACATTAAGTGTTTATATGAAAAGCAAAAGTAACATTGCTTCACAACACAGAAGTTTCCAGATACAATTCTGAAATATTTTAAGTGAACACAGTAATTAGAAATATTACCAGAATAATGCCTAGTCTTGCTGCTTGATGGTGAGCCATTTCTAAATTTCTCTGTTAGAGTTGTTATCGATCTGGTATGAAAGCTGTTTTTATTGTATTTGTCTGACAAGCAAAGTAGGAATGATCCTACGCTCAGCTTAACAGAACTCAGAGCAAGCATGTTTTCATGGAGATAGATTCTAAGAATCTAAAATGTTAAGCAAGTAGACTGCATAGCTATATAAACTGCTGTATTTTTCAAAAGATGCCTTGATCATGATGGAACAAAAGCATATAGTTTGGAGATATTGCTTAAATCATTGGAATTGGCATCTTGTTTTTGTTATACGTACACTGAGGGACAGGGAAATTCATTTACTGTGAGAAAAACACCGCTGGAGAAGGCAGACGCCACATGAAAACAAGAATTGAAATGAGACAAGTGCCACATTTTCATTCCATTTTTTTTAATTGGTCCATTTTCTGTGAGGAAACCACATGCAAATGCCACAGAGTGACATCACTGTTGTTGTTTTATTGGCATTGGCTTGGTTATTTATTTCGGGAGTGGTGTGTTTTGGCAGGTACCAATAAGTTAAACTACCATTTTACCTATGTAAAAAAAATGGTAACACTTTTACTACATTATTTACTACAATGTAATAACACAGTAATTGAACACATGGCTGAGTAGTTGTAATGCAATAGCATGCTTATTGATAAAAACAAAACAGCAGTTGGCAGTTGGTAAGTGTGTAATTACATTGTATTTATAATGCAACTACAGTGTAACTACACATGTAATTACAATATAACAACACACACACTTGCAATGTAAATGCAGTGTAATTAGAGACACTCTAAAGTGTTACCAACATCTTTATTGACAGTAGGGATGCTACCTGTTTTTTCTTTTTTTATTGCGGTCCAACTCACATCCCTAATTGCCAGTACTTCTGTATAAAAAGAACAGCCTTAACTGAAGAACGATTCAGCACACAATCGTAAAATTAACTAAACACTGCGAAGGGAGTGAAGGGGCAAGGAAGCTAATTAAGAATATAAATAGATTTTGAAACCATTGGTAGACCTGCAAGAGAGTGAGCCCTAATCAATTAATCAAATCACTAAGTAGTCTTACTACAACGGTACCTCACTGATATTTTACTTTTTTGTACAGACTGAAATGCACTACAGAGACTCGAATGCACTTTCAAATATTTGATTAGAATAACCAAGGCATAAAAATGTCTCCATGGCGATAAATAGCTGCAATTTATTTCATTGGAATAGACCACAGGCATGAATACAAAGACAAATACTTAAGCCTACCAAATTAAATTGCATTTCTCACTAACAGAAGTTTCTAACTTGCTTCACTGAGTCACAGTTGCCAGCTTGCTCTGGAGATAAAGAGTGCCAGTGACCAGATAGGTGGTTGAAAGTTCTAGGCTTGCTTTTAAGGTTCTTTCTCCAATCCACCTTGTTCCTGCCCCGGGGTATGAACAGATGCTGTGGTCATATGCTGAGACAAACACCTATTCTCTCTCGGGGAGCCATTCACCTCGACATTTTAATAGTTATGTTTATTTTCCAAATCTTTCCTTTCAGACCATCTGCTTGCCCCACAGGGAGAATTTGTTGAGCCCTGTATTTTTCATCTCCCTGTAAGTGATGTCGTAACAACAATATAATTGCAATGAGAAACCGGGGACATCTGTTGTTATGAACATTACGTTTGTCTTGTTTATTACGGATTCAGAGTTTTGGCAGCAACCCTGAGCATGTGAGAAAATAAATATATGTATTACTTTATCATACATAAAATATGAACATAATAATAAGAATGTATTATTAGGTATTATTAACAATAATAATAATAATAATAATAATAATAATAATAATAATAATAATAATAATAATAATAATAATAATAATAATACATTTCAGAATTGATTCTTTGATTGGGAATACTTGCAACTAAACAGTTTTTTGGTCAATGTTTCATTAATTACATTGTTTGGAAGTCTTTCTTAAAAGTGATTTCCTTTATAACATCAAGTCGAGAGGGCAGCGCTGTTGTTGTGAGTCAGCTGTCAGCTGAGGGTGGTACTGTAAGATTACACATCCTAACTTAGCTTGATAACTCCTCAGTGGCCTGACATGGTGGCACCTTCTGGAAGAGAATGTTATTTTAGACAGCAGCTACTTCTCTCAAGTTCATTATTTGACTAGCTTTTCCTCTAACTGCCCTCTGCACATTGCATTGCAGTCAACTAATTACCAGTGTATGTGGAAGCTGAGCAGGAGCAGCATCGCTCTCCCTGACAGAAAGCTTCACCCCACACTGACATGCCAGCAGTGTCAGCACTGTGTCAGGCAGGACGGAGCGTCCAGAGCATTGCAACTACCTGTTTACTGAATGAGATATTAGGCAGGGGAGCTAGGGAAGTGGACCTGGCGTGCTGCGTCCCTTTTGTGCGGTGAATGACATCTGCCGCCACTAATCAGTGTGAGCTTATTGCCACTAATTGCTAATCACTCTTGTATTTCATTATGGGGCTCTCAAATAAACCAAGTAAAATAAATAAATAAATAAATAAGTCAACGTTTTTTAATGAAAATGTTTTTTTTTTATGTTGTCATTAGTTTTTAGTGTTTTCAAATAATAGTTGTTTTTCTTTTCTTTTTATTTCTCCAGTGCATTCTGGTTCATATGAGCGACTTCAGCAACAGCTGACAGGAAATCAACTCTGACGATCAATCTCCCAAAGGTAGTCTGGCACTCAAAAAGACACAGAAAGAGAGACTAAAAATCACCCTAAGCTTTCGTGCAATTGAAGTATAAACCAGCATAACTCTTAAAACTGAGTATAGAGGGAACAGACCTTTCTCAGTACTTTAATGATGTATTACGGAGGTGCAGATGGTCTTGAATAAAAAGTGGTTTCATGTTTATTGGGCTTTTCTTATTATTATCTGTTAAGTTGAATGTACTTGGTAATCATAACACAATATAGGTATTGAGGACACTATTGTGTGATTATTAAGAAGGCAGCAATTGCCCAATGATTCAATTCTCAAGTATCAATATAGATTGAAATCTATACAGCATTTTTTACACAATAAAACCTTATTGGAGCACTATGGGCTGTAATTTCAAAGCTATTTAATCCACATCGTCATTAGATTTTTGTTTTCTTTTCCCCCCAAAATGAAAACATCAATTACAATTATTAAAACAAATGAGAACCAAACAATACTTACAATCCCCTTTGTTTCAGGTTTGAGTTGAAAACGTGCTAATGACAGTTTGGAATCTATCCCTATGACTCAGACAAAATCATGCCATTGCCACTCATGGCTTAAGAGAACAGTGGGTGCTCTGCCAGTGTAGGGCATTTTCTGAGATTGTCATTTGCTTTCTTAAACTTTGCTACCCTGAGTCAGACTTTGAGTATTGTAGCAGAAAAACTGTTCTCCTGATGCGTTACCAAGCATATTAAAAGGTTCCACTGTTCGTAACACATCAGTGATTACAGGGGCCTTTGGGACCCCATCATTCTCAAAGAACTTGCATGCTGTATGAGAAGCAGGATTCACATAGCTACTGATATTAGCAGAGTGATGTGTTTACATTGGTATGGTGCATTCAAAATCTCTCCATCATTCAAAACCCAACATTCTCATATCATTTGAATCAATTATATTAAGAGTTTTGCAGAAAATATAAGCTCATGTGGTTATGGGCAAGAAAACATTTTGATTTTTGAATCAAACAGCAATAAATGTGTAGCTATATCAGGTTTACTTTTATCTTTACATGTGAAGCTGTTGTGTTATTTTCTGGTGTGTCTGCAACGCATGGCAAATCCATCTAGCAACAAATCACAGACAGTAATTTAAGATTGAATATAATCTACTACATTCTACCCTAGCAACTGCCCTAAAACCACTGCCAAACACAAGAGAATTACATAGTTGTAGTTTGCAGAACATGGTTCATACAGTACTGGAGTTATTCCACGAATGAGGATAGATGTAAAATACAGGTTTCAAATGCAGATGTGTCCTGAACACTAGCCAAGGCTTTTGTATATCTATTGGGGAGTCATTTATCCTCGAATTATAGCTTTTATGACACTTTTAAAATATCTACTGAGGGTATTTCTCCATCAATTAACATTCCTTGTTATTCCATCTGATAGAAAGCCTAGTCTACATGTATTACTTGTTTTAACGAATGCTGCACTAAATTGAAATCATACAGAGACACATTAAACTGCTTAAATTGACATGTTTAATAAAACTATAATGACACATTTAATAAAACAATTTAAAAACAGTAACAAAAAAGCATATGCAAAAACAATTATGTATCCTGTTTTAAGGTTTTAAAAAGGTTTCCAAATCTTTTATGTGTAACTCTGTGTGATCTTTATTGGGGGGCTGGATGTGATTTATTTAATTGGATGGGAGCCATTTTTTTGAGGTGTCATAACGATACCTTCTATCAAGATGTTGCTTGGCTGGTGGCCTTTTATATGCGGATAATACAGACTTTTAAAAGTGAACACTTAGAAACAAATACCAAATCCCATTACAGTATTAAGAGTATCCCAAAGGTATTTCTTATTTTTTTATGTAAGGAACAGTACAATATCTTTTTCCCTACCATTGACATGGTAGAATTACATGAACACTCTATACAAATGGGTTGCTCAGGGTTTCACTGCACATTTATCATGCACTTAGCCAACAGCAGCATTGGGTTCATTTCCTCTGAGAATTCATTGTTCGTTAATTTTTTTTTTTTAGCATGTTAGAAGCCTCTTTGCAAGAAACAAGGTGAAAGGGACGTGGTCTTAGTGTTGTCAGCTTTTATTACCTGGAGGAATTAAAAATTTAGGGATGTTTTTTTCCTCCCTCTTCAGAAAACGTGCACACAAGACTAAAAAAGCTGAAGAGGAAATGTATCCTACTGGCAAATGTCAGTTGTTTTAAGCCTTTTGACTTCAACTAAAATATTATTTTTCTTTGTGAATGCTACATAGCAAACCGCAGACATGGTTTATTATATGTCTCCCTCCGTTTTAGAATATGAATGATAGTTTATGTCCAGTACACATAATCTGTCACTGTTGGTTTTCTGTACTTTTTGCAGAGAAGGTTATTGAATGAAGTAAACAGACACCAAGGCTGTATATATAGTGTGAAACTGAACACTGTTCAATTGTGTCACAAAGTTTCTTTGTGGGATTTAATTATAACACGGTTGGGTTTCTTTCAGTGCGATTAGTAGAATTTGAAGATTGCAAAGCTGAATGAGACTTGGTGGGAGTTGAGAGGCACATATTCATGAATAGCAATGGCTTATATTCTTAAAATATTATTTTTTCCCGTTTCTTTTACAGAACATAACAATTGATTTCCCTTGTGGCTTGGACTGTCCTGTTGTTAAATGTAGATGTTAAATCCATTAAAATTATGTGATAAGGCTGCCTTGATAAATGTAAAGCTGTCAAAACAGGAACAAGGAGGGCATCCTAAACTAGATATAGTCAGGAAATTATGCAGCATCAGAGAAGCAATAATGTACCTTGTGTCAAGGGGGTCAAGCGTCTCATAATCTAGCATTAATACCCACAAAATACTTCTTGTGAAAATATGTATTTTTTAAATGTAATAATACATGGAAAGGCATGCTAGAGTTGCTGTTGTTGGATAATGGAGAGTTATCAGAAGCTGCAATTCAATAGGAAATAAATTGTAGTCCTGCAAAAATATGTATACTGTCAATCTTGCATTTTATTTTATTTTTTAATTTAATTCTTCCAAGCATCCAGTTCACCCCACTTTCAATGTCATAGTCAGGGGTGTGACAACTAGGGGTGATGAGAGTCCTTGAAATACAACTTTAACTGATAACGATGCTGTTTGCTAATATTCAATTAGCTAAGTAGTTTCTTGGTAGATTTAGAACAATTACAGGTTTTGTCTCCTTAAAATGTGGCCACATTCTGAACAACAAACAATAAAAATTGGGCCACTATGCTCACCTCACATCAGAAAAACAGTATATACGTAACTGGTCTGTGAACCACAGTCTCAGGAGTCGTTGCTAAGTAACCATCACCTGTGGTTTGATTCAGGACACACACAAGGCAGTGCACCTGCTCTTCAGTAATCTCCAGACATGGAAAATGATGAGAAACCATGCTGTGAGTACTAAACTGTGTCTTTTTGTTTGGCTTTTATCCAAATCTTCATCCTGTGACTTCCTCTTACAAAAAAAAAAATGCTCCTTTTCAATGTTTATTTTTCAGGGGCTCACAAAATAATAAATTGCTCACCGTTTAGAGAAGGGATGGCCAATCACAGTCCTGGAGGGTTATTCCACTCCTGGTCTTTATACCAACCCTATTCTAAATTGTTTGATTGAACCTATTAAACCTCCATCTAGACCCCAGAGTAGTTCATTATCTCATTTTACCTGTTAAACCTGCAGTGGAATGAGCCTCTACGACTGCGATTGGCCACCCTGTTTTAAAGTATGTATCTGACAAGGGTTCCTCATTGCAACACAATGAAACCTGTTAACACAAGACATGTATTCATATGTTTGTTCAAAACATAAACATAAAGCCCCTAACTCATACAGGTACACTGTAATAGTGACACAGTGTTGTTAAATATTTTTAAAAACAGTCCAGAAACTGGTACAGACAGTGAACTAATACATCCAAACAAATATAGTTTTCTAACCAGCTTAGGATTGAACGCTTTGTAAATAGAACCCAGTATATTATGTGTTAGAATATACTTTTCTTGCTTTGAACTTAGATGATTTATTCCATAGTGCGCACTGTAATGTTTGAGCTGCATGCCCCCTAGTGTGTATCTTGTGACTTCACAGTTCAGTTTGTTTAATGTAGTAGTATCTGTTGTAAGATGTACCGCATTTTCAGCTTCTCGTTGTTTAATTTCATTTCTGTCCAAGCTAAATCATAATTCTGTTTGATTTCATGTAATTGAGTCACAGGAAGAGACTAATGCTATCACAGATACAAACACAAACTATAACGATGATTAGTTTTGAAAACATATTTAGTCAAATAAGGCTCAAAGTCAATTGTACAAAGTTTATTATACATCTCATTTCTATTGTGCGTTCCAATATCATACAACACAGATCCTAAAGGACACATGAAGATTGAATATTGTCATTCAGTTATTCAAAAGACATGCTTTATACCCTTCATTCACTATAAATAAAAAATTAAAAAAATTAAAAATATTAGTCCTAATGTGTATATACAGCTCAGTATCAGTACATTCAGGTTGACAACACTAGAGGCAAAAACTAAAAAAAAAAGTTTACTGCACTGTGTTTACTTTTCTTCTGCACAGCTGAAGAAGAGCTTTTGTCCAAAATGTCCTGAAATATTTTCTTTTTTTAACCTTTTAAACCTTATATAATTAAACTGGAATTTACATTATAAAAGAAATTGTTAAAGAATGCCAATTTTCTACCACGGTTAACAACCATCAGTTATATGTGTAAAACATAAGGCGCAAAATGCATTTTTTAATTTTATTTTTATTGCAAGCAGAAGTTTTAAAACATTGATATGGCCAGTGAGGTTTTGCTCAAATTAAATATGATGCTGCTTGAAAATATTTCTGTATGGGTTACTATTAGCCATAAAATTATAAAGAATATTGAAACTGACCTTACATGACCTTTGGAATGCTAAACATAATTACAAAAAAAAAAAAAAAAAAAAATAGTATTGATTTAATACTTTAAATATATATATTTAAATATGATTTTTTATTGATTTTATTTGTATTTTTTAACTATACAATTACATACAGTACATCATTGGCAACTGCACAAACTATAGAGAGGTGAAACCTATTAGAAAAATGAGGACATGGAAATGTAAAACCTAATGTGATAATTGTTGTCTGAACCTCAGAGAGCAAACCAAATAAGCACGTGTCAGCTGCCACATACATTCAGTGATACTGAAACATCCTCAGATGCTGAATGCTACGTTGCAATAGCTGTGCACCATATACAGTGTTCAATGCGTTTGTGAATACAGGGGAGCTTCACATGATTGGCATCAGCTCCAATGCAAAGGTCCCAGTGTTGTAAAGAGGCACCCACTGGTCCAGTATGCACTGAATCATTGCATATAGAAAACAAACTTGCAACTCCCTACAAAGGCAACGGAATAGTCTTTGGGAAAGGTGCAAACAAGCACAACATAAATATATTCAAGCAGTATTTGCATTTTCTTATCTCTTACATTTTAATAGAGGATGTGCAAATTTGTATAGCACTGACAAAAATAATATTATGTGCATAAGCTGGCCAGATCCAGGACTAATACTGTCTTTAACGTTCTTTATAACACCATGTTTATATCAATTTGTGTAACATATCCTTTAACTCAAGTGTTATGAGCATCACCACTACAGCTGGTATTTATGACTCACTTTAATGATTTATGTATTTACTTATTTTATGTCAGGCTACTTAGCTAAGTAACAGACTTTTGAGCATTTCAACTTACTGTTCTCCAGCTGTGGAGAAATCTGATGTCTCACATAGAGTAGAAAAATAATTTAAAAGATCAATTTTAACAAAGTGAATGTGTAAGAAGTTAGCAGTAAAATAAACAAGTTATATTTATTTTGGACAATTATTGTTTTAGAAACCATTTATACAAATACACAAAAGTCTGTTATGTGAGTAACAACTCATTACATGGGTGTGTGTATAGTGCAAAACTTAATAGCACAGTGATATGAAAACAGGCTTCAAATGCATATAACATGATGAAATGTTTGCAGTTATGTACAGTATTTTTTTTATTTTCACATTTCTTGACTTTTGAATTTTATCAAGGTAAACAAAACTATTTTTTTTTTTCTAAATGGAATGGAACCAATAAATAATTTACCTGACAGAACTGTGAAAGGTGGACAGAGCAATAATACAGGTGAAACCCATTTTATAGATAGCATCATGAGGAATCAAATTTAATTGATATTCCTTAAAGAAACTCACTTGAAATGCTGATGTTTAGAATGCTATTTTGTAAATTGCCAAATACTGTATTACATTGCTTTGTTTTGCAGTTATTTTCACTGACTTTCTTTGTATGGTAAACGTGCAGTATCGCACTTTGGTGTTTTAGATTCACTGATGCACCTGACATTTTAATTTCTAATGCGGTGACATTAGTAAAAAGCAACAACAATGTAGTATAATGACTCCCACTGAGATACAATATTCTTACATATCTGATCGCCCCCTGGAACCAATTAAATCAGATATAACAGGTTCTACTGTATTACGTTTCTACGGGCTTAATTTCTTTATTAAAATGTCCAACGAGAGGCAAGTATTTCATCTACAGGGACCTCTTGGTAGCTGGTAGCACTGTTCCCCTATCTAAGTTCACCCTGGATGATCAGGTTTGCCCATGTCATGGTTGAAATCCATGGTTTGTCTATGGTTAACAGGCCCGAGATAAATCTGCAAGTATACTGTAAGTGGTGGCCATGGACACGACAGCTTTTGTCAAACAAACTTTCACAGGAGTTAAAACTGTTTCTCTTTTGTATAAAGCAAGACCAGTTGTTTGTTTTTTAATAGTGCCTATATACAGTCTTCAATCATTATTTTTAAGATACATCTTTTAAGAGAACATCTTGTGGACTGTTATCACTGAAAATAATCATGGTTGACTGCCATGGACTACCTATAGACAATAATCGATTGTCTTTGTTAATATGATCAGAGATTCCTCCTCAGCAAAATCTAATGGATTGAAGAGCCAGCATTGATTCCAGTAGTGACATTTTCAAAATCTTACAGTATATCATCCAATTCAAGCAGCCACTGCTGGCTCAAAATGCTTAATACAGACAAGACTAAGTCTATGGCCAGGGGTGTAACCCATGACCTCTCAGAGCACAGGTACTTATTCTTATCAAGGTGTTTTACTTGTCCAAAATCTGATGACACCCTGCGTGTGCCATTACTGTGCGTCCCACTTTTAAAGCAGAATGATTATTATGATCCAGAAATATGCTAAAATTCAGTTACACTTTGAGTTTACTGAATAACAATATTGAAAAAGTATGTACAGTACAGGAACTAATTATGGAAATATCCAAATCAGCAACATTTCATTTTGAACTTGAACTGCTCATTGAATTGCACCTTCTACTGCAGTTCAACATGTCTCATTACTTCATTTTCAAAGACCTGTTTCCTGATCATTACCTCTTTAGAAACAAGCAATACAATCCATTTTGGGATTACCTAAATGGTGATGTTATTGGTAAGTATAATGGATAAATCCATATAGATCCATTGATCTTCAACAGCCTTTCAAGAAATACACTAGGTAGTGGCTAGCACTTCAATGTCTCAAAGAACTGGAATGCAATACTCAAGATTGAAAACGCAATATGCTAGTACCACTACTATCAATACCACAGTCATTGTTTTGAATTTTTTATATCGTACACACATTTAGTCAATTGTGAAAATGTAATTAATAAGTATTATAAAAGTGTTTTTTCCATAGTTATCCCCAGTACTACATATCATCAACTGCATACATTCAATTAATAAAAAACATCTTTCATACTTTGGTTATAGAAAATCATTTAACAAGTTACTTTTTCCGTTAAACTCCCTTTCGTGGGATTTTATATATTTATTTAAAGAAAATAATAAACAAATGGATTTGCCTGGACACACTTTTAAAGTATACAATTGTGAACTATGCCGTAATAATATGAAACAGTGTTATAGAAAAACAAATCATAAAGAAATGCAGTCTGATATTACATTAGAGTATCTTAGAATAGGATTAGTAGGTACAAATGCAGACTATGTTTTCTCAAAGCATGCTTTTACAGGCAAAAATTGATTAGGACTTTTTTAGGGCATCTTGGTTCCTGGTAAATTGAAAATACATTACCATTCTCAGACAAGCTTCCAAAACATAGCTGCCAATACTTTTGTTTATTTTCCTTCGGAAAATGCTTCAGAAAAACACTCAATCAGTGTTGCCCTTACAACAGTATTTTGAAATAATAAATTCTTACTTCTTAATTTCTGAAAAAAAAGCTTTCACAGAAGGAGTTAAAACTGTTTCTCTTTTATGTAAAGCAAGACCAGTTGTTTGTTTTTTTAATAGTGCCTATATACAGTCTTGAATCATCATTTTTTTAAGATACATCTTTTAAGAGAACATCTTGTGGACTGTTATCACTGAAAATAGCTTTAGCAATCCTGTACTGTACTCTGTTTTATCGTAAATCACATCAGTTAAGAATTCATGACGTCAACTGAGAAAGAGTAAGTCTTCCAGTCCCGTTGGGTGTTGTTTAATGTAAATGGACATTCTTGTTCATTGTTAGATCAATATGCAAATATCAATCCACCTCACAGATATGTCCACAATCTTGCCTGACCTAAAAGAAAGGAAGTGTTGTTATGTTTGCTGGTGTGTAGTTTCACAATATTTGCAATCAAGATAAAATATATCAAGGTGATAATATATCAGCTAAAAGTAAATGAACAATATCAAGCTGGGATGGGTTTTATTAGAATACATTTAGCATTCGTATGAGTAATTACTGTACGGTTGTACAATAATGTATTCATAACAACATCTGGAAGTTTGGTAAGAGGTGCTAACCTCTGTGGCATGTATGAAGTTCCAGTAAACGTTCCATCTGTTACAGTTTGAGAAATTGCTATAGCTTATTCCTTCAGATGTTTTCTAAAGATATACATTCTGTAATTATGGGAGCAACTATACCACTGGCCCAGTGCTTATGAAGTCATTTTAATTGCTATGTTGGATGAAAGCAAACAAATGCAATGTATGCAAGAAACAAGGATTAAAGAATTGTGTTATTCTAAATGATTGCGCCTTCTGCCTCGGTTAACCCAAACCCTTTTTTTAGTTTATAAAAATTACAGACGTTGAAAACTCCCTGGGTGCCCTGGGTCCACAGCAGTCTTGTCAAAATCTAAGTAAGACGACAGTTCATTTACTGAGCAGATGGGATTTCTCTTTTCCATAACTTCTCAATGTAAAGGTTTTGGGGCCACCGGGCAATTTCATCATTCTTATGGCTTCATCAGCTTTTGCTAAATCAGATCCAGAACATGTGCTGTTGTCCCCGGGGAGTTTTATTTCGACCCGGACCACCCCACGTCTCCAGCTGCAGACCTTGGAGACGGGCCAGAAGGGCTGCATATATCTGAGTCTGTGTCAGACTCCCCTTCTGCAATGTAGGGTCTGATAGCAGCGCAGGGGGCCACCGCTCCGTAGTAGCTGTTGTTGAGGTAATCCATATTCTCCTTGGACTGGGAGATGCTGAAGCCACTGAAGGAGCGTTCCAGCTCCTCGTGATCCACAGACGGGATAGAGATGGAAGTGTCACTGTCCCTCAGGGCACTGTCGTGATGTTTCCCTGCAGCTTCGTATTCTGCACCTCCCCGGTTGCTTCCATTGTGGCTCCCTGAAGAGCGGTCATGAGAGGGTGGTGGTGGGATTCTAACTAAGGAGGACGGGTCTCCGACAGGCGAGTTCCCTTGACTGTGGCGTTGGTACTCACTGATAGAGTGCTGATGCCATGATGTGGAAGGAGGGCAGGGGCCTGGAGGCTCTGGGGGTGCATCAAAATTCTTTTGCCCTGCCGAACTGTTGGAGCGTATGATCTTGGTGATGCAGCCATTCTTATCCATTTGTTCCCTGCTGTCCACAGGACTGTGATAAGGGGGTGCAGGTTCGGGCTCCTTGGATCCAAAGTAGGCCTCCGTCTCAGACTGAGGGATACCCATCCGCTGCACATAGATGTTCACCAAGAAATCCAGCTTCCTTTCCATTGACATCACCTAAAATGATAATGATTAAACATACTGTATATAGAAGCGGATGGCATCCTAGAGTCACACAGTGTCAATGAAAGTACGGTATAGAGAATCCCTAATGAACAAGGTGTTTGAAATACTGTATGTTTTCAGTAGACATTTGGTGTGGCTTGTATTTGGTACACATTTGCTACTTATGTAGGAGCTCCACTTTGCATACCTTTAGACGTGTCTTCTGACACAAGTTTTTACAGTACCCACTGTCTTGTCTCTTTGTAGATGCATTTTACCAACCACCAAGATAGTCAAATATAATTCCTTGACAAAATTACCCACTATGACCTCTGAAATGTATTTATGAAAAAATACAATTTTGTACAACTTTTAGCAGATATATACACTTTTCACCCTGTTTACAGCAAGAAAACCATCATACCTGTTTTTCAACCTTTCCCAGTTTTCCCATCATGCTGGGGTCCTCGGGATGGTCTCCTTCAGTGGTCACTTTGGTTCGATCCTTGTCTGTTATTGCAGTACCTCTACCAACAATCTGGTCAACTCTAGCAATTGGAAAGAAAGCATCGCCTGATATGAAATCAACGCTCTTTTGAATATAAAATAATTTGGGGGTGTGTGTTTAAAATCTGGTGCATAATATTGTGTTTAATTCTGACACATTTGGTTTTAGTGTTTGAGTGATTACATATTTAATATTTAAACTATTTAAACATAATCTATTAAAAAAATTATTAAAATTTTATTCCCACCTGTATTATAAATGTATTTTATAGTAACTCAACAATATCTATAATGTAGGCACTTGCTCTAGCAATGATCATATATGTGTATCTGAATTGTATACAGCACAATACAGCTGCTGCCCCTATCATGCTCATCACTCACCCTGATGAGATTGTGGTTAACAATGGGGAAATCCTTCATGGCTCATAAACCGGGATCAATATGTACCACGACTTATCAATAACGTATTCATAATACAGCTAGTGACACAAAATCGTGTCACTTTAATTCTAACACACCACACTGAAGGTTAGAAGGGGAAAATCGGAATATATATATATATATATATATATATATATATATATATATATATATATATATATATATATTAACATATCGATTTTATTAATGGCATTTTAGTTTTATGAATAATGGCTTAAGTGGATAAGCAAGTGAATTGTTGGGGGGGTAACACGGTGCTTGGATTTCTTTCTGGTGTAATACAAGAGCACAGCAGTAAAGAAATACAGAAAGGACCCGTGTAATTGTACATTGTCAGGAACATCCATTGCTTCTTATGCCCGTCTCTTGATGGGAATGTCATGGGAAGAGTACAGTGCATGCATGTGATGAAGTGGTGTAGGAGGCAGACAGACAGACGGACAGACAGACACAGGGAAGGGAATCACAGTAATAAACCCTGAGACAGACCCAGATTGCTGGTTTGTTCTTTCTTTTGCAACAGCAGCACAGACTTATGTGGTGACTTAAAAGCTGGGCAAACATTAGCAATTTAACAAGCCTAGCTCTGTGATCTTCAGCCATACAATCAAAATGAAAAGGTTTTGATTCACTATGACAATGATGTAAAAATAAAATACAGCCTCTATTTCACATCTGGGTAAATGGTTATCAAAGTCAGCTGGTCACACTTTAATCTTGTATTTTTCAAATATCTAGGTTTTTGGGGGATTGTTAACAAGGAATCAATCTGTACTACAAATCATTTTAATGACTTCTTGCTATTGGAAATCTTCATGTTATCTTATATATTTCTTACTTGCATGTTTTCTCATAACATTGTATTGCTGAGCACAATATGTCTGTAACACATGTGTTTAGGTACCTGTTATAAGTGATTATAAACAATCTATATACATGTTATTAATTGTGTTATTAGCAATTATATAATATGACTACAAAATAATAAGACTATTATTATACACTTTGCCATTGTTTTGTTTTGCTATTGTTTATAATCAGTTATAACAGATATAGTCTGTCTGCATGTCTATTCAGGTCTGTTTGTCTTTCTATGTCTGCCTGTCTGTCTTTATTTGGAGATATTTGGAGATAGATGTGTAAGATCACTGACAGCTTATATCCAACTTGCATGTCTATAATATAAAACACAGATAACTCACACTGTAATTAACTGACCATTCAAACCAATTGTTAGTTATAATGTATGTCAATATTACAATGGACTACAATTATTGTCCAAGCAAGGCTGAAGATATAGTCCTCAACGATTCCTATTGTTCAATATCTAAATATCTATAACGTAGAAATAACACATATGGTATAACTTTGCTGCTGGAATATGCCTCTCTGTAATCCAAGAACCCAAAGTTCAAGTTGTGCTATGCATTATTCAAAGTTCAAGTCACTTGCGCTGTGGGGATTTTGAATGCTATGTTTGCCCAGCTGTACTACACAGTAGCTCTACTTCTTAATATGTGTTGATATGTAAAAAAAAAAAAAAATGAAATATGACATCTTGCACAGGCCACAGTGCAATATTTGACATGCTTCATTTTGCTTCATGCTTACATGCACCATTTATCAGAATCCCATTTTAGCAGCAGGATTTGCGTTTCATTTATTCCTTAGTTATGTATTGTTTTGTTTTTTGCAACAAATCAAAGTTTTCAGTGCATTGCAGGCATTCCAGCTAAACCCCTTTTGGACCACACCTCTGGGTACTTACATTTGAGCCTTTGTAACAGTGGACTTAGACAATATGTATGTGTCACTGTGGTATTTTTTTGGTGGGTCATTTTAGAAAACTACAGTTGTGGCTTGGGTTTCAAAACATAAAGTAAAGCCCTAGTATGCTATGAAAAACATCATTTAAGAACATTCTATAATTTATGTGTCACTCTAAAGTAAAAGTGAACACATTTATTTGATCTAGTTACCAATTCTAATGTCATAAATCGTGCGTCCCAATATCTGAAACTAAATAATAGCAACCTAATTTGAATCTAACATGATCCAGGACAATATTGTGCCTGTCTTTGCGGGAACATGTTTTATGAAGTACATCAATTAAATTATTACAACATTGTAATGTCATATTTAGCATAAAAAGTGCAAACCAATAGGTCTTAGTTCTACTGCAGTGTCACTGCTATCCTTGAACAGTTTCAGGTCTAGGCACTGTATATTCAGTTCAGTTTAATTACACTTATAAAGACACAAAAGCCACTACTGTATCCTTTAAAGTAAACCACCAATCATCCTACAGAGCCTGATATGGTATATGGAAACCACCATGTGGCCAGAATTAAAAAAGGGGTTTTGCTGTAAATCATAAAAGAAAAAGGTTTGATAAACAAAGATGCAGTCTGGTGAATCCTAACCTAGGAGAGTATTGGGGTGATTCTTTGAGTCCTTTGGTTGCATACTTCTTATGCCGGGGAGTTGAAGGGGGTGCGGAACCCACAATAATATCTATCCTGGCAAAGCAAATAGAAAAGACACCAGCAAAATGCATAATGAAGCAACGTGTGGAGGTGGTAGGACATACATAAAAAAAATGTAAAAAACTCAAGGACAAATAAGCTAAAATATATTCCATAAGCCACTTGAAATGTTTGAATTTGGGTGGATTGATTCAATATCCATTTTCGGTTTAGTTCTTTCTTAAGGAAATATGGGACACACCGGGATATTGGGATAGCAATGGCTGTTAAAATCCCTGTGGCGGCCAAAGCTGGAATATATTTGCAAATATGTAGTACAATTCTGTTAACTCATAGTGGATATTGAAGAACATATATTGTACTTATTCGCTGAAAAGGTTTGGCAAAAGCACTGAGGGTGAAAAGAACTGCTGAATTGAATGCTCAAGAGAAGGCAAGTGATCCATTCATTTTAAGTAATAAGCAACAAGCACACACTGTAAGTGGGTCTTTAGCTGCCATCTGAAGGATGGACTGATTCGCCACGCCTTCTGCATTCACAGCCCTCTTGTTGTTTATTGGTCCCACAGTCAAGAAAAATAAACAACTAAAAGGAAATTAGTGCCTCTAGCTATAAAGCATGCTTGTACTAGATGTCACACAAAATGTATTTTTTTTTTTTTAACAAAACAAAATTGTCAGGGCAGATAACAGTTATTTTAAAACTATGGGAGGGAGTTTACCTAAGGGCTGTAAAAAGTATTTTTGACCAAAGATTCAAAGCTGCTTAAGAAACTGGTTGCATTTTTTTGGGCAATTATGTTACAGTAATTGTAACAGAGCTGCTTAATTCCTTTTAACATAAAGGGATCAAAGTTGGGTAATAAAAATGTTGTTGTTCTCTTAAAGCTTTCAGCTTGAATGGTCGAAATGGAAGTTGCACACACAGACACAGAAATACTTTTTGAAAACACACACGTGTAGACACAATGGCAAATTATTTTGTAGTGTTGAGCACAAACAACAGACAGTGTAGAAGTGTGACATGCAAATCGTTGTATTGGTCCCATTAACAGACTGCTGTGCCCAGTGACAGTGCAGTAACTAAGAAGGGGGTTGTCCATAAAGGAGGGCAGGGGTGGTGCTTAAGGGTCTTGCCTGGACTGGAGGTTTTTAATCCGTGCCAGCATGTCCAAATGGCCAGCTGAATACTGCTCAATTACATCCATCACATCATAAGGCCTCAGGCTCTCCTTGAATTTTCGCTTTGAAACCATAAATCTCATAATGCTGAGGGGAAGAAATGCCCAGATGTGAGATGCTTACACAGTCAAGAAAAAGCACATTATTTTCATTATCTCACACTGTGTGGTATCATTTTATATTACAGGGCATATAACATGGTAATAACCGCTCTTACATGGAAACTACTAGTGTAATAAGTATACATTGAAATGACCTGTGCCGCGGTGTTACCATGCAATTACATCTGGTAAAAAGGCCATGACCATTAAGTTGCACAAGTAAAGAGCCATTGGTAATTACCCAGTTATGAAAATATAATTACTATTCATGCCTTGTAAAGTGCTACCAAGTATATTATATAAGCTGACATCCTACCATTGCCTTGTAATAACTATGTTCTAGCCATTCAAAATAAAGAAAAAAGTCATACTGCCCATTATGCCATTCCATTACTAATAAAAAATAGCCTGATATGCAAAACTTCAACGTATTGTATTATCGTTTTTTGATTCCCCACTAAACTTTAAGGAATGGGATGGCACTGCACAGCAGATGTGTTCCTTTATTATCCCACTTTGCATGATTAAACCCTTATAATAGAATGAGGACCTGAACAAGATTAACATTTGGTCATGCCTCTAATTAAAACATCTTGTTTTTTATCACTTACCACACAGCCCTGATTGTAACTTTCAATCCCGGAGTTAAATCCTGTGTCACAAACTCGCAGTGGTCATCTCCTATATCTTCCCCTGGAAGGCTTGCTTCTAGACAACACAAGCACATCATACGTTAAAATGTTACTAAGTGTGGAGGCACTGAACAACCTGCCTTTCACCCATTAACCTCCTACCATTCTGCAGATAATTCATATCCAGAACCAAGCAACAGCAATTACATGTCATCAATCTGCAAAGCCTGCAGTTCAATAGCACTCCTTTCTTTTTCTTTTACAGATTAATGACAGTGCATCACTTACATTGGTATTCAAAGGACTGGCAGTATCGGAAACGGACGGTTCCTGATGCAGGGGAATAAACAGCGGGTATCGGAGTTAACTGTACACAGTGGACTAAAAACTATGGACACAAATTCCCCATGAATTCAACAGGTATGAACTCTATGGATTATACCAAGAGTTGGTTGTCAAAATCCAAGAGCAGTACCAGCTTTAGAGATAGCATTTATATTTATGTACTCAACAATTTATTCATAAAGAAAAATAAAAAATATATTTTTACAATACATTCTATTACTGGTGCTTGATCAGTCTTGCAGAATGACAACCGTTGAATGTAAAAATGGGGGTTAATGACGTGTCCACATTTTTGAAGCCGCGGTGTAGGTGTATATCAAGGATTTCCATGATAGCAGTCGTATCGCATGGGAAGATGTGCTTAAAATGCAAATTCAAAAGGTCCATTGAAATTCTATTGAGTTGTTATAAGGTAATATGGCCAAACAGCTTCCTTCATGCAGGTTAAATGCAGGAAAACCAGCCAAGGTAACAAGCTGGCCCCTATTTATCAAAGCTTTTTAAACCAGTGTGCAGTTGACAAAGTGCGATAGAAATAAAGTTCACTTGTGTTACAAAACTAGTAAGAAACAGAGATAACGATGTAATTTAAAGCTGCATAATTAACAATGTAATTACATATGAGTTTAAACATGATTTTCAAAAACCTTACATGTATATTGAAATCAGGTGAAGTAAACAGCAGGTGTCTTTACTTGATCTTGTTAACTTCATACCAATGCAGTTGTTTTTACTAAGTAGTTGCTATGTAATTATATTGTTATTAATGACATTTTAAATAAGGCATTATGGCAATGTTTTCTCGCTAGTGGTGTAAGTTTTGCATAATAATGATAAAAAGATGTGCAGACTGTAGTAAAAAGCTTTGACCAAAAAGAGTCACTGTTCCTATCGGCACGGATTCATTCAGTAATGGGGATTGGTGCACTCCTTGCCGTGTGCTAATGAAATGTCACTTGATCTGCATGCATGGCTTGCGGTTTTTCTGCTGTCAACCCCTAGAGCATTATTGAGTGATGGTGGCTTACTGATCAGCCCTTCAATTGCTGCAAAAAAAAGGTGAAAAAGAGAAATCAAATACAAGCTGTTAAAAGGATTTCTAACATCATGTAAAACATCTAATCATGAATCCTGAGATAAAACCATAGTCGAGTTGACAAACGTTTTAGCTAGTGGCTTCACCAGTATACATACTGGAGTAAAAACGTTTGAACGCAACTTTGTTTAATTTAGTTTTACCTCTTATTTCCTCGTATGTTGGAAGCTGTAATGACTTACCACAAGATGAAAAAAAAACTGAAAGATGTTTAATAAACAAAACCTTGTATTTGTACTGTCTGAATGCACAGTACACCTGTGTAACTGGACTTACCTGTTAACGACAGAGATTTGTAAATCATATCTCTTATCCAGGGGAACAAATACAGTATTTGAATTGGACATAGCATTCATAACACCTCATAAAGGCTACATAACACTGTATAACTATATGCTTAATTCTTGCGAATCACTACGAAAATGGACATGCATAGACATATTGTTATCTAATAGATCTCAATATTGTCAAAATTGCCAACAAGTCACAGACATGCACATTTTGTTGACAATACATCTTAAGAATACATATTATTACTTATAATATGCATAGTTATACAGTAAACTTCATAGTCTTTATGAAGGTGTTATAAATCCTACACGTCCAATTCAAATGGGCTACCGTGTTGTCTGGATCATTCTGCTTTAGAAATACTCAGCTAATCAAAAAACGTTCCTTCTCAAGCAGTAACTGAGAGCGGTGACCATACCATACTCAGCAAATGTGTGCAAATTATATATATTTTTAAATGTTATTATTAAGTTAATATGCAAGGACCATGCTTCTTCTTGGGTCTTGGGTCACAGAATATTTTAAGAGAAATGTAAACACAATTTGAATATGTAAATCTATATTGGACGGCTTCATTGCAGGTATTTTCAGAAGCTACAGTGTTATATTTATTACAGTTTGTTCTTCTTCATTGCATGACACACACGTCATATTGTTCATATTCCAAATAACGTTCATTCAAGATTATTTTCCTTTTTGTATTGAAACTGGATTCCAATACAATTCTTTCATGCATGCTAGGGATAAGCAAAATGCAAATTAGCTTGAATGAATGTTTAAAGAGAAACAGGGTTCCAAAAAATCTAACGTTACACATCCCTGTGTGTTGCTACAACTGTTTAAATAATGTACCTGCAATTTGTCTTTGTATTGTTAACATCCTGACAACTTTTTACACTTATAACTCTAAACTCTGTTTCCAAGCTCTTTTTAAAATGGCCGGTCTAGTGTACTGGAGTTTGAGATCTGTCCTCTAAATCACTGCAGGAAGAACGATTAAAAAAACATAACTGCTCTGGCTTTTCTGTTCCGTACCACATCATGGATCGTTATTGTTGTGTTACCTGTTTGACAATGTGGGCAATAATCTTTCAATAAAACAATAAAACTATCACTGCACTAGAGCAGCCACTTTGAAAAGAGCTTTGAAACAGACTTTAAAGTTATAAGTGTAAAAAGTTATTGGGTGTTAACAATGAAAAAAAAAATACAAGTATATTATTTAAACAGTTGTAGCAACACATGGGGATGTATAACGTTATATTTTTCAGACCCCTGCTACTACTTTAATGAATGTTTATTACCTAGAACATTATTTTACTGATGCAAAATAATACATTTACCTTGGAAAATAATTAGTAAACTTTAGTTTACTGACAAAAAAGCAAAAAGAAACCACTTGAATCAAAACTTATTTTGCTTAAAAATGCTTCCCACAAAATAATCTATTTTGATTCCGTAAGAAATGCCAGAAATGACAAAGAATTTGCAAAGACTGCATAAAGAATGCATTATGAATGCAAAACAGGATTCATATTTGGTGCCTTGAAAACTCTTCCTGTTCCTTGCAAAATCAACCACTGCTCCTAGCACCTTAAAGAGTATTATAGCTTCAAATATTATTAGCAGATTTATTTCAACATGTATTTATTTCCATTTCCCTTCCCCATCTGTGACGTTTCCGATCATTTTGGGTTTGATTGATTTGTATTCTCTTTTGCCTAATCTCAGTGCTATGAAAACTAATGAGAAACAGCTATGCTGGAGCTACATAACCCTGAATAATGATGAAAAGGGACAGGGAAAGGCAACTAATACATAAATAAATAAATGGCATTTACAGATAATTACTCTTTATATAATTAGTCTCTGCAAGAGATCATGTAAAATACAGTGCAGCACTGTGCATGCGCAATGTACACTATGTGGGCCATTCCATGCAAACGTAACCTTTGTTCATCAGGATCAGACAACTCATGATTGTACTTCTTGCCGATGCCTTATCAGTGTAGCAAAAGGGTAGTTTTCACGGAATGTCCATACAAAGTGTGCTCTACAAAGTCAAGGGAAAGCTTGCACAGTCGGTTAACTCATTAACCTCCTGGCTTGTTCCACTGATTAGTTACAGAAGCACTGGTTAGAGAGGATTTAAAGTTAGCAAAACAGGTGATTAATCCTGATGCCTCAACAGAGATTAAACAATTCTATAGGTAAAGGGGTTTCGTGACAGTGGTTTTAATGGGTATTGCAGATGCAGCAGGGGCACACGCTGGAGGAATCGGAAATAGACGATTCCTGAAGTAGCCGGTTAAAGACAGCAGAGTGGCTGTGCAGTCACTGCTCAGTGCCAGGCCTGACCTTGAAAGTTCTTCAATCTGAATTCTTCATCCTGCAGCTCAATCAGCTCTAAAGCATGGAACCAAATGAAGCAATAAAAAAAAATTAGCCTGATAAGGAGCCGTTATGAAGGTAAGAATGTGTTTAATAAAAGGGTAGGTCAAGCCTGACAGTACAAGTCTTCTTTATCTTAAAGAATGGACAAGTTTGGTCAGGTGAATCTGCACTGTTGTAAAAGCCGTTTTAGTGGTGGATTCTACTATCTGCCAATAAGAATACAATATGATTTATTATTCTTAAGATATATAGGTATTATTTTGGAAGAAGTGATATGCTTTATTGCAAGGGTGGTAGTATTACTTACATCCACTAAGGACAGAGTGTAGGGTTCAAGGTAATGGTTACACTCTGGTGTACCAGCTGAACTTAGAGAGAGCCCTTTTGAGGTCACAGGGTGCTTTAAAAGTAAAAAAGTCACCACAGTGCAAATACATTAGTTTAACTAATTGCGATATTTCCTGTACCAAGTTAGACTTTAACATTACAGAACAAAATATATCACCAGTGTAAACTGGCAACTGAGCAGAAGGCATTTTTCTGACCACAGCCCTTAACCTGTAGTGTTTTCTAGCTGCATTTTCAGTCGTTTCAGTAGGACACGCTCTCACCTTCTGAGTTCTGTCGAGACGTGGCCCCCTTTATCCTAAAGGCTTGTCTTGCGCGGTTGCGGTCTCCGAAGCTCCAGCTCTTGGGCACCTTGCTGGGACTGTCCTCAATGCTGTTGTCTGCGCTGGGGGACCTGCGGAGGCCCTGGCCCTGAGGTGAGCCCTTTCCTTTGGCCCCCGAGCTCCGGGGACTGGAGAATACACGCTCCTTTAAGCTGACCTTGTGACTGCAGAAAACATTCAAGAGGCACTTTACAAAACACTCAGGCACAAGTACCAATACTACTTCAGCAAAAAAAAAGCTGAGAAGAGATAGCTATGGTTTGCACTTGCTGTTTAAGGAACTATAATGAGATTCTGATACTATAGCCTAGTTTATACAATTAAAGAATGAGTATTGTTCCGAAGCTATTTGACTTATTTTGTTAATACTTAATTGTATTACATTTTCCAAGTGAAAGTCATATTTAATTACACACTTGTAAAAAATATTTAAAAAACTGAAATTGACCATTACAATATAAACAGAGCACAGGTATCCTTACTAGATGTAAGGGCAGTAAGTGAATATCTTCAATTTTTTTTTTCTTAGTAATTATTTAAAGTGGTGTGTTTCTAATTTTGAATAAACCGTAATAGCAATACCCTAATTAAAAACTAATAAAAAATAATAATAATAAAAAAATGGTTTATTAACTAAGAAAACACTTACAATTATGTAGTAATATGAATTACAGACGAATTACATTTAGTTACGTGGTAATCAATGTGTTATCAGCATCATTTAAACAGGGCTGTTTTTATACTTTTATACAAGGGATTCAAAAACTTCATACTACAATAAACACCACAATATAGTTGGAGAAATGTATTTTAAATAAAGTATTTAAAAATTGCAGTATGAAAACCACATCAACACCACTCTCTTTATGTGGTTAAAAAACAGCATTCTGTTTTGTCTCTGTTTGCATTATATTTCTGAACTTGGATTATGTTTTTTTTCTGTGTAGAACGAATCATTTTGATATCAATGCCCACCCAAGGCAGAAAGCCATTCCTCTGTCATCTGCACAATGATCTGACTTAATCTTCAATACTGTGTAAGTGCTGTGCCATTCCTTCAGCCCCTCTCTTTGTACACATATGACACATACAGTCCGAGCATCAGAAAACAAAACAACATACAGTACATCACACACAAGCATGCAAATGCACACAACACCTACAACACCTACAGTTAAAAACAATGCACCATTGCCAATCATAGATCATCTTCTCATTGCGCAAATCATGCACATATACTGTACAGTATCATCAATGCAGGACTCATGTTAGCCATAGGGCATTTGTTACAGTATGTTACTCTTGTGCTATAATGCAGATATTACATTGATTTAGTTGGGTTTCTGGAGTGCTAATTAAACATTTACAAGAAAACAAAAAGTGTTCTGGCAAAAGTGCAAGGACTGTACAGGTTTAGTTAGACAGCCAGTAGTAATTGCTGCTTGAACGAGTGTGATTACATTTGCCTGTCTTTATCTATTGGACGACATAGACTGCCTAAGTACCCCCTAAAACATTTCTATATCTGAAAACATAGATCCACTTCAAAATCCAGGTACATAGCATTTACTACAATTTACTAACTTGGCACACGATTCAGGGATTTATAAAGTTATTCAGCAATTTATAAAGTGATTTTTCTGATCATATAATGGGGCTGTAAGGACAGGTATTAAATAATGTACTTACATTATTAGTACAATATTGCTTTAGTTCTGTTAATGTGCCTGTGTTTTGAAGCGGATTCGAATACATTAGTTTCCACAACTGAGCACATTAGCAGTTCATGCCAGAAATGAAAAAAAATCTTATTGCACCTTAAATGACAGTACCCATACTGTAGTTTAATAAGGGGAGATGGAACAAAAGTGCACATTAATTAAGACCTATGGGTCATTTTTGTGAAGCCTTCTAACTTGTATTTAAAGTTGTTGGTGAATTATATGCCACTTACACAACCAAAGGCTAACTGAGTCATTTAAAACATCCCTTGAATGCAGTTGTCATTTGTTACAGTTTATTTCAAATTCCAATAAGAATTTGGGTCATTCATAATCCATACATTGATCGTGAAGGAAGTGCTTGGGAACTACTTCCCAGCAGCCTTTGTAAGCAGCAGGAAATTGCTGGGTCTCCTTAGTCACCTGATTCATAGTACATGACTCTCCCATGATTCCAGTAAACAGGAAATGAGACACAAGCTGTTTTTTAAAGAATAAACAGTAGAGAGCACAGTGAATATTGTTACATTCATCGTATTGTTATTTCATCATCGGGGGTACTACCTTTATATCTGAAGACACTACTGGAACCTTTATTAACAGTAAAAGAGCAGGTGCAGTGTACCCAGCTAGTGTTAACTGGTCACCAGCAGATACCAATTAAAAGGTAGCAACTGGAAAGCAGAGCAGAGCTACTGAGGGAGGAAGCAAAGACTGAATGCAAGAATATATGGCAGCAATGTAAAGAAAATGATAGACAAGCATACATCTTTTCTGTAATTATTATTATTATTATTATTATTATTATTATTATTATTATTATTATTATTATTGTAGGTATAGTTGTAGGTATAATTAATCTATTTTTCACAAATGAAATGTCATGAAATTGATTCACTAAATTGTTGTTTTATGTACTGTACTAGTTGTATCGGGTATATTTCATTTTGAATTAAGATAAAGTGTGCTGCCACTTCTGTTCAGAATGTATCATTTCATCATTATTTTCTTTTGTTTGTAGCCACTGCGATACTTCTAATAGTGAGCGGGTTCTGAGGGCAGTATTCAGGTAGGGTATATATATATATATATATATATATATATATATATATATATATATATATATATATATATATATATATATATATACAGTATGTACAGTTGTAGACGGTGGGAAATTGCTTTGTAATTCCTTGTATAATTCTGGTTCCCAGAATCTAAACCACAAAAGATTTATGTAACTGCTTCATTTGAACCCTGTAACACACCAGAGGCTTGGCTAAGCTCATTGAATAACCCAAAACAGGTGTTTCCATTTGGTCACAATTTCATCATAAAAGGGTTATAGCTAGTCACAAAAGTGGGGTAGTTCCTAAGAACTGATTAGCTCAACCAGGGGCGACAAGCAAAATGTGTTTCCAACATGCATCAGATCAAGCCAGTTATTCCCTTGCTGTATTAGCATGGCATTTGTGTTCCAATGTGGCAGCATTCATGGCATGCAAGTGCAAAGGGTTAGTAGGTCAACTAAAGCTATCCGGGTTCATGTTGCTGGTTTCCTAGCTTACGTTTCTGTCAACTTTAGGCTCTTATACAACGGCAGAAAACTAGAATGCATCATTGCATGTTATCAACAAAAAGGGGGCACAACTCTTCAGCCTACTTTAAATGATGACATCATTAAACTAGATTAAAACAATAAATGCAATCCTGGAACCAGCAGCTTTCCTACAGAAAGAAAGTCACTTCTGAAGAATAACTGGGCTGGTTTTTAGTGTTTAATATTTAGCTAATTAGCAGAGGTGTTGGATAAAAAAAGGCGCTTGCAGGGAATAATCCATCTTAAGCATCCGATGTGTTTATTATAATTATTTAATACTCAGTAACCCCTTAAAGTTTCATATCAATTTTACAGATTTCCGACAGATAATAAATGATCAGGTGTACTAGGTCCACAAGCGTACAATTGAAAATGTGAGATGATTTATGAGTCAGCTGCTTTGCACCTGGTTTGGATGGACACCTCTACTAGGTAGGTAAATTATTAAATGCATGGGGTTGGAGGGGGGGGGGGGGGGGGGTGCAAATCTGTATGCACAGAGGACTAGCCGTGCAGATGTTAGTATCTGTGTGTGACAAAATTCCCATTATACCTAGGTTTTCCTGGGCAGCACCCACAAAGTGTTTCTTTGAGTGAATTTCCTCTACTGGAAATGAGGGAGAATATACAGTACATTAGTCCTTCAAGCAAACAGTGACAGGAGGTGGTGCTGCGGGGTAACCTGTAATTCCCCATTAGACAGTCTTCACAAAAATGTACTGACCGCTCACATACTTTGAAACTACTGCAACTTTAATCACTTTGTTGATGTAATGCCAAGATGTTATAATATATGACCCTATTCACAAAACTTTTCAGGGTTCATGGTTTTCTTGCCCCAGTACTGAGCTGGGTTTTTACCTTTACCTTTACCTTTGCGTTTGTTTTGTGACACTGAACTGACTTCCTCATTCAATTCAATTCAAGACATGTGACAATAACTTCACCACTGCTGGCCCCACCAACTGTCTGGAGGAGCAAATGTGATTTGATCACAAATAACCGTGTTATTCAATTCACAAAAGCAAGCTTAACAAAGTATTTCAATTAAGAATGCATTATAGTTATGTGAGTAGGGCACACAATTATTCAGCAATACAGTATGCTTCAATAATAACCTTAATGTTACAGGGGTGCTGGTTTATCATTATTTTAACAGTTTATTTTTTAGTTATTTTTTTTTTTCATATAACATTTGAATCTTTTGATATAATTTCACCACTTCTTTCTAAAGAGGGTTTGGAAAGACATTTGCAAATACTCAAAGCAATATTGTTTTAAATAAAGCATGTGTAACATTTTTCTGAATTGTGTACAGCTACGTTTTTAAGACCTCAACTTCTACACCCATATCACAAGTCACTTTTAACAGGTAATGTACGTGCTGCAAGGAACTGGCAAGTTCTTGAATTTGCGTCAATTCTTTTTTCTTTTCTCTGTTGGTTCTTAGCTTACAGTAGATCAAGGTGATTGATGTAAACTGACTGAAAGCCTTGGAGACTAAAGCCCCACCACAGTGCAGGTACTCGATAGACACAGTCGGGACCAGCACTGTTTCACAGAGACATACACAGAGTACCCTCTAGTGGCTTTTGAAGGGACTGCAGCGTTCTTTCCAACAAGCTGTCAGCTCTTGTCAGACACAGTCCTCAAGTATGAAACTGAATAAGTTTCACCTAATCCAAAGACAGCTTTTTGCAGCCTAATTTCCTGACCTGCTTCTTTTATCAAAGGCTATCCCCAATGATCTAAATTGAATTTAACTCACATATATAACTGAATTCTATAAACAAACTGTACATGGACCAAGCAATATGCTATTTACAAAATAATGACTTCCCTAGAGTGTGAGAAAGTAGGAAATATTATATGCAACATGCAGTTAAATTAATGTAAAACATGTCAGGCATTATAGGGGAACATTATGAATGCAGAAAAAAACTACTATAGATTCAATAAAACCTTGCAGAGATGCCTTGCACTGTACTGTGTGTGTTTTACATTTCCTCTGGGGGCCTTGTATCTTTGCAATATGTTTGAAAAGATTTCTAGCAACTGTCTATACTGTAGTAGCTCACTTAGCATGTATATATTTCATGTATTAATTTGTAATAGATGTATTATGGGTCCCCAATAGTTAAAGAAAAGGAGAATGTTAGAATTTGCTAATGTGGTATTAAATACAGGCATATTAACATCAGCTTTACAAAATAAATCCAGTCCATATTTCATTCAGGAACATGAACATTTCAACTTCAGGGATGGAAATGAGGCTCCTATTGTATAGCAGTTTCACCCATTCCAGAATTTACTATGAGCTCGATTAGCCACAGTATATAGGTAACAATCACAGGTTTGTTTTTATTAAAACCAGGAATAGATCAAACTGCTATGCAGTGGGACTCTTATTTCTATCCCTGAACTTAGACATGTATTGGTTTTGACAACCAATCACACAGATTAATGAGAGGCTATCTCATGCTAAGAAAAAAAAAATCTAATTTAACATTCAGAAATTGCTTGTAAAACAGTACTAAGGTAGGCTTTTCACTTGTTCACAGAAATCTTTTTACTGTTCAATTAATAAGCAAAACACAAGTGCCAACCCTAATTAAGTCTTCTAATGGATGTCTTCAAGGCATGATAACCAAGACTTTAAAATCGAATTTCTCACCACTCATTAGCATAAGCAGCATGTCACTGTGATAATGATGTAAATCCTTATAAGAGGTAAGAAAATGGATTTCAAAGCCTTACTTATCACTCATGTGATAGTATTATATCAAGGGTCTCGCAATTATTTAATACGCTTAATGTTATTAAGAGAATGCAATGCTATGTATATTTTTGAAATGCTCAATTTCTGGAAGGCGTCGCAGGCTAAACTATTTATCCATTGTTTGTCTTTATATGGCATTTTGTAAATCATACAGTATGCTGAATTGAAAACATACATCTGTTGGACTGTCCAAAAAACAAGAAATGTGTTATTAATAATACAAGGTTTTAGCATTACAGTGTTTTCTTAATAATAATAATCATCAACACATGGGATAACAGGTTCATAGACGCTTAATTATGAACCATTAAACTGTGTATAACCCTTCCTATCCCCCTGCTCCCACTGCTTTTGTCATTCATGGAGATTTTTTAATATGTCTTTCTAATGCACAGCTGCATCAGATCCAAAGCCCTGTTAAAGGTTGATACTTATTCTGCATTTGAATGGGCTTATCTATTTCATCATGTTTTACAAACCCCACAGCACTTGTCTGACTGCCAATAATAACCCCTATGCCACAACACAGCGTTTCAGTGATATCAATATCCCACGTGTTTCAAGACTATAGGAGCATTTGAATACCAACCAGTGTGTCAGACAACCACTGTGATAGACCAAACTATTCCAATCATTCCACATCAACGTGGGGGTGTTGCTATGTATAGATAAATAAACTATACATTCATTTGAAGGCAAATGTATAGTAATAGATTATAAACAATATATACAGTAGCAACGCCCCTTTATTCGACAAACTCACTAATTATTACAATAAGTAACTACAGTATAAGTATCACATAACAGCACCGACAACAACCAAATACAGAAAATGTATTTACACGACTGTCATACAGACCTGGGGGAAGGCTCTGGCTGCGAATCTTTCCTTTATTTATGGAAAATAAGAAAATAAGAAAATATACGTAATTGACATTACAACAGTTTTTCAACATTCATTCTCTGTTTTTAAATAGTTCTTTATATGAAAAAAATCAATAGCATATATACATTTAAAATTTGAAGATTGAATTACTACTAACAATATTGTGTTGGATGTCTATACAAACATTTAAATTCAGACAATTTGGAAATTAATATCCTTGCTCCGTTACAACATTAGTCCACCAGGTGGCACTGTGTGCTATTGAAAACTTCCTATAAGAAATAATGCTAAATACAAAAGTATTATATGAATCAAAATGGTTTACTAACATCTCTTCCTTTAAATATGAATGCATACAAATATAGATTTTTTTTTATTTTGATGTAATAGAATGTTAAGGGGAAAATGCTAATTCAAACACGAGCATCCAGATGCATTTAAAGACTTTATTATTTACAGATCCAATAAATAATACATTTACAGAAACTGTTTTATAGAGCTTTATTAATAAAGCAGTATAGCCTACATGAAATCAAAATGATGTCACTGATATTGTGCTAAAAATTGCATCTTTATAACATTGCCAACTACTGTAGTTAATGCTCAGGTTAATATCCAATATCCATCAATACTCACACTATGAAAGGAAAAGGCTTTAGGAAAGGAAACGTGCTTGACCTGACCTGACCTGAATGAGAGTCCTGACTTGCTCTTCAGGTTCCTCAGCAGGTCTAGCTGGTTGAGTGGTGGAATCAGTCTGCAGTAATGCAATAAAACATTAGTGACTGTTCACGCTAGCCAGGCTATACTGAGCTTCCTGGGGTTCCTACTCTTCAGCACCCTGGGGAATGTGCACAGAAGCTACTTACGAATATACAGACAAAGGGAGAATATGGAGGGACACCACAGACGATGTACAAAGCAATGCAATGCTGATATAAAAAGTGTTGGGTTATCAATTCGTTACTGGGAGTGTTCTGCTAGCAATTCATTCTGTAATTTGTAACAGCGTAGCAGACAAGTTAACAACACACATCAGAACAGAGGAAGAGGGTACAACGATGACATGACAAAAATGTTATTTTAACAAACTGACTATCTAAAAACTAGCTCATGAAGTGAAAAAAAACAACAGAACTTTAAACATGCATTCAAAACATATTGAGTAATACTAATACGAAACTAGAAAATAAGACACACATAATATTATATGGTATCTTATATATCCAAATCTTTGCAGAAATTTTAAGCAATTTATTAAAAAAAAAAAATTTATACCACTGACTAGCCAGAGATTCTTGGCCTGTGTTTCCACTGACTAAATCCTGGCCTGGATACTGTGCTGTCCCTCTGTAAGCAGGTTCACTCATGTCTCAGTATGAGGAATAGTAGCACATAACATGTCTCAAAATGGCAATGGGCATCATACTGCTGGTGTCTGGAGTACCACGGATCTCAGAGCATTTTCAGCACGCTTCTGAGCATGGCAGCACATGGCAGTGGAACTGTACTGATAGCACTGTTATTCACAGACCATAATGAAATCATATCAATAAGGCAATTTTAATATTATATAATGCCATTGAAAAAAAGCAAATTACAGTTCTTAAATAGTCTTTAGCACCAAGAAGAAAAACTGTCATCTGAAATTATGTATGTTTTTGCAACGGTGTATCAGATTGTAGGACTATCTGAGGAAAACGAAAAAATATACTTCAAACCAAAAAAATTAAAAAAGCAACAAAGCTTACCAGCAGTTCTTTTGTTATGCCAAGAAACGAAAAGCAAATGATAAAAAAAAAAAAAAAGTTATGATAAAACAAATGAGAAATCAGAAGTGATATACTTACTGGAATTCAAAATACACAAAATGAGAAGAAAAAAGTGTGTTCTTTTACACCATTGCAGTAATGTTATTCTCCACTGACAATAACCCAAGGCAGAGGCACTACTGTCTGTTTTCATTGTATTTGAACACAGCAATTTATAGTATAGGAAAATGTCTGATTACTACCAGCAGGTGGCGGTGTTGTGACAGCATTTGCTCTACAGGGAACACGCCTAGAATGATTACACTGCCTGTGCTGTGACATGTGCTGACCTATCATCCTACTGATTGCATTCATTCGTTATCAGAATGCATGCAGCCCTTATTCAATTGGATTTCAACTTCTCATCTGAAGAATCACTGCCTGTGCCATACAAGCATATTGAAACTGAATGCAGCACAAATGCTGCGTGAATTGAATATTAAAAACATAATCAAGATTGATTTATGAGCAAATGCATTTAATTTGTTATTCGTGGTTTGCCATTGTATACTGTGTTAGAAAGCTATGACTACACTAGTCTACGGGGCTCACACAGTGGCGTTGCATGGACTGCTGAACTGAGGGCTTTTACTCCATCAGTTTCTTGTCATGTTGGGTTTCATCAGGTGGGGGTTTTCAGTTATGTTCGAGTTTCAAGGAGAATCAGTTCAAAGAAACATTTCTTTAACACAACAACATTAACCTTATTCATTTCATGTACACGTCAGTCCTGTATGATTTTTTTGGAGTCCCACACTCAATGCTTCAGCACAGGATGAGAAAAGAAGAAGTTTATGAAATAGTGTGTTGTGGCACAAGAAATAGATTCACCACAGTGACATTGTAATGAAAGACATTACAGAGAAATGATATCTGCTGCTATCGAGAGCTATTAAGAAAAGGGTTTTCAGACATGGGTTCAAAAATATAAAATACAAGTGGCATGAGGTTAATAAGTACACCACAATGAAATACATTTACACCCAGAATTCATGAGTACGATACCAAATGCAAATACTGAACCACTGAAGTTACTAGGAGGGGACACTGCTGTTGAAGGTGGACAATGACTCGGGGGAAGCAAGCTTTGTAAGAGTGCCCACAAAACAAGAACAGCACTGCTGGTTTTGTTCCCATGCACCTCATACCTGGAAGTGCCAAATGCAGGCACACTGGCAGTGCACCAACAAGATAAGCGAGGAGCAAAGAAAACAGAGCACAATAAAGAAAACATTAGCATGTGGTTTGACGGTTCACAGTGAGGCAGAGACATCAGATTGTTAATGTCTGCTTTAATACGCATTGCATAGGGTGCTGTTTATTCCCTTTAGGATGCTTTATTAATGTTTTCCATGGTAATTGGTAATGGCATAGCAACGTGTAGTAAAGCAGATTTAAAGCATAGTGAATGTACTGACATGCTTTCTAATTCACAGGGATTATAGCAAAGCATGAGGAAATGCATAGTATAAACACAGGGCAGTGAAACATAGTAAAAAGGACTGTTTACTCTTTTCTGATTTTCATTCTTTTTTTTTTTTGACAAGGATAGGATAAGCTGTGCAGATCCACATATGAGAAGTACAAGAAAGGGGTTTGTATGGTTATTACAAAGGGGTGGTTGTTTAAAAAGGGGTAAAGGGGTGTTAGTGTTGTTGTTGGGGGAGGGGGGTCCCAAAGACACCACATTATTCATAGGAAATATAAAGGGCATTCTTTATCTGATCATAACAGAAGCTGACCAAATGTGAATACAATGCAACATCAGTGTTTAAACCTGTTACTGCTGAAATATGAATGTGTATTTCTTTTTTTTTTTTAATTTGCACAATTTATACAGTTTGATGCTCAAAGTTCATAAAACAGTTTAGATTGCTTAGATTTATATGAGTGGGATTTATAATACTGTAATGGGGTGGGTATGCTGTGTACTAAATGAAATGCTTTGGGCAACTGCCTTCATTTCCTGAATGCTAAGCTTTGTGTATAATACACTCTCCCTCCCCAGTGCTTATTCAGCAACAGCAATTCCCAGAAGCATACTGCTTGAGTTGTGAAGTCTTTTCGTTCGGCAACAGTCTTATGGATATTGGTTTGGCTCTATTGCCTGCAGTAAGCATCAGAAAAGTGATTTGTGATATCCAGATATCCCTGCCAACAGTCATTTTAGTGTGCATTAGATTTTTTTTGATAGTAACAGACAAAACCATTTGAGATGCAAAATATCTAATACAGTTACATTTTGTATTATTGTTTTTAATTTCAAGATGGGTTTTGGGGTTATGCTGTGGTCAGAAGGTTCCCCACACAGTGATTTTGCATCTCTTACATGCTATTTTATTACACAGAATACAGAAGATGTATCAAGCTTACCATGTAGCCATAGAGTAATTTTGTGTTCCTCATAACAACTTGAAACCATCTAATAAATAAATCAATTTTTAACTATGAGAATAACTAAATTATCTGTTGTACAGGTTTCAATTTGCATTACCACAATCACAGTAATCCATTTGTCTCCCAGACTAAAGGCTGATGTGAAGCACCTTGCATTTAAAGATAACCAGATATGCATTTTATCTTTCAATACATTATGATTAGGTGTTCAAAACTCATATCTAACCACAAGGTATCACAATACTGTCAGGAAACTCATTGCAGGGTAACATATATGTCCCAACACATTTTGCAGATACACATCGTCATCGAATGTCCTGAGCTGCACCCCACATCCTTAAATTGAATTAGGTATTCATGTCCAACAGAGACATTGTCAAGAGATGTTGAAACAGAACATGTTCAGTCTCAAGCCAGGACCAATTAAACACAGTGAAATCATTCTGAATTAGAAGCTAAGGAAAGCGCTGTTAAATACAAATTTGGTTTTGAAATTATACATTCATTCTGTGATTTAAAACAAACTAACCAGACCACTTAAAAACAGCAAATGTATAACTGAATGTACACATTCAGCAGCACTAGTGCACTGCAGACAGATCCTGTACCTGTACATGGGAACCGACGCTGTCCGCTCATAGTAATTCCAGGTCGACTCCATGTCAGTCCTGGTAAGACTGGTAGCATAGAACCTCCAGGCAGCCTGAAGAAAAGGAGAAACAAAACTCTGAACCATGCAGAAGGACAGTAGAAATCATTGAAAAAAATTAAATGGTACTTGAAGCTATACTTCAACAGCATAGAAATGCATCAATTGTAGTATTATTGTGAAAGGTCTGGAGAAAGAGCAGACAAAAAAAACCTGCTGAGAATGTTAAAAATGTGGCCAGCACAGGTCAGCTGTGTCAAAGTCTCTTAGTTATGTTTAGCGGCTTTACTTCATTTTGCAAAAAATAAAATGAGTGAAAAAGAAGTGAACAATAAAACCTTTTTTATCGGTCTCAAAAATATATACCCAGATGTTAAAGCCCATGTTTGAAGACTTGTAGTCTAAACCTTTGTCAAAAGAACTGTACACATTTCTGTTAAAAAGCCATTGAAAAGTCTGTTACCTGGATGAGACCCGCAGCTGGATTCCGTCGTTTTTCAAAATGTTTCTGCCGATGTTGCTCCTGAACCTTCAGGGCAAATCCGGAGCCCAAGATGCCCTGTACACCAAAAGAAAAACAAACGAGCGGCTTGTAAAATAGTTAAATACTTGTGCTAAATATTTCTGCAAAGATTTGAAAAGATGTGTAAAGCCGGTGGTCAGCAGAGTACACTTTTCTAGGTTTGCATTTTCTGAGAAAAAAAAATATATATAAACAACACTACTCTAAGCTTTTTCATTTTGCCTGTACAATCTTGCTGATCCATCGTTTGTAGTTTTTACCCTTTTCTTTCTCAATTCCACACTCAATACTTGCAGTCTAACAGTAAAACCACTTTCCATGCTAATTTAAAGCATGCCTACTCTCTTTAATATAAGTCCTCAGGTACTAACGAGATGTTCTTTATATGCATGATCTGCTACCACAGTACACTCCCTACATGGTAAATCCTCCTCTCCATTATATTTGTGTGATCTTGTCACAGTTCAGTAGCTACTGAGAAAGCTACCTCTGTAGGTATTAGTTCTTTATGGAGGTAGCACTGCCCTGAAGTTCTCTGCATGAAGTTCTACATTACTTACAGCTGGAAGTGCAAAGAATGACACTCCAATGAGTGTAAAGGCTGAAGCAAGAAGACGCCCGTTCCATGTAATCGGATACTTATCCCCATAACCGATTGTAGTCAGGGTAATCTAAATGGAAACAAAAGCAGAATTGATTACCCGGTATTTAAATAGTGCCTGACAACAATTTTCACTTAGCATTTACTTCAATGCAGCAGGTGACTTTATTTTAGCGAACCTGCCCCACGGTAAGCAGCTGGTCAGCTGTTTTAATACATACCTTTATTAAAAGCACTTACCAGCCCCCACCAGAGTGCATCGGCGTAGGTTTCAAATTCTTTGTTATCTTCTTTCTCAGCCAAATACACCAGGAAAGAGGCGAGGATGAGACAGAGAAACCCAATGTACCAGGCCGTGATCAGTTCCTTAAAGAAAGGCAAAAGGAATATCCTAAATATGCCAATTACTTTCAATTAAATACAGTATGATCAAACTCATTTCAAATGAGTAATACAAATCTCTCTTTCACACTGGATCCAAAGTAATCCTATGGGCTAGGGGGGCTGAGGTGCTGTAAGGCTGTACAATCTTAATCTCAAGCACCTGCTGTACCCCTATGACAGAAGTCTTCTTTAAAGCAGTGGACACCCAGAGAGGAAAAGTCCTGTGACCAGGGTGTACGCAACAAATCGTATAACTTGTATATTATACTGTAGCTCAAAGGCACAAAGACAAAAACATTTTGCCTGAGCAGGGTGAGCTAATATATCCTGTGCCGGAGGTTCAGGATGAATTATTTTACCACAAGACCAGAGCAACTGTATCTCAGATCTATAAGAAGTTAATTCACCATACCCTTTTACACGTCCTGTCAGTGTCACACACAACATAAATTACATTCTCAGCAGCTCTCTCCCTTCCCCACCCCCCTTCTGCAAAGACATGAGCATCTTTAGTCTCATACTGAAGCAAATATTCATTATGTTCATCTTTATTTATACCATATCTCCAAAATCCATCCGAGGAAATTCCTCAAGCTTTTACAATATTCATATTACATATTAATATTTGATGTTAATACTGGATGTATAGACCATTATCTTTAAATTGAAGTATATTTTATATTTAATGTACTTCGGTGGAAGAAATACATTGTACAGTAATAAAGTACAGTAAATACAGCTCCCATCTCCGGTTTCTCTAGCTATATAAAACAGGATGCTGTAGCTGTTTCTGTAAGAAAATTTTATTGTGAAGCTCTAAAAGGCTTATCGACTGTATACCTATGAGGCAGAATTAACTTACTGCATCAGTGCCTAAACAATCAGTGGACCAGGAGAAAGACACACGAAATAATGAGTTAATTTCTTCTATAAGAAAATACAATGGTTTAAGTTAGCAGTACCGCTTTAGGCTTACTGGTCTATTCCACTGAGATCTGCATGCTGCTACTTTAATTGGATTTGGAATATGACGTCAGTTTTGTTTCATTAGTCTCATTGCTACTGTGGGGACTTCTCACTTCAGCAAAGCAGTCATTTTATTACAAAAAAGGAAGGAAAGAAAATCCTGCAAGTCAGTAAAACCAAGCCTATTTCAATTGAGCAACGGGACAGACGAACACCCCAGGGTATTCTGGACACGGACAGAATGACATCCTCGTTGCTGCAACCTTTCAAAATGTGACCTTGATCTACCAAATAATTAGGCAAGGTTACGTCTGGAAGGAACCAATTTAGAAGGAAAAGGAGGTTAGTAATACATAGTTCAGTGCTGCACAGTGGAATGGGGTAATCACGGCTGCATGATTGCCCAACCCTCAAGGGTTTACTATAAGTTATAATTCATTGCAATAGCTGCTACTTCTGACAAGAAGTGCAGAAGTACCTTGCTGTGTGCATAGACCACGGATCCCAGCAGCTTCCAGGTGCCACCCCTGCGATCGATTCGGATCATGCGTAAGATCTGCAAGAACCTCAAACTCCTGATGGCAGAGGTGGCAAAGACATTCCCCTGGGTGCCTGCAGCCAGCACCGAGATGGAGGCAATCAACACCATGACGTCTGAGTGGGGAAAAGAAAAGTTACAACCGGAAATCAGCAAAGATCGTATAAAAATGATTTAGCTTGGACAGATGGCACTTGAGCTTGTCTGGAGAATTGTAACTATTTCATTCAAACCAGGTTTCTGTTTTTAACCTCTGCTGGCCAAAACTACATATTGCATATGGGGAGGGTGAGTTAGTGGGACTAGCCAAGTTGACAGGCCATTTTGTCACATGATTTGAATGGAATGAGTTTTCCAGACAAGCTCAGAGAAAATTATAGTATGGCCAACAAATTTGCATCACCCCATAGAATTAAATAATTTTGCTTCATATAGTCAAATGAAACCTGCTGAATAATGTTACGTTAACATATTGAATTACATACAGTGTGGAGTAGTGGTTAGGGCTCTGGACTCTTGACCGGAGGGTGGTGGGTTCAATCCCCAGTGGGGGACACTGCTGTTGTACCTTTGAGCAAGGTACTTTACCTAGATTGCTCTAGTAAAAACCCAACTGTATAAATGGGTAATTGTATGTAAAAATAATGTGATATCTGTATAATGTGAAATAATGTATAATGTGATATCTTGTAACAATTGTAAGTCGCCCTGGATAAGGGCGTCTGCTAAGAAATAAATAATAATAATAATAATAATAATACTGCTTTGTAGTTTTCCATATACTGTACTTAACGAAAAAATAAAAAAAATGTGACATGAAATACTGTACTACTATTACGGCTTCCGGTAGACTTTTGAGATATTATTTTGTAGTGTCTTTGATTACATGATGTTAAATAAAATATCTCAATTAGGTTCATATATAGGTTTTTTTTTAAATGATGTATCAATCCTAAAATTCTAGATGATGCTAAATGTTTGGCCATAGCTGTATATGGGAACAACATAACTCCGAACCATCCAACACGATTGCAAACATCACACAAAGACAAAGTGAAGAAAATGAATAAAATAGCATTTTAAGCTACTTTAGGTTTAGAAATGAGTGTTCTCACCGATAACACAGAATGGTTTCCGTGCGAATTTCAGCCTCCCCTTCCATCCTCGATAACGACAGCAGCAGCCAGCTGCCCAGATTCTCACACAGTACTCCACACCAAAAACAACAATGGTCACAATTTCCTGCAGAGAGACAGGTTATAGTTTTAAAAACCTGCCGTTGTTGATCATCCGATTCAGTCTACAAGTCAGCTGAAAACTTGAGCTATCAAATAAACTACAGTCAGCTTTATCCACAGTAGCTTAACCACCAAATTACAACAAGCTGCACACTGAATAACAGAAAGTAATGAGTTTATTATTTAAAAAAAAACAAAAAACGCCTGTTTTTATTTGCAATGCAAAAATGTTTTTTTCTGTATAATTGGCTTTATTATCACGTTTCTATCGTTATAAGTTGCTTCTGCTTTGAAGCAGGGAAGTTAAATCTCAGTTAATGGATTTGAAGCCTAATTACCAGAATATAAAGTGCATTCTCTGAGCTTTTTTCATATTCTTTGATTGTTGAGAAAACGGACAGCACCAGACAGGAGAACACCAAGAGAAAACTGAAAGAGAAGAACACAAATTTCACATTGTTAATGCACGTTTTTTCTCATTACGTGCTGCAGTGGATAGATCCATTCTTATTAGATGTTAATGAGTGTTGGCACGTCTAAAGGACTGGACAAATCCATGGTGCTTAAAAAGTCTATTTGTACAAACTGCTTAAAAGCTAACACCTGTATCTGAACTTCTCCAAGTTGCTGACCTGGAAAAATTTGTCAAATGCAGATTTCCTGTTGCTCCAAATAGCGCACATGGTTTGAATCTGTAACTGTTGAACTATATTGTTGCTGCAGAACGCTTTACAAAAAGTATTCAGTCCAGTACATCGATTCGCTATTTAAAAGATAGAAATTCCTAACTACCAAAAAAAAAAAACATATGTCTCATCCTGATGGCTTTTTCCGAATACTGTCATCGTTTTTCACTAAATCAAGGATGAGTAATCCTGTGCCGCCCCACCGTCTTCCAAAAATGAACTGAGCGATTTTGTTTAAACCAGAGAAGCCAATATAAATAATGCCAGTCTCATTACTGCAGCATGGTGTATAATCCAAAAGAGGTGTGTGATTGCATTACAGTGCACTCCATTTATAAGAATCACATCCGTCCCTTAAAAACGGACCGATATGATTACAATTTGCAAAAACGTGCCTCTGTGCATCAGCAGTTTAAATACAGTATACAAAAGTCAATGGTGCTCAATCACTGAGGACAATACATCAAAACAATCAAGACAAGTCCCTGTGGATAAGCAACTTGTTATATGATCATGAATATATTTACTCAAGGCTGCAGAATCCTATTTTACTACAGTATACTTGAGAAGTGATCCTCTCGTGAGGGTGCCTAGTTTCATTGCTGTGCGGCGTTACGTGGCCTTTGAATTAAAATGACATTACAGTACAGTACAGTACAGTTTATTGTTAGGACTACCATAGCATTTATGCATTTGTGGCTTGCTTTTTTACAGTTGTGATGCAAATCTCACAGTTTTTCACTAAGTGGAAATGTAAAGCTCCACAACCCTCCCTCCTCACGGCGCCGCTACGCAATCCCCCTCCCTCTACATGAATATTACGCAATAACAGTGCTGTACTCAGTATGTATCCAATGAATGTGTATTCACTTTATTAAAACAAATTTTCACTAACAGAGAACAAAAAAAATATATACCTGCCAATGCAGTGGCGCAGTCACTGTTTGACTACAAACTTATCCAGTTTTCCCTGGGTCATTGCATCAAAGCGTCTTTCTTTTTCCTGAAATGTCGATTCACACGTAAACTGCACAACTTGCTTTTTTTCTACTGGGAGTCACTGCAGACCAGGGATTATACTCTGTACACGCTGTGTACGTGTCTAATCACGCGAGATGTGATCAAATTCAAATTCAAAAACAGCTGCATTGGCTGTACACGTCATCGCACTTGATACAGTATCATATTACATGCAATCAGTTTGCCCCAAAATGATTCTTATAAGCGGATTGCTTGATTCTTAAAAGGGTTAGCATGGTTAGTATAGGAATGATTTTGTCCCAGTGGTTTTGATCACTATATGCAGTTGATTCTTATATCAGTAATTCTTATAAATGGAGTGCACGGGAATAACTCAATGCCTTCCTCTTCCTGTAAGGACAAGGGCTGAAACACACTACCACAGCATTGGAGTAATAGGATTACACTTTTTGCAGATGATTATCTAATTGAATTTAACTTGCTCCAGTAAGAGGATGATTTCAGTTATCCTTGGGATTTCAGATCACATTGTTGGATTAGACAACACTACAATTGGTCTAATCCCATTCAAAAAACGATAACGAGAGATGTCAGTGCAAGTATGTAATATGTTCCTGGCACACTGTTATTGACAACAGGATAAACAGGTACCCTAGATACTGTGCTGAGGGTTTCTACTAATGGAACTTCAGTTTATCAGTAGGGCTTGAAGTTTTCAGGTTTTATTTTTGATCACATGACGTTCCTTTAAACTTATTTTGAGTCGATTCTGTTTCTTAAACTCAGAAAAAGCTGTTAATTACACAATAATGTCACTTGTTTTTACCTTCATATCTTGACTGAGCCTGATTCTGTTTCTTGTATTTTTTTCAAGCAGACATGACAATTGTTAATTGTTCATCTCATCATTTCATTCTTGCCGTCGCCTAGTTTGTCACTGTGCTTTTGTTATTTTCACTCGTTTAGTTGTCCTGACACATTTTCTTTTCAGTATAAAATACCCAGTACTGATAGCAAGTCCATCATTTCAATTCTCTTTGATTTGTAGCAAAGACAAAAACGATCTTAACCCCAGTCTTTAATTAGTAGTTTCCTCTTTATTGGGATGCAGAGACAGCTTAACAACTACTAATTAACATTTAAAGGGAGGTAGAGATTTGGAAAATAAAAACCGAAAAGTGCAAGCCCTAATTATCAATTAGACTACAAGATAATCTGAGATAACTATTTTCTCAGATAGCTTCATAAATTATACTTTGGAAAAGTCATAAAAAACAATAGCATTATAGCAAAATAACATTCTTAAAGACATTAATGTGCTGGAGATCCTGTTTCAGTACCATTTCCCCAAGATATCAATATTTCTTTTATATTGGATTCGTTTTTGGTTCTAGGAACCCATGTAAGATTATACCAATCAATAACTACCTTGTCATTTTGACATGTTGTATTATTTGTTAGTTAATTTAAAATGTCACTAGTGCTTGCCCTCCTTTGGTACTGTAGGGCTATACAAACTGAAAGCCAATTTATTACTATTATTTATTTCTTAGCAGACGCCCTTATCCAGGGCGACTTACAATTGTTACAAGATATCACATTATACATTATTTCACATTGTACAGTTATCACATCATTTTTGACATACAATTACCCATTTATACAGTTGGGTTTTTACTGGAGCAATCTAGGTAAAGTACCTTGCTCAAGGGTACAGCAGCAGTGTCCCCCACCTGGGATTGAAACAAAGATCCTCCGGTCAAGAATCCAGAGCTCTAACCACTACTCTACACTGCTGCCTCTGCTGATCAAATTGTGCTTTAGTGACAGCAAGTAGATCTGCATCTACAGTATACACGGTGCACTTCAATAGCAATAGTTATGATGAAGACAGAAATATAATGTGTAAAAAGGCTGAAGGGGATGTGTGACAGGGATGACTGAGTGTTGCCAAACAGTAAACAAGGCACGACTTTTCACTGTCATATTTATAAATAATAAATGATAATAATACAAAGCAAAACAAACACTTTACAGCAGGGCTTTGTCCTGCCCCGTTTTATAGTGTGCAGGGCTCTCTCCTGCTGTCCTGCCTCAGGATGCAATTTCATTAGTAAGAAGAAATGAGTACTCTACCTATTGCCCTATTTGAGAAATGGCAGTTGATAATGTTTTAAGGTGTTTCTTTTCTATGCCATCCTAATCTTTGTAACTCTTATAATTAAATATGATACCATATATTTCAATGCTAATGGACTTTCAAAAATAATTTTTCTACAGTAGTCTCCACATATCAGAGAACACGTCGCCTAATGGAACACCCTTGTAGTGAAACTGATTTTTCCCATTATAAATGCTCCAGCTAAAAGGAACAGGAACTTCACTTAAAACCTTCTTGGCACAAATAGCGATTCATTCACAACAGATACAGTACTGTTTTGTAAAAAAAAGGCAACTTGTCATCGCGATAGTGTCTTGAGGTACACTGATTGGTTTATTAAATATTTCCAGAACCGGCATTACATTATTTTGTATTCACTAAAAAATGGCATGTAAACAAACAGCAAAATGTGTCGCTGTTTCTCTTGCTTCACAAAGTTGGAAATTGTTTGAGCTCTGGAAAAAAACCTGAATTCAAGTCGCTGAGCAATTTGGTGTTTCCCGTTCTGGTGTGTTTCTTCACCATTCTGTTAAATAAGGTGCATGTCTATTGCTGCTGCATTTTGTAACTTGTGTAGGGATGCTGTGTTAATTTAGTTTGACAGTTTATTAACATTAAGTTAACCCTAAGTAATACAAATGTATTTATTTATTTATTGATTCATATTTTGTCTGGTGGCTAACTCCGTCTTAGAGAACACTTTGGCTATAAGAACACTTTGCTTGCTTCCCGAGGGGTGTTCTCTCTGTATAAATTGTCTGGGCACATGCTGCATGTTATTTAAAATGTGCATTATGTATCACAATCTGGGTGAAATCGCTAGCTACTCTACTCACTGGGCTGCAGTCACAGTTATCACTGCTGTTTAATATTCATAGCAGATTGGGAGTATGTGCTAAGGCAGGAAGATGGGAACATTCACAGGTATCTATAAAAGTGTATTTTATAGCATCACACGTTCCTAAAATACAGTTGTGATGTTATTTAGTTAAAAAAAATTCACAGACAAACGCATCATCGATCATTCTGAGTGTCGAAGATCAGTCAAACTTCATACTGACATGCTTTGATGTTTGCTTGCTTTATTTAAAAGCAGGTCAAAATGATGATTCCCATAACCATCACCACATGCATCCAGTCTACTTTACAGTGCCAAAAGCACAGATATGATGTGAGCTTGTCTAGAGAATCCCAAGTCTTGGGACAGAACATGCTCCATATAGATCATGAGACATAATACTCTAGGCACACTCCAAGCAAACCTGGATAAGGCAGATATAAAGAAAAATGATAATAACTCAACATCTGAGCAACAGAACCCAGGGTCACACCAAATGATGGTAAACACCAGACAATAGTTTCAATGAAAATTACACTTCAGGCTACTTCTTCTTTAAAAGAGCCTCTTCCAAAGGTACCAGATTGTAACAGGTTAAGTTCAGAGGCTGATTGCAGCTAGTGCAGATTAGACACTCACTCTCCACCTTCAAGGTCAGGAAGAGAACAGGGCCGTGTGCAAGGACAACCTCTGTCAAAGTCAAGACCGACAACGCACTTGAGAAACGATGGACCCAGATGTTCTGTTTCCAGAGGTGAGACAGGGAGGGGTGAAAGAACACTACAAGCAGATTCTACTTTGTATTCTTCAAAACATATATTAAAACTAGGAGCCTGTAACCTCACTGATATCCTGCTTCCAGCATATCTGGAAGAATCGTCTAGTGCCCCTCAAGAATACTGTAGGTTTGGATCTGAATGACAGGAGCAAGGAGGCTACACACATCTCTTAGTAACAGTGGCTAGAGTGTAGCACTAATGCTATACCTGTGGGACCTCCATTCCTCACGTGCAGAGGAGTGTGAGCTACTACTGTAGCAGCAACTTGATATCTTAAAACGGTTTAAAGATTTTTAAAGTAGGTCACAGCATTCCTTATAATGTTTTGGGTTATCGGCAGATATTTTTAATCCAGGTATTACATTTATATACACAGTATTGTCCCAACAGTACAGTTAAGAAATGGCATTAATAAATACAACCTGTTGTTTTTCGTTGAATTTAGCGTTGGTATGCTTTTTTTTTCCTCAGTATGCAGATCTGTTATGTGGTGTGTTACCTATGAATTTCTATCTATGAAAACATTCATTTTTTAAAGTAATAAATGAACTGTGAATTGTAAAACAACTACATTAACAAACAAGACTCTGATTCATCAAAGGTATGCTGTATATTCAGGCTCCAAATGGGTCATTTATTTTCCAAAACAACATTTCTAAGGCAGGTTTAAAAAAATGAACTATATTTATACCACACATTGCAAAGACATTTAAAATATTTATAACGTTAGGCTGGGAGCATTTAGGCTATAACGCACCATCAGGGTCAATAAGAACCTCTCTGAAAGACACTTAAGAAAACCACGTTTCTGTTGCTTCCCTTCCCTTGATCAAATTGTGCTTTAGTGACAGCAAGTAGATCTGCATCTACAGTATACACGGTGCACTTCAATAGCAATAGTTATGATGAAGACAGAAATATAATGTGTAAAAAGGCTGAAGGGGATGTGTGACAGGGATGACTGAGTGTTGCCAAACAGTAAACAAGGCACGACTTTTCACTGTCATATTTATAAATAATAAATGATAATAATACAAAGCAAAACAAACACTTTACAGCAGGGCTTTGTCCTGCCCCGTTTTATAGTGTGCAGGGCTCTCTCCTGCTGTCCTGCCTCAGGATGCAATTTCATTAGTAAGAAGAAATGAGTACTCTACCTATTGCCCTATTTGAGAAATGGCAGTTGATAATGTTTTAAGGTGTTACTTTTCTATGCCATCCTAATCTTTGTAACTCTTATAATTAAATATGATACCATATATTTCAATGCTAATGGACTTTCAAAAATAATTTTTCTACAGTAGTCTCCACATATCAGAGAACACGTCGCCTAATGGAACACCCTTGTAGTGAAACTGATTTTTCCCATTATAAATGCTCCAGCTAAAAGGAACAGGAACTTCACTTAAAACCTTCTTGGCACCAATAGCGATTCATTCACAACAGATACAGTACTGTTTTGTAAAAAAAAGGCAACTTGTCATCGCGATAGTGTCTTGAGGTACACTGATTGGTTTATTAAATATTTCCAGAACCGGCATTACATTATTTTGTATTCACTAAAAAATGGCATGTAAACAAACAGCAAAATGTGTCGCTGTTTCTCTTGCTACACAAAGTTGGAAATTGTTTGAGCTCTGGAAAAAAACCTGAATTCAAGTCGCTGAGCAATTTGGTGTTTCCCGTTCTGGTGTGTTTCTTCACCATTCTGTTAAATAAGGTGCATGTCTATTGCTGCTGCATTTTGTAACTTGTGTAGGGATGCTGTGTTAATTTAGTTTGACAGTTAGTTTATTAACATTAAGTTAACCCTAAGTAATACAAATGTATTTATTTATTTATTGATTCATATTGTGTCTGGTGGCTAACTCCGTCTTAGAGAACACTTCAGCTATAAGAACACTTTGCTTGCTTCCCGAGGGGTGTTCTCTCTGTATAAATTGTCTGGGCACATGCTGCATGTTATTTAAAATGTGCATTATGTATCACAATCTGGGTGAAATCGCTAGCTACTGTACTCACTGGGCTGCAGGCACAGTTATCACTGCTGTTTAATATTCATAGCAGATTGGGAGTATGTGCTAAGGCAGGAAGATGGGAACATTCACAGGTATCTATAAAAGTGTATTTTACAGCATCACATGTTCCTAAAATACAGTTGTGATGTTATTTAGTTAAAAAAAATTCACAGACAAACACGTCATCGATCATTCTGAGTGTCGAAGATCAGTCAAACTTCATACTGACATGCTTTGATGTTTGCTTGCTTTATTTAAAAGCAGGTCAAAATGATGATTCCCATAACCATCACCACATGCATCCAGTCTACTTTACAGTGCCAAAAGCACAGATATGATGTGAGCTTGTCTAGAGAATCCCAAGTCTTGGGACAGAACATGCTCCATATAGATCATGAGACATAATACTCTAGGCACACTCCAAGCAAACCTGGATAAGGCAGATATAAAGAAAAATGATAATAACTCAACATCTGAGCAACAGAACCCAGGGTCACACCAAATGATGGTAAACACCAGACAATAGTTTCAATGAAAATTACACTTCAGGCTACTTCTTCTTTAAAAGAGCCTCTTCCAAAGGTACCAGATTGTAACAGGTTAAGTTCAGAGGCTGATTGCAGCTAGTGCAGATTAGACACTCTCCACCTTCAAGGTCAGGAAGAGAACAGGGCTGTGTGCAAGGACAACCTCTGTCAAAGTCAAGACCGACAACGCACTTGAGAAACGATGGACCCAGATGTTCTGTTTCCAGAGGTGAGACAGGGAGGGGTGAAAGAACACTACAAGCAGATTCTACTTTGTATTCTTCAAAAGATATATTAAAACTAGGAGCCTGTAACCTCACTGATATCCTGCTTCCAGCATATCTGGAAGAATCGTCTAGTGCCCCTCAAGAATACTGTAGGTTTGGATCTGAATGACAGGAGCAAGGAGGCTACACACATCTCTTAGTAATAGTGGCTAGAGTGTAGCACTAATGCTATACCTGTGGGACCTCCATTCCTCACGTGCAGACGAGTGTGAGCTACTGCTGTAGCAGCAACTTGATATCTTAAAACGGTTTAAAGATTTTTAAAGTAGGTCACAGCATTCCTTATAATGTTTTGGGTTATCGGCAGATAATTTTAATCCAGGTATTACATTTATATACACAGTATTGTCCCAACAGTACAGTTAAGAAATGGCATTTATAAATACAACCTGTTGTTTTTCGTTGAATTTAGCGTTGGTATGCTTTATTTTTCCTCAGTATGCAGATCTGTTATGTGGTGTGTTACCTATGAATTTCTATCTATGAAAACATTCATTTTTTAAAGTAATAAATGAACTGTGAATTGTAAAACAACTACATTAACAAACAAGACTCTGATTGATCAAAGGTATGCTGTATATTCAGGCTCCAAATGGGTCATTTATTTTCCAAAACAACATTTCTAAGGCAGGTTTAAAAAAATGAACTATATTTATACCACACATTGCAAAGACATTTAAAATATTTATAAACGTTAGGTTGGGAGCATTTAGGCTATAACGCACCATCAGGGTCAATAAGAACCTCTCTGAAAGACACTTAAGAAAACCACGTTTCCGTTGCTTCCCTTGCTTCTCTATGTTACAAACTGAAAACCCAGCCACACTTACATTTCTGCAGTTAAACCATGGACTCCTCTGCCTCTTCAGGCATAGTGCTACCGCTTCTATTAGAGGTTAGGCGGAGAGGGTCACTAAATTAATGTTCACAAAGAGAGGTACTGTATGTCTGGTGAACGTAAATGAGAGCACCATGGAAACTGAGGATGCATTAAATTAAACACCTCTTCAGCTCTTCCAAGCTAAAAGCCAATCTGACGAGCCCTTCTGGAAGAGTTGTATTTATACAGTTTATACATATACTGAAAAGAAAAAACGGTCGCAACCATTATGACAATTTTTGCAGGTATTTTGGCATGAAATCTCTGTACTCATCGAGCAATGAACACTTAAAGTATTGGAACTAAAGGTGGTGTGTGCCCTTTGTGTTTATGATTGTGTGGATAAATTTATATTAAAAGTTGCTGTATCTCACAACCCTATTAACTCAATTAATTCACAGTCCACATGTATTTAATTTCTACTTGATAAGAACACAGACTTTGATGAACCACCCAGTTATACTGTAGCTCAATATAGTTTTCAATCGTGGTGGTGAACACACCTTGGTATTTAAAGGGTTAATTGTCTGCTTTCCTGCTCTAGCGAAGTCAGCACAGTGCAGCAGAAAGCCTGAAACAAATTCATTATTAATTCAGGCATTAGGTCTACTGGTTGTTTATAGTCACGTGGGCACACACACACACAACGTTTCCTCTTAATCACTTAAAAGCAAGTGTTTATTGGACTGCAGCCAAATGCACATCTATATTTCTTCAATGAGTCTAGCTATATATCATATACTATATATCTATATTTATATTGCATTCTATTGTCATCAGCTGCCACCATCTGGCACGGAAATCTAATATACATTTAATATCTAAGTTTGGTCATAAGTAATCCAGTGCTTGAATCAATGAGCCACCATGATCAGCTCATACTACAGTATGCTTACCAATTTCAACAACAATGCTGCACACTGGTGATAGCAGGCAACTCTGTGTAGCTTTAAGATGAATATTTAAGATGACACTTAGGGTTGTATTAATGTGCAAGCTGATTGGTAGTTTCTCACTATTCTACTGTGTAGAACCCATGGGCTAAAAATAACCAGCTTCAAGAATACAAAGAACTGACAGGAATACATTCAAAAGTTAAACAAAGAAAAAACTCTATAGGTGAAGAAATGTAATTCCCTAGGGAAAACTATGCGATCACAATGAATTATAGCAGTCTCATCCATCTTTTGAAAACGACTGTTAACTGGAGAATCACAGATAGTATACATCGGTGCCAAAGTTGAAAATGGTAGGAACTCATTCAAATGGCCCCCGAAAGCTGCAGAATTTGAATATGTTTAGCAGTAATGTAGAACACTGCAGTATATTATTCCCATTGGGTGTCATCAATGTACTGGTAATATACAGCCACCACTTGGACAATAAAAAATGCTTCAAGGTTAAGAAAATCAAAAGAAAAAAAAACTCTCTTTCGTGTTTTTCTGTCTTAAAACATATAGAACTCCTTTGGGGTGGGGGCTATTTGAATGATTTTATCAGAAGCAGTATTTGGACCCCCTGGTACTGAGCAAGTATCATGTAATAAACGACTTTCCCCTCATAGTAATTCAGTGGATATTCAATCAGCACTCCACATTCAGTCTTACATGACTCAGTCTTATATGACAAAGCAGATCCCTTTGGGAATGGCAAGTATAGCTCTGAATCATTCAGTCTAGTTTGGGGGTAGGATTCCAGACGTCTATATATCCTTTAGTAACAATCCCAACCCTGCCATGTGTCTTTGACATTAACGACTAAGGATAGCTACAAAGGATATTGATTAGCTTGCATTTCTTTTTCCATCTTGCCCAATGGTGAAAGTCTATGCCAAGATCAAACACGTTGGCCTGATGTCTTATGTTGCTTCCTTTGCGAAGCTAAGCCAAGTTGCAAGAGCTTTGCTACAAATCAAATTTACTTAATTGCTTTTTCTGTTTATGAACTGTTTACATAATTGTTATTATGGTAGATGCTAGCATTTCAATCCCTTGCATTTCACACTGCGACCACATACCAGAACCGTTAAATGTATATTATATGTCTCTCATTACCATTATAATAATCTAAATACTAAACCTCAAGTATTTAGAAGAGCCAAATGATAGGTAAACAATATAAAATACATTGTTATTTTTTTAAAAATTTATAAATCACGTATTAGAAATCAACAAATGACCGCTAAGGATTTGTCAAAAATTCCAGTCCATCCTCTTGTAATGAATTGGCATATTATCCAATTAAATTGAATGGAAAGGCAAGGGCTGGACATGAACTACAAATGATATGGTTCAAAGAAACACGTCTTACCGTTCAATTAAAGCTCAAGGTCTGCAGTCAAGAGGTAAGTATGTGTCTTATGCCGATGTCAATATTAGTAACTCATCAGCAGCTAGGAGGAGATTCATTTCACTGTGTATGAATGTCAACCCATGCAGAGAAAATACAGCATAGCAATGCAGCATAACAAACATCAACATGTCTTCTGTTTAATAGTAGCTCAGCTTCACTTCATAGTCCTCTTGCCCAAACTGCATGAAAAGACATCTCTTATAATAAAGAGACACCCTACACATGATGTGACATACATCTATACAGAAGGCCATAATTATTATTACTGTCTAAAAAAATCCACCTGTTATATTAAACAATATATTATACAAAACAACGACGAAACAGGCTGCACACATACTTACTTGTTATAAAGAAGACTGAGCACTGCTATAATCATATACATTGGTCTAAATTGGTCAGTAATTGCTACAGTACAAGCTGCTTGTATTTCTATATTAAATGGCAGTGATCAGGAATTAAACCAGACATCATGTTATAGAGAAAGATACCTTGTCTCCAAGACCAGCAGACACAGACCCATTTCTAAAGAGATACAATTTCATTCATTACCACGAGTCAGCCATCCCAAGGACATTGTCACAAAATACTTGCCTTTAATCTTTTTTTATCCCCTGATTTAAAAATAGTGTATCTCTGGATGACTACAGATATCATAACACAAGTAAAGGCATTATTTTTCAGCCTCATTAAGCAAGCTATCTGCTGAACTACACCCCACGGAAATATTGCATGCAGCTGTGTTAACATTTATACTCTCAACATTACTGTGAACAGCTGCTTGAAGGGGGGGAACTAACAGTTGCGTGCTTTATAATGCACACCAGTCAGCCGCATTCATTTGCATATAATATTTCTATGTGGTGCAATATTTGCAATATTATTACAATATCACATAGGATATTATATTGCTTGGAGTCTGTTATGCATCATATTGAATTGGGTGCTGTTCTGTAAAAGCTGATATCCACCCATGAGCCCTATACTTAACATATTTTAATGATATATAGTTAAATAAGAATAAATAAACAGCATAGATAATCTTAATCTTTTAATCTGCTATCAAAAAATCTCAGATGACTGTATCACACACACACACACACACACATATATATATATATATATATATATATATATATATATATATATATATATATATATAGATAGATAGATATAGATATATATGTGTATATATATACACACATATATATCTATATATATAAAATATATATACATACATACATACACATATATATATATATATATATATATATACACACACACACATCAGGGTCTACTATATAGGTGGTTAACATATTTTTAAAAAGAAAGCCATTAACATGACACACTTAAGGGATCACTTATACTTGAGTGTATTTTCAAGTGCAGTTTTTGAATATGGCGGTAAGTGTACAGTTTACTGCAGTTACTATACATGTTTACAAATATGTGTAAGCATGGAACTAGTTTATCCCTTTTCTGTGGTATGCAGCAGCTCTCTCATCAGAAGCTAGCCTCTCAGAGCAGCAGCAGTAGAAGCAGTTCTAGTGTAATGTACTGTGGGTAAAGCACTAAAGCATGGACAAATCAATACAATGAGATTAGCACTCACTGCAAGAAAACCCCCCTCGTGGATCTAACATGCTGTGCATTCAGTGCAAAAGGAAGCATATTGATTGCTAACTTTGTATGGGTCAGCAAATCAGGTTAACCCTTCTTCATTTCTTAAAGTGTCGTCTTTCCTCGATTCCCCTGCCAGCAAAGAAACAAATTCCCCCAGAAATCTACTTTCAAAATAAGAAACATTTGAATGACGTCTGGACTGCTTATTCAGTGTAAACCTCACAAATGCACTGTCTGACGCATGGCATTGAAAATTGCACTCTGAGTATTATTACATCTAACTCTGCTTTGATTCTGTGATATTGTTAATCAAAGTGTAGTGCTGCATTCCCCTTACAGCTCTGATGCAAGAGCATCTCAATCCAAAGCACAGCCTCTTAAAAAAACAAACATTGTGCACATTGTAGATTTAGTGCCGAGCCAGACATTACTCCACACTGCTGCCCTTATCATTACCATAATGTATATAAAGTCAAAATTCACTGGGAATTGCTGTTCAGTAATATTGTGTGTCTCCATACAACATATTAAAAGTGGATTCAATATTTGTTAAAACAAATTGTGATGGATGATCTTGTAGTTTTGATTAAGGTTATCCATTGTTCATATTTTTAAAAGTCAATTTACAAAGTCTTTGTATTGAATAGTTTTTTTTGTTACAATCATGATACATACAGGCACATCATCTCGTCTAGTCAGGCACAGCAGTACTTACTTAAAGAGTAAATAGCTTTAAAAAACAATGGAATTGCTTTTCTATTGGGTGGTGTTTGCAATCATTCTGAGTGCCTGTCCAATGTTGAGTTATGGTTGTTTTTAAATCTGTCGTTACCTGAGCTTGTCTGGAGAAATGCTGGGACTGAGCAGCCTTCCTCATCCCTTTCAAATCACATGACTTTGTCACCATTCTGTTGTCTTTTATACAAGAGAAACAATGCACCCAATGTATTAACTCATTATAAATATATTGTTGTATAACAGCACAGTTCAGGTAATGGGGAGCATTTACATTGTTGAATTATCCCAGTACATTGCTTTATGGTCTCTTTTCTCTGTCTCTGAAGAATGAAGTTATCTGTCAGTCAACAAAGCACTTCCACAGTAGAGGGCACAGCTCAATCCATCTGCCTTGTTCAAGGGCTACTTCACCTTGAGGCAGCAGTATTTCTTAGACAAAGATGCATTTCCCGTGTTGAATAGTTCAGAAATAATCTTCCAGGGAGGTGATAGCTTGCTAAAAGATTAGAGATCATGACCTTACAACTCACGGTCTCCTGTGTGCTATTTATTGTAGGGAAACAAATATATTTGAAACATAAGTGTAATTGTTTGGGTGTTTTAATGTAGAGAGTCACTGTCAAAAATTAAAAAGGTCCTTCATGGATTAGGGCCATCTCCAAGAGCTACTAACTCCTTATATTCCTATTTGTTCCTTGAGATCAGAAAATGCAGGACTTTCAGTTGTTCCAAAAAGTCATCTTAAATCAAGAGCTCCAGCTGTTTGCTGTTGTGCCCCTTTGTTGTGGAACTCTAATCCACCTACCATTAGACAGATTGAAACATTGGATTCTTTTAAGTCTAAATTGAAAACATACTATATATATATATATATATATATATATATATATATATATATATATATATATATATATATATATATACACATATATATATATATATATATATATATATATATATATATATATATATATATATATATATATATATATATATATATATATATATATGTATATAAGCTATCTTGTTTTGTTTTTAACTTTGTACAGCGCTCTGGGGTGCCATGGCGTGAAGACCACTATATAAAAATACATTTGTATTGTATTGTAAGGTAGAAAGGGGCTTTTATTTAGACAAAATTGCATGCCAATATGACATATGAGCAAACTTCACTGGGAGCCAGCAAAAAACATAAAAATAAAGACTGATGCACAACGCTGTGTTATGGCATAATTGAGTGAAGGTATAATGAAGAAGTTGGTTACAGTAAAGTACTTCATGTTTCCTGAGCTAAATCGTGTCATGAATCAGTAGCAGGCAGAAGGCTTTTTATTAATACATTAATATGGATTTTGAAAGAGCTGATAAAGAGGGGAATTTTCAGGGTTCATTGTTGGAGCAAGGTGACAGTTGATGTATAATGATGACTTTAGGCAGAGCGTTGAGTCTATCTGTTAATGGACCTCAAATTCTGAAATTCACTAGGCAACTACATTTAGGTGATTTCAGGTTCATTATTACCAAGGGATGTACCTTAATGTAGTCTGAATGTTGTTAGATATACAACAGTGTTTACAAATACATTTTAAACTATGTGTGCCACAGTAAAGGCAGAAATAGTCATTTGTCCCAGTAAAACCCATTAAAACACAATGTTCTCCAATGGCCCAGAATTCCAGACTACTGTCTGTTAAGCTTCATACCACAGACAGAAAATTCCAAAGGGCTTCACTCATGGCCGGATTTTATTCACCTCAGGATCCATAAAGAACTCTATTTTGAATTAGTCTACAGTCTCTTCAATCTGAAAATAAAACCGCTCTGGCACCGCGTTTAAATCCAGCAGCTGTTCATGGAACTGTCCAACACTACTACCTCCTGAACAAAGAGCCCGTCGCAGTGGAATCAAATGCTTTATCAGTTCGGTTTAAACATTTCAAATTCACTGTAAATGATAAGGAACTGGCATTTAATGCTATGGACGTGTTCATCTTGACGTTAAACAGCAGTAGTTATTGTTGTGCAAAGGCTGCATATGTTGATAAAACAGAGAAATCCATACAGTAAGAAAGACTGTCACACATCAATAAACAATAAACAGGAAGAACGAATTCACAGTTCCATTCGTTTATTGGATTTCAGACATACCTCCACAAAAGCCGAGATTATGTAGGAAAACTAATTTAAAAAATCACACGTCGTAAATCAACGCTACGGTGTAGATGTCAGAATGAATGATGTTCAATTATTAGATCCACTCACTAGCACCTTAAACAACAACCCGGTCTCACCAGTTAATAAACCTTCAAAACCCTTTCAGTATTTTGGAAAAGATAAGTGGCTGAAGGGATGTTTCAAACAAATTAAGTCCACAAGCAAAACAATCTGCATACGCAGCATTAGTAAAAACAACAGAAATCATAAGGCTTGAACAATACTCTTACAATACAACACTCGTGGTAAAGGTATACTGGTTCCATTGTATTTTAGGCTTTATAATAAATCACGTATAATAATATAATCGGCTTTTTTTGTTGACTGATGAAGAAGGGGGAAAACATGATTTCCATCGCTGAGTGCAACTCATAAATTCGTAATGATCACGCTTACACAATCTATAATTCCCTTTAGTACAGTAGCCTGCCATATTTACACATTGTTTTTATTAAAATACATAAATATTGCATGAATCATTCGTTTTTATATTTGAACATACTTGTAATGTATAACACGAATGCAAGTGAAGTTGACAGACGTGCATATACGTAACTAAACATATATGTCTATTCGTTTCACCGGCTATGCTGTCATACATTACTTTCATGCCATGCCCAGATGGGGAAATATAACATGTCATTACTTACACGTATGCATGATAAATGAAAGCCCAGCCTCTTGGTCTTTCCAACGCGTTGTAGAGGAAATTCTGCAGTTTTCGATAAAAAGCATTTCTCTTCGGTGGTTTTCTTGAACCTGTGACGCTGGACCGGGGTTTGCTTAAGATGCTGCCTCGCTTGGTACCTTCTGAACCAGCAATGAGCAGTGCCCCATCCCTGCTAGAGTCGGGAGCCGCCGAGTCTAACCCTACAAAGCCGACTTTCAGTTTCTTCTCCCCAGCAGGATCCGGGTACACTCCACCATTGCCGGATTTTTGCAGCATGTTGAAAGTCTACCGTCATGGGGAAAGATTTGGGGATGATTGCAAACCTTCACCGGGTACGAGCATTTCAGAATGGGCGTGTATGGAGAGTGGAGCCCCTTTGTCGTGGTAGAGCGCAGTCTTCTCGTCTGCTTTCCGAAAGCCAATTGAAATGCACACAAGGATCTGCAATGTGTCTAATCCAGTACCTTAGCTTCTTCCGGCCACCTGACAACCGAAATTAACCTTTTGTATTATCTGGAAACCAAGAATACCACGTATTAAAATGAAAGATGACGAATCACGAGAGCCCATACGGTACTGTAATTCCCCATTTAATATCACATTTCTTTTTTTCATAAAAAAATGGCTTTGATGACAAAGCCAAAGTGAAATCCTGAAGCATTCAATGTAACATACTGGTACATACATTCAGTTCATAAATCCATATTACATTTTAAGAACAGTTCCTATGGAATTTTATATGATATAAACGTCATGATACAACAATGTTCATTTATAAAAACGTATTTTACAGACTTCCCAGATGCTGTGTGACAGTTGGTAATTTGAGTTTCCAGGTGGTCTCATTTGATAACTCTTGCAAAAAAATAAAAAAAATACTGTATGCATGGGATGTGTGTAGAGCCTTTCATAATAAATCCTATTGACTTAACTGACTGAACACAAAGTGAGAGACATAAACAGAGAATAGTATACTAGAGTATTGCGACTATTGAGAAACTGTGTACTGAGTACTGGAAGTGGAATCCATGCCCTCATTCAAGGAAGAAACATAATGGATGCAAAACTTTAACAGGAAAACAAAGTCCTCTTCCAGATATCCCCAGTTGATCATAAACTAGGTTGATGGCAGGTGGTCTTATCATCACAAGGCATTGCGTGGTCTAATCAGTTAGGCAGGTGGTATTACACACATTATTTCCAGTAACATTAATATACTTTAGTCATCAATTCTTTATAGATGGCAGGCAAGTGGATTTACTCATCAGTGGGCACTGAGCACCCCCATTGCTTCTGGCAGAATTGGGCAAGCAGCAATTACTGTAGTATTTTGATGATACATTCATTTTATAGCCATGCGTGTCCCATCTCTAACAGGCTAGAGCAGGGTAGCATTTAACAACAACAAAAACAAGACATGGAGAAACATCATCTCAAAATGCAAATATGAAAAAACCTGTACAGTAAAAAACAACCAAAAATAAATAAATAAACACGTGTTAGGTAGACGCAAACTAACCTTTCACGATGAAGTCTTTATTTTGGCAACATTCAAAAGAAATGTATACGCTGTAAATGAAGAACTGTCCATTATTAGTATGTGATAAATGTTCATACCGTTGGAAATAAAACAAATATTTACTGTTAATACAAGGATACCCTTGTTATTATAATACATGGATACCCTTGTGATGCTAATATTAAAGAAGGCGAGGTTCAGCAGTACAGTTCAGATTTTTTAAACGTAGTGTTTCAGTGCTGTACAGATGTTCTATGTCGTTATCCGTTTCTCCAGTTTCTCTGAGATATGAATGTACCAGCTTTACATTTTTTTTAACGTATTCTCATTTTGTTGATTATTAATGAACATTTCTGTACTGTGGGTATTGTCGCGTGATTGAAAACTTTTTTTTGTTTGAATTGAAAGTGATGGTCTCGAGGAGTCGAATGGGTCAAAGTTCAAGTATATTTTCCTCTGGAGGAATTGTCAATTGTATGACATAATGGGTAATTGTATGTAAAAATAATGTGATATCTTGTAACAATTGTATGTTGCCCTGGATAAGGGCGTCTGCTAAGAAATAAATAATAATAATAACACTATGTAACACAATTTTTGTTCCTGGGTAGTAAGTGTTATTTCCTAATTGCTTATGCCTCAAAAGTATAGAAAATGGCTATTATTCCCCACAAACTTTGTTTTTGTGACCAGACAGTGATATTTTGAAATTGACCTATTTCCAATGAGAAAACGGGCGAATTTGTGTCTTTTCGTTCACATAAAGTCAGAAAAAAACAACATATGAATCCAAATGAACATGTATTTATACTAAAGTAATACAAAAATGACTACAAAAGATTTAGAAGCGAGTAGTTTTTCGAGATTTACGATTATACTGTAAATCACTTTCATGAATCAGCCCCCAAATGTAGTCTCCCATCATGTTCTCGTTATACTGTCCTTGGTAGCGGCGTTCAAAGTCCAGTATATCCTGGTGGAAGCGCTCGCCTTGCTCCTCCGAGTACGCTCCCATGTTCTCCTTGAATTTATCAAGATGAACATCAAGGATATGGACTTTGAGGGACATCCTACAGCCCATTGTGCCGTAGTTCTTCACCAGAGTCTCAACCAGCTCCACATAGTTTTCGGCCTTGTGATTGCCCAGGAATCCCCGAACCACTGCGACAAAGCTGTTCCAAGCCGCTTTCTCCTTACTAGTGAGCTTCTTGGGGAATTCATTGCACTCCAGGATCTTCTTTATCTGTGGTCCGACAACGACACCGGCTTTGACCTTTGCCTCAGACAGCTTAGGGAAGAAGTCTTGAAGGTACTTGAAGGCTGCCGACTCCTTATCTAGAGCTCTGACAAATTGTTTCATAAGGCCCAATTTGATGTGCAGTGGTGGCATCAGCACCTTCCGGGGGTCCACCAGTGGCTCCCACTTGACGTTGCTCCTCCCCACAGAGAATTCGGTCCGCTGTGGCCAGTCCCGCCTCTGGTAGTGCGCCTTGGTGTCCCTGCTGTCCCAAAGGCAAAGATAGCAGGGAAACTTGGTAAAACCGCCTTGGAGACCCATCAGGAATGCCACCATTTTTAAGTCTCCTATGACCTTGATGCCATCTCAGAAAAATGCAGATATGTATCCACCTAGGCAGCTGGAACTAAACTGAACTGGTGGGCTTTAGGCCCCTGTATTTATACTACTATTTATATTACTGGAAAGTTCTAGAAAGTTCTAGAAGTTACTCCAAGTTTACTCAGCACTGAATCTATCTGGAATGTTCTGGAAAATAGGTAAATTTCAAAATATCACTGTCCTGGTCACAAAAGCAAAGTTTGTGGGGAATAATAGCCATTTTCTATACTTTTGAGGCATAAGCAATTAGGAAATAACACTTACTACCCAGGAACCAAAAAAAAAAAAAAAATTGTTACACGGTGTAACCAAAGCATTTCGAAATATCAACAGTCTTAAAGGGTTGAAATTCAGAAGAAAATTAAAAAGTGATGAAAGCCCTTGCACCATAGACCCATGGTTCCAGGGATTATGTTATGATACCGCAGTAACTATAGCAGTGCTATATCATGCATATGGCCAAAAGGCAGAAGCTTAAGACACATTCAAATGTATACATCAGTAATCTCTTCTTTAAATAGTTTATCAGAAAAATAATTATCATACCTACCCTTATAAAAGTGTACCACTGTATTTTTGTAGTTTTACCATGCATTTATCATAGTTTACCCTGGTTTGCCTCCAACATGGAAGAAGTTACTGTAGACAGCATCAGTAAGTCAGCCGTTGATTATTCTTTCATTCACGGTGGCGACCTTGTATTTAACATCAGAAAAATAATCCTCATTACCACCTGCAGCTATTTCACTTGGGAGCCTCATTTTGTCAGATCCCAAACGCTGAGCAAGGCAGGGCCTGGTTAATATTTAGTTGGGGGACTTCCATGAAAATCAGGTGCAATAGATAGTGCTGGTGGCTCAACACCACTAGAGGGCAATACATTTCTGCCCTTGTATTCCTTAAAAATGGCTTAAATCCCAGTAAACAGGATGGTGGAACCATTCTACTTTTAATACCCAGAGAGACCGCTGCAGCATATGCAGCTTGACAACAGCCCACATCACAATATTCAAAAGAACTAGGTTGGTAAGTGGACTATAAACAGGATATGGCATTGGACTGCTTCCACTGAACTCCTGAATGTGTAATTACTGCAAGATAATTGAATACTGTCATATGTAATAAAAGGCATCACAGACTGTTAAAGTACATTTCTAAATAACATCACGATTCGCTAGTACTGTTGATCGGGGGCAGTGTTTGATTACTTCTGCTTTATCAGCTCCATAACAAAGACAGATTCATCCACTGATGCCCAGACTGCAAGTCCAGAGCAAGGGCTGACGTTAATGATCCAGCCCTGCAGGACTTCCTGCCATCTATCATTAAATTGATGGTCGCAGTTCTATTCAGAGTCCTGTCACCCTGTCAAAATAACTGCTAGGCTTCTATTCATTCTAAGTCGGCTGTGAAATCTCCCTCACGACCACAACAGCACTGAATAACATAACACTTTGACACAGGCTGCAAATTTCTCAAAGCTGAGAGGTGTGTGCTTGAGAAAACTAATTATTTCACAGTGGCTGCACAGAAAATTGCCTCACATTTTGAGTCATACTTAATTAGTTTTTTTTTTTCCCTTTAAGCAATTTATATAGGGTTGAATGTAATATGTGTATATCTACAGAGACATATTGGAGTTTATAGCAACCAACATATCAGTATCATATATATTAAATGTGTTTGCCTTACAGTGAAAGTCTTCACAGTACAATAAGGATTTTTATTTTGGCGGTAACCTTTTAATATGATCATCTGACCTTTTATTCAGATAAGAAGTGGAAACCAAAGGTAATAAAAGTTCATCTGGTTATGGAGAAGAAACAGTATGCAACTGGTAACCATGAAAACAAACTATATGGCAAAATCATCTGACATAGAACTGTTATAGGTAGTTGTGAGACTACTAGACGCAGAAAAAAAACAGAACGAAACCAGGAAAGGAAAGGAACCAGGCAGCATATGCATAGGAATGGGCTGCTCTTGTGTGTGGGAATCTACATGTAATTGTATCAACCACCTTCTGAAGCCAACGTTAATAAATAATAACATCCAGCAATGGTTAATCCCTCTGGGGTATACATTGATCAAATCACACCATTGATCTTAGCTTTAACGATGGAATATACTATTTCAGATATCTCCTGCACAAGGATTTGCCTGTTTCTGATATGGACCACTTGCCTTTTCAATATACCGTACAGTATTTTGCTGATTTCAACAGACTGTCTCAGTGTTTCAAAGATACAGAACACTACAACTGCATTATTGTTTGGCTGACACTTTTTAGCTGGTTAATAACAGATATTTTCTTATTGTTGTAGTTCTGTTGCTGCAGATTACTTCAAGCAGCAGTGCTTTGTGCCAAAGAAGAAATCCTCTGCAACAAATATGAGATCGCTGTGTTGTGAACATGAGATACTGAGATATCTGGGTGTAACTCAGGCCAGAGAGAGTGAATCATAGATACACTGTTGAGGATACTCCATGAATGTTTATTGAGTTTTATAGTTATTCCACCAGTGAGGATGCCTGAGTAACCATTCAACCTCCGAAATAAACACAGAACATTAACATTCATGGAGCATGCTTTTTATATTTAAAGTGTAATGGACAGAAAAGAAAAAAAACAGCTGAATTCACTTTCTTCAGATCAAGCTCTGTATCGGCTTAGCAATGTCATCCGTTTTGTTGTTGGATTTGAATGAATGCAGGATAGATTCCAAAATGACATCAGGTTACAAAAAAAGTTAATATGTCACATGTAAGGTGTCTTCTTATTGTAAAGAGATGTCTTCTTGTGCGGTTTGGACAAGAGGAACGTGAAGCGAAGCTTAAAAACACAAGTGCAGCCAGAGAAACTTGTACCAATAGCATTAAAGAATTAAACATCTTTTTCCTTGTTCAGATAGTAGCAAATTCATTTATTCTTTTTTTATTCCTGCGATTGAGGTAATATTTTATTAAAGGTTCCAGGTGTGTTTTTTTATTATTTTTGAATACTAGAGTTTGTTGTGGTGTTCTATGTACGGGATGACATCTGTACACAGGATAAGATGTACCGGAACCTTGGCAAATACTTCACTGTGCTTAGTTGATTTTTGATATGTGATTTATAATATTTCATAACAGACACATTATCTGTAAATACAATTTTATTAGCTAGCAAATAAAAGGTTACATTTGCCACAATAACTATAACATTTCCAAAAATTAAAAAAAAAAAAAAAATCTTTCTGTACATTTGTTTATAGACAACACAAAACTACAAACATAAAACAATTTATATACAATAACATATTATTAGAAAAACACAATGGAAAAAAGTACAGTCATACCCTTTATCCAAGCGTGTTGAAACGGAATGTGATAAGAACACAGTGCCTGTTCACTATTTAATGACACCATTGTATACCCCCCCACCTCCCACCTGCCCATCTCCATCCACTTCTCTGCACCAAGTCTTACAGATAAATCAATGTATTGCCATTGCTAATTGTAGAGATGGCATTCTGCATCAGGTATTAATGATGTATTTGCTTATAAGTTTTTATTTCTATTATAAAGTTGATAGTTGAATAAGTTTTGTATTTTCATATTTTGATACAGCTAACAACAGATGTAACACGAGAAGTAAAAACCCTGTGGATTCTCTTCCTCTCTCTGCAAAAGCTAGCCATATGTAGCTTCTTGTACTTTGGCATCTGAGCAGGCAGCCAAAGTCAACAAGTGTTTAACCAAGATGCATATATATATATATATATATATATATATATATATATATATATATATATATATATATATATATACACAACATAATGTAAAAACAGATCACAGCAAAGAGTAAATTAGTTTTAAATGGCATTATGTCTAAACTGTGTTTAATATGTTTGTATTATTAAGATGCACTTCCCCTTTCTTAAAGGCCAGGTACATGCAGTTTTGCACAACATAGGGTGACTTAAAGTCACAAACAAGTATCTAAGCTAACCACATGCGAAGAAACAAGGATGTGGGTAGACAGTGCAAGACGGGGGACTGGAACACACGTTTTATAAAGCTTTTTTCTGTTTGTCTAAAACTCATGTTCTGCAACTTGTAAACAATGTCTATATGATTGTATTGGGGTATGCCTTTCTTTTATATAAAGTGTTTTTGACCAAAAACCAATTTGTCTGTCATTTTTCCCTACATAATGAACAGGACAAAGGGACGTCTAAATTAAATTAAGGGCATATTTATTTACATAGTCCCAACTTTCCCCATACTGTACTGTTGAAGTATTATAGTACACATCTAGCGACAACTCTAAATGTATCACATATCGGTTACCACTTCAGATTAAGGATCTGTTATGAACAATTAATATGGATCTATAACTGTGTTATGAAATGTGGCGTTGTAAGCATAACCCTTGTCAGAAACAGGTCAAAGCAATATACAGTGTTATAACATGCAATAGGGTTGTCTATCCCTTGATTTACAACATGGCACTTCTACACTGGTAACAATGAATTACTATTGTATTTTTATACACATTCATGTTTTAAATGACATGGCTATAGATGTTTAAATTGCAGTGTGAGAAGTAAACTGGTAATGTGGGGTTTTGACACTGAATTAACAGCAAACATCCATTTGTATTTAATTAAATTAATTTTTTAAATGATTACAATGATCCTTTCTAGCAATGCTGGTGAACCACACTGTATGCTGATCAATGTTAAGAAATCACCTGCAGTTTCAATGTCCAAAACAAAGACAATATTATTTTCTGAAGGTTAAGACTAGGTATCTACACCTCTGATCAATACCGTACAACACTGACAATGTGCTTCATTCATCTGAATGCTTCACAAATCTACTGAATGATTTGTTTCCCTCAAGTCACTGTGTCTTTCCCACTTCCTCCAGGTCATTTTCAGAAAAGCACCCAAGATGAAAACATTGATGTGCTCTAATCTACTCTATCTTTCATTAGATTAAACCAGAAACCTGTGACTTTTAAATAGTGAACTCCTTCAACTACTGCAAGTGAGAATGCTTGCCTTAACATGTGTATTATTGTGCAGTGACTTGAACTGTCTAGCAAAAAATTGTTAATAAAGAAAAGTAATTGTGTCCCTTCTGCTTTGTAGTTGGGTACTGCACTGGATGAAAGAGGAATTCAATTTGAACTAGGTTTTGTTTTTTCTGTACAGTGAAGAACAGTGAAACAACATGATTGTCATACATTACATGTTAGCTTTCAAACCTCTATCAAAGCAATACCATTGCCTTGATTATATTATAGTAACCATTAAATATCCAAGCTCATGATCAATAACTGGCCTTCGTAGTACTATTTACAAACTTTGCAAAATTGGTAGTTTGCATATAATATCAAACCAATTCCTAGAAATTGCAATACATTTTAATAAAGAAAAAACATACAGCGGTATTACTCATGATCATTTAGCAGAAGAGAGAGAAATGGGCACCAGATAAATATTAACCCTTCACCACCTGTCATTGCCAAGTAACAACCATTATCCAAGAGGCATACTTTCTTGTGCAACACAATGCCTAATGATTTGCATGTTCTGTGAATAGGATACTGAATGGAGCCTAATGGATTTGTCCAATTACTGCAATTTCATATCTCCACTGCTCTACAAACATTCTTGACTGCTCTTTTCTGTTGCCCTTTTTAGAAAGAATACTGCTCATTTATTCAATGTAAGGTTCTTTTAGTATTGCTAACTTCAACATACTTAGTTATTAAGAGACAAATCAGGAGGAGAGCTTGGGATTTATTTCAGTAATAGATTATATAGATTCTTGGCTATTTTTAAATTATGTATGTAGATAATCTTGGTTTAAAATGCATCTACTTTACTTAGGGGTTAAAACTCCTCCAACACAATATTTCTTTTTAAATGTGCAATTAAATCTAAGCTAACAAGCTGGTGAGACATATTGTGACATTATTAAAAAAAAAAAAAATACAATAAAACAAATATGTTGCTTGAATTCTCAAGTTTCTATAGTTTCTAATACTCACATGAGATAAAATATGTAAAACAGGCAATGTAATATGTTAAAATTACCTCACATTTGGTGACGTTCATAAAGGAACAAAACAAAACAAAACAAAAAAATGCATAAACTAAATACAAAATGGCCTTGTTTAAAAATTGGTACACGGTTATGTAATAATCCCATATAAGCCTAAATGTAATGTAAGGCACACAGGGACATGGAATAATGTAAATATTTTTAAATAACTAAATGGTAATAATACCCATTGACAGTACAGACAATGATCAAGTAACATCTGAACATCTACTCCCGTAACTGCTTCATTTAGCACGGTATGGCTTTAATGCATTTTCAGGCATTTTTTTTTTTTTTTTTTTTTTTTTTAGAGTTTAAATGTTCACTCTCCCTTATGGTAGATGTTTATAACCCGAATCACAAAGATTCCTACAGCCGCTGGATTGGTCTCATTTTCTAGCTGACATCAGACTGAATCAGAAGGCATCCCAGACGGGTATTATACTGTACTCTAAGCTTGATTGTTTTTGGAATTCGTTCCACCTACCCTAGGTTGGAATCGTGACCAGATGTTCACATTTCAGTTGGATACCAGACAGAGTCAAACGGTGCCCAAGCAATTTACTGATATTCCACGGTTTATTTTGTTTTGAAAGCAACCAATTGTGTAAACAAATATCTCCTGCACTAACTCCAGATTCGTCCTGTATATAGGTGTATGATCTTTCATTTATAACAGTGGATAACTTTAACAGCAATCTGCATTCTTTCTGCCACTTAAAAAAACACTTCACCTTGCGATTAATATAGTTCAGATGTACAACATTATTATAAATGTATCACAAATGCTTTAAATATGCCACACCTTCATTATGAAAAGTAATGCTTCTTAACTTATATAGATGCCTTCCTCTGCTTTGAAAGCATATATTAATTATATATGTTGGTCCCACTGACACAAATAAAATCTCTTTAATGATAAAAATGTACATAAACAAACATAAGACATTTAAAATACAGTAAAGACCTTCATGTCTTCCTTGGAAATCAGATTTGTAATCTATTAAGTGGGCTCTTCATTAAAAAAAAAAAAACAGTACTTTTTTTTTATTTGAGATTTATACAGAGTAAAATAGTCCAAATAAAAAATAACCCTTAAAAATGGTCATCTCCAACAGATTAGCTAGTCAAAGCACACAAGTGCTCAGAAGCACAACACTGTTTACACCTCTGAAGAGGGATGAAAGCTAGCTGATAATAAGCAGTAAGGAAATGACATTGCAGCATAGTAACAATCATCTGCTACCTTGACTACTTTCCTTTTAACAAACCAACTGCAACTTCCAAACACCATCACTGCTCCACAATGTAGAATTCCAGAAATAAAAACTTGGGTTTTTGGAATGTTATATACTGGTTATTTCTTTCATTTAACCTACTGAAACAACAGCAACAACAACAACAACTATAATAATAATAATAATAATAATAATAATAATAATAATAATAATAATAATAATAATAATAAAAATAAGCGCCTAGCAAGTTATATTAATATACAATAAATACATAAGAATACTTCAAAATAAGTAGACTGAAATGTTTCCAGTGCAGACTGAGTCATGCTTGGCACTTTATATATATCTGCAGTATGCTCCAAACAAAATCAGTAAATAGCATGTTTTAGCAATGCAATGCTAGATTACAATGTAAATGCGCCAGGTCACGCTGTTCCTGTATGGCAGTATCATCAAATTGATGATTTTGTTCCCCCGTATATTCCAGTTATAATTCTTGTACCTGCATGCAAAAAAAATGATGATTTCTGCAGTACAGAGGCATTGTGGTTGAAGGCCAGTTAATGCTAAATCCAACTAAATACATAACACTCGTCATTTTCTAAACCAGCAAAATGATGCTCTAGCAGAACCGAGGCATTTGAGGTCAGAGAACAATGTATTTGCTGTCCTCTAAAAATGCTGTAGCTTTTGCTTGCCTTCAAAATGTTCCCATGAAAGTAAAGAGTTGGTGGATGGTGGTTTGCTGCTGTAGCAAACTGCCTTTAGAAAGAGTTGAAGTTCTCTCCATGTACAGTGGTAGAAATCAATCACTACGTTGCATTGTGTGCAAAGGTGCTCATTTTAAAGATAATCCGCTCCTTTCTTCAAAGTCCTTATGCCAAAATTGTCTGTCACATGAGAGCCATGAAATGGTTTGCAGTGCGGTCGCGTCACCTAAATATTTAGGTTCCTCATAGATCTCCATCTGTGGGCGGCAGGCATAACTTGAAAAGCCTGAAACAAAAGGAGAAATAAAACAACATGATGAGTTTACAAACATCACTCAAAAAGTGGTGTAAATATGTACCTGAAACTGAAACCCAAGCGCCGAACCCTACCGAAATTTGGTGTATTAAAGTGTTACTGGCCACAGATTATATTTCATTCAAGACTTGTAGCGACTGCCAGAGCAGGTTTTTAAATACATAATGATTAGTTATAGCCGCACAGGTATGGTTAAAAGAGGTGTATTTAATTCAAAGATGTGTGAATGGCACACAAGTATGATATAGGTTGTTTTCCTGCCTATTTGAAGTCAGCCGGATAACTAAATAGTTGAGTTGGGGTTTTATTCATTTTGACTGTAACGCACACAGAGTACGGTAAAAAAACAAACAAGAAAAGAACATCAAATAAATAGTTACCGTGGTGCAGTGGGTGGCATTTGATCCATCACCTTTAAATTCTTTGCAGATATTTCAACTCTTGTCCCCTGTTGAAACAAAAGTATCACTCATCACTCAAGTTTTCTATGTTGTGCAGTAATTTTTAAATCATGCAGGTGTATGAATAACCTAAGCTTGGCTACAGCACACTGAATTTGCAATTTCCTATTTACACACAAGGCTCTGTGGAGCCGACAACTGAACGCATTCAGAAATACCAACTGTAATTTGCAAGACAGACAGTTATTGTGGTGTATAAACTACTCAGGCTTGGCTATACATATAAGTGATATAAAGCCACACTTTATAGCACAGAGTACCTGAGGTAATATTCACAAGCCAGCATGCAGTTATCTGAATAATGACGCTATGCTGGAGGCATATGTATGAGCCTATATATATATATATATATATATATATATATATATATATACACACATATACACACACACACACACACACACACACACACACACATAGACAGAGATCTAAATTACCTGCTTCCTCATGATATCTGTTGCTTGCATTATACATCGAGGTAACAGCCCATGATTTCGTGCCAATATAATTGCTTGTTCCAGGGACGTACTTAGAGTGCACCTAAAGTGAAAACAAACAAACAAAAAAAGATTATTAACTTACGTAACATGTTCAGTTTTGTGGTACAAGCAGGGGAATGCAATCATATATTGTCTGGGTAGTGCCTTAGTTCAGTGTACATAAAGCACCTGCAAAGTACTTTTCAATTGCAATTGTTTACTTTCACATAAAAATGTGCTGTCAGTTTACTATATTGGGGTATAGCTTTTGTGCACTCCCTTACAGTGGTTCTCAAAATGGAGGCCTGGGGCTCCTAAAGCAATGTACCCCAGGCTAGGGGATCTGTCTATTTCCATGAATGCCTCTGTGTTAGGTGCTTGGGGTCACTTACTATATTGGTGTATTTTCTATAGCTGTAGTGCCTTGCTAATAGCAAGCATCACTATATACTAAAAAGGGCCGATTGCAAGGGGATCAAACCACAACACAACTCAGCCAGGATGCCTAATGCCATTGGAGGCTGTGAGTCAAGAGAGTTTAGCAGCCCCTGCTCTGCTATATAAAAAGACTGTCAGAAAGCATTCCAGCTCCCACATCGTACCTGTGAAGTGCTATCTCTTACATTACTGAGCTAGTCAAACAGGCACACACTGTTCTGCAGGAGTACAAGGTTAAACACGACATTTCCAGCTCTGTGTTCTGGTACCTCTGCATTCCGGTGGCACACATGGCAATGTGACAGGCACCCAGCCGATTGCAGAGCTCCGAAGAAACAGGGAGCAGACTGGCTCCAGATGGATGGCAGCTTGAGTTTCCTGAAGACCCAGGCTTTGTGATCACCAAGGACTGCATCAGTCTGCACAGATCATCCAATGCATTCAGTGGACGGAGAAGCTAGTGGATAAATCAGATAATACAGAAATACAGTATATTAGAATTACTACTCTGGTAATAGGCAATGCTTTATAAAAATATGGTTGGAAAATGTAATTATATATTTATAAATAAATAATAAAATACGCACATAATATGCTTATGCAATTTGTCCACTATGTAGCTATAAATAAGCTATAAAGAAATTTGTCTCAATTTCTTATCCTATTTTGCCACCTTGTGGTCAATTCTAAGATTACATTAGGATTCCAGATTTTACTCTTTATAGATTTTGAAAGCTTTGTAAAACAACATACAAGTGTCAAGAAAGGTTTAAAATTGGCACCTTTCAACTAAAATATATATTTTTTTCAGAGATGGAAAAGGCAATTTAATATAGGCTTTAATTTGAATTATAAACTATTTGGCAATAAAAAAAAACTGAATTGAAAAAGTAAAAAAAAAAAAAGAAAGACGACAAAACATGTGAACATTGTAAACTGCTTAAAAAGAGAAATTCACAGCCCTGTAAGAATGATAAACAACAAAATGCAATGCTGGCAGAGACTGCAGTACTTCATTGCAGATATAGAACTGGTTCACTATACACAAACAGTCATTATTATTATTATTATTTATTTCTTAGCAGACACCCTTATCCAGGGCGACTTACAATTGTTACAACATATCACATTATTTTTTTTTACATACAATTACCCATTTATACAGTTGGGTTTTTACTGGAGCAATCTTGGTAAAGTACCTTGCTCAAGGGTACAGCAGCAGTGTCCCCTACCAGGGATTGAACCCACGATCCTCCGGTCAAGAATCCAGAGCCCTAACCACTACTCCACACTGCTGCCAGTCATGCTGCATCGAGAGTGCAAGAGTAACTATTTTCCGAGAATCTTTATTGGCTGTTTTTCAGATGGTTGTAATTTGACAGCTCTGATTTAGCCTGGCTTGTAGTACAAGCATTAAAGGCAAAATAAACATTGCTTTCACGCCAACTAAATGGATTTTGCATTTGATCATACCACAGTAGCCTAGGTACAACCTCTTCTAGCTGTGCTGTAAAAACAATCCATACGTTCCAGTCAGCCAACAAAGAATCCTGTTCGGCTGCTTAGCAATGCTGCTTACCTGGTCGATTTTTACAGCAGTGGTGCTGGAGTCTGTAGGCAAGTTGGATCTCTCCAGGTAAAATGCCCTAAAAAAAGATCAAAAAGAACAATGAATTTGTTAAATGGTTCTATTAAATGAACCTTATTTCAAGTTCACTCTTGAAACTGTCCATTGAGCAGAAAACCTTTAAGTGGATCTCATTTAACCCAATCAGTCAAGTATTTGATATCACTGGAGCAGGGCTTAGTTCACTAGTCTAACCAATATACTGATCTAACTGGGGTTGAACATACAGCGACATACAGTGCACATTCCCACCGAAGTAGTAAATAACTAGATACATGTATAACTGTGGAGTCGAAGCCTCTGTTACATCTCTGTCCCAGTTAAGGAGATATAATCTTGATGGTCAGCAATGGTTAAAGCAAAGAGTTAATAAGATACTGTTAAATGGTTCAGTGCTGCTTCCAGAATTATAATAATCTCCAACTGTACTTAAGAAGGAGCAGCTTTGAAGATGAGAGCAATGTTATCACAGGTTCTCTTTCATTACAGTTCATACATAACCTACTGGTACAATTGAAAGAGTTCAGTGGGTCAGGTGTATTGAAAACTGAAATACTGTAAGAAAACAAACACATACCACATTGAGAATTCAACCAATCAAGAATGTATACAGGTATTTAAAGACAGGCTAGTGTCAAGTAGGGAACACCGTAGAGGACTGTAGTTTCTCAATTTTAATACAGTTAACTCAAACACATATTCAAATTACACTGCCCACATCGACCCCTGCTGGCAAAAGATAAAACATCACACTAGGTTTTCCAGCAAATCAAGTTCCAGTTTTTCACCCAACAGTGGGTCAGTCATTCCTGTCAATGAAAATTGTGAGTACTGAGATGTTTACATTGAAAAGGTAGAAGTACTGGGAACTGCTGAGTTCACTCATAGAATTTTGCATCCTCACAGTCTTACCTGAGTTTCCGATAGTAAGATTTGACCTTCTCCAGGGAGGCTGTGTTGATCTGCTGCTGAAACTCTTCCACAGGGACACTGTCTTGGTAAACTGGGCTCTCTTGTTTTTCCAGCGCTATGGAAAAGAAGAAATGCAAAACCTGTTTAAATCTGCGTACAGCTGAATTAAAATCAAAGAACACAAATAATGTAACATTTCTGTATCTTATGTTGTTTTTGGCCCAATACTGGTAATGTCACATTGGGGAGTTTTAGGGGGTATGGACCGTGTTAATTAGCATACTGGTCCAAATTCCTTGTTCATTTCACTGTGTGCTGGCTCTTATTGCTTACAGTAAGTAACTATGGAAACATGCATGTTGTATGCATGACAGCAATGATATTATCTCCCTCAAATATAATACAAGAGTATACTGCAATAAATTATCAGGTTACTGTGATGTTCTAATGGTTTATTTATTATTATTATTATTATTATTATTATTATTATTATTATTATTATTATTATTATTAACCCCTACTTTGTAATAATAGTATACATTTAGTTCAGTAACCTGATATATGCATTACTCAGTAGTTACCCAAAAAGGTTAAAAGAAAAATGTAATGGTATAAAACATGCAAATATATATATATATATATATTTTAAGTTTAGCTTATTCCTCTTTGTACTTGTTTTGCACAAGGTTCAGTGGCTGTTATTAACCACTAGAGGGAGACTGTCAGAAACAGGCTGGTTCAGATCCACCTTACCACTCCACGTGACTTTCAGCAACATTTTTCTTGCAGGTATTCAATGCAATTCACTTGTTCAGACCCACCTCTTGTAAACAGTACGGTGTGCAGTTTCAAGCTGCCTCCGTTCTTAAACTTGGTGGGCAGCTCTGAGAAATGGCAGCTGTCAAGATACAGGGTGATTTTCAGAGACTGTCTGCTTCCTTCCACATGATAATAGATGGATGTGTCTGGAGAGCGAGAGAACAAAACAGGTTAGAGATCTGGAAAGAGGCACCCTAATATACTGTGGGAGTCCATAGTCCAACTCACTTATTGATAGTTACAGTTAACATATTGCAGGAAGAGAAGTCTTACTTGCAACAAGGCATTCATCTTCAAGTTGCCGGAAGTAAACAGTAACTTTATCCAAGTCCAGCAGGGCAGTCTTGGTATCCTCAAGCATGGTGCGCTCTTCCTTCTATTAACAACAGAAGCATTCAATTAGGTGTTTGCCTAGATCTACTGGGCTTAATTAGGTTAACTGTTAAACATGAGTAAAGAAGTCTATCCTAATTACCTTTGAAATACGTGATTTAACCATCATTAATGATATTGTATCGAATGACATGCCAATTTATTAGCTAGTAACAGCAGCTTTGTTCGAGTTACCACAAGTGCTTTAATTACTACAATAAAACTGCATGGAGCATCCAGGATAAATGAAAGCACACATTGTGAAATGGATGAGGGCTGGTGCAGCGCTTACCACATGAGGGGACAGCATGGACTGGAAGTTGAGGAGCACTCCGATGGCAGCGATCTGCTCCAGCCACTTCTTGCTGACCTCCTTGCTCTCCTCCTCGTACTCCCCGCTGTTGTTGTAGCGGAAGTTGAGCGCGGCGAGCAGCTGTTCAGACAGGGTGCAGACTGCGCCCACCAGACTCTGACAGAAAATCCCGTCCCGACGCAGCTGCAGGTCTGTGTCTGAATGGGGGGAGGAAGTACAGAGATTACAATGGGTGAGGATTTCCCATTCTGATAGCTTCACCAAATACATTACAGTAAGACCTAGATTATCCAGCCTTGTTGTCATAGATAGATGTTATTCAGCCCTCAGTCTCCGGTATTTACAATACAGCGCAGTACTGGGTATTTTGTATTCAAATTAAAAGGGGGGCAGGGATTTTTTGTAGGTTTCTTGGATTTGGAAAGTCTAATATTATCCGAACACCCCCTGGTCCCAGTTACTTCTTGATATCTGTTTTAGTGTGTACAGGTACCACTACGCTGTCCATGTTTACCGTAGTACTCTGGTCAGAAACAAGCACTTACATTACCAGAAAAGGTCTATTAGGGTTTCTTTCTTCTTGAAAATATTATCCTTTCAGAAGTCAAACAGTTCCATTTATGCTACTGCTGCAACACGCTCTGTTACAGCACAAGAAAACAGCGCTCGTATTTTAACACTGGGCAGGGCTCAATACATAAAAAAATGACTAAAATATCTGAAAACTATTCTGAAAATTGCATGGGCCACTACACCTTAAACTTGATGTCTGTAAAAATAATTATTTTTCAAAGTGGATTACACTGAGCATCAGTATTATCTGCAGTCAGAATTGCTAGGTAACGTATTGGGTATGTGTTTTGTGAATCGGATTTGAGTAAAACGTCGCTGTTGGGTGAGCCTCAAACCAGGTTATTTATAGTTTCCATATGTCCTTTTTTATCAAGTCCTGGATCAGCCTTTAATTCAGCATGAGGAAGGCCTGGACAAATAAACTTGGGCGGACAAAATTACAGTACATGTCACCAAGAAGAGGAATGTGGATTAAAATAAACACCACACCCGTCTGTGCTTTGAAATGTCACGGTGCTTAGGGTGTAGAATTGACAGAAAGAAAAATCACAATACAGTACTGTATATAACTTGAGGGTTGTTTTACAAAGTTAAAGATTATTTTAAAAATAAAAAAGCTTTTTTCCCCAGTCACACTTATTTCCCTGGCTAAAGCAAAATGCAACTGCAACTCAATCTACATAATTCCAGATGAGTGATGAGTGCCTTTTTCTTACACTCTAGTTACGATGCCCATTACCTGACAAAGCCAGCCAAGGAAGACCTGTTAATGGACTGTTAACGGCTGTTTTAAGTCGATTTGACTGTACTATATAGGCCTGTATCATTATTCCAGCTCTGCTGGGCTTCAATTGACTTTCCCATCTCTTCGCATTTTGACAGCTAGTGTGCAGATTTGATCAATATATAAAAGGCTTCATCGTAATTACCTGTGCATTTCAACAGAGCCAGCAGCAGCTGATTCTTTCCATCTGTTAATAAAGAAAAAGGTTACTCATTATTTCTGAATAGATCTCTTAAGCAGTAAGCATAAACCATGCTCTGAAACAGGTCGATGCAGTGATTAAACTGAAAAAGTAGAGTAGGAAAGCAAGTAGAAAATGAAGCAAATCTAGGCTTTACATTAAGCATGATGCATCATAAAACAAAATATACGTTTTGACCATTTTCCAGACAGCTATTGTATTATGTTGTATTATACATGTATTGCTCTGCATCTTTGAAATAATGTCACAGATGAAATACATTCTTTAAAACATAAATTCACAGTCAATTGCATATGCCGCTTCACTGGCACACAAGATCCTTTTGGTAACTGGTTGGAATCCACTTTGAATACAAACATGAATCTAACCATCTCCATTTGCATAGTTTCCAGTAGATATGAATCATGGGTTGTACCACTGTAGACTCACCTTCCACAAACCTCTGTAAATTCTCCACCAGTGTCTTGATGGAGTTGGGCAGGTTCCACGGGTCCTCCTGAATGTTCTTGTGGATCATACCACGGCAGTGTATCGTCCAGTCCTCGGTGTGACGGAATTCTGAAAAGGGGAGGGGCTATGAACACAACTGCTGGCTTCAAATTGTGTACATCCACCGGTTTGAATTGACTAAGGATACATACAGCAGATACCAGACTTCAATACCTTGCAAACTGTAGTCCATTGGGAAGTGCTTGGTTTCCTCGAAAGCCTTGCTCATGACAGCTCCTTTGAGAAGAGAGTTAATGGAATCTACCTGCAAAGGGTTAAGACGACAGCTTGGATCAAAACCAGAAAAACGAAATAAATATGTTCTTTCTTTGACTGTTTATAGTTTGCTGCTTCAGAGTAAAAAAGAAACCTCGATAATAAATGGTATTCCTACTAATAGTCCTCTACCTGGTTAAATAGGTGTTCGAGACAGCCATGCAACTTGTCCTGCTTGTCGCAGGGTATTCTCATATCGCAAGGCAGCTCGTCTCCTGGGAAAAAAAACAAAAAACACAATCCATTTACAACTGCACAGATCCATTTATCCATTTACAAGAACCCCCATTTTATATCATCCTGCCCAAAAAACTATCTAGAACTGAGTGTTCATTCTATAATAATCATGAGGAATATTGTCAAATGTATAAAATGTATACAACTATTTACTATTAGAGATATTTACATGTACTCTTTTTAATAATTCATGTCAAAGAATCCTGGGAGTAGAATTCTCGGGGGTGGAGGGGTTACCAGGGTTTTGATGCTGTTGTACCCCTGGGGAACAGATCATTGATTATCAATGAGATAATACATTTCCATGCTACCCTCACACAGTGCACAGCTTACCTGATCCCATTTCATCACTGCCCAGGTAGGAGCTGTTACTCCGGACACTGGTATAGGACAGGACCGAGTCCCGGTTACTATTGCATTCACTGAAACACACAACAAAAAAGGACTGTTACACAACCAACAAGGAGGCTTCCTTTTACTTGACCTTAAATATGATTCTAGGTCTGTGTCTTGTGAGAAAACATTCGTGGAAGTTATGGGAGTTCAGCGTGTGTACACTTTTAAAAGTTGTTTTTACACATTTCAATTATAGAACCATTCAGCTTTGATGTTTTTTTTCTTCAGTAGCTAAATTGGGAAAATGTACTGTTTTTTCCCCTGCTATCCACGCCTCCAGAGCAAACCAGAGAGAGTTAATGATATGTTGTAAACAAGTTGTGTACTGTATCTACGAGAAATGGAACCTGACCAGCTTGTCATTTTAGATGTGTGTCTCCCGTGAGAAATTCAAACTTGCATAGCCTAAATATAGCAAAGTGGGTCTAAAAGTTACATGGGCATTGCAGGATTGTCCAGTATCACTTCTGTTTCAGTCTCGCCACACATATAGCTTTCTATATGCCACACCCGTTCTGTACACAATCACAGACACTAACAGTGTGCTGGTTCTACCCTTACATTTCCTTTACATTTGCAGCTACCCAGTAACCTATAAAGACGAATTCACCTCTTAAACTCCAACCATTGTGTGTAATGAACCAATACAACAATGTATTAAACCTGCAATTAGTTTGTTTCTTAGTTAGGACACTAGGTATTGAAAAAAGATATTGAGGTATTGAGGTATTGAAAAAAGAAAGGGGCTGATAACTCACAGCAGTTTATATGGCTCGTTCCTGCAACGCTGCTATTAATAACCTGTTGTTTCTGGTTCATTCACGCCTACCGCCTCTCCAGTATTAGTGTGGGGGCAGGCATTTCGTTTATTTGTTTGGCAGCCCAGACTGCAGGACAAATTGTCCAGTATATTATAGGATGCACACACCAAACAACACCCGCCAACCCCCAGCTTGTTCTTGCCAAGGACATTACGCTTATAAATTGAACTTTTAAACAATGCACTAATGTGGGAGTGCTACTTTTGAAAAACTATGTTAAAGTCAGAAAATGTATTTGTTACTGGAACAGATTTGTATACATTGAATGTTGTGCCTATGACATCCATTCATATTAATTTAACATCAGGTGCTTGTTCTAAGCAGATAACAGAACAGTAGGAGTAAAGCTTATACAGGTAAAAATGGGGAGAACAAACCCCTGGGTTTAAATGAGATTAACAAAGCTTCTGTGCTGTAGTTACGCACCCTTCTTTTCTGCACTAATAATTAAAAAAAGCTACCTTTGTTATTTCTTAAAAAACAACAAAAAAAAAATTCTCAATTGAGCCAGTAGCATTACATAATAATACTTTCCAGTTAAAGTAATCCTGTGGTAACAGGCATGTGTTTCTCAAGGTTTGCCCCCAGAGGGCAGCAGAGTACACTGCAGCTTGTTAAAGTCCCTGATTCAAACCACATTGACATAGCAGGAGCTGAAAACAGCACCACAGGAATGTTACCCAAAGGATATGAAAATAAACATTATCCACACTGTTTCAGACTGCACTTTGATGTGCACATTTGGTTGCCATAAAGGGGACAAGTGCATAGCTGTTTATCCACACAGGCATTATGTATCCCCTAAAAGATTCCAGTACTGTATTCTGGGAGAGCAGAGACAAGTGCCAGTCATTTTCAGCACTCTGCCAGCCCAGCGGATTTTATGAGTGCTAATTTAGGATTTCTAATAAAAAATGCACTATATCATTTTAAATGCTTTTCAACTGACAACCCCCTGGGGTCTAATTTAAATACCCACATTTAGAAAATATTCATTACCATCTGTTTCTACAAAACATGTACTGTGGCTAAACTGTGCTAATGTGCATATGAGTTTAATATAGATTAAAATAACTGCAAAACCCACTGCTCATCCTAGTTAAAAGAAGAGTATCACCACGGGATACTGCAATTCATGATGTCAAACTATCTATGACTTTTCTTATTTTTATTACACCAGAAGGAGTAATAAATTAAAATTGTCAAATTTAACAACTGGGGGTAAATGGCAGAAAACTGAATATACATCCCTGGGTCTAGTATCAAGAATCTGTGCTAGACAAAGATCTGAATATACCATTAGTGGCAAATTATCATTGCCATTAGAGGCAAATTAAAATAAAACATAATGAAATGCACTCAAATAACTCCCACTAACTAGACAATTGGTGAGCAATAGGTTCCCTCCCCCTCCAGCAATACTGACCAATCAGGTATGCATATGATGCGTTCTAAATCAAACTTAAGCTCACCACACCCACAGCTTATCCTGAAGGTGTACTTTCTTATTTATGAGGTGTTTTGTGTCACAGAATTAAACAAAAACCTAATTTAAGCAACTTCAAATATGCCGTTGTTGGGTAGAAATACTGTGACACAGAAATACACTATTTATAGCGTTGGGGTGGGGTTACTATTGCTACGAGAAATGGTTTGGCATTTCAGCATTCACTAAGAATATAATGTTCTGGCTTTCTGAATGTTTTGAAAAGTCAACAGGAAGGGACAGAGCCTCACTTAGAAAGTGTTCTTATGAGATGTTATGTTTCTTCTCCTCTGTTATTACAAAGTTGTGATTATTTTAGCAATCATTTCTTCACAGAAGTTATTCCTTTGTCCAACCTGTTGTGCCAGACCAGGGCACATTTCTGAACAGTCCACAATGGCTTGGTACAAGTAAAACAAGGCTCTCCCAAGAACTGTACTGATAACAGTGCCCATCACCCTTACACCAATGAAACAATTTAAGAACTTATTTGTTTTGTATTTAATCATTTTTTTTAATTCTTATGCCAAGAAAAGTCATGCAAACTGTTTTTTAATAATTCACCTTTTAACAAGCAGCAGCCTAAAGCAATCTTAAAGAGGTCACCATGCTCCTCAAAGACTTGTGTTAACTAATTCCCATGGAATTCCAATACCAAGCAGAATCAAAATCGGATGAGCAGTTCTCAAGATACTGCTGGCAATGCTGTGACATATCTTTGCTTTGTTACATCTTCATGGACTCACATAACCTTCCTGGTACAGTCTGCTGATCCGAGACATGGATCCAAGTTCAGACCAAACCTGGACAGCAACGGAACCCACAGCCCACTGTTCAATAGGCCACCCAGATGCCACAAAGGCAAAAGGCTGGTTTGGAAGAATGTGCAGACAGCTAATATATGTGGCAAGAAGCTGAAAGATGGTGTGGTCAGCAATTCAGAGACTCATTCAATCCACAATGGGTAAACGCTGACTTAAGTCATTAGTTGGTTATATGGGGGCAGCCAGTTGATGAAACCAGACAGGCTTAGTGTGGACAGCAATGACCATGTGGTATTGTGTGCTGCTAGAACGCCAACTGGAGGAGCTGCCATAGACTGGCTAGACAGCACACAAGTATGGGAAAGGCTTTTTTTCACTGTATCATGTTCACAACGACTGTCATTGTAAACTGGAAGCTTGGTCATGTATAATAAATGGCTAATTGTATAAACTTCTCTGGTACTGCATGTGTGTGGTTTTCAGCTACTGAGTCCCTTTTAATTAAATAATAAGTAACAGTTTATTCTGAAAAGGAAAACCGTAAAAAAAAGTTGGTCTTAATTAAAAACAGAGAGTGTAGAATACAACAAATGAGTCCAAACCACTGAGGGCTAACCCAGTAAAGCTACGGGGTGTTAAGTGCCTCGGTTTTATATTTTTAAAGGATTTTTGAAGTCAGATTTTACTGGCGGAATAAGTACAGATTGTGAAGCCAGTAGACCAGCAATGTTGATAAGGAATGACTACAGATGGCCCTTTTGGCAAAGTTTGTTATGCTTACTGTATACATTATGGAATAGAGAGAGTTACCATAACTAAGCATCAGTAGGTGGAACAGTGAAAGGATACTGAAAACATTGGGCACACCTTTAATCTACAGCTGTGGCCAAATGTTTTGAATCACCTGATAGAATTAACTCATTTTGCTTCATAAAGTCGAATGAAACCTGCTGAATAATGTTACGGTAGCATACTGAATTACATACTGCTTTGTAGTTTTTCCACATACTTAATGAAAAACTGACAAACTGAAAAATGTGACATTTCAAAATCTAATACTGTACGACTATTTTGGCTTTCGGTAGACTTTTGCAATATCATTTTGTAGTTTATTTGATTACTAATGTTAAATAAAATATCTAAATGATGTTTTTATATATATATAATTTTTTCATTATGTCTCAATCCTAAAATTCTAGGTGCGGCAAAACACACATATATACAGTGCACTGTCCAGCCACTCACCTATAGGAGTCCCTGTAACTCATGGTGTCATGTCCTGAGTCTTCCTGGTCATCTTCCGACACTTTGAAGCAGACCTTTTTGATACCACAGTGCTCCGTCTTGTCAATGTCACCCTCCTCCGACACCAGCGACTGGGGAGGGGTCTCTTCTGAGGAAGGAGGCTCGCACTCTTCAGACTGGCTGGGCTCCGTTATAGACGAGAGGAGCCTGTGTTAAATAAATCAATACATACATAAACACAGAGGGAGTTTAAGCAGAACTATTTCACAGAAAGGGTAATATAAAATATAGAGCGGGGTAGCAGGAAACGTCATTGAGGCTTCTAGAATAAATGGCTTCATCAGAGAGCAAGAGAAAGACTAAGAACCGTACGATAGGAGAGCAGGGCAGCAGCAAGATGGGTTCCCCCATTACGAATTAGTGAAAGCATTGTACATCACATCCTGTGTGATGTTGCTTCCCACATTTTCCTTTGGAACTAGGTTAAGCTTCTTGGAAATACATACACATCTATCTGAGTCACATATTGCTTCATCTCCTTGACGGCAATGTCCATCCTGTTAAAGAGCTGGATGTAGGCGTCTTGCGTCTCCATGTCCTCCTGCTTGAGGAGGAAGCTCAGCCCCCCCTCGTCCAGGTTCATCCCCCCATTGTGGCTGAGGTCCAGCAGGCTCCCCTCCTGCTCCCTGTGGGGCTCCAGGTGCCCGTTCTCCTGCGGCTGACACTTCCATGACGGGGCCGCCATGCTGGTGATGCAGTGTTGGGTGTGCGACATCGGGTTCAGGTTAGCTGGAAGTACAGGCAGGCTGTGTTAGTTTGAAGCTTAGTGGGCTGTAAGTCTATATGTACACATGGTAATTACTATCGTAAACTTCACCACAGAGCCATTAAAAAACATATTTTTATGGTTCATAATAGCACTATTGCCCTCCACAGTGGGCATGCTGGGCAAGATGATTGACCTTGTATTCATTTAGCATGTTTATATGTTTCTAAGCTGCTTAAAACAAATAAAACACTCATTTTTGTCTTCTGTTTTGTACCAATTAATAAATACTTGAGACATCCAACACATACTGGGTAATTTAAGGGTACTGTCCTTTTCACATTGACACAGACGTACGGAGTGCTCTTTGCTAGTGTTTAATGCTGTGGGTCACACAACAAATGAGGTTTCTAACCCTATTACTTCAGAAGTAAGTCTTTTAAGTTGAGCTTTTGATCCAAGCTGCAGGTCTATATTTCTATGTTTTTTTGATTATATGTATCAGAGACCAGCGTTGCAGAACCACTAATGAAAGCAGTTTTATAAAGAGGCACCAAATAATAGAATATTTCTTATAACCATGCTAGATGCCCATAGCAATGAATAAACTACTTAATAAATGCCCCCAAGAGGATGCAGGGGGATTAGAGCTGGGAAATGCTGAATAAAAACGTGGAATCAAAATCACACTGAAACGCAATGTTCCCCAAAAACTGCAGGCTTATGAAATTACAGATATCCTTTACATACTTAAATGGCTGATTAAAAACAAACAAAAAAAAAACATTTTAAACTAACTGTGTATATTTGTATGCAAAACTTGAAAATCAAGGTCATAAAAAGATATTCAACAGTTTCAGTCTGTAAAAATGTGTAAAATGTCAAAGTAAGTCTTATTTGGAGATTTAAAGATGACATTTAGATCTGCCAGTGGTTGGATCTATTTAGTACAGCCCCATGTGTGCTAGTGATTTCTTCCTACACTACATAGACGCATGACTCTAGGTTTCTTGCCAAACACCTGTTGAAACAGATGTACAGTGTAGAAATCAGCAATGTTCCTTTAACAAAACTACTTGCAATCTTCTGCATCATTTAGTTGAAAAAAACCCATATAATTATATTCTGGATGGCTCTACAAAAACTCAAAACAGGGTGACATTCCTACCAGCTGAGCCAACTAACCCTATGTGTAATAATGAACTGGTACTAAACCAAAAAGACCAAAGAGTCAAATCAAACTGTCCAAGTAGTATCTTCAATAACCTTGCCATTTAAATCTATGGAGCAAGTATAGATTGTTTTGAATGCAAATAAATGGGAAATATGTATTATGTATATTTTACTTATGCAGTAGAGTTCTTAACAGGGGTTTGTCTTTTACAATACTTGAAGAACAGAAGAATCTTAGGGTCAATGTATTTTGTCAAAATGGCAGTGTGCTCTTTTTTTTCTTTTTTAGATTTCAGTGTATAAGATTATTGATCATTTTGTAAAGTACACCAAGAAATTTGATAATAAAAGAATCACATTCCCAGTAAAACAATATTTAAAAAATAATGACCGGTACACTGAATAGTAAATGACCGGTACATATGCTCCAGTGAGTACAATTAGTTTTACACTTTCCCCTGATGGAACCCAGAAAAGGTAACTTAAACAGTATACCAAGAGAGAGAGAGAGAAATGAAAGTAAGATCATCATTAAAGTGTATGGCTGTGGCATCTGCCTCCACTTGCTTCCCAGATGCAATGTTTATGTAATTATGGGTTGTTTGTACCAAATGAAGTTCTTGGTACGATTCATAAAAACAACAGACACAAGAATTACTGCAATGTTATTTTATCTTTTGTAATTAACTTCCGCATTGAGTGTTTTAAAACTGGAAGCACATTTTCCTCTCATCCGAGGCACTGACATTTTCAGCAGTAAAAATGTCAGTGCCCCGGATGAGAGGAAAATTCGCTTCCAAATCAGCTTTTAAAACACTTGATGTAGAAGTTAATTGCCACTGATTGGTTCTCATATATTTTAGCAAATGTGTTTACTTAAAGGAGCGTTAACCAATGCTTTACAATCCTGTTTTTTATCCTCTTATGAACTTTATTCCACTTTCCTTATACCTCTTATTTTATACCGCTTTTTTTTTATTTGTAACTTTTTTTTTAATTTATTTTTTACGTTCACAGAATAGACACTTCTGCATCCTGGTACCTTTGCTGAAGGTCTCATGATCAGACTGCAGTGGAGTGAACTACAACACATGAAGTGTATATGTACTACGAAGGAGCAGTAACATTTTGTATCTATAATGCTGTACTTTAAATATATGCATATCCTAAACAAAAAAAAAGCAAAATAACCTAATTATCTTTTTTTGAGAAATGTGTACCTTGGTCTGGATCCAACCCAAAAAATGAATTTTTACGCCCAAATCGGATACTGAAGGTCCTTCCTACTGATGTCATGCTTTTGGGGTAGGACACCTGCATGAGGTTCACGTGGCAGTTTGTCGGGCAGAAATCCAGGCTACCAAGGGGGTGAGGCTTTGTCGTCGCTTGTTTGAAGGAGGGGCAAGCCCTACCCTGCAGCTCCTCTGCAAACTTCATGGTTAAAAAAATAAAAAGGAAAAAATGAATGGACACCTTATGAGAAGCATAGCTGCCTCTGCTATAGAATAGCAGAGTTGCTAAGGGTTTGCTTCATTTATATTAACATGTGGGTGTGCAGCATCAAATACAGTGCACTGCCCACACATCCATTTCAAAGTGCAGTTTGTTTAACAGCCTGACGTTTAGACCCTGCACTGGAGTTACCTGTTGGTAGCTGGAGATTCGCTTGCTGATGCTCTCGAGCTTGGTGTCGCAGATATCCCTGAACTCGTATTGAGGCATGGACACCAGCGTGCTTCTCAAGGAGGTCAGGCGGCGGCAGTTCTCTACAAAGAGACTGTCGTCTTTTGCAAAGGCCTTCAAAATCTGAAATGCAAATGATTGAGTTAGACCTCCCTCCCCAATCAAAAGTATCGTATATCATCCATTTACAACGTATAAGCACTTGTGGGCCACCACTGCCTTGTGGAACATTTGCTGGGACAGGAGCAGATTGAAGATCACCAACCTCCCTGCCCTTTCATGTGTGGCCCTGGCTTTAAAAGAGCGCTCTGGCAAAACCCAAGCGTATCAAGTTCCAGTCTTATCCCCCTTCCTTGTTTTCAATAAGACAGGGCAATCAAGCAGAGAGCTTTATATTTTTACCGGTAGGCAATTTTACTACACGCACACATATGTAACGCATATAGTAATCTGCTATAAACATCCAGAGACAAGTTTCAGATTCTTTCATAAATACTATAAATACTATAAATACTTAACACTAGTTACTCGTGATTGCATTCATACACTGTTTTATTGCTGCAAACGGTGGATAGGTACAGCAATTGAACCAAATGAATTCATTTGAACTGCATGACAGTGACTGACACTTTACACTCAATAGCACTGTTTCCTTCCTTCTAAAATATATGGAAGTTCCCTGTACCTTTGCAGTCAGGCTGAAGCAGCCCTTGGGCGCCACCATTTTCTCCAGGACGTGGCTCTTGATGCCAGCAGTGCTGACGTACTCGTAGACCACGCCGTGCTCTAAGTGGACATTATCTACTGTCAGGCTGACAAGCGGAGTCTCATCCGAGATAATTAACTTACTGATACTCTTCAGCGGGTCTGAAAAAAAAATCAATAGGTAATGATTAGTGAGAGTAACAAGCCTGAACAAATAACCACTCAGGAACCCCAAGTTCATGACAGTGCTTTCCTGTTCCCATCACTTAAAGTGATGTACCTTGTCTGCTCTTGCCTAATTGCTAAGGGATGTCAATATCTCAGTTAATTAAGTCATGTTTTAATTTAGCCTCTCTCGGATCATAAGGAACCAATATCCTGTCACATACGACAGCAACAGTTTCAAGTATTGGGGTTCAGCAGTACAGGAAAGGATAATGTAGATGAGAAAGACCAGCATTAACGACCCAAAGAGCCCCCCCCCCCCATCCTTGGAATATAAAAAAGCCTCATTTGAAGAAATTCTGTTAAAACAAATGTTTCATAAACTAACAAACAAGCGGATTACTGTTTGAAACCGTTTGATCATTCAGTGAGGTGGTATTCACATCCTATAAAACAAAGGAATGTTTGTAAAGGAAATTGATGTGCAGAAGTTTAGTATAATTCTTTTCTACAATGTGCCAGTTAATTTCTAATGCAGTGTAGATTGCCAAACCATTGGGATTGTATGAAAATGTAGCTTGCTTTTAGTTTAGAATAAGGTGGCAGTGATCCTTGGTTTGTATTTCAGATTTGCATTCTGTACAGATTTGAATTAATATTATATCTGAAAAACACATCCAGCTTTAACGGCTCTGAATTCAGTATATCTGCTTGTTTATTTTTAGCACTACAAAACAAAGCTGCAGCAAAAAGCAATCTGAATATTCAAGGCTTCGAGTAAAAGATAATCATATTTAGGTATAAGCAAATGCAACAGGCAGGCATTCTGTTCCCCACCAAGTGGTACAGACACAAAACATCTAAATTACAGAAAAAAAGAGAAAATAAAACAGTTTGAAAGGAAAAAGAAAGCAACTGAAATTTAACAGTCCTGCAGCGGATCGTAAATGAAATACACTGCAGTTTTAAAGTGTCTAAAAATGCACAAGATGAAAGCCCAGGAAGCAGGAGACGATTGCTGCACAGATGCTAAGTAGTGGTAAACTGACACCAGAGTCCACGACATCTAACACAAGAGTCATGGCCTAACAGAAGGTAAAAAGAAGTGGTAAGATGCATCAGGATTTTCTTCAAAGGCAAACAGGGAACAGACTTGACCTCCAAATCTGCCCAACCTGCCCTTTCTCTGGGCTGAGGGCCATGTAGACACATCACATCTGTCTCCGCCTGGGGGTTCTCGTTATGCTACTAAGTAGCAAGTCATCTAAAGACATAAGGGTTTGCCCACTCTTCAGATCCAAAATGACTTTAGTCTGTCATTCACTGCTCATTAGGCAGAAACCAAGTCAAAACACATCAACACTCTGAGTGTCATGTTGTCTAGTGGAGCTTTGCCATAGGCAGGAAAAACATTGATGTATACCTTCACAGAGCGCTAATGTGTTTTGTCTATGGGCCCACTTTCTTGAATCAAGCACCTCTAGGGAGTAGGAACTGCATTATACCTTTTAATGCCTTGCAGCTCTAGTAACTGTGGTGATACCTCAGCTGGTCTTACAGATGAATTAACTTTACATTACAGGGAACCCCTTCGTTCTACTTCTATCTTTCTAGTTCCGTTTTGCTATTTAAACCAGCACTTAACTGAGTTACCAATGCTGATACATGTAATGTTATTGAATGTCTGCTGTCACATACCTGCGCCCTGTTTGACATCATTGATATCATCATCATCCTCTGTCATGCTGGACCGCAAGGCTCTCTCCTCCTCTGCATCTTCGAACGTCCTGTACACCCACTGTGTCAGCCCCTGGGGAAAGAATATGTATTGTACAAAAGGTTACACGTCTTTTCCGTGTAATACTGTGTAATACAGATTAAATCGCTGAAAGCAGAAATGTGAGTAATGGTAAATATGATTTATACAGATCATTTATCAATTATTTAGATTCCCAATGTGGTTATGCCACAAATCTGATACATAAGAAATGTAATTGTGTACTTGGACTGAAGAAGTTTGATACTGTTGAAAATTACTTTTATCTTGAAGACCTTGACATTTCTTGATTATTATGATTATTATGATTATTATTATTATTCATTTCTTACAGACACCCTTATCCAAGTTATTGATGTAACAACTTTTTTTTGTACTTCTAGTCACATTACAATTGAGTGTTTAAAGATATGGTGCAATCTTGATTTGAAATATATTTCAAGCATTCTCACAGTATTGTATACAGTACACAGAACATCATGGAAATGAAAGTATTGGGAGAACACATGAAGGCTTAGGGATACTTTACCAGCTCCTGCTGCTCCTGGTTTGACCGGTAGGCTGAGAAATGATCCAGGACTTCATTGAAACTCTCATTGTTGACGTTGTTACCGTTCACTTTCAGAATGCACTGGCCTGGCTGGAGGCCTGCTGCTGCTGCCTCTGAACCTGGAGAAAACAAAAGGCCCGTTTAGACATTACTGTAGCAGGCCACTTATTTCAGCTTGAAGGAAATAAAACTCAGGTTTTTTTTAATGCACATTTTCAAGCAAACACTGCGGAGCAGTATACTTTCATAAACTCTGAAAACAAATAGTACAACATAGTATTAACATGACGTTTTTTAAAGTAAGGAATATTGTACACCCAACTGTGCATAATAAGGCTGTAATTCTATCAAGGGTTTCTGGTGACAAATAAATCACGAGAGCGCTAACACTTACATGCCACCAGAGATCCTCGACAGAATTACAGCCTTATACATACACTTTTGGTTTATATTAGTATCATTAAAAAAGCTATCTAACTCTATTCCAATTCAGCCCACACATAGACCAGTAATCACTTTCGAATGCTGAAATGTGTGGAGCTGATCTCACTGCAGCAGCGTGCACTATTTCTGTCAGTATTGGTCGTTTTCATCCCTGATATCTGTATGCATTCAGTATTTAATATTGCATGCAATGAGTTTTCATCTCTAGTCTGATCACCTGCAGACTACAGTATGAAAAGCACCTTGGAAGGCATCCACGAAACACATGGTGATATGGACAGCCTATCAAGAAAGACACTGGGTTGGATTACAAACCTAATTCCTTTTCTGTTCTGACAGTTGTTTTGACAACTGAATTCAGTTAGTTCAAGACTTTGGAAATCACTATTGTCCTCCTTTACACCCTGATCCATGCAGCTAATTCATAAGGTGATCTCTTCATTAGTCTGTGCAGATAAAGAGCTCCCGTAACTCACGCTATCATTTTAAATGGAATCTTTTAAACTGAAAAAAAAAAACCTTTGAAATGCAGCTGCAGTGTCATTAAGGGAATTCTGTTTAGTGCTTAAAGGTAGTGCTTGTAATGCAGCCAGATTGTTCCTTAACAATACCCAGAATATGTTACAGTGACTGGCATTATTCATAACCTCTGCTTACATATCAAAGAGGTTACTGTAATCTATTAACTGGCAGCAGCCCACTTGCATTATGATGTAAATAATACAAATGTAACAGATTCAAATGTGTGGTTAAAAGCTAGCCGTTAGATAACCAATGAGGAATAAAAGGGGTGGGTAATCAATACAATTGCTCCCGAACCCCTTCGGGCCACTGAAGAAAAAAAACTACTTCCACTGCTGTTTGCTCTTTCTTTATAAAAAAAAAAGGCTGATTCTTCTTTCAAGTTACCACCTGGATCCCAGAATACACAGCGATGGCTGTGAAACGGTAAAAGCAAACAAAATATGTTCTGTATTTCAGTGCCTTATTCCTTTGGGGCGCTGGACTGAATTGTTATCAGTTGTAGCTAATGGTAATCCATTTTGATATGAAAACTGATTCTGACCTGGCTTTTGCTGGTTTCAAAGCATTAAAACACACGTCGAGTTTACAGATATTCTGAAATCAAGGATTCATTTCAACTTTAGCTATTAAAAGGTCCCAGGTCTCAGTTCAAGGAATGAACGTTCTTCTCCAGGGATAGTAAGTGGTGTATGTAATAGATCTCAACTGAACCAAGTTGCAGGGGAAGGGAGGTCAGAACCCCCTTTTATTTCCCCCATGTTGTAAAGCACAGCATGATATCTAATATGTTAAGAGAATGAAAATAATTATATTTGATAAACACACATGTCGCTCACTGAATGAAAACTTACAGCAGATGAATAGATAAAGTTTATAGAGTTACTGTATCAGCATTATTATTATTATTTTTATTATTATTATTATTATTATTATTATTATTATTGATGATGATGATGATGATGATGATGATGATGATGATGATGATGATGATGATGATGATGTGAGATCACAATGGGATCTTATCTATTGCCTTTCCGTTTTACAGACAACAGGACCTTTCTATGCACACTTTCAGATATACTCATAAACTGTGTAATGCTGTATGCACGTCGCACAGTTAAGCATAAGCCAAATCTTCAGTATCAAACATAAAAAAATGTTTTTCTTTTCTTAAGTGAATGACAAAACCCGGTAGTGATTTGGATGACTAAGTTTTGTTCACATAATTACAGAAAATATTGTCAGGGGAACACAGGATTACAATTGTTATTTTTAGCAGCAGTTTTTATAGCACTGTTCCTTGTGAAAACAATTTGCTCAAATGCTTTGTAATTAAAACAATGACATCCCCAGTCCTCAGAAAAACAATAAAGGATGAAACATGTGTAATGATGCTACAGAGTTCTTTCCAAGTAAGTTTAAACCGGTTCTATTTGTTTTTTACACATACCAGACATGATGTGTAAGAAAACAACAATTTTGAAATGCTGCTGGGCCATGAATGGCGAACAAACCAAAGAATGTGTGAAGACACAAAAAAGGCTGTGCACTAGCTATGTGTTTCCCATATGCTAACACATCCCAGAGGATTAAGGAGAAAAGATCTTGTACTTTCAAACTGCAGCTGCTAAACATATTGGGAACATCTTCCAAATAAATCATGTAGTTTTAGCCATATATCTAACATGGTCTTTTAAACTCAAGAAATCTTTCTATCATAGATCATGAATAGCATGTGGTGTTCTGAACAGTAGCATATGGATACACTAACCTAAAGTCCCTTATATATTTATTTTTTGCAATGCTCAATTGCAACAGATACTGACTGATTCAGAGTCACCTGACTACAATAATACTAGACCAAACAGAAATTCCACAAGCCAGCAACCAGTTCTTCCATAAAGCTTGAAAATTCTCAGCTGTAAGTCATGAATCATGGGTCTTTGTCCATGTGGCTTGCTGCTGACTGGTGTATAAAGACTGCATGCTGAAATTGAATGTTATCGTGGTTCACACATCATAAAGCATGTAAACTCCAAACAAACCCTTTATTGAGGTCAATGTTGTCCACGTTGGGCCAGATTTACAAAATTTGTGCGCCTCTGCAACACTTTCTACTAAAAAGGCCAAGTCTGTTTTTTTTTTTTAAAGCTAAGACATCGATCCATCGATGTAACATGTTGTAACGATGTAACGTGTCGTCCACTATCGATAGTCAAGCCTGTGCAACGTTTCTGTGTGCAGGTTTTAAACAAAAGGGGAATACCATTATTTATTTATTTATCGATTTATTTTTTTGTAATTGGCAATCATTTTTTTGCATTTTAGCACAGTTTCCCCTGCTCCTCTCAGTGAATCTGCATGCAATTGAGCTCACCTCACCTTCCCCTGTGAGTTTTTACTGAAGGGAATGCATCTGCACGGAAGTCTTCAGGGCGAGCAACGGAGCACGTAAACAGTTAGTGTTGTGCTGGAGTTAATAAATATTGACCGTGGTGGTACAATGCCTTCCAACGTTTGGCAGTTATCTTCTAAAAGTAGAAGGCAGCAAGAAAGTAAATTGCAGCCTATGTGACAAATGGCTTGGATACTCCGGTAACACAACTATTTAATGAGATGGCACCCTACAAAACTCCAAACAAAATCCAACAGTGATACAAATAAAAATGTACCAAATAGATCAGAATGGTGAACTGCTGTTGAGTGAGACGTTTTGTAAATTAGTTCAGTTGTTCTCTGGATTGTTTGTTAAACCAACATTTTATGGATCGATGTATCAGCTTTTTTGGAAAACGATATCTCAGTGGAAAAAAAAAACATCACTCACTGTTAGAAAGGTGAATAGTCCTGTCCCAGTTCAATATTGTTTAGGAATTAATGATTCATGATGATCAAGCAGGGAGGGGTTTCCATCAGAAAAACAATTCACATATTGCTACTGCAGCATCCTGACTTCACAGATGTAATACCTGTGCTCTGAAAGCAATAACCAGGCTTATTGTTCCCACAAATGTCCACACGTGCACAGAGAGTGCAGCTCCTGCAAACCTGCTTCAGATCGGCTGCAGACACACCTGATCTGGCACTAACTCAAAGGAGTGAAAACCACATCAGCTGTCTTTTCACTAACAGACATACAGACTCATAAAGACTGTTTGACAAAGAGCTGTCATGGTCTTCTCATGCAACTGGAGCATTCCGCAGGTTCCTTTCTTTGTCTTGCACTTTTGGGGTTTTCTACTGTGTGGATAACAGACTCAATGGGGTCTAAATGTAATTAACTAAAACCACAGTATAGCTATGGTAAAAGCCATGATTATCTACTACAGCATCTGGCAGCTCTGCTAAGTATGCACTTTATTTTCCCTAAAGTCAATTACAAGTGCAAATGGCCCTCTCCAAGTAAAGCAATATCTAGAGGCTTCTCTGTATTCTATTCATGTTCTTCTACCGTGAATGTTTAACTCACATATTGTGAGCTATCATTAAGTAAAGGATAGGGTGGCATTCGATTCTCAGAAACGTTTCTGTTTCCAAAAACAGAACTTTGTACTGTACTATATATGGTGACATATTAAATTAACGGGAAATAAAAATATGACCCTGGTAAATATACACATGCAAATATAAAAATATACTGTGGGTGGAATCTATTTTAGGCAGGATATGAAGGCTAACACCTCTGCTTTCCCGTAAACAAAACTGTGGCAGCTCCAGCAGCACAGTTCACCTTAACCCAAGTTACAGCAAAATATGTTCAAACCAACATGCACAGGCATTTCACATGCAGAACTTACAGTATTAGGGTAATATGCGTTGTCCACCTATGGTTAAAAGATAACCATATATGTCACAACATGTAATATAATGCAATGAGGTGTAATGCAATGTGCCGTACCTCTTCTTACAGCATGCACATGGGGAGGAGCTGCTCCACCAATCTTGAAGGACAGGGCTCCTGGGCAGTCTGGGATTTTGACAAGCCTTAAAAAAAATAAAAATAATAAATGTCACAATTTATCTAAGCACAAAACATTTGTGCGTTGAAATGCAATGGCACGAGCACACAGGGCTAATTGTATGCAATGTTTGTGAAGGTGTGAATTTCTGATTATGACTACAGTACTATTATTAGGATAAATGTAAAGCAGCAGTCTGAAGCTTGGACTTTGGATATACCCTCCCTTCATCCTTTCTGTGCAGGGGGGTCACCGATTGCATTTTAACGTCAGAAAAATACCTTGAACAGAACTTTCTTCTCAGAAAAAATGCCTTTACAAACATTTGCATGAAGCGAGAACATTCTTTTCTCGGGCAAGCCACAAGCCTCAAGCCTCAAGCCTCAGCTGGGTTACAACCTGCCACGCTAATGAAAACCTTCTTGGAAATGGCCTAGCACACACAACTTCCTGCTGGACAAAAATAGTTAAAGAAATTGAACACACAACTACTTCTCTACACATTACTGGCAGAGTGGATTCCGATTAACTATATATCATTTATTCGGCCCAGAATTGTGCTGAAGACTTTATTATCTGACAAGCACAGTTGTACCGAAAGTGTACCGAAAGTTGACCAGATGCAGTGGATCTCATCTTGCATTGTTCAAATGTGCCTCTGTGACATGAACCATCAGAGCACTGTAAACATCTCCAGGTGTGCTTTGGTTAAGCTCCAGTCTAGACTCTGATACTTTAGAGGGGCTTTCATGCATAATATCTCATGTCAGTACAGTATGGTTTAGATGCCTAAACCAAGGTTTTGGTTTTGTAGGCCTCCAGAGTTCCTTTAAAAGGTTGCAACAGAATAGCTAAGTACAGTATTTAATAATTTACTAATTCACATATTCGAATGAATTACAACTAGGCTATGGTGACAGTAAATTGCACTAATTCGTAGCCTTCAATATTTCAGTCAATTAGCTAAATATCGAGTGAGTACTTGACTGTATGCCATGCTTATAGTACTGACTGGTGTCACCAGGGGCGATGAGAAAATCGTTTGGTTTTGTACCTTATACGAACAAGCAGTGGTAGCAAACACAATTTATGGATAAGCCTCCTCAAGTCTTTTGTGACTTACTCTTTTGCCTTCGTGGCAACCAGCAACCTCAGTGACCTTCGTATGCAGAACGATTGGTTGATCATGGTCTCTACTTCCTGAAAGGGGCGCAGGAACACCAAGTCTTCATTAATGGTGTAAATCTTCCTGCCAACTTGAAGGCCTGCCATCTGTAATAAAGGAAATAATTACAATTATATATGACTCAAGTTACTGACACTTTAGATAACATAAGACACTTCAGAGTCTGAACAATATTCAAAAGAGCCAGTATAACTAAACAAAGGACACAATTTTTAATGGGCTGCTGTGGAACACTTCTGTCGTAATCTGCCTGCATTTGTTATCTACACTTAAGACAAAGCTACTTGTCAAGTTGCCTGGTTGCATATGAATTAGTGCGATTTGCCGCTATTTCATTCTCAGTTTACCCCATCTATCTCAACAGATTTCACTTTATCAGCTTTGGTCGTAATTGAATTAAGCTGAGACAGGAGCTGCTTTGTCTTATTAATAATTTAATATTTAGTCACCAATTTAGACTCTTAACTTCCAACCATTCTGACATACGTGATGCAAGAATTAAAGGCTCTGAATTATGTTTCATATACTACATGATACACATGCTAACCCTATCACTGTTATCATGATACTGCCAGATAACCCACAAAATAAGCCCACGAGTCTAGTACATCCGAGAGCTCTACAGCCTTTTATTATAGGCATTACAGAGAAGGGGAAGCCTCTTTCCTGACGAACTACAGCACTGTACAGTATCTCATACACACTTTCTACTGCAGTCAGTCTTTGTAATGGGATCGGCTTCAGTTAAAATGCTGGCAGGAAAGCTGTGCTGGTTCACTGATACTGCACACTCTCTTCTATGGATGTCTGCCACTTCATGTATTCAATACAATCGCTGTATCATTAAGAGATATATATATATAATATATATATAATTTTCAGCACAGCTGAAACATGGAACAAAGACCTTTATATGAGTGTCAAAAATGGTTTGAGACATTCTATCTCCTTAACAGATATATTTGTAAGCTCTGTATTACACTGTATGCTTTCTTATCGAAACTCCATTCACGCTTATCTGTTTCTTCTGTGCATCACTTTGGTTGCCTTATGAATGGCTTTCAGAACACAAGTCTCGGCTTTTTAAGCAAAACATTTAGTATTCTGTTCCGCTCTTCCTCAGGCTTCACATCTTTTCAATCAGCACCTCATTTAAAAGAGAGCAAGGCTGTCTTCTTCAGACAGTGCATATTCTGTTAAAGGGTGCTGCGCTCATGGAGGAGACACCTGCATGGCGAGCAGCTCTCATTGCATCCGACACCAAATGACAATTTGAATTGGCATGTCTAATTACTCTTTAACACATCTGAAAAAGAACTGGGGAAGTGATAAATATAACATTGTGGATTACAGCTTGACAATAAATGCTAACAAAGCAGCACTTTTTATTTATTATTATTATTATTATTATTATTAATTATTATTATTATTATTATTATTATTATTAATTTCTTAGCAGACGCCCTTATCCAGTCTTATCGCCCTTATCTGGGTTGTTGAGACTTGTCTGCTTATCAAACTATTTTTTGGTCAGTTGCTTGCTTGTTTCTAATTGTGCCCTTCGCAGCCCACTGGCTGATCCTACATTATTTCCAGTATTCCTTTAAACCCCCATAGGATTAACGTGCTGGTAAGTGCTGTAGGCCTCTGCATATATCGTCATACTAATCAGATAAATGGTCCCCTTTTACTCAAACTCCAAGGAAACTGTTATTGGGTTTTTAGACTTTTTTTCTTTAAAGAATAGCAGTATTCTCTTTCACTTTAAGAGAACTATCGAGTCATTGAAAAACACTTCTTGGACCCTTGTTATGAGTAATGCAGCAGCACTGAAACATTTTTCTAATGGAAGTCAATAATTAATAATTAGGTTTCCATGCATTGTAAATGTAACAGTGGTCTGAGTGCAGCTAGACTGTTAGAGTGTGCTTAGACTGCAGCAGAGGAAGTTACTGAAGTTACCCGGGAGGCATCAGAAAGTTTTCATCCGTACCACTGAATATTTCTAGTTATCTGTGTTTAGACACTTTTGAAGTATTGTAAAAAAAAAAAAAAAAAAAAAAAAGCTTTGAGAAATCCCCAGGCATCTACACTGGGGATTATAAAATGTCTGTTGAGAACCAAAATGGGTTTATGTTGAGAAAAAAATGTATCTGATTGAAAAAGATATAGTAATAAAAAAAGGTATTGGATTCCAAAGTCCAGGTATTAAAATCTGTGAAGTTTGTAACCCTCACCTCCGCATGGGATCCTCTGTGCACGGCCTTCACCACGATTGCTTTGTTTTTCTCTTCGATCTCAAAGCCATAATCATCCTCCTGGGGGTGGATCTGTAAAGAAAACAGAATTTTAACCAGTTAACAAAGAAGCTAGTTTACTCATTCCGAATGCTCTCAAATATATCAGCCATTTCAATATATTCTGTTGTTTTTTTGCATGAAATTGTCCCTTGACTGTCTTTCAATTGCACATTCACAGATACTGGGTATGTGTCATAAATGCAGGTGGTTCTGTGGATTTGAGACAATGGTTGGCCCTCAAGGGGTTAACTATTGAACCCTGAACTTAAACTACTTGGTCAAGCCACATTGCTTGTCAATATAAACCTTAAAAGTAAGAAGAGACTTGATTACTTAAAACAGTTTCTCCAGCTTAGCTATGTACTGATGATAATCAGTTCTCCGGGCATTGCCTCAATGTTCTGCTGTTATTCACATTTTTAAAACAGTCACTTAAGTGCCATGTAAAGGGGGGTGGACAGATAGGACATGACTGGTTTGAATTCAAGATTAGATGTGCGGTACAGGGAGACCTGAGCTCCTCACCCCCGCACCACTCTAGACAGATTGATTGACTGGGCATGTACCAATCTACAAAAGGATTCATTCAAAAGAGGTGTGCGTTGTATGTCAACACTGCCTGATTTATATATAGCGTAAAAGAAAATGCAGTCTGACAGTGTTCAATCTTGGTCTGTTGATAAGAGAACCAGTGCAGTGTCTTTCTAATAATAGTGCAGTTTGAGCTGGCTCCATCATGGGAACCTCAGACCTCATACAATTACTGGGTCTCACAACAACGTCACTTTCAAATCTGAGTTCGACAGAGTCAAAAAGTCACTGTCTCATTAAAGATGCCAGTGTCACTGTAAAGCTATCCAGATGCTAGAGTCCTGCTGTGCACAGATAAGATGGGCTATCAAAACTGTCTAAATATAAATCAGACTACAAATTTCGACAAGGAGTCAGAAGAGGAGCCATGCATCTAAACAGAAAATGCACAGTTTTTTCCTTTCTAAGTGAAACAATGAGAGAGCCTAGGCTCTCTTCTAAACTTAGCACCACTATAAATACATCTAGCTAATGCATACCCAGAGTTCATACACAATTCTGGTTTTGTTTCCTCTCTCTCATTCTTACAACACCTGCAATACAAATGTCAAGCATTGAGTTTGTCTTTATGCTGAGAAGTGGGCTGATAAGCTATTCAAAATGGGTTGTGAATAGCACTCCCACAAATAAATTTGACTACTGCTGGGAAAATGCACAGCACTTTACAGTGACGTCTGTATAAATGTTGCTTAAACACAAAGCAATAAAATACAAGGCAAAATTGTATATTTTCCTGTATATTTTTAACACTGGAATAAATCAGCCAGTACTGAAGTCAATACTATACTAGGTTTGGCGTCGGATTTGTAGTTAATAATACTTTACTAGTTTACTAATGTACAGGATTATTTTGTCTTATTTTGTTATGTTTTAGCCCAGAATTATATCTCCAGTGTTAATGCAGAAATGTCTTCCACAACTAAACAACTTCAGTCTTCAGTGTGTTGTTTAGCATTACAAGATGTGAAAAATATTCAAAATCATATTGCTTAAAGATAGCACCGACATTCAAAAATAACCTGAAAATGAGCAAACACGCACACGTGGGCCGACAGATGATACAGATGAAAAAAATGATTAGATCAATAAAAAAAAAGGGCTGCAAACATCACAAAGTCAAATATCAGTGGACGCTATTCGGTCTTTAATGTAACAAAAAGATACTTTAGGGTTACTGTATATTCTGCATTGTTCAAAACATCCTTCACACTACCTAAATGATGCAGGATTTAAAATGCCTTCAAACCATTTTCTTGCCATTCACTTCATTCCCAATGACTGTTTGATTTTTTTTTTTAATGTAGTGTAGTCAGATTTGAAAATGACCTTGTTGTGAGACCAGTAATTCTGGTATTGGCGTCTTTTTCAAATTGTTAAGTGAAACGCTATTGAAAGCCAGAAATGACATTTCTTTCCATTGTTGCATTTCAAGTATCCTTGTTAAAAAAATTAAAACAAAATTTTTTTTACAAACCGTTACTGGGCAATATAGAGAGTGACCTAATCTCATCACGCGTCAAACCGCCGACATGTCAGATCCACAGAGTTAATGAAATACCTCAAAGTCTGCAATGGCAGACAGCACTCATAAATACACCCTTACAATGGAGATAATTTAGTCCTGGGCACAGGTTTTTTGTTATCCTAGCAGTCATTAATCTTGTTACATCCTTTGCTTTTTATGGGAGAAGATATGCATTTCCGTTAGCAACCATTTTTGTGAATTACAACCCCATGTCTTTTTATATTAAAACATCAAATTATATTGAGATTTGTTTAAAAATGTTGTTTGCCATACTGCAATATTTCCTTATAAATAAGGTGGTTCACAGAAAAAGACATTTTTATTTATTTGTTGGAACATGCATGCAACATTATATCACAGTTTGCAGCTGCTACAGGCCCTTCAGGGGGTATTACTTGAATTACTTTGAAGCGGCCATTATTAACTACTTAAAAATTCTTCAGCCAGCTAACTCACAACATTTATTTACACAGATAAAGCAAGATAAAACAAAGCGATAAGGACTGGCTGTCACCCTTCATTGGAAGTCAGTTATTGCTATCCTTTGGGGCTAACATCTCCTGGTTTCTTCCATATCCAATAACACATACCCAACATGTTGAATCAAAACCAATATGCAGATCTTAGAAACTATATCTAAACATCATAGTTTATATTTGTATTTAACTGTGAAAGCGTACCAGCTATCAGAACTTTTCAAAACTGTTGCCAGAGGAAAAAGAAAAGATGAATTACTGTATTGGACATGCTACACTTCAAACAGAATCGTCTCTGTGGCCTTTAGGAAAAAATAAAACTAATTAAAGCATTACTCTCAATTCATTTGCTAATTACATCATATACCAAACATATACCAAATAGAGATGTTTTACAAGCATAATTGAATAGCAATTGCTGTCTTGAATATTGTAATTGTTAATTTAAGTAAAACATAACGTCAACATGTTTCAGAAGACTGTTTTACATTATGCCAAACTTTAAAACAGCATTGCTCAATGTTAAATGTGGTCAGAAATATAAAACAGTATTGAACGGAATATTATGATTAAATATTTGTTTAATGTGTTTGGACGGCACTGGAAGTTAATGGTATGTTTCTTTAGTGACAGGTAAGAGACGGACATAAAAACAGACTTAAATGTGACAGGAAGCAAAGTATTGCAACAACAATCTGCACATATTATCATGTGTTAAACAATGTACTAAAATATACAAATACTGCAGTTATTCCATGAATGAGGATAACCAAAGGGGCAAGTGGGTTGTCTATAGGCATCATTATGAGTGAGGATGAGTTTCCTGAGTTCGATAAAACACACACACAAATACTCTGTTGTAGTGTTAAAGAAAGTTAAAGCTAGAACTCCCAACACATGTTGTATAATTCATCGTAGTACAGGCACATGTAACTGTACAGTACAGGGAGGATTCGGTTCAATAGTGCGATCCACACACTCTCTGAACTTCAAAACTGTTTCAGAGTGCACTTTAAAAACCGGAACAGCTCCTAAAGAAATGAGCTCATCAAAATGGAAGATATTCACTCAAAGACAAGTACCCACGCCTCACTGCAGATTTTAATTATGTTGTGTATACTGTACTGTACTGGACATCTTACTGACCAGCAAATGTTACTGTTGTATAATTTGTCAAAACACAAGATTTGGGATACATATATACAGTACTTTTAAAAGTAAGAACGGAATCAATTAATTTAATATTTTTCTTTTATGGAAGCCTTACTTAAATGCTGTTCATTGAAATAATCCTTTTTTTTAATACTAAGCATAACAATGATGGGAATTATGTCTGAATTGAGCCATCTGTTTAACTCGACTCATGACTATATCCTTTACATTTCGAAAGCTACATTGCAGCATTATTCTTGGCGCTGGTAAATGGGTGCCTGTGTCTACTCCAGAGCTACCATTGAAACACACAATGCAAGATAGCTTCAGTATTGTAATGAAGCTGACAGTGTAGTATCTTAACTCAATCATGTGCTCAGCTTAGCCTTTTACACCGGAGTGTTGCACATTCCAATTGCACTGTTAAAGTTGTAGTGTCCTATATTCTTTTTTCATATTTATTATAAATATCAGTTCTAGATGTTTCCTGTAAACTATCACCAGTATAACACACTGTCAACCACACTGGCTTCTTTTCCTGTGATGGAATAGAACAGAGAACACAGACAAGCTTCACAGCAAGTTCACATTTCTGAAAACATTAGATGGTTAGGCCTGACCCAAATGTTACAGTGACCCTTAATGAGTCACTAACACAAGTTAGCCATAGGCTCAGCTCACCAGGGATTTGATTGTACTAAAGTAGAACAGGAAAGCAGAAACACCTTGCAGTAGTGTACCATAAGAAGTAGGTCAACCACAAATAAAAATACCAGCTTCGTTACGAGTGATCTTTGTGTGCTGTAGTCAGCGTTTAAACTGTGACACTGCAGTGCATCTGAACAAATTTCAACTCTGTAATCCAAATGGAAAGCAGTGCGGTTTCTTACCAGCAAAGACTTGGCCAAGATGTTTTCAATAAGTTTGAAGTCGTTGCGCAGCTGTTTGTTTTTGGAACTGGTCCCTTCCATTTCTTCATCGGCATAAAAGCGGAATAATTGGGATTCGTCTTTGAATTCGCTTTTCTCCAGCACTGGAGAAGAAGAAGCAGGAGGAAATCACAACGGTATACATGAATACACACAGGAAGGTCACTGAGGGAGACATGCTGCATGAAAGAACATGACTCTTGGTTTCTATTTTTGTATTGGGACAGGAAAGTAAACTATAAAACACAAATGATTTCCATCTTCAAATCAGCTAGGACCACTTGGGTATTTCATTATTTAATTCAACCACTTTTAAAAGGATGCTTTGTTATCTTCTGTTATTAAAACGTCAAATCAAAATAAAATAAAAAATGGCAAATCAGTTCCATGGCATTTGTTCATACTTCAGGAAAAAGTATGAAAGCTGATGCAGTCAAACAGCCTAGCTCAAGCCTGTAGTTGTGATGAGCAATGCTATTGATGTGCATTCAAATGTAACAGCTCATCAGTGTAGATCTAGCAGTATTAAAAAGGCAACATGTAACAACTCAAAATGCATTCTGTAGGGTTAAAATCGCAGTTTGAAAATCAAAAGGTTGTATATAGCAGTAAGTGCACCACATCTATATTCTGTTACACATGACTTTAATGTTTATAATAGAGCATATCATAAAACCAAAAATTGCACATACATGTGATTTGCATAACTAAGGCCAGGAACACAGCATCTCCTGTAAAATGCAATGCTTCTTTCCATGATGTGCCCATGATATATACCGGTGTCAGATTGTGTATTCTAATGCTGTAAATCCATCAAGGGGATCTGATGGACACATAAGGCTTGAGTTTTATGCATTCCTGCCAAATCCCTGAGATGGATGTGGCGCTTAAACTCGCTGTTGTTTGTTATTATTTTCACTATATACTGTTGCTGTCAAGTGTTTCTGAGGTAGCAAGTAACGTACTTACAGTAAAAGATATCGGTTCCTGACACAGCAAAGAGCATGATATTATTGTGCTTTCTGTGAAAGATTATACAGTAATATATCTTCAGTGCGCGCACACACACACACGTACATATTACATGTATATGTGGTGTAAGTTAGTTATTTGACTGGATTACAACTCTAAAGCCTACTTTGGCAGTAAACGTATGGAAACAATTAAGAAAGGGTGTGACATCCTGAACCAGAATTGATATTGAACAGAACCCTTCACAGTTGTTAACACGTTACTTGAAGCAACAAATTATCAGCCAAGGAACAGCGGGTCCAGCCTGAGACTGTGACAGAGCAGGAGGGGAGAGTTCCAGCTGGTTCAACATGCAGCTGTTAGTGTGGTGGGAGAAAGACCTTAACAAACGGATTGAGAGTCCATATCATACTCTAGAAATCTGGATCGTTTTAGACAAGCTGGATTCCTGCCAAAGCATTGGGCTCCCTAACACCTTCCTCGAAAACAACTGTGTAACGCTGAACAGCAGCAGGTTGACAAGAGTTTTCAACGTATACAATGTTCCCGGTCTTTGATAAAGATATATTGTGATGCTGTATAGGCTTTTCATTACAGTTGTAATTATGAACACACAGCACAAACTTTACATCATGGAGAGGTAAGCTGGGTAGGACTATCACTTCGACGTACAGTACTTGTACAACGTCTTTCAGCCAAACTTCTCCAAGGACAAGGGATACAATGGGATAAAGGGGCGTATGCCCAACGCAGCACTGTAGCTACTGGTGGAACATTTTTGTGATCATGCCAGTTCTATAGGCTCCATTGGGGATAGCATCAGCATTAGTATTTATTATTATTATCTTCATTATCATTATATTACCATGATGTATGAAGCCATTATTGCAGAGTCCAACCCCAAGTGTGACGGCATCTTCCCTGCTGGAGCAGTCTCCCTGACAAAAGGAAAGGGCATAGTTACAACTCGGCAAAACAATTCACATTCCACACCCAAAAGTAGATGTATGTTTAAAATAAAATACATAAATCAATACAAAAACGAGACCAGGCCGCCCCTATTCTATCGAAATCTAAAAATAGCTGCTTTCCCATCTATTTTGGCAACCAGTTAAAAGAATCAAGTAACGGGGCTGGCTCTACCATGATGACAGTGGGCTGAGCAGGAAGGGCCTTCCAGTAAAGTTAACCAACAAAAAGCATTGTCTTCTATTTTGGTGAGGTGGCCTAAAAAAAAACAGAACACACCTACAGTGCATACAATCTACTGTGAGACAATATGCAGCACACATGACTTACTAAGACTGATTCCTGGGGAAAAAAGAACCTTTTTATTCACTATGAAATACATTTGTTTCATTATTATTATCATTTGAATCTTGATCAGTCATATTACATCGGGTCTTCTCCTATGGCAGGCATTATACCTAAATTTAACTTGGTGTCACGTTTTGAGTTGTTTAGTAAATACTGCTTTCTCTGTATCCCAGAGCCAAGGGCTGAAGTGGTGGGAAGCCTTCATAAGTACTTAAGTTTACATGCAAATCACTATTCAAACTGGCAGGGGCGGATATTAGTCGCTTCTTAAATGAACATTCTTCCCTGAAGAGAGGATGCACACAGGTAGAGGGGGTATCAGGACCGCTAGTGCCAAAAAACGGTAATTGTCCTGCTTAACTCAGCTTAGCAGAGACTCTCATCAAGCCCCATACATAACACCCACTGACAATGTTTTCACACTAGGCTTTACTATGGCAGCGAGAGCTAGATTTGCTACCGTTAGTCTTGACACCAGTGGAGAGCAAGTTAATTCCCTAATGATGTTATTATAATCAAAAATAATTCTGAAGTATTGCTTGTGAAAGCAATTACAGCAGTATAAGAAAAAAAATGCAAACCAGTATCTGCATTGCACAAGCTTTTCCGCTGAAGGAAACATGGAGCAGTTGCGCATAAACCTGCTGAGAATTGAATGTACATTTATGGGAACAAAAGGTTATTGTGTGTGAAAACAGTACAAATTTCAAGAGAATTGATAACCTATCAAAATGACATCAGTCAATAACCAGCCTGATAGATGGTATCATCTCAAAAGAACGGCTCCAACGCAATTAAATGAATGACGTCCGACCCAAGAAAGATTCTTCCTGCTCAATAAAGACCTTGGGGGACATCAAAGTCCACCGTCATACTCCACCCAACAAATACTTTCTGTTTATCAATGCGTCATAATGGCTATAATTATTAAGAAGCACAGCCATCACCATGAAATGAAAGATCAGTTAGTTCCTAAGCCATTGTTCAGGGAGGGGCTCCCTACACCACAGCAAAGGCTGGGCTCCTGATCGTTACAGCTTCAAGAAGAGACCCGTCCACTTCATAGACTGCAAACTTGCTTTGCTGCCAAGATTTAACAAGATCTAAAATATCTGCATGCATATGGAAAATGGCCAGTTGTCAAGCATAAAATAAACAGCTCAAGGTGTCTTGTAAAATTGGTATCTACTGGCTCCCTTACCCAAGCTATCATCCAGTCAACCAGTTTGCTAGCTGGGATCACAGATTTAAATGTCTTCAAATGGTAGTCTCTGTCCCTGCAGAAAATAAACACAAAAACAGCACATTAAATGCATACCTTTGAAGGAAGTGAATTGCGTTTATATGCATGGCTAACTGCATCACAAAATGGGTGCTTTCAAACCAACATCTTCATCATAATGTAAGAGGTTGTTAGTTGTTTCAGTAGAGGAACATTATTTATTTATTTTTTTTAGTTGCTAGTTCATATATAACCTTCTAAGTACAACAGGATACAGATGGTATACCGGTGCTAAAAGTCATTCCAATAGTAATTTCAAAAACATGTTCCTGATTTTATTACATAAATATTATTTATGATCACTTACTAGTTTTTTTTTTTTTACAATATTAAATTGATTTATATATATATATATATATATATATATATATATATATATATATATATATATATATATATATGAGATGCACAATTGCACTAAATTTACCTGTGATTTATTTTATTTTTACACAACAGATATTTTGCTGGTTAAACAAAGGCTAAAGAGCAAGAGTTTCTAAAATAAATCTTTAAAAAGAATAAAACAGGATACCCACAAAAGAAGTAGCATTCTGACTGTTAACAGACGCCTTTGCTGTTTATGTGCCTTTGTAATTGAACTGCACTACAGAACCATTAGTGGAAATAACCACATTTCCTGAAATCATTGTGCTTTGTGTTTTATCTGATATTCTCTTAAGAATGACAGACAGATATAAATCAGGCCAAGTGTGGAGCACTGCTGAGTGCAAATACTACAAAAGTCCAATGACCGTGGGCATTTCTCGGTTTTGTTTCAAGTACAATGACTACTATTATCCCCAAAGCCAGGCATGAACGGTATGTCAGGCATGAAAATAAAATCAACAGCATTTTTAATTCTTGTAACACTGCTGTCTATAGACTACAGTCGACTTGCTAAGTATTCCTGGAAGTCAAAGCTACCGCCTATTTTTAACAAGGAAAGACACATAATAGTCACTTTTCTAAATCAATCCGGACCTGGTTATTATAATAACTGGGTTATACTAATGGTTTATACCATGTTGATAGTATTATTTTACTGTATATTTTATGGTTTTCAATATCTCACTTTTTTTGATGTGCAAGTCAGATATCGACTTGGGGAGCACAGTTTTTAAACACATGAGAACACAATTTGATTTTACAAATTGGGGCTTTTACCCCAGGGCAAGTTATGTTACATTATTCCTTGGTAACAATTATAACAGCCATTGACTTCAGAATGCTAATATTGCAAAAACCAAAGCAATCTCTGGACTCTCCACACTTAAATGCATTCTCTCAGGGCAACTGCATTTCTCTTGAGGAAAATTGTGATTGATGATAGTCTATCTGTGATGTGGAGGTTTAGTGTGTGGAGTTTACATCATAGCATGCTGCTGATGGTCTAAGACACCAAGGTCAAATTTAGAAATAGACTCAGCATTACTTCTTGTGCCAATGAAATATCCAACAAAAGCATTTTTTTTTAAACTGAAACTAAAATGATAAAACAGACAGCACAATATAATGTTTTTGAGAATATATTCCACAACCTTTTAGAAATTGTAAACAAATCTCTGTGTGTTGGGCATTGTACTCAAGATGCACTCTTTATTCAGGCAGATATTTTCCATATAGCATCCTGGGGTTATAGAAGAGGTGCTTATGGTGGCGAGTTTGCTAATAAAAACCAACAATGCATTGCATCACTAAAAGGAATCTGGTTGTTCTGTGGACAAATAAATTGAGCCCTTAAATTGAGCTAGCTGAGCTCATGCTATAGGAAACAAAAATCCAATATGGATTGGAACAGCTTCTTACAAGCAAAACACCCGGTGGTTTATGTCAGAGAACCACAGAGGAAAGATACTGATCTTATGCCACCTCCCCGGATCCCTTCACTTCCCCTAGCAAGTATAGAGGGATGGGCATGAATGCTCCGAGCTGTAAGCAACTCCAAGTAACCTGGGCTGATTTGTTTGTCATATTGGGCCTTATTCACTTCAAACAGTTTTCAAAATGAAATCTTTGTGAAAAAAACTTCAACACTAGCAAATGGAACAGACAGCAAATAAACCTAGACACATTTTATTGAAACCAACCAACAAATGGATTAAATAATGCTGATATTTTTCCCTCCAAATGCAATTAAATGTTAACGCAGTACATAATGAAGTCATGAATAATGAATGAATGAAATCCACAGAGGCCTCAATAGCTTTTTGGTGTCACTGGTATAACCTTGAATTGTGTTGTAAAATCTAAAAAGCTTTCATGACTTCTACATTCAGGCTGGGACTGATGTAAATGAACATACATGGCATCAGAATAGAAAGTACATTGAAACGAAACTTACTTTATTACAGGGGTGAACAAGCTGTGAAGTCGACAGTAGAGTCTTACACCCTGAAGTAAAAAAATAAATAAATAAATAAATAAATAAATAATATAATATAATATAATATAATATAAACAAATTAAAATCCACCTCCCTAAACATATTGTTATGTGGAACAGCAAATAGTGTAATAAATAAAAAAAAAAACTTTAAAATGTCAGGGGCTTTCATGAGAAAAGCTTTTTATAGAACTGTTCCATTTTTAATTTTCCAGTTCAACAAACAATGCTGTAAATCCCAAGAGTCTTACCTTATTGACAATGTATAATCCAGGTCTATTTAGTGGTAGTCTAATAGTTAAGTAAATAATTCATACTGAGACATGTTCCTGGAGCCATATGTAAAGCTCATGAATTGCTGATATTCCCAAATGGACAACTACAGCAATTAGAGGTGAATGTCTTTTTAGCATATAGGAGGAAAGTTGACTTAATAATTGACTGTGTCTGTGCCTCGGACAGTAAAAGGGCCTGAATGGTTTCCTGCATTTCCAGACTGAACTTGACTGGTCAGTAGTGTTAAGATAACGTTTAGTATTATGAAGGTATGAAGAGCAGTATACTTGGAGACGATTAGAGGGATTTCTGCTTCTGTTTATGAAAACCCAGAGTAACTCGCTGTATATAGTTGTAATGCTCTCTCTCGATATCTATCTGTGGTCTATCTACTGCATGCATCCTGACCTTTGACATGATGTCCTCCATCTCACTTCTTGTCTTGTAGGTTCCATCATCATATCGAAAACGATATAGCACCTGCTCGTTCTTAAACTGATGCTTGTCAGACACTAAAGAACAAAAACATACAGATTTTACAGATATGCCAAATCATGATAATGCAATGACTATCATTATAATTGGTATTATTAGTCTGCTATAAACACTACATAGGTGGTTTAAGATCCTCCTACTCATTACTCAAATCTATGGGTTTTAAATTCCTTTCAATTAGCTTTTTACAAAGTAATAGGCTCATTCTGAGAGCTTTTGATTGTTCTTTCTATCTGCTAACCGTTTAACACAGCAGGGAAGGGAGGGTTAAATATTAAAACTATTTGTCCCACACTCAGACCTTTTTAAAAAAGTCAATTTTCAGCTAAATCCTACATCAGATGCTTATAGGATTTAGAAGAATAGCAAACATCTTTAATATGGCTTATTTATAATTCCTAAGTAATCCCTAAAGCAGGTACAAAACTCACGATAGCCATCAATCTAGCATTTCACAGCCATTTCATTCCAAAGAAGCTTTCTGATTGGGGTTTCCAGCAAAAAAGCCTGCTATAATGCTCCTGTTGCAATATGCGAAGTCCTAAATACCATCTAAATCCTGAACCGTGTCAAGAAAACACAGCCTTGAAATGCCAACAGGTCCAAGAATGTGCAGTGATATATATACATGATTATGTTTCCTCTGTTGTTTTGGTCAATCACTGTATAAAATCCTCCCCATGCCATTTACAAAATTGCTAATGCTTTCAGCAGGAAGTCAAATTCATTAGAGGCCTAATCTTGAGTATGTTTTTGCTGGTTTGCTATTTCGGTAGCATGTAGCACTTGAGACATACTTTGCTGTTTGTCACACTTTTATATTTTCATAATGGGCACAAGCTGAATTCATAGTCCCAGAGCCAATCTACCACATTTACATGTATCTCGTTATGGGTGGAACAGTAGTGTACCTATATTATATTGGTACTTTTTGAAGTGATCATTGCCATGGTTTTACTCTAAAAGGGCTGACTTGTTAGCAATGCATGATTTGTCTGCACTTTGACAGAGAAAGTTATAAAGGACTCAGCTTTCTGCCACATCAACAATTTCTATGCTCTCGGTATCATCTGAAAGCACTTAGAGGTCTCCATGATAATGTGGAAAGAGAACAAATAGCTGCAGTTATAAAAGCGTCTAAACAATATCGGTACTAGACAGAAGTGTTCCTTTCCATAATGGGTTCCTGGCTTCCCAACTACTGATATGCAGTCCGCAGCTGAAATAAAAACTATTCCTAAAACAAATGCTTTACCATCCTTAACTCTTCTCAAGACAAGAGAGGAATGTAGACGATGCTGATTAATGAGCAGTTTCGAATAATTATTGTCTTACCCCACTGGAAAATAATATTGTTGGATTCACGTTTAGTTTCCTATATCCTTTATCCTAGCACCAGCCAATAAACTGATGCAGAAAACAAGCAATTTAAAACCCAGATTAAGCAATTTAATTTGTCATAACATTTAACTTCGTATTTTTTTTTTCTTCTATTATCTATTTTTAAGCAGTACATCTAACCCATTTGAAATACAAAACTTGTGTTTTAACTGCATTTCAATTGAGGTCTGGAACTCAGTATCTAACTTTCTAACAAGTTTCAGGTTGTTTTAACATTAACATTACCTCAAGTTACTGCATTCACATTGTCGGTACTGGATTTTTCGCCACTTGCACTAGTGTTCTGAACCTTGGTCCCATCTGACCTTCTACCAAGTTTCAGGTTGTTTTGTGTCATTTTACTCAAGTTATTGTGATAAAGTCCTCAGTATTAACAGACAATGGCAGTATGACGCAGTGTTGACGATACGGATGCTCATTGGTGTAACAGCACACGAGAACAATTGAAAAACCATAAACCTTGACTCACCATGATGGATGATGCCGTTCTCCAGCAAGGCCTGTCCCAGATTGACTCCCTCATCTGGTTTACTGATCTCTCCCGTCTCAATCAGCCAGGACACAAACTCACTAGAGAGGAGACAGATAAGCCAGTGTGAGTGGCATGACCAAGGGGTTCCAAGTCTGTGTGTGCTAGGACCTGATCCCTCTCCTCCAATCCCTCAGATATGAAATGAACAAGCTGCATGGGACCGTTTCCCACATTTAAATCATTTATATCCAAGACAGGGTTTGCAAAGCATCCAGAAATGTGCATCAGAATGTATTCCGTGGAATCGTTTTTAATGGCTTATCCTGTGCCACTATTTCAAAATGAATGGGAAATAAGGAACACAGAACTAGTAAGCACTACAGGCTAATGGTCCTTCTTTGGATATGCAGAACATTTCTGTACTCCCTACATTAAGCCTTTTTTTTTTTTAATAAGTGGTTTCATTAGGATGCAAAAACCACAATATCATTATGGGGAAAGTATTCAAATTCTATGCTGAGAGGGCATCAACCGATTGGCAGAGATAATCTGTAGGGTTTAAAACTGCTGAATATTATTCATATGTAGCTGTAGGCTATGCACCTTTTTTTCTCTCTCTCTTTGAACAGTTTTAGAGAGTAACGGCCCTTCTTGTGATGTTCATGCAATTCTGAAACCCAATGGTAACTGAACTCATTTAAAAGACAAATTAGAAGCACTCTTACAAACAGCAGCCCTTACTAAAAAACTTGAACATGAAAGAGGTATTGGATCAATGTCAGATTATCCCATGTGCATTTTGTTTAATTCCCCTATGGACTGAAGAAATAAAAGCATGGAAAGGCTCTCTGTGCAACCACTGTACATACATCCATCAACTTATAGCAGTATGATTTAATCATATCGATCCATCAGCTGTACCTGCCCAGCGATCTGTGCAAGTGAATATTATTAGGGTTTCTAAAATACAAATTCCTATCATTAAAAAGCCAATTTGTGGGTATCAGGAATATGAGATTCTGACATTTTTTGCTTAGGTGTGTCTGAAAATGCCAAATGCACATGAAATGCATTTAAAATGTATGCCTTTATTTAGCCTCTACAGTAATCATACAGAGTTTAAAACAAGTTAATGGAGGTTTTATTAAATGAAAATGAATGCTGCTACAGCTGTAGACATAACTGCACCACAGTGCCAGTAAATAATATTCTAATTATGATGTTGATTTAGTCCAGTCATTTTTAATTATAAGGCTGGAATCACACTGGAATATGAGGCAAATTCAGTGAACAAAAAACCTTTCCTGTACAGACAAAGAGATGACATGCATTATTTCATTGTTTTGTGGCAATATTCAAAATAATGTTCCAGAGATACGCTACCTATTTCTAGAAGTTAGACTTACAACTTTGATATTTGTATCAAATTCCCCCTCTAAAGCTCTAGAACATGCTTTAACACAGTCAGACTGTAGAATACCGCCGAGCTTAGACTCCAGAGAGTGACAGAACGTCTTGGCAGAAACTCAGTAAATCACATTTGACTGTAAGAACAACTCCCAGTCCGTTATTGTAACCTTTAAAGCGTCTTCTGGGTTAATGCTGCTTTTTTATTTATGCAGACTCTATTCCCCTTCAACTCCCTTTCAGGATTAGCTGCTTTCCAAATCACAACTCATACGCTTTGACAAGTAGTGTCCAATCCAGGAAGGGTAAATAACTCCTTTTGTCGAGTTTGGGCATTTGCATTAGAAAACTCCAATTCAAATCCCAAATGCTTGAACACACTCTGTTTTTTTTTTTGGTTTATATTATTGTTCCGCAAATACTGTAGCTGAATGATGGCCTGGAAACTACAGTACAATGCAGCGGTTCTCAAATGTTTTCAAGCTGGGACCTCTTATAATGTGTGGTCTGAAGAACTAAACAATCTGGATTTTGTATTGCACAAACAGGCAACATATACATATTAAAGCAAAAGGAGACATAGTATGCTTTTCTTAAATCTCTATTGGCTGGTTTCACAGACCTCGATTAGCAGTAATCTTGGACTACCTAATGTTACTTTAGGTTAAATGGGAGTCTGTGAAACTAGCTAAATCAGTTTCCAAATTCAAAGCCTTAGGTCTATAAATGAGCAGGAAGGAGCCGGTAAGTCGTCTTGAGACCTGTTGGGCGTCAGGTTCATACAGCACTTGAAAAGTAAGTCAGAATTGTTTGAAATAGTAAATACAAGTGACAGTTTTATTCTAATCCCTACCTTTGGTGTTTTATTTCCAGAGTCTTGTTCACTGATTTGCATTAAACCGTGTAATCCATGAATCCAAAGTCTCTACCTTACATGTAACTGGTTTTACAAAGTTGAAAAACACAGACCCTTAATTTACCCCAATTATTCAGGTATGTCATTATATAGCTGGCCTAAAGCTCCACTAGTAGTTCAAAACAAATGTACCCAGTAAGCAAGACCAAAGGACTGTGCTGTAGGTGTTCTTATTTTGGAATAATATGCAGTATTCCATTTTACTTTTATTATGGTTGACAAAGGCAGTAATACACATTTTCTGGGTATTTTTTTTAACCATTTTATCACACACTGTGGCTGAGCAACATTATTGTTGCATGCCTGCTTTCCATGGTGCAGTATTGCTATATGAAATTAAAACAATTACTGGTAATGACCGCTGGCAGGACACTGAAAGGCTTGTGGAGCATTGTAGCCAAACTGAATTATGTAAAAATCTGGGTAATTGCAGTGTAGTTCTCTCAGGGGTAACCCAATCAGGGTTGACAATTAATTCTCTGTGTATGTAACTCATTAATATCAACGTCATTTTGTATACAAAGCACAATCAATGCTTTTGTGAAAACTAACAACGTTTTCAAACGGATTTTCAAGAGAAGGAAATGTGTGTGAAATAAAAATAACTATACTTTATCAATCTATGACTTCACATCAGTATATCCAGTCTTTCATGCACAAAGAAAATCAAATGCAAGAAGCTTTCCTCTTATCAAGTGTTGTAGGAACAATTCTCAATTTACAGCCCAGTTCACACTCTATCTGGTCATTCATCCCCAAACTGTTAAGCTATTTTTGCGACCCTGTGCAGTGCGGTTCAGACTCTTCGTCACGGTTTATTTCTGTAAACTGCTTCACTAATGGATATCCCAATCTCTTAAAGGCTCTTGATTTAGAGACCTGTCTAAATTGTTTCCAATATCTTTGGAAAATGTCCATCTCAGTTATTATTTGTGTATCTGTAGCAGCTTGCAATCCCATTAAAAAAAACACAGAGGATAGAGACTTAGAAAATCACTTGTAAACACAAAAAGGCCTCTAAAGAATATTAATTTCCAGTAATCCTTGCAAAACATATTAGCATGTTAACTATATAACTCAGTTATATGCTGCAAGGCCTTACTGAAGTAAATCTGCAAGATATTAACATTTTAGGCAGTATTTTCGGATAAACCATATCCTGAAAAGACATCCAATTATTGATATTTAACTATATTTATGTATACAGCATATGGTGCTGAATATCAGCTTTACCCATTTCACATAGAAGTGGTGCTTTCTGGTTTGTATCACGTCTTCATGCAATGTTTTTGGAAATTAAATGTGATTCTGTGGCCAATGGGGAATCCCTGTGAGATGGTGTGATTTAGTCTTCTCAGCACAGGGAAGTACAGACTGCATTTACAAGCAGCATTAGCTCACATGCAGGGATCACATGTTTACTAAATGAATCACAGATGAAGCAATCAGGTCTGCAGCTGTATACTCTTTGGGGGGCATTTAAAGACAACGTTGAAACATTGGACTCTATTGGAAGAAAAAAAAATTCAATTTTGCAAACCTGCTATTCAGTTCAGCTCATATCGACAAACCCAGGCCAGTGCTAACGCGTCACGACAATTCCCCATGCCACTAACCAGAAACTAAAACAACAGCTTTTAATTGCAGCTGGCAACCTTTTCAATTTTTTTCCCATGTCAGTGCGTAATGGAAAATGTATTGCTACCTCATCTTGCACAGTTTGCATTGTGCATTCATTGCAGCGAGAGAGGCAGAGCGAGAGAGAGCGAGAGAGAGAGCGAGAGAGAGAGAGATTAAACTGATTAACTTCAACAGTCTTTCCAATTAAGCCCTATCAAGTCCGATCTGATCTGGCAAAGCGCTTGGCATGGTCCTTAGGAAAACGATTTACAGTTGGCTAATTCGGCTGTGAAAGGATAATAATACAGTTTACCGTGACTGGTTCTGATGAAAAGCATTACAGTAAAACCCTCAAGGAAACTCATTTAACGAAACGAGAAATCACTGGATTGACTGTAATTACCTTTTAGTAGGGCTGCTTCTGTTACACAAAAGGGGTGACCAAAACTTTTTGTGCATATTGCTTGATAGTGAAAGACCATCTGTGTACTGGCTGGTTTCACAGACCCAGATTAGCACTAGGACAACCTTACTTTCGTACCTCAAGCATACATGTACTTAGCACAACATTCTATCATCCCAAGAATTCCTCATACATATTGTTAATGTGTATATTTCCATCATTTGGTTATACTCCCAACCACTGAACTGCGTGTTAAAGTAAATGTTCAGAATGTTTTTTTCTGGTTTTGTGCTGCACTAGAGTGCGAGCGTCATTTAGTAAGCCTGTCTGCTCAACTTGACACTCTGCCATCTGTCCCAAGCAAGTGCCAGTTCTGGATGCCTTTGTGATGATAATGTGTGTACTGGGGACCAGAACAGGTCTGCCTGTGCTCTACGTGAGACCAGTACCACCGTAAGATAAAAAAAAAAAGGATTTTATTTCAAAATAACCACACCATAACACATCAATTCCCTGACGTGCCTGGGGATAATATTACTTAGCAAAGTACCTCAATCTACCTGAATGTATCACCTGGCTAATCAATTATCTTTCAATTGCTCTATTCATATGCCTTCTTTCACCTGAAAAGAAGAGCAATATTTTGGTGAAACTGTATATCTTGTTAGTGTTCAAGCAGCCTGGGGAAAACTTGTCCAGCTGTCTGTGTTTTTGTTAAACATGGAAAACCCACAAACCATACCATTCAACATCCCAAAAAACAGCATGTAGTCACTATGCTTGTAGCACTTGTCACTAGACCAGCACCTAAAGGAAAGTCAGCTGTATCATATGTGTTAGATGCACCTGTCCCTTCTGAGTTAGTGTCCAGTAGCCAAATTAGGCTCATAACTACCTGGAAAAAAACACTGGTGCAGGAATTGCTGCTGCTGCCAGTTTACCTGTGCGGGATTGTTATTTCATTCAGGGCAGCTTTGAGTGCACTGAGAGCATGATATGGAAGTTTATGAAAGCTATTCCACATCAGTCTGTTTAGGCTCACATCTCCGGATGAGAGGCTGTTTAATCTGTGTGTGACTGTTTAAGAGTATAAGAGTAATTATTAGTTATTTATTTTTTTACTTAATGGTATTTAAACACTGCACTGGAGGATACTTTGAAGTGCACCTCCATTCGCTACATATGTCTCAAATGTGCAGTTTTGAAAGAAACACATGTTACAACAAACACATTGTTAATGGATGTACTCAACAGGTTCAACAAATTATTTTATTAGCTACAACAACATTAATGGAAAATGTCATTTGAGAGGAGAGGCAAGGCTTTGTATATGCAAACTTACTTTCCAAGGAAGCACTTATGGACAATGCTGAGTTTTCTTCGCCTGTCCTTGATCAGGTGTCTGCTTTTACTCATTATCATGTGATACAGCTTCTCGCCTTTTTCTGCAATCATGACGTAAGCATCGCGCTCCATTCCCAGCTTCAAACCTGTAATTGGAGGGACACATACATGTCACACATATCACTCATTGGACAAAATGCAATAATAAAATGCTACAATAAACATTCCAGTGAAAAAAAAAAAGCACAAACATTTACTACAGTTTTAAACAAGGTGCCACAGGGTGACTTGGAAAAGCTGTTTCATTAAATCACCCATTTGGTTTTCCCAGTGTTGGCATTGCACAATAACCCAGGGCAATCACTGATAAACACAGACACCCTCGGTACAAAGCTGGGCTCACAAGTCACTTCACTACATTCTGGAATAGCATACAGGAATAGCTGATGACCTGAGATATGATTAGGGCTTCTGATTTTCGGTTTTAACTGATAAAACACCCCCCGATACAAAAAAAAATGTAATCAGTGGATAGCCAATAAACACCAGAAAAACTGTGGAAATGCTTCATCTATTCACGTTGACTTTACCTTTTTCCCATTAAAAAAAATAAAACCAACTACAAAAATAATAATAAATACATTTCTCAGTGCTGCTGGGCAATGTCCTGCCTTCCTGACTTATATCTATCATTGATTCGTTCTGAATACTTTAAACCCGCCCCAACTACTGAGTGACAGCAGATTCCTTCATTTCTATTGGAGACTTAAAACGAGATTACCATCAGGATGGAGGCTTGCTAGCGGGATTTAAAGCTGTATTACACAGTTAAGACATGGAGGATTTAAAACAGACTTGTGGAGAAATGTACAAAAATGCCTACACACAAAAACCCCAGAAGAATGTGCCCGTGACCATAGGGATTTCGAAGACAGCAAAGGAAAGAAGGTACAACTAAAGTGTGCAAGTACTGTTGAGTTACTATACATATTTTGACACAAAAAAAAACAAACGCTCAAGCATTTTGGAAAGTAACCGAAAACACTAATTTCATACAAAAATGAAAGCCCTGAAAAAAATCGATTTACATAAAACTCGAAAATAGCTAAAATAAGCACCTAAAAACACAATTAATAAAACCCAAAAAACAGAAGCCCTAGATATATCACCCATGAGCAACAGCTACACTATCAGCCATGAGCAATGAGTGTTTAACATCGGAGGGCCCCTCAAGCAAATTGAGTGGCCTCAACCAACTGGATGCTTTCCATCAACTGAAATTGAAAACAGAACTGGATGGTGTACAATTAAGAAATAAATGTAACATACTAAGAGTTCAAATCTTGCTTCTTACAACCAAAGTGAATTTCATGCACTGCTTTATCAAGCTTGGCATGGAGACTTTGCACGTTTGTATGATGCCAATCTAAGCAAAGAAATGACTCAGGAATCTGCAGTTCCAGTGAAGAGTTCAAGGTATTTAATGAACTGTGCAATGTAGTAGTACTTCAGTAGTTACACAGTATACAGTAACTTTGTAATATGGTACAACATTAGCTCAATGAAGTAAACTGCAATTGGGACTTGAACTGCGATAAACAAACTTACTATGGGAATGTAACAATGTGGGCCCTCTACAGCACAGTATAAAAGCAGCTTGATTTATAATTGATCAGAAATGAGGATTGCAACAAAGGGATTTCAATTGATTTCCCCAAAGCGCCAGCTGGTTAGATCAGAGCCGGTTGAAATGGGGTAACTTCAACACATCGGAAACGTTATTCGCAGTGGAGAGACAAGCAAAATGTTCATATATGAGCATTCGCAAAAGACATTTCACCTAGAAGAGAATCAGAATTAAGGTTGTGAACCATGGAACACAATACTAAAGAGGAGAGTGCGGATAAGAATGCGAGCAGCTGGAATAGAGGAACAAAGAGCAGCTTTGAAGAAACCAGATTACTGCAATATCCTACAGTCAACTTCAGCTGTTTCAGGCACTGACTTCAAGAGCGTTCAGCTTGACCAGCTGCCGCGAACACCGATCTTTATTTGTGGTATTGCAGTATCGTATCTCACCATGTCCAGTATACATTAAAATGGGAGAATTGGTTTAATATTTAAGCCTAACAAATTCAAAAGATTCCGATTTTAGTAACTGTGCAGCTGTGTGAGAGATTCTGAAAATCTCTTATTACACCAACAGGCCACATTTGAAATCTAATATTTAGGATGCCTTGAATACGGGACGCAATATCAAAATATATCAATCGTACGTAACTATAAAACACCTGATAGTAGAATATGTAGTACTGTTATTTTAGTTTTAATACACAGATTATACATGTTATAGATTATATTTTACTATAAGCATTATACTGTAACCTGTATCTGTTCCCCTTTTCAGTGATATTCTCTTAACTCTGTTATGGTGTGGAAGAAAGGATACAACTTATGGTGCATGTTGCTACAGTTCTTAATGTTTTACTCAATCTGGTATTGTAGAATACAGTGCTTCTGCACTGATGAATGGCTGTGGAAAATCAAATATTATCTTCTTGAATAATTTATGAGCTGTGCGTGGCACAAAGATAACACAGTTACATTGCAATCCATTTAATATGCCACTATAACCAAGTGAATAGAAATCCAGTCCCCAAACTGAAGCCTGGGGACCACTGGGGCCAGACATAAATATTTCTCCCAAACAACCCTGACACCTGACAAAGCAATGTTCCCAAGGCCAGGGGATCAATTCATGCAATAATGTTACCGTCAGGTGTTTGGGGTTACGTTAGTTCAAATGTAACACTTCCTGCCTGGGAGTCAGCGGTTTTGTACATTCCTAATGCCCGCACTAACAGTATGTGCCATTATATATTAAAAGAGGGACATTGTAAGGAACAAAAATTGGTTACTGGTTCTCAGTAATTGCCTAATATCAGTATAAGAACCACTGTTCGAGAGGGAAATGCAATAGACAATACAAAAAGGTATAATACTAAATAAATAAATAAATAAATAAATAAACAAACAACCTTTATCAAGAGCTTTACTATAAGTCCAGACTCAAAGCACTAAGGCAGTATACTCCTGTGTATTGACCCTTGTACTCTGTTACTGCCAGCCTGCACCACATGCAGAAAGGGCTACACGCTTCTAACCTCTAACACTTACACGTTCATGCAGGTGTGAATGACGACACTCCAAGCACTATTAGATAGAATCACTTTTTTTTTTTTTTTTTTTTTTTTTTTTTTTTACAGAATGATATTGAAAACAGAAAACACTTGCATACACCAGAAAGATTACCTCTTTTGAGAATGCAGATTTTTTAACAACCAGGCAACAGATACGAGCCACTAATCCTTTAATGAACTGCAATAAAGGAGACTGGACCTACTGTATATCAATATGTTTCAATCTGTCCAAAGCCAGTGAGGCAAAATGAAAGCATGCTTTCCAAAGGTTTGTTTAGGCATAAAAGTGCATCATCCTCCAATTCCTATGGGGGTGCTTAATGATCTAAGAGTAAGAAATATCTGAGGCTCCTAACAAGTGCAGTATATGTGCAATGTATTGTGTTCTGTATATCCCAGGGATGGAAATAAAAGATTCTGATATCACAGTCAGAATACAGTGAGCTTCAATAGGCTCAGCTCAGATCAAGACAAGCTTCTTTTATTCCCTGTATCCAGAGTTAAAACACTACCTTTGTGCTACAGACATGAACACTAGAATTAAGTGAAAAGGTTGAAAACATAGAATGATCTACTTTAATGGCTATGTTTGATAAGCATCATTTCAACTTTAAAAGCATGTTACTGCCAAGTACTTAAAAGTATGCAAAAGCATCTGGTAATAATCTTTAATCTGTGCGTAATGCATACCTTGTGTCACTTCAGCTTTACTGCAGCTCTTGTCACCATGAGTTTTTTTTGGACAGAAACAAACTGAATGTAAAGATATTCACTTAAGGAATAATACACAAATAAATATTTGTATCCCCGATCAACCTTGATAAAATACAGGGTATGGTGAGAGTGGCTCCTCTTTTAAGAATAGTAAACAGTTGTAAACTGGTATGTTTGGCTCAGAATAATCTGCCTGGCTGTCTGCCACTACTTTTTCACTCCTTGACCAAGGTCAACAATTTGCTTTCAACACGTTTCAATTGTTTAAGATCAAGTGTCTTTTATGTTTGCTGGTTTCTTTTTAAGCCACAGACTGTTGAGGTTTCATAGCACACATGTTGCACAAAGGTCATGAAGAAATTAATGTCCTGTCACGAACAGTGTAAAGCCCCTTTTTTTTGGTATTTGATGCAGAGGGTCTTCATGAGTTACTAGAAGCATGAAATATATTCAGCAGACCAGAGCAGTTTCATGGATATCAAACTGCATTTTATTCATGAAAACAGACATGAAACTCATTAATTAAAGGTTTGTGAATTGGGCTCATCATGTCTTGTTTTTCTTTTTAAAAAAGTAATGGGTGGAAGTAAAAAAAAAATACAAAAAACAGATACTGGAAGTTGCATGGCTAATGTATAACACAGTATCTTATTACTCAATCCCTTGAGCACACGCCATGCTTACGTTTTCATTACTGTCAACCTCTAACTTATGAAGCACTTAAAGTGAGCATTAAAAGAAAACTGCAAACAGCATGCCAGGTCTGTACTACATACTGCCACCAGCAAGCCTGTGTTACACGGACCATCTGTTCCTCTGGGAGGGGAGCAGGTCAGTCCTTGCCCTGACAGAGACTGGATAACGTTCTCTGCCCGGCTTCACAGAAGCCTATCCTGTCAAACTGCTGTTCATCAAACTGCAGTCAGAGGAAGAGAAAACACAAATAGATCTTCCCATTACTCACTCTCTCTCTGCTCCCTCTCCTTTAAAATGGCGTCCAGCCACTTCTGCTTGTCCTCAGGGTTTTTGGCCATGCAGACGAACCATTTGTTTTTGGCCGTGTTGTGGATCTTCCAGCCATTTGTCACTGTGTAGCCATTGCTATGGTAATCCGCTGCAAAACATAGAAACCAGGAAAAGGGAATGAAAATTCCAGACGGGTGATGGGTTGTGTATCAGCCTTTGCCAACAGATTCAACTGCTGGAGCACATATACATTGTGCGGTTGGCAAGATGTATATATAAGAAAAACAAAACAAAACAAAACAAAACAAAAATAACAAAGGATGCAGTATGTTTTCTTGTTGTTGCTATTTTTAATGTTACAGGACTGAGGAAAAGCAGCATAACTTGCCAACTTTATCCAAGGCCTATGGTTTTGAAGATCTGCTACTATTATTAAAAAATAAAAAAAAATAAAAAAACTGTAGAACTGTAGTATATACTGTATCTATGTACAGATATTCCCAGAAACCAATGAACACTAATTTAAGGAAGCCTAACCGAGAGCTAGCCCCATGTTCAGAAATTCTCCCTCAGTCAACATCATAAACTCATGCTGCATTGTGAAAGTGGAAAAGAACAGTTTTGAAGTTGCTTTAGATTGTAGCCCTCTTAAAGAGTATAGAAGGGTGAGCATATTTAAACCTTGGTGCTTTTCAGAGTACAAGCATTGTGTATTACATGGCTTCTCGATTATGTGGAGAAAGTAATTGAACCCTGAAATAGATTATTTAAGCCGAGCCCTTGCAATTCACAAGGTGGGTAATACATTAAGAGCAGCCTTGTCTCTTTGGTCAGGCCACTAAGGACTCACTTTCATTAGGACTGATAAGAGCCCCCCTCCCCCTCCTCCCTCCCCCCTCTACTTTAAGGAAATATCAAATACTAGCATGTTCCATTAATAAGAGGTAGCATCTTTACATTATGCACCAAATTCAGTTCATGTAGAATGTAACACAGAAGGCTTTGGGCACATACTGGATAGAGCTTCCTAAGTACATATATACAGACGTGCTCAAATTTGTTGGTACCCTTACAGCTCATTGAAATAATGCTTCATTCCTCCTGAAAAGTGATGTCAGTAAAAGCTATTTTATCATGTATACTTGCATGCCTTTGGTATGTCATAGAATAAAGCAAAGAAGCTGTGAAAAGAGATGAATTATTGCTTATTCTACAAACATATTCTAAAATGGCCTGGACACATTTGTTGGTACCCCTTAGAAAAGATAATAAATAATTGGATTATAGTGATATTTCAAACTAATTCGTTTCTTTAATTAGTATCACACATGTCTCCAATCTTGTAATCAGTCATTCAGCCTATTTAAATGGAGAAAAGTAGTCACTGTGCTGTTTGGTATCATTGTGTGCACCACACTGAACATGGACCAGAGAAAGCAAAGGAGAGAGTTGTCTGAGGAGATCAGAAAGAAAATAATAGACAAGCATGGTAAAGGTAAAGGCTACAAGACCATCTCCAAGCAGCTTGATGTTCCTGTGACAACAGTTGCAAATATTATTAAGAAGTTTAAGGTCCATGGAACTGTAGCCAACCTCCCTGAGCACGGCCGTAAGAGGAAAATCGAACCAAGACTGAACAGAAGGATAGTGCGAATGGTAGAAAAAGAACCAAGGATAACTGCCAAAGAGATACAAGCTGAACTCCAAGGTGAAGGTACGTCAGTTTCTGATCGCACCATCCGTCGCTTTTTGAGCGAAAGTGGGCTCCATGGAAGAAGACCCAGGAGGACTCCACTTTTGAAAGAAAAACATAAAAAAGCCAGACTGGAATTTCCTAAAATCCATATTGACAAGCCACAATCCTTCTGGGAGAATGTCCTTTGGACAGATGAGTCAAAACTGGAGCTTTTTGGCAAGTCACATAAACTCCATGTTCACAGATGAAAAAATGAAGCTTTCAAAGAAAAGAACACCATACCTACAGTAAAACATGGAGGAGGCTCAGTTATGTTTTGGGGCTGCTTTGCTGCGCCTGGCACAGGGTGCCTTGAATCTGTGCAGGGCACAATGAAATCTCAAGACTATCAAGGCATTCTGGAGCGAAACGTACTGCCCAGTGTCAGAAAGTTCTGTCTCAGTCGCAGGTCATGGGTCCTCCAACAGGATAATGACCCAAAACACACAGCTAAAAGCACCCAAGAATGGATAAGAACAAAACATTGGACTATTCTGAAGTGGCCTTCTATGAGTCCTGATCTGAATCCTATCGAACATCTATGGAAAGAGCTGAAACTTGCAGTCTGGAGAAGGCACCCATCAAACCTGAGACAGCTGGAGCAGTTTGCTCAGGAAGAGAGGGCCAAACTACCTGTTAACAGGTGCAGAAGTCTCATTGAGAGCTACAGAAAACGTTTGATTGCAGTGATTGCCTCTAAAGGTTGTGCAACAAAATATTAGGTTAGCGGTCCCATCATTTTTGTCCATGCCATTTTCATTTGTTTTCTTATTTACAATATTATGTTGAATAAAAAATCAAAAGCAAAGTCTGATTTCTATTAAATATGAAATAAACAATGGTGGATGCCAATTACTTTTGTCAGTTTCAAGTTATTTCAGAGAAAATTGTGCATTCTTCGTTTTTTGTGGAGGGGTACCAACAAATTTGAGCTTGTCTGTATGTATTATTTTTTTTACTTCTCCTTACACATATACTTGTATTGCACAAGGCTAGTGCCGACTCCTACCAATAACGTGCTGACCAAGGGACATCTGGCTTGTCAAAAGCACAGCAGCAACCCTTTATACATTCATAAAGACATTCTCATAATGAATGAATACCAATTGCCATTGATAAACTTTACCTTATAGAGTGACTATAATCTGAGTGCTGGGTCCAGTACTGGAAAATTCCAACAAACAATTCAAAAATTTGTTTTTAGAACATTTAGAAATGAGTATACAAATGAAAATAAATGCATAAAATGTGGTATAAATAACACTCAGGATTATTTTACTGCTAGGATATTTTTACTCCATTTTTTTTCCCCCATTCAATTATAAATGAAAGAATATTTTAAAAAATTCATCTGAATTTTGAAAGCATATTCAACCATAGAAAACTGTGTTTCTCACAGCAATGCAGAATCAAGCTTGGTCTTTCTTTCTACAGGCAAGCTCATAAATAATCTAAAGCAATGAGTTATATTTATGGTTTGCAGGCACATAAATAGTTTAATGTATTGCATCCTCTTGGTTTATGACACACTCATGGGATTAGATTTAAAGCAGGAATATCCGACTGATTTCAAGCAGTGCATAAGAGGAGCTGCCGAAGAGTCTGGGGCATCATTTCATTCTCAAGACAAATAATTTTTAATCCAATTCAAAATGGAATGGTATCCATTAACATCTGTACCAAACCAAAAGTAAAACAGCTGGATGATAAATACAACCACATTTGTATTCATTTTGGACTACATTTAAAACTATTCTTTCCTGCAATTTTTTTTCTGTTTGTTAATATTAGTGTTCTTGAAAGGCACAGGGTAAGCTACACACAATGCAGGTTGTCACAATGTTAGCTCCCGCACAAAATAAAGAGAATTAAACTCTCATTAAAATACGTCGCCTATGTCTCTTCCTCCACGAAGTGCAATAAACAGGCATTAAAAGCTTTCTCTGTTGCCAAAGGGAAAGGAAGTCCAGGAAAATGAAATGCTCCCTCAAAACACAGGTCATGTCAAAGATCCCCTGTCACTGAGGTTAAAACACAGAGAAACTATCGCTTTTCAATCAAAGAGCTTCTTTTTTCAGAACTCTTACTCTGGGTTTGAACCTGGGATTTCCCTGGAAACCGACAGCACTGAAACCATGGAAACCACAAAATGAATACATCCACTGTGGTGTTGCCATACAGTAGCATTTCAGTTACATGTACTATTGGATCCCCCGCCCCATCAAAAGTATAGCGAAAGCCAAGCTCAAAAGAATCCCTGGAGTGCATTATTCTGAAGGTTGAAAAGCCATTCAGAGAAAAGTCCTGTGATCAGCAGTTGCAATGTGTGGTTAGTTAAGCAACTTTGTGTCATTTGTAATCCGCTGCTTGTCCTGGGAACACCTTGGTCTAAAATATATCTTGATTATCTCTGAAAATAAATGAATGCAAATACATTTTCAATGATAATATGGTGCTCATTTGGCATTTTTTGACTAATAATTACATATCACTTATGTCAGCTTTTATTAAAGTGTTTTTGTGTAATCACAAAATATACATCTGCATAGGCTGTAAACAGTACATTGTTTTTGCAACTTGGATTTAGCTAATAATAAAAGACCAACATCTAGCATTTACAACAGTCTCTTTATACTGCTACTTCTGCTACTAAAATATATATATATAGATGATGCACCGAGTTGGCAAGATGTTTTTCTTTGTGGTCTACTGAAACTTCACAGCATTCAGATGGCACAGAAAACTTCACAAGCTCAGAGTTGTGATGCAGTGAAAAGAGTTCTGCAGATGAAACCGATAGCACTTCCTGTGGTGTATCTTACCTTCAGTCACACTGACACTAGATTATAGAGAGCACAGCTATGACTTAGTTCCTTATTAACACCATCTCCGAATCAAACCCATCTTGTACATAAACAAGATTCAGACACTGAAGGTGTTGCAAACAGATCACTTATAAATATCTTATATTTATAAATGATCTGTTTGAGATTATATTGTATTGTCATTTTCAGACATTTCACAAATGGTACGGTACAATTGGAGATAAGCTACCATACCCAGAACAATGCAACACTTTCCAGTACTGTATCTACAAAAAGGAATTACAGTTCTGTTAAGTAGCATTTTCTTTTGTGCTATGCGGTGTGACCACTTGCTAACTAAAAATCTTGGTATCCCTGAATAGAGATACACTTTCAATTTTGAAATACATTTTCAAGAAAAGACATGAAAATGTTTGTACTTCCATATATTTTATAATTGAGCACTTGAAGTTACTGCAAACTCCGCTGACAAAACAGAACAGGATCACTTCAGTGAGTCTTGTTACTTCAGTGAGTCTTGTTCTGCTTTGATCATTATATGACTACAGAAAGAGGCAGCATGTGTTTAGATACTATCGTCTCAGAGCTCCCTGGGGTTTCATCTTCTTAATAAGTTTCTTTGTAACAGCACATATTCAATTATAGGACATGTGAAGAAAAGGTAAGACAGGACCATAAGTAGCGGATGAAATAATAATGACTGTATCTAGCCACCTGGAACAGACTAGTCCCATCCCTAGTGATACTCCAGAAGCATACCTGTCCCATCTTCCACGTTCTCCACCTCCATCACCTCAGTGTTTATTCTCCCTCTGAACAAATAGAGAGGTCCGTTCATCGACTTTGTCCTTTTAATTGATTTCTTCCCTGCAACTCTGCACAGCAAGTTTGGAAATAAACATTTTAGTACCCAGGAATTCATTACATTTAGATATATTTTTTCTAGTTATGCTTAATTATATATATCCAATTTGCTCTTATGTCACACGTAAGTAGATCATTCCACTATATATCATTACCCATTAACTATAACCCAAGGGAAATTCCTTGCATGTGTCTCTTCAGGTATCTTTCTGGGGTAAGAGAACAGCTGCCGCATACTGATGAAGCCACAAAGAGGCAAAAACATGCCCATGCCCACGCCCATGGAGTGTGCATGACTAGAATGTAGAATGATGCAAACGGAATGGTCTGGATTCCATTTTAAGAGAAAATCCGGAATCAGGGGATTGAATCATGGCTGCATGTATCACGTTGTGCTTCTTAACTAACTGTGGGCCCAGCAAAAATCAGACATACTGTACCTTGATTTCCGTTTACAGTAGACTAGGAGATTATCAAACAGGAAGAATACTCTCTCTTGAATGTTTCCCGCAGAAATCTTCAGTAAAGTACCGTGGAGTAAGGGCTCTGTGCAAATATCAGTCAGATTGGTACCCTGCACATTAAAACAAAAAAATATTACAAACAGAACAATTAATTCATTAGGTTGCAGTATTTTATGATAATGGTATATTAATGGTTGTGTTTCCAATCTTCTACAATAAAACTTCAGTTTAGAGAACAGATTCTACCAAAACTGTAACAACATCTATTTAGAACCAGTTACCCCTTGACAAGGACACCATTTGAAAACATATTACACGATAGTTCCATTTAAGGAGCTTTGAATTAATCTCTCTTGTTAAATTATAACCAAAGTTAATCATAAGTGGCAGAAGGATTTAATAAAATTGTAATGTCCCTTTAATTTTTCTTCTTAACTCTAAAATCAGTTACTTTTTAGTTAAATCTAACAGCAATCTAACAGGCATTTAACAGTGTGCTAAAACACAGATAAGAAATCCTGTGCATCTTTCTGTTGGCAATCATCCATACCTCCCTAGGACAGCATGTCCATAGAGTTTGGTTTAAATGTCTATATTGTTTATTAAACATGTGTAACTAATTGCAACTGCCAAAATCATTTTTCATCCGGTAAAATAAAGAAATAAGCTGATCACAATGGGTCTTGTAAAGAAGGTACAATACAGCATGATCAACAGCATATTTTGAGAATGAAAATGGACCAATGCTTGATAATCATGTGCAGGTTTCATTTACAGGGTCAGTGTGTTTCTATGGGGCCCAAGAGTTCTGTTTTTGTTTTATTTAAGCTTGTTCTTGATTCCCCCTTTTTCCATTTAGTTTCCACGTCCAGCTGCCGCATACTTCTTTAAATAACGATAAATGGTCTCATCTCTGTGCAAAATCATGGGTACTGTGGCCCACAAAAGGGGGAAAAGAAACAATGATGTCTCAGTATTAGGGCAGCAGAAAACTGACTGATTACTTGAGCCAACTGTGCATCTCCCTAAAACCAAACAAAGACGATGTACATTTCCTTGTACATTTCCAATGCATTCATTTTATAGTCAGCGTTGCTTTCATTTTATCCAAAGCACTACTGTGTGTATTATCTTAGGGGTAGAACATATTCAGATTGCAAAAGTTCAACCAAAACCTCAGCTCAAAGGAGAGAAATAAGATATTCTTATTGCAAGGCAGTTTGAGCCATTAATGATTTGGTTAAATTGGGAAGCAGAGGCACAGGACTTGGTTCCTCGATCACTGCCTGATTCTGCTGATCTCCATCTATATTCGACAAGCCGTTCATGAAGTCAGTCTGGATCAAAGCAACAGTAACTGAATCAATCTTTCTGCACAGCCTCCTGCATATTCCACATCCTGTCTAGTTACAGTGGTGTGTGCAGAATGAGAGGTGAAGGGGCTACTGCAGTTACCCCGAGGTCTGAGCCAAGGACCAGCAACTTGAAGAGTCAACGTAATAAATTGTGTTGAACCAGCTTTGCTTTTTTACATTCCAAAACAAAAATGGAAACGTTTACTGAAATTCATGTGACCATTCTGAGATTTTCTGTTGAGGAAGTCACTTTCACAATTCAATTTAGGAAGCTGAACACCCGTAGGATCCTCTATAACTGCACAGATGAAAAGCTAAGCCAATATTAGAAAAGAGGATTTATTATATATGTATATATATATATATATATATATATATATTGTGATGTACTTTGGTCTTTTCAGCCGGAGTCTGTGCTGTTCTTCCCAACAGGTGTCTGTCACTTTAATTACACACGAAACAAGGGTAGTGTTCTTTAAACGCCGTGGCGTACGTTTATTCAGCAAACTGATATTTCAAACAAAAACAAAATACACAAAACAAAACCTAGCCTTTCTTCAGGCGCTACCTAAACTGAGTAACAGTAAGGCTAACTAATGCAGGGCAGGGTAAGCCTGTTCCCCTGTTTAAACTAATTCCACGAATCACCTAAGCCAAATCACCGTCCAGAACTCCGTTGTCAAGAATACCCGTACCTTTGTTTTGTTAACAGCAAATCTTTTGTACAACACGCTTGTTTCACCACTTCAACCCTTTCTCCCTGAACACACAAACTGAAGCCCTTTTAACCCCGACCTGATCACTTCCATCTGATCAGCATTTACCCATTAATTATACAATTAAGCACTTGTTAGACTTGTTTCAACAAAGTGTGTGGCTACCCCCCATGGTCCTAAAGCCTCCAAATTACTGTATGGTACATACACATCATCACATACCCTCCCCCTCTGCACGATCCCGTGGGGTCGGGCATACAAGATTTCTGCTGGCTGCGGAAACCTAGACAGGAAATCAGCATTTATGTGTTCTTTACCTTTTCTATGTATTAAGTCAAAACAGTAGGGCTGTAATGTTAAAAACCACCTGGTTATTCTCGCATTCTTGTCTTTCTGACGATACATCCACTGTAATGGGGCGTGGTCTGTAACCAGTGTAAATCTCCTTCCCCAGAGATAATACCTCAAAGAGTCCACGGCCCACTTAACAGCTAAGCACTCCTTTTCTATTGTGGCATATGCTTTTTCCCTTGGGAGGAGCTTTCTGCTCAAAAATAAAACAGGATGTTCCTCCCCCTCCCAGGACTGTGATAACACTGCCCCTAGACCCACTTCCGAAGCATCTGTTTGTAATATAAACGGTTTATCAAAGTCAGGACTTATCAAAACAGGTTCAGAGCACAGTGCTGATTTCAAATCTAAAAATGCCCGTTCAGCCTCTGCTGACCATTTTACCATGTTAGACGTGGATGTTTTAGTGAGATCTGTTAAGGGCACAGCTCTTGAGGCAAAGTTTTCAATGAACCGGCGATAATAGCCAATAAGTCCGAGAAAGGCTCGGACTTGTTTCTTGTTCACTGGACGGGGACAAGACAGAACAGCTTCAATTTTGTTTTGCTGTGGTCTAATTAAGCCACGTCCAAGTGAAAATCCCAGATATTTTGTTTCCTGCAGAGCGAATGCACACTTCTTTTTATTAGCCGTCAAGCCTGCTTCCCTTAACGATCTCAATACCGCTTCCACCTTGTATACATGAGACTCCCAATCAACGCTAAAAATGACCACATCGTCAAGATAAGCTGCTGCATAGTGACTATGTGGCCTGAGTACCCTGTTCATAAGCCTTTGGAACGTGGCTGGGGCACCATGCAGACCAAAGGGCAACACTGTAAATTGGAACAAACCCTGTGGAGTTACAAATGCTGTTTTTTCTTTTGACTCTGGTGACAATGGCACCTGCCAATAGCCTTTGGTCAAGTCGAGTGTGGTAATATACTTGGCTTTTCCCAACCTTTCTAGCAATTCATCCACCCTCGGCATTGGGTATGCATCAAACTTTGATATCTCGTTCACTTTTCTAAAATCCATACAAAATCTTATAGTTCCATCAGGTTTTGGCACCATCAATACCGGGCTGCACCAGTCACTATTTGATTCCTCAATTACTTGTAATTCCAACATCTTTTTTATTTCTTTAGCGAGATCATCCTGTTTAGACTCTGGAATTCGAAATGGTTTCACTCTGACTCGGGCTCCTGGAGGGGTAATGATACTATGTGATATAAGATTAGTTCTCCCTGGCAAGTCTGAGAACACGTCATCATTTCTATTAATTAGTTCTTTAATTGCAGTACTCTGTTCCGCGGTCAAGTGTTCACCAATTTTCATTTCAGTTGCACTTGTCATACCCGGCAATTCGGGACCCAGTTCTAAGTCTTCGCACTGTACTGTGCCTACTAAAGGTTCCCTGTCTACCCACGGTTTCAGCAGATTGACATGGTAAATCTGGTATGGTTTTCTTTTCCCTGTCTGGTACACCTTATAGTTTACATTACTTAACTTATCCGCTATTTGGAAAGGTCCCTGCCATTTAGCCAAAAACTTGTGTGCATGTGAAGGCAGCAAAACCAACACTTTGTCTCCCACTTTAAACTCTCTTAGACGAGCCCCGGCGTTATACGACGTTTTTTGTAGCTCTTGCGCTCTGACCAGATTTTCATTTACCAGGCTGCTAACCTTGTCCATTCTATCTCTCATTTTTATTACATACTCAACTAAATTGTCCCCTCTAGGTGGCGTTCCTTCCCACACTTCTTTGACAACGTCTAAAATTCCCCTCGGCTGTCTCCCATACAATAATTCAAACGGCGAAAACCCAGTCGAGGCTTGAGGAACCTCTCTGATAGCGAACATAAGATAAGGAAGAAAACTATCCCAGTCTTTGCCGTCTACGTGCATTACCTTCTTTATCATTTGTTTTAACGTTTTATTAAACCGTTCCACCAAACCATCCGTTTGTGGGTGATGAACAGAGGTAGTAATTTTTTTTACTTTGCACAACTTACACATGTCTTTCATAACTGTGGACATAAAGGGGGTCCCTTGATCGGTAAGGATCTCTTTAGGGAAACCGACCCTAGAAAAAACCTGTATCAACGCTTGTGCTATATTCCTTGAATTAGTGTTCCTTAACGGTATAGCTTCGGGGTATCTAGTGGCATAATCCACAATGACCAGAATGTACTGGAACCCTGTTTTAGATTTTTCCAAGGGCCCAATTAAGTCCATTCCCACTCTCTCAAATGGCACGTCTATGACAGGTAACGGGACAAGCGGGGCTCGAGTAGGTTTCCTGCCAGCGACCCGTTGACATTCTGGGCAAGCTATACAAAACCGCTCTACATCCTTATAGACTCCTGGCCAATGAAAACGCATCATTACCCGGTCTCTAGTTTTCTGTATGCCTAGATGCCCTCCTAACAGATGGCTGTGAGCCAGCTGTAGTATTAAACCTTTAAACTTACTTGGCACCAGTAACTGTTCTAACCACTCGCCACATTCAGTTCTAGTGACCCGATACAAGAGATCATTTTTAACAATGAAATGTGGTACAGTGTTAGTGTCCCTGTTTTCCCAATAACATTCGTCCGCTACCACAGCTTGATTAAAGGCATATTGTAAATTTTTATCTTCTATTTGTTCTCGTTTGAAGTCCAAAGGAGACACTGCTAGCTCATCCCACATCTCGGGGAGGTTTTCTTCTAAACTTCCTAATGACTCAGATTCCCTGTTAGGCTGCCCTACACGCCTTTGGGGGTCTGCACTTTTGCTTGTATATTTCCCCCCAGGGAGCCTTTGCGGTTTAGCTTGGGTCCTATACTTTTGACTTCGTGTCTTCCTGGTTTTTCCTGGTTCAGCTAGTATCTCTTCGTCAAACGGAAACAATTCAGACAATTCTTGGTTCTGGCCACTAGATGGCCCTGCCTCCTTAGTAGCAACAAAAACCTCTCGTAACTGTACTAAGCGAGCAAATTCGATACAATCACGACCCACAATCACTGGATAAGGAAGTCTAGGTAACACTCCCACTTTTAACTTTACCTCCTGGGAACCTATTTTTAGATTTACGGTGGTAGCTGGGTAGGTTTTAATATCACCGTGGATGCACATTATTCGTACTTCCGCCTGGTCTGTAGAAAAGTGTTCCCCCACCAGGTCAGAGGATATTAAACTCTGCCCACAGCCTGAATCTAACAAAGCTACTGTGCTTTTATCGCCTATTTTAACAGCAACCACATACTCTGTTTTTGGAGAACTGCTGGAAAATAAGTTATTAACCGTAGTCACTACATGACAGTCCATTGACTCTACCGTCTCCTTTTCGGGACAATTTCGGGCAATGTGCCCCCAACCATCACATTTAAAACATTGCACCCTGTGATATGGCACACTCTGCATTTCAGTCCACAATTTATTCTCCCCTGCCCAAGGTCCCTTCACGGTTCTAGACCGCTCTTCAGCGCCCCCTTTTTCCCACACATTCTTACCGGGATTCTCGGCGGTGCGTTGTTTCGGGCTTGTGGGGCGCCAGTTGCTTTTGGCAAAACGGGATGTGGGCTGGGCAATTTCCAGGGCAGTGAGTTGACGCTCGACCAGAGCGATTAGTTCATCGGCAGTGTTTGGACTGCCCTGTGCCACCCATTTTCGTAAGCCCACTGGAAGGTTCCTCAGATAATGGTCGAGGACCAGTAGTTCCACCACCCGCGCAGAGCTATTCGTCTCTGGTTTAAGCCACCTACGGGCTAAGTGGATTAAGTCAAACAGCTGTGACCTTGGTGCTTTTCCCTCTTCATATCTCCAAGAGTGGAAGCGTTGAGCCCTCACAGCTACGGTGACCCCGGCTCTCGCCAGAATCTCAGCTTTCAGAAGATTATAATTAGCTGCTTCTGTTAGCTCCAAATCAAAATAAGCTTTTTGAGCATCTCCACTCAAAAAAAGGCGCAACAATGCCAGCCCACTGCTCAGGTGGCCAAGCCTCTCGCTCGGCGGTCCTTTCGAACGCCAAAAGGTAAGCTTCCACGTCGTCTGCTGGGTTCATTTTCTGTAAAACATGGCTAGCTCTTATAGGACGTGGTCCGGCAGAAGCGGCCCCCACCCGTTCTCCAGAATTCATCTGGCTCCATAATTCTCTCCACTCTCGACGATCCTGCGCTGCTTGTTCGGCCAGGACTTTGGTATGCTCCTGCAAAGCCGCTGTGGCGTGCTGCTGAGCTGCCGTTGCTTGTAGAACTGTTTTAAGTAATTCTTCCATGTTGCGGGGTTCTCAAAGAAAACAGAGCCCCACTTCTGGTACCAAATGTGATGTACTTTGGTCTTTTCAGCCGGAGTCTGTGCTGTTCTTCCCAACAGGTGTCTGTCACTTTAATTACACACGAAACAAGGGTAGTGTTCTTTAAACGCCGTGGCGTACGTTTATTCAGCAAACTGATATTTCAAACAAAAACAAAATACACAAAACAAAACCTAGCCTTTCTTCAGGCGCTACCTAAACTGAGTAACAGTAAGGCTAACTAATGCAGGGCAGGGTAAGCCTGTTCCCCTGTTTAAACTAATTCCACGAATCACCTAAGCCAAATCACCGTCCAGAACTCCGTTGTCAAGAATACCCGTACCTTTGTTTTGTTAACAGCAAATCTTTTGTACAACACGCTTGTTTCACCACTTCAACCCTTTCTCCCTGAACACACAAACTGAAGCCCTTTTAACCCCGACCTGATCACTTCCATCTGATCAGCATTTACCCATTAATTATACAATTAAGCACTTGTTAGACTTGTTTCAACAAAGTGTGTGGCTACCCCCCATGGTCCTAAAGCCTCCAAATTACTGTATGGTACATACACATCATCACAATATATATATATATATATTTTTTTTTTTTTAATTAAACATGCAGGCTAACTGCCAGACACTCAACACTTTTTGCAGCACCATCAGCTGTGATATAAAACAGAAGTTTACCCGGGGTAGGGAAAGGAGGTAAGGAAATGGTTGGTTTTAACAGCTAGACAATACGTTTTGACAGCCTTTCTGAAATGACTTCATGCAATAAAAGGATCTGAATCCACATCATTGTATAAGAAATTGAGGACACTTCATTTTTATATTAACCTTCATAATCTGCCAACTTTCTAACATAAACATGCACAAAAAAAAAGTCCTAGAAAAAGGTGTAGACTAATTGCTAGTTTCTATTGCAGGATGTATACAATAGTGACAAACTGAGCTTCCACTCCCAATGAGTTTAATAGAGCGCTTTCAAACTGAGCTTCCACTCCCAATGAGTTTAATAGAGCGCTTTCAAACTGAGCTTCCACTCCCAATGAGTTTATAGAGCGCTTTCAATATATATACAGTATACATAGATACATAATACTGTACAGGGACGCTTCTGCTATTTTATGCATTTTTTTAAACTTTTTAAATATCTTGTTTTCATCATTTAGAACTTTAAAAATGTATGGCATTGCTAATGCAGATGAACTATAATGCCAAATATGTTCTCTCCTTTAGTACCACAGCTTTATAACCAAAATAAAATGTTATGATGTGTTTGACAGTGCTGTGTAGTGTCTAGAGTTTTCACACCTATGTCTTGCCAAGATATCAATGTTAAAAAAAATTCTCCATTTGACCTCTGCCACTATATATGAATATAGTGGCAGCAATGGAACTTCAGTAATGAAACCGAGATATGCTGTGTTGGAACAGAACATAGCATATAAATTGCGTCGAATTCAATTATTCAAATCCCAGCAGTACAACTGCATGGCTATAATGACATGTTTCGCACTGTAACTGCATGGTTGAGGGTATATTTACATGGTGTGGACTGGATTCCTGCTGGTGCTGTGTAATAAATGAACTGATATCTGTGCTACGATTGGCTAAAACCTTCTGTTCCCAGGGTAGATTTGTTTTATGGCCATTGCTATGGCTCTCCATGCTGTAGCTTAAAAGGCAAGCACGCCCTACGGCAGGGGTCGCCAAACTATGTCCCCCCTGAGCCATACCTGGCTCTTCTGACCAAATATGTCTCTCTTAGTCATTCACACAAACAAAAAAGATGTTATTTTTTTAAGGCCGTACTAGTATCATCCACACAAATGTACCATTGCTCGACTCATCACATACTACCTCACTGTTCTTTTACATCCACCTACCCTCTGCTCTTCTGGGTGTTTCTATTCCTGCAGTCTGTTTTACCATGTTTAGGGTTTGATTAGCTGTAATGACTGGCTCTTTGCAAACCACTTGCTATTCAGTTTCTATTCAGTTTGGCTCTCTTGCACAAAAAGTTTGCAGACCCCTGTACTAGAGCATTTTCTGTAACTAAAATCACATTCTGTGTGAGAAGTAAACTTTAACAAGTCTGGACTTACATCACCAATAGTGGGTTATGCTTCAATGTGAATATTGGTACAGAATTCGTCAAGTTGTATCACCATCAGCTCTATATTTAAAAGGACCTAAATCAGGTTGTACTCCCGCTAGTCAGAACCCAGGAACAGTTCCTAACTCCTGCTGCTTGGGCAGCGTCTCTGATAGGCTGATTTGCTGTTTGTTATAGTTATGTTGACCGAGTTGCAGTAGATTCTAGGCTTAGCATAGTACATAAGCAATTAGTTTGTCCTTTCTTAAATATTTCTGAATGAAAAGGAAAAAAAAAACTTGGAAAATTCTCTTTGGTCAACAGTCCAAATCTAAATAGTAATATATTGCATTGGGGTGACCTGCAGATTAGGCCAGCATCAGCTTTTAAAAAAATAACATTAACAGGAACTGAAATATGTTGACCAGGGGACCGTTTGCAAATCATGCTCATTCATCTTGGTAAATCTATTCTTTGAATCGTAATGAACCCTTTTATCAGTGTCAAAAGCATACAATTGAGGCACCACAAAATGGTTTACATTAAGTGAAAGTACATATAAGCAAATACTCAAATAGATGATGTTAAGTTCTTTCTTACAAGTGTGTTGCATGGTATAGTATCACAGCAATACACTCTACAGTAAAGATTTACAAGAAGATCTCTCTTCAACTTCACCCATGACCTGTGACTTCATTACAGTACACCACTTACACTAAATATAAAAGGGAAGAAAGAAATGAAGGTCAGCATTAACACATACATCAAAGGGGTAGTATAGAAAACTAGGAAGTGGTACTCCTAGTTCAGCTGGTAGTATCTATCAGAAACTTGCAGTGTACTTTAAATAGATTTAAGATGCAAAACTTTAGTGACAATTAAATGGATACCTGCAAAAGAATGGTTTTCAGTCAGGTCAAAGAATCAGATTTAAAAAAAAATACATTTACCTCAAGATTTTTACACAGCACGCCAAGCCACTAGAGGCATAAATTATAATAACATTTTTTTCTGGATGTCATGCAAGGCCAAGAGCAAAGGGTTGTAAGAAGGAAAAGACTCCATGTTTACAGTGCCTATATTACAATACTGTGCATAATGTTTCTATATATTGTCTGACAACAAATGGATACAGTCAAGTATCACAAACGTATATTAAATATCAGGTTTCAGAGGTGCAAAGGTACATGTTGATCCTGTCATAAAGAATATAAATAATGCAGACACCAGCACACAATCACAACAAAATAGCCTGCTATTCAAAAGACTATCACAAATAATTCCATACAGAGTATTGTAAATGCAGACCATGCATGATACACGCCACAGCTTTTGCTGACTTTTAATGAACCAGAAAAAACTACTTCCCTTTCTGTCAGCATTTTCACTGCCTTGTTCCTTCTTCACGAGGACTACATTTCTATCACTTTACAATGCAGAATTTCTATTGCACAGGCTCTGTACTTTAAAGAATGTGAAATATATGTGTGAATACGTGTTCATTTTCTCTTTTCCCTGTTTAACCAAATGGTTCATGACTTTTTATGATGTACAGCGGATGATCGTCATAATTAAAGCTTTTTAAAAACTCTTGACCAAGCTATGCGATCAGCTACTGAACAGATGAAATGCAATCCACATCTATCCATGTCTACCATGAATTCCTGTTCAAACCTGAATAACAAACTTCTGTTGTATCCTGAATCAGTACCATGATGCGGCAACAACATCTGTGCGCCAGCATGACAGTGCAAGAGATGAGTAACTTTAAGGTTACCAGCCTGTGTTAAGAAATGACACCTTGAAAGTAGACGCTTTGAGTGTCAACCACAAACCAGTTGCTAATTTTCTGCTGGGCGTCGAGTACAGAGGGTAGATTGTACCTATCAGTGCAAGGTATCATTGCCATCTTGGAAGCAAGCATCTTAAACTGTTACATTTCAAAAAATAATATTCAAGATCACCAATTTCTGTGTATTATACACAAGTTGTACATTAAATACGAGTTGTGCAGTATACTATTCTATACTGTATATGATGGTGCTTTCAATTATACAAGAGATGCACATTATACAAGAGGTGTAAGCAAAGGCATCTCAGCACATTCGGGTTATACATGTGCATTATATGTAGAACAGTACAGTACTAGAACCAATTTATATTGTGTAAGACAAACAAGAGTAAGAGTGATGTTCTTTTACAACTACTGCTGGTAGTACCAAAATAGTCAATTTAATATTTTTTCGAGTTAAGGGCACATGCGTCCTATTGTAAATATATGAATACAGGTAAGTATTCAATTATACAGTAACTAAATGAAGCCTGTATTGGGATTCAGACTACCATGTTGTAGAGCAAAAATGTTTGAAAACATAAAACCCAAATAATTCAGCTTGTTCCAACAGTATCCAACAACAGCAACACAACACAGAAACTGGCAGAAGCTTGTTTTTTTTTTATTTATTATTTTTTAGTTGCAGTCTGTTTTGATGCTGAAATTATATTCAAACTCTGAACTTAGCCTAGAAAAAAAAAAGTATTAGTTACTGGTTAATGTATTACAGTTTCTTTGTAGAACCTAATCTCTCGAAATAAGGTGCCTGACATACGTTTTTAGGTCTGTAAGAAAGTGAGTGCAGCAAATCAGCTTGAGGCAAAAATAAATGTGTTAATATATGTAGATCACACTAGTTGATGGTTTACTGATAGTAATTAGCATCTTACCTCCCATCCCTCAATGTGTGACTGGAGCTGTTCCAAGGCCTCCAGCTTTTCCATCTGTCTCTTGGTCTCGTTGATGTTAGAGCACACCGTTTTCATGGCTTGCAGTGCTTGCTCCACTGCGGGGCAATCAGCATGCTTCTTGGGGGTCCTTTTCAGTAACTCCTGCAAAATATTCAGCAGAAATGGAAGTCAACAATTTGGAACAGAGCCACAGTAGTTTATAAGTCCCTTTATTTAAAACGTACTTGACATTTTATACATTCTATTATTGTAATATAGCAGGAGTTAACAGGTTCTTGCTCTGACTAAATAAAAAATGCTTGAACAGGGTTAAAACTGCAGTCCTATCCCTACCATGTATTTACACTTAAAAGGAAAGATAACTTTGATGTACTTGCACCAATAGTGTCAAATTATGTTTTCTACAGTTTCTGACAAAACATTATTTTACAGAACATCTCAAGTACAAGTACCCATTAAAAAAGCAATGGCATTTTAATAAAAAAAAAGGCATGCATATTAAATAGGAAAAAAAAATAACTTGGACACAAACATATTTTCTAGCTTTGAACTTATTCCATTGGTTCATGTTGTATTTTCCTGAGATGAACAAATTACACAAGTATTTCGTAATTAGCATCAAAGGCTTTTGCAAGACATTAAAGTCACATAAAGAATCGCAGACACAAACACAAGTTACACGGTCAGCAGGATGATGAATCAGATCACTTCAAGAACAAAAGAAAGAGATGCCAGTTCATTTTGACAAACTGAAATCTCAAATGTACTTGTGTATGTAGTGTGGTTGCTATAGATCTATACCGATCCATTTAATGAAATGCAGGTTTTCCCCATTACAGTTGGGTCACTGTGTTCTTGAAACCTAGGGGGGTATTTTATTATGTAAATAGTGGCAGATCTAATACACTCTTTAACTGAGGTGATTTAAGGATCAAAATAATAAAAAGTACTACAATACTTTACATACAGTAAAAAAGTGAAATCAGGTCTATACATTTGAGAGCGCCAGCAAGATCCACCAGTGTTTATATCTTTAAAATATATCCCCTAGTCTGAAATCCTTAGTAATTTGTATGTCATACTTCATCACCAGCTAAAACCTTTTTTTTTTAATATGAACAAAAAAGTTCTTCCAAATCTCTAATATCATTACTGTGTAACCACAGTAATCATCATATTAGGACATTACCAGGACAGTTTTGGAATAAAGACAAGCCAGTCTGAAATATGTCAAAGCATAACAAAGAACAATAAAGAAAAACAATAGAAAATATTATAAGAAAGAAATGCAAAGGGCTTTGAAGTCCCAGAAGAATGGTCCATTCTTAGAGCTTTGTGCTAATGTTTAGCTTAGATAAACAATCTGAAGCTGGAAGTGAGAAAGGAAATCTGTTCCATTAGGAGAACAGGAGGAGTTCACAAACAGTGGCTTCAACTCCATTATCTCTGAGAGAGAACCAAACAGTGTGTAACCTCAATTTCCTCTCACGTCCAACCAGGCTCTTCACTGGCCACAGAGCTGGATCCTACACAGGGAGCTGATGGTTTGTAAGTTTATTTGAACCAAAAGTGAATCCACTGTCTGATTTCCTTTTGCTTTAGTGTGGGGTGGGGCCGGGGCATTATCTACACAATGTTTGCTTTTCTTTAGCAGGGACACAAAAAACATTATCTAAAATTGTAAGGTATTGCATACAAATGTATGTTCAAATTAATATATGATGATTTAGTGTAAACTATAATTTAATTTGTTTGTACAAATTAATTTGTATGATAACATCCCACATTAATTTTCCTCCCTATCCTGTGTGTACCTGGTTGCTATGCAACTGCACAGCCACAGAGGAGTATGTGTTTCTCAGCAATCACATGGTTTATCAAGCTTTATTCTCAACATAAAGTTCTTGTCTGACATCATAAAGGCTGTCTCAGGCTACAGCGTTTGCAGAGTAATGACTACTTATCGTGGCAAGGTGTATAACGCGATTTGAAATGCCAAAAGAAAAGAACTCCCTACCTTGAGCAGGAGGGGGTATTTGCAGATTCTCTGAATCGGTGACAGAAGATGACCCTCCAATGGGACGTCAGTTGTCTTTTTCCCTCCCAACAGCATGCAATGCTGAAGAAAAAATAATCCCATCACATAAAAAAAGGCTTTACATCAACGGTTTTCTATCCATTGGGCTTAATAAAACTTAATTGCTAAGGTTCAGTATTCTCACAATACATTATAACAACAGCAGATAAAGACAAAGAAACTCAGTCTGCATCTAGGGCATTTTTAAATTAAACAATCATAGATTTATTTGCATCAATATGCCAGACCCTGCCAAAGGGAAATAAACCGACAAACATTTGTAATTGAATATAAGCCAGTCTATTTGTAGTTCTCAAATAAAGTTAAAATGTTCTCCTTATCAAGACTGCGTGGCATACAGTACCCTACAGTTTGTGCATGTGTCACTCGGACTAGCAGCTATTTTAATAACCAATGGCAAGTGGCCATTCATTTCTAGCCCCTCCCTCACACCCCATGTTGATTACTTACCAAAAGGAAGGTCCTCACAGCAGGCATTTTGTTGAGTTCCATTAGAAGCCTCAGAGCTTTTTCGTGATTACTGCAGTACTCTTCATAAACACAGAATCTGTCTTTCTGAAATGACCATGAAGAAAAATCATCATGAGATACTGTACAGTCTAGTTCAGGGGTGTCCAATCACTATCCTGGAGGGCCATTCCACTCCAGGTTTAACAGGAAAAATGACATCATTAACTACGTCAGGGTCTGGATGGAGGTTTAACCTCCCCTGGCCTAGTTTATACATTAATATGTTAGGGTTTAGGAAAAGTAACAACATGCTGACCAATTGTGACGAAACTCCGTAACAACATTCTTTATCATACCTTACCGAGTGTAATCTGGGGGCATATGGAATGTACTTCTGTTCAATGTTCATCTTAGCGTGCACCTAAATAATATTTCACCTATAGATGAATCTACAGTAGTCCACTATTACAAGGACTCCACAGATGTAATTGTGAACTTCTTATACTTTTACAGCTGTAGTGGGTAATGTATTTTTCCTACATGCTTGGATTCATGTTAAAGACTTTATGTGACACAGACGTTCTGAACGAGGATTTTTTTTTTTATTCCTTGTAATATTGCTGTATTGTGCTTTTTTTTTTATCTAAAACATGTCCATTTAAGCATCTTCAAAGAAACATTTTAGCGTATAATACTGGGTAAATCAGCTGTAAAGTGAAGTAACTGTGGATCTATCATGTACAGTAGAATGTACAGTAGAATGCAATATATTGTAAATATTATTTGAATGAAACAGTATCTACAATAAAACCTGCAGTAAAATACAGTAAAGCTGTTAATTTTTTTTTTTTTTTTTTTTTTTTGTTTAGCAACACAATTTAAAATTGATTTAATAAATAGCACCCTTGCCTCTACTTGAAAAAACTAAATGTTCAGAATTTAAAGAAGATTGCCTGTCAAACTCCTTGTAATTACACAATTAGCCTTGCAGGCAAAGATCATTTTCCAGTAAAAAAACAGTTTGGCAGAAAAGGGGGGCATTTCAAGCCCTGGAACTATTTTAAAAACAAAGTGAATCCTCAAGCAGTACAGTAGGCAATCCCGGGGAAACTGCATACCAAAGAAACTGTTACGTGACGATTTCCATAACAGAGAAAGGTAAAATGGCTCTTTAGACATGTACACATATAAGTGTGACATACTGACAGACAGACTCTGTAGAACCCCACATTCTGAGACTGTCTATAACAAGTTTCATCACAAATGAATAAGCGCTTCTCTAGATATGTGTTGAAACTCTGAAGTGTGACATACTGTGCGTACACAAGGGTTTAGACTCCAAGGAACAGTTTGGCAGAAACTCAAACATACAGCAGTGCTTTGTGAACTTCTGTTTTGGCATATGTTACTAAAAAGGGGGCATTCAAAACTAAAATACACGTAATAAAAATGTATTTAAAAAAAACAAACAAGACTCTTAACAATGCTATTGCATGTATCTGTCAAGAAAGCAAGTCTAAATCATTTTCTTGTCTTTAAAAATCCAAACTTTTTAAATGAATGTAGTAGAAACATTCTGCGTATTTGAAGGCAGAAAAAGTGTTTAAAAACTTTCCTCCACGTTGTTCTCGCCAGATATTGTAAGAGCAATAACATTCCGGCAGGACTGAAATTCAACTTGATAGAAAAAAGCAGTCGGGATTAGAAAACGAAAAGGTTAATGAGGTGCAAGAGGATGAAGCCCACAGCCATTCCTGCACGGGGAATCCAAACTAAAGATGAAAGGGTAATGCACCCTGACAGTTCAAAAAACACAGAACTCAAAAGACAGAACCTGCTGTATATCTGCAGTACAGAAGGATGCTAATACCACGCTCTAGGAAGAACAAGGCAAGATTAACTGTAGCACACCTCAAAAATAAAAAAAGCCCTTCTCAAATGAATTCAAAAGCAGATTATAAATATCTAAAATGCCAAGTCCATTTGAGCTTGAACCTGATCAGTTCACATAGTGGCCGTTCACTAAACTAAATATTTCAATAGGTGACTTGTATAGTTGTGTTGGGTCTCTGATAAATAAAATGTGTCTCTGAAAACAGTTACTGGGTCTATTTGAAGGATAAATAGCTTAGAGGCATTCTGTGTGGTTTCAATGTAATGGATATAATACATAAACTACAATATGTGCATTTACCTAACGCACAATACATGCACTGCAGAATGTTAAAAGCACTGACAAGGTCTTGCATGTTTTACAAACAAGAATAAAATGAAATGCCATCTGAATTTCAATCCTGAAACATACAGTACATCTTGTAAACTTAGGTGACTCTCTGGCCAAACAAGTTGTTGCACAAACTGTTTCAGTTTTCTGGAATGTTTTAACATGAGGCAATCATTTAGAATGCTCATGGGGGGCTGATTTGTTTAGAATAAGCCAAGCTAAACTCCAAATAATTCACTTCAATATGTTTTAAAAGGAATTTAAAGCAATATTAAATCAGTGAATATATATATATATATTATATATATATATTGTGAGACAGCAGGGAGGGGGTTAAAACCTCTCTGCAGTAAAAACATGTGCGGAATGCACATTTGTCTTGATTTATTTGATTTGTTAATTGTTTTATTATTAATTATCCCCTGCACCTGGTAGCCATTGTTAAATTAGTACCAGGTGCAGGGTATTTAAGAGAGGCAGCTAGTTTGCTCAGGGCTGCTGAGTAGAAGGAGGCAGAAAGAGGTACTCTGCTTCCCAGCAGTTGTGAGGTAAAGTGTGGTGTATTAAACCTGTGTGTTTTGTTTTCTGTTTGGTGGGGAAACAGCTTAGCTGTCCCACTCGTAGTCAGGGTGTTCCTGTTTGTTTAATTAGTGCTCATAGAGCTAGGTGTTTGTTTTGTATTTTGTTTATTTTGGTTGTTTATTAAAAATAGCGCACCAGCGCTTAAAAATCCATTTCTTGTGTGTTGCGTCGGTGTTTTAAAGGGGCAACGAACTGCGGAGAGAGCAAGTTTACAATATATATATATAATTTAATATTGCTTTAATTGGTTCGCAGGGATTTAAGAAAACAACTTGATACAAAACTAGTAAAGTGACTCATGATGTCTGTGTAATTGCAATGCACAACACAACGTTTACTATATTTGAAATGAAAATCTGCGTGTGCTTTTAAGTCATATGTGCACGTTAAACTCAAATAGTATGCGATACTTTAAGATGTTCCAAAGTTAGGGGGCACACATCATTGTATCTATTACAGAAAAGAGGGCAAGGGGCAGAAAATCTCTGCAAAACATCTCTGCAAGGACGCCTGATCAGGGGACAAGCCACTTGACCTTCTCAGGATCCTCCAAGCAGGGTCTCAATGGAACCAAGACAATGCTGCATCTCACAAGGGGGTATGTCTTTTATGAAATTCAATTAGAGTAAATGAAACCTCAAGCAACAACTCCACTGGGGATTTCTGAAGAACAGAGATATAGGCGAGTATGATCAATTCTGGAAGGGTGATACCATTAGGGATGAAACACCTGGGCACAGCGCAGTATTCAGCTTCCAATATGTATGTGCAAGTGTTACCAATTTCCTTTTGATCTTGCCACAAAACAGAATCAGATACTGGCTTGGCTCCAAACATTATGAAAATGGGGCTCTCCAGACGAATGTACAATCGAATAGTAAACAATAGAAGGGGGTGGGGGCGGGGATATTGAATGTGCACAGCATGACTGCGTACCAGAAGGTCAATATGCCATCCAGGGACCCATGTGGGTAACCTCTGCTAGTCATCCCATGAGGAATCAATATTTCAGGCAGAACAATGCAACGCAACAATATGGCAAGGCAACCAGGCCATATGCCAAAAGGTCTGCGTTCAACTGCAGTGAACTGACTTGTACTGAACCTTTCTGAAAATCCCTGCTGTTCAGTGCTTGAAGATCCCTATGGCAGGGGCTCGTTATACCAAAACTGCCAGACACCCTTTACTGTAACATAGCCGGACAGCCCTATTAAGAGACACCCTTCAAGATTTGAAGAGTGTGCTAGTTCATCAGCTGCATTAGGATGCACAGAAAAAAAAAGAAGTGTCCACTCGTTAAATTCTTGAGCTTACCAGGCTACAAACTAATTGGTCTCCATTACCACCATTGTCTAACGGCATGTTACCGGATTCCAAAAAAAGGGTTATTCTATTACAACACGTGTATTGACCCTGTTGGGAGTATATAATTGTTAATAATTGGTCCAATTAAGTAATTTAGGACACAGCTGGAACAAAAACCAGGAGGGACACCGGCCTTCCAGGACCAGGATTGGACACCCCTGTGTTATGGTGTCATTGTGACCAGGGCAAGAGTAAACCCATTCTGGCCTAAGCCTGTATGTTTTTATAAATACTGCATGGCATGCTTATGATTGCAAGCAGCTGCTGCAAAATCTGCATCACATTAGTGGATGGATCATCTGTGAAACATTTTGATGTTTGATAGTTCTAGCAAACTGTTGTTTTACCTCATTGTCTAGCAGAGTATTGGCCCCTTCTATTCAGCCCCGTCATTGAGGTCTAGCCCTGACCTTAACAGTCACCCTCTGTAAGGGTGTAGAAGCACTATGCAGGCTACACTTTGAAGCATTAACTGGAACTGGATAGGGCCGCAGTATTGCGATTGACCACAAATGACGTAGTATCAAGTGCTGTTGGAAACAACCCTTGACTCTACTGAATGTACTCTGCAGTTACTGTATTACTGTATATATTGAAAAGTGGCAAGTAAATATTACCTGAATTCAACTGGGACCTTATTCCAATGCAAGTCATCAGAGGGGCTATACATATATACTGTGTATGAGGCAATACTTGCAATACCTTCGAAACTATTAAGTAAATGTAGGTAAAACTCTATTTATTATTCTGTTGTTTTGTTTACTGTTCCTTTTAAACCAAAGGTCACTTCCTTCGACTGAACAGAAAAATAACCACAGTGCATGTTTCAAACACTACTTCCTGTCCAAGGAACCAGTGTTTTAGAAATGCATCAATCTCGTTTGTGCAGCATGCAAAACACGGTATATAAATGTGTTTTATAATTCACTTTGAACATATGTCTATATCTAAAGACAGTAATATACAGTAAAGGTTATATAGCCTACTTCATGAAATCTGATTGATTTCCTTCTAAAATCTTCTAAAAACACTTTTATACTTCTAGTTAATTATTTTGTGTTTACATCTATACTGGTGGCTTCTTTTTATTGTTATTTCGAAAGCTGCATTCATTCATACAACTTTTCCCACCACACACAGGCCTTTGTACAAGCATTCTAGCTTACTGGTTGCCATGGTGAGACAAATGGGTTGCTGAGAGGGACAGAGAAAGAGTGCGTTCAGCCACCAGGTTTGCAGGGTTGTGGATAAAATGGGAAAAATGGGGAGGGGAGGGGGTCACATGACAGGATGCAGGATTTAAAGGGAAAATTGGAAGAGGGTTGTAGCGGTAGTATGCAGTCAGTGTACTCACGAACTGTAGGAAAACATGACCAAGTGTGTGCTGAGGATGAGGCTCTGGCTGTAAACACGACTCCAGGCTGGCCAAGAACTCCTTGTGAACTTCAAGAATGTCTTCAATGTTGGAAAACAGAATCTGAAATAGGAAGGCAGAAAAAATGGCCATTTGTGAAGCACTTATTAAGGAAACAGTTTACAGTGGCAAGCTCTGCACTGGAAGCTCTTCACGTCCGGGCTTCCCAAAGCAAGAGAGCTTAAATACAATGTGTGTACTGTCTTCCATAGCTCTTTCTACACTACATGTGAAAACACAATTCTGTATCAGGAATATTCACACTGCAGGGTGTTACTAAGCCATGAAACCTTTACAAAAATATACAGCATTAGGATATGCAGCGTGTATAAGAAGTTAATATACTGTATGTATGATGTCGTGTATTATAAGAGCTGTCATTTCTCACAGTTCAGATCCACTGTTCTCCTGCCCAAACTGCACAAAACGACATCTTTTATATAATAATTGACACCGTAGGGCTCCCGAGTGGCACATCCGCCCAGAGTGCAGGATGCACCCTATAGCTTGGAGATCGCCGGTTCGAATCCATGGTATGCCATTGCTGACCATGGATGGGAGTTCCCAGGGGGCGGTGCATAATTGTCCAAGCCCTGCCCGGGCGGGGTAGGGGTTTGGTCAGCTGTGGCTGGCCGGGCAGCATGTATGCAATTCAGAACTGTGTGGTCCTCCGACGCTGTAAATTCTGGATATGGCTGCATGGCGGGCTTGCAGAGTGAAAAAAAAGCAGGTTGAATAATAATTTGACATTCCAAATTGGGAGAAAATTGGAAAATGAATAAAAAACAATCGTTCAAAAAAAATGAAATAATAATAATTGCCACCCTATACACAATGTATGAACATATAATATATTGGTAATGCAGTACAATACTGTAGCACTGCTTTAAAAGGATTCAAACTGCAATAGCAGTACTATAGGGACAAGAGCATCTTGTAATCTCTTTACGTACGTGGGTGACAAAATGTGTTACAGTAGCATCTAAAACCTTTGGCACTGAAAGCCTTTACTTTTTACCAATGCAGGGAATTCTCAGAGTACATAGTGTTTAACAGCTTCAGGCAAAGTTTGTGAACAGGACAATTTTGAATCTACAACCTGTTCAACTAAACATCTGGCAGACAAGAAGACCAGTTGCACTATATAGAACTATGCCCCTGGGTTATGGCGTGAAGTTGCATTTTTTTTTTTAAGATAATAAAAAGCATACCACCCAGGATCACCAGTAACCATCTGCCGGTGTGTGGATCAAGAGGATATATTGCTCTGCCTTTCAAGGCAGTGGTACAGTACATACAAAGCTATATATTTAGACATTCAGTTCTCTTAAATTAGACAGTTGTTTTCACCTTGACATTTTCCTCAGAGATACATTGCTGGTCAGCTGGAGTCTGGCGAATCCTACAGAGAAAGGCCTGGGGAAAAGAAAGAGAGGTCTTAGTTATCTTAAAAGTATTTGCACTCGGTCAAGTCAGGTAATACAAATAGGATTTAATTTCAAGACAAAAGCCTCAAGGGTACAACATTGCAATCAGAATAATAACCTCTGACTTCAGCGACGGATGTGCATTGTATACTTCTGTCATGAAGTGGCTCATCCTTCCTGGTGCTTTAATGAGCAAAGACCCTGTCAACTGGAGAACATTGCCATGCTACCTATGCTACCTATGCATTTTACCTGTACAGGACCATTTGGTCCAGTATTACTAATCAACTGGATCCTTTTTTAACAATATCGGTGGTTGCAAGGGACTGAGGCAATATCATAAAACTTAGATATTCTCTGAAGGCAGTTCATTTGCTTTGTAAAGTTTTACCTGCTCTAGACACTGGACCAGATTCTCAAAGCTTAAAATAAAAGATCTAGAGGGATCTAATTGAAAGAAGGGTGTTAATAGTTCAGAGTTAACACATTTAAAAAGTGTCAGAGGTTTGGAGTCCTGGCCACATACAGATGAATGTTGTAGTAATTCATTTAAAAACAGCATTCTAATGGAGAGATTAATCTCATTGCTTCTCTCTGACTCATTGCTTACAAAGATTCCCACTAAGTTCAAGTTTAAGTGTGTTTATGAAATCGAACAGTGTTAAAGGTTTGGAGTCCTTTCCATGTACAGATTAATGTTGTAGTAATCCATTTAAAAAGTAACTGCACTCCAATGGAGAGATTAATCTCATATGGCTGACTCATTGCTTCCCAATAAATTCAAGTTTAAGTGTATTTATGAAATCGAACAGAATCTAACTTCCCTGACTGAGCCTTGTACAACATTCTCTTTTGGGTCCTATTTTTGAAGAGGTTCAATCTAGTGGGCTATACCCTATAGCATATCTCTATATACAAGGTAGAACCAGATTGTAATGGTGTCCGTCGCATATGAAAAACCATACTGGGTAATAGAAAGGTTTTACAGCACACGTCATAACACCTGCACGGTCCAATGTGAATTTGCCATACTGTCTTTCGCACACACTGCACATGGAATGGATCTTAATGCTGTTGCAATTACAGTGCAGCTTTTAATCGGATGCCAGGTCCTTTGTTTTTCTGCACTAAACCATCAACATGCTCATTATGTGGAAAACATTCATTAAAAAAACAAAATAATTTCAAACAACTTGCTTTACTTGCTAAATGCTTAGAGCAGATTATTTCCAGTCCTTAAAGGCATCTGAATGCAGTTATTGGGCTTTCCTAGTAAGTCAACAGTGACAACTGTTTACTGTGATAGAATGCATTCAATATTATCAGGGGATACAGTTCCTGGTAATTTAATAAGATCATCTCAATGTGTGTGTGCATCAACAAAGAAAAGTAAAATAAAAAAGGACCCCAATCTTTTACCCATGGTAAGTGGAGAACAGACAGAAAGTAAGGTTTTTATCATCCCTAAAAAGACTTACACAGGCAGGATTTTATAATGCAGGGGATTTACGTTTGATCGGCAATGCTTGAGGAAGCCTGACGCCTTACCCACAGCTTTAATTCCAGAGAATTTGATTTCTAGAAATCCAGTTTTAGGCAAGTTCACCTTTGTACTTCTTTTTTAACAGCTACTTTACTGTACATTGCTTAACTCCAGAAAACAGCTAAAGCACTTCGAACTTCTCTCAACAGCTCTGGGGCCAGTTGTTTGTTTTATTCTTCAGCTAACACCAGCCTCTGAACATCTCAGCAGCTCTTTAACTCCTAATTAAAGGAGAGAAAGGGGGATCTGGATCTCCTCAAGGTGGAAGATAAGTTAATTAGGTGAGGAAGGCAGTGATCAGTGCTTCAGGTCTACTAGTCTGATGGTCGTTTGTAACCATACGGTTAGGGATTCATGTTAAAACAAATAAATAAATAAAAAATAAACCTTTTGCATCCATGACGGTGGGACCCTTCAATTGGGATTTACCAACATGTCTACATTTGAGGTCAGTATGATAAAGAGATTCAAGTTAAAGTTCCAGCAGCGACTGGGCAACAGTTTATGTTTGCCCCAGCTCTGGCACCTCTCTGACAAGTCATTCAGGTGCCGTTTTGCATTCAGAGCAGACAGGAGGAAGGAGCCGCTGAATTGAAAAGATCCCCTGTTGTTCTCTCCAATAAAAGAGCGCAGTAATGGGATGATCGAACTCTACAGGAAGCTCCAGTGAGAGAACAAAGCTATATAAACAATATTAGAACAAGCCCCTTCTAAAACACCCTTGCACAACCATCTCCCGTTTGGGCCTTTATCTTCTCCCCCCTCCAAAAGATGTCTAGGTGGTTTAGATGTATGTGACAATGGGCTTACAGAAAAGCGCAGAACTTCCACAACTTTGATTTGGTCTTCCTTCCTGAGGCCATTCAGGACAGAAAATTAAAACAAGCTGAAGAACTATTTGAAACATCACCGATACACAAGCCAAAGTAAACACTGAAGAAAAAGAAAAGAAGATAAAGACATTGGTTCTACACAGAAAAAAGTGGTGAACTTTCGAAGACATTGTCTTACGCTAAAAGACCTATTTAAATTTTCTTACAGATTAAAAAATAAATAAAAAATTGGAAACGCAATACCAGTACTAGCTGGCTGCCCAACAACAGATGATTGTAAGTCAATGGCAATGCCGATGTTCCATTACTGTATTTAGAAACAATTATCTAGTTAAGATGGAAAAAGAGCTAGACCTTGCTGATAATATTCAATCTCACCCCCCGAAGAGGTGGACCTCATCTGACGTATTCAGAGAGCCTCAGTCAGAAATACTGTAAGTCCATACCCTTTTCATTAGCAATAAGCACACACAAGCTCTTATATGAGCTGTCTTGGCAGGGACACAGTCATATTTTGTTCTTAGTAAATCAATAAACAAACAAACTCCAGACATCAATTTTGTATCCATGCAGCAATTCCAGGAGACTGTAGTTTCTCCACCCGAGCCAGTGAATTAAACACAGTTCACCTGAGGGACCTCTGCTAAGCCTCAATAAAGCACAGGCTGATTAGACCAAAAGTGACTTAGCTTCAAAACACAGGGGAGTTCGAAGAATGTACTCTGGTGGTCTCAGCTCGCATTACCCTCACACTAATGTGAATGTAATGCTGTGGTTTAACCTCAGAAAAGACAGTGAGAAAACAATATAACAATAATCCAAAGCCAGCCCTGTAGAGATAATTCAACTGAGGTAGGATCTTTAGTGCTTTACTGTACTACGATGAGTATACAGTGTATATATACATACTCCAGGAAACACAGCTAGCCTGGCTGAGTGTATTTGCCAAACTTAACACTGCATAAGGCCACACTTGCCAATAGTCAATTTCAATGTCCCTCTGTACTGTATGTTACATTCCCCATATTTAACCTAGTTATGTCCTGTTCTGTCAGAGAAAAGTTGTGACATAACAACAAGGTACCAAAGTGTGGCATTAATAGAGGATGTGCAATTCTAATCCAGCTTTACTATGACTGAAAATAGTCTGTGTAACAAAGCTGCTCAGTTTGCTGCCAAACAGAACAAATAAAGTGTGAGACTGAACTTTCAACACGATTAGACAGCAAGCACACAGAAAAGTCCCCACCCCGCAGATCTCTGTTTAGACTTGAGTCAATCTAAGGGTGGCGGGTGAAAGTTTACTGTACTAAGGTGTCCCTAAACCCTTCTGCACTTCTGTAAACCGGTTTTGACTCAACACTACCACTGCATATTATTAATGTAAAATACAACCCTTCCAGTTCCAGTTTAATAAGTGAGATGCCAGCAACCAGCCCACCCATACATGAGACAACATGCACAGCATGGTATCTAAACAATCCCATTAAATGGCCTTGGCTTAGTGCATCACCTTCTTGACCTCACACAAGCAGCAGTTCAGTTCTCTGATGCTGGGCTGTTGCAGCCATTGACAAAGGCAGAAGAAACCAAAACAAGACTAATTAACTACCATTAGTAAACATCCTAGGGTAGAATCACATCCACACTTTACGTGTTCTTTCTGCTGACAGGATAATGAGGCGAGAGGGGGAGCAGAAGGTAGGAATTAGACAAACCTGCAGCTAATTGGAAAGCATGTCCCACCCACCTAAGCATTTTAAAGCTTGTTAGGGAATCTGAATTGTCGCAGTTGAGATCTCTGCAGCTATCACCAAACGTTAGAAGCTGTAGGTAATAAAATCCTGCCACTTAAATTCACAGACAAATACACAAAGTGTAAGTGACAGAGAATATAACAATTTCTATATCCAATATTGCCTCTAAAATTAGAAAGGATTTTATTAATTAATTTATTTTTAAGTTAAAAATCACAAGATGGAACTTTTTTTTTTCTTTTAAACTTCATGAATACTTGCTTGATTTAAGTTATGAACTTATGAATAAGTCACAGTTTTCTGTATCCCACCCAGAATACTGTGTAGTTATTGTTTTTAGATGATTTAGATGTTTTTTGATAAGCATGCAAGTGTTGCCCTACCCCCATGTGACAATGTGCCATGCTTTGAAAAGTGAAGTTCAACCAGTTTAGGATTCTGTGTGATTAAAAGGACCATGAATCGATACATTCTGCATTACATACATGTTTTTTTTATAATTATTAATACACATCCATACGATTTGTGTTGTTTGCAATGAATAGTTTAATGTAATGCTAGTTTACATTTTATGCACATAACAATGCTATGGTACTTTGTCAAAGCCATCTTCCAAATTTGCCCACAAACTAGACAAGCCCCTTCCCCAATGAAAGCTGTCAGTCACATGTCAATGAACACATTTCACTGAATTAACCTACACAAAGAGATTGTATTCAGTCTATCTGACTCTATAATGCAAAGGGTTTTTCTGTACAGTCTATGAGTCCACTGCCAGAACACTGGACGCCTCTCATCTAAAAGCTATAATAAGGAAGGAAAATCTCCATTACAATAAGCTAGCTTTTAAAGACAACAATTGCTGGTAAATTAGCCAACCCACACAGTCTTTACTAAAAAAAAAAACCTGACATACGCTCTGCACGCTTCTCCAGTTTCTAATAATATGCACTTAAAGTACAAATTATCCTCCTATACAGTCACTATAACACTTCAATTGTATTCTCCTTTAAGAAAATGCAATTGACCTTTACAGAGATCCATCTTAATGTTATATTAATTTAAACAGGCTTTATTTATAAAGACGAAACCATAACTTTCCAAAGCTCCATACTTTTCCAGAAGGGTAGTGTTTAATCAGTGACTCACAATACCAATATATTTATTTTACATGGGAGAATTGTAATGTTACACAGAGACCAAAGTCTAATTTTCAGGGATATCAAGTGTACTCAGTATAATAACTTTACACTGAAATGTCACCCACTCTCCATTGTTAAAGCAGGGTAATTGGGTGCCTGTGTGCGTAATGGGAAAGTGCGTTTATTATGGAAAGCAATGTCAAAGTGGTTTTTTTATGCAGAAGATAGATATCAGTGACAACTTGAGACAAATCAAGGCCATGCAACATCAACATGTTACTTTGAAAGAGAGATCAGCATGTGATCCAGCAGGACAGACTTGCTATCTATCTGACCCTGTTTTCCCTGAATCGTCCCAGTGTTGAGGAAGGGGTCCCAGGAATTCAGCATACCTTCCCAGAACACTAAATGCCAGTACCATAAATTGAGCACAAATGAGAAAAATCAGGATACAAATACAATATTATTGCAATAGACACACAAAATTCATTGGTTGTCAATACTATAGTAGTAATATTATCAATGATTCCCATTGGATGAATATAGGGTTTCTATAGAACTTTTCAACTTTTAACAGCCCCCCTTCCATTCGGAGGTCCCAGTTTTTCATACATCAGAGGTGACAACCCTAGACAAACTATGTTTAAATGTCTACATTGTACAAGCCAGCGGAAATTAATTATATGTGTGGTCCAGTGGTTAAAGAAAAGGGCTTGTAACCAGGAGGTCCCCGGTTCAAATCCCACCTCAGCCACTGACTCATTGTGTGACCCTGAGCAAGTCACTTAACCTCCTTGTGCTCCGTCTTTCGGGTGAGACGTAATTGTAAGTGACTCTGCAGCTGATGCATAGTTCACACACCCTAGTCTCTGTAAGTCGCCTTGGATAAAGGCGTCTGCTAAATAAACAAATAATAATAATAATAATAATTAAAAAAAGCATCACTCAGTGCTGTACGACTGGCACTGCTGTCTGTCAAAACTAAAACCACCACAGACTTTCATTTGCTGGAAAACAATGCAATCAGACACTACAATAAGGATTCTCCATCTGTACTGTGTAGAGTCTAGATGCACTTCTAGCTGGAGGCAGCATGTCCTTGTTTTGCACCCAAAACCTAAGATTGTAAAGAAAAATCATGAACTAGGCGACTTCGATATGTCTTCGGCTTTGTGTATACTTGTAATTTGGCCTATTCACAATGAACAAAGTCAATGTAAAAGAAGTCTGTTTTCAAACTGATTGTTTCCTATCGGAGTTAATCACTTCCTGGCTCTACGATCAATAGCATTTCCCTTATGTTATCCAAATCAAAGGAAACGCAAAGAAACACATGACATATCAAACACACGAACTGCAGTCAAGTAGATCTGTTGGCACAACTCGCAAGGACTATGGGCCAACCAATAAACTCATCTCAGTCTGTCAGTTTAATAAAGTTGGTACGGCTCCAGGTGCTGGAGCAGCTGTCGCAATAAAAAAATAATGTAGAGCTCTTTAAGGATCAACCAAAGCAATTCACTGTGGATGTTGACATCCCATTGAGTTGTATATGAAAATGATTTGTATTTTCAAATGATCTTATTTGTTTAGTTAAGTTCAATTTATATTAAATTCAGTTTGCATGTCCTGATTAGCGTTTTATACCAAGATGACTGTCGCCTTGACCCTCGCATTGTCTCGACAGGCTTCAGACTGCCAGCTTTTGGGAAGTGGCTAAAAAGGAAATACAGTGATATTTTCCATTCTTCTAACTCTTCCCTGTTTCAGGCACAGTATAATCTATTTGTATTGGTTTTTTGTGTTGATAGCTTCCTTGAATTGTTCATTATCACAGAAGCAATGTGACACTTTACAGCAAGGCAATTACTCATTGTAAGTATTTAGGAAATTAATTTTTATTGTGTTCACTATAATGAATTTATATAGATCACTTGGGAGGAATATAATACAAAAAAATATTACTTCTAATTGTCTCAAACCACTGTTAGATTAACAACGACACACGGTATATATTTTCTATACTTTCTGCTATCCGTAATTAGAACTAATAAAGCATTAAAGAATATGGTTACATATTTACATTCTGTATTTGTTATAATTTGTTACTGCAATATCAGGATGCCAATACTAATAGAGTGTTTAGGAAATATGAAAGCCAATGATTTGAAAATAACAGAAGATTTGAAAAGTGAAACAGACAAACCAAACTGGATATCTTCTAATCAAAGATGTCCGTACTAGTGTCACATTTGTCAGTACAACAAACAGTTATTATAATGGTGTTTAACAGATGAAGTCCTCATAAATTATTATTTTTTGAAAATAAAAACACATATCTGTGTATTCATGTTGTTATACAGTAACTTACAGTTCCCAGTGACTGTTTAAATCTGTAATATAAACGTAAAATATGCTTTGCAGCAACTCTTGTTATTGATCTTTGCCTTAGACTTTTTTTGAAGTTGCTAAATTTGCTAAACTTCATATCGCGTTTCCCCACCAAGTTCTTGTTCCTTATTGCAAGTCTGCAGTCTGCTTACTGCTGTCCGACTTCAGTTTCAGTCTGACCGCCTGTACTGCACACTGGAACCCGCTTGTGGGTGTGATGGAGAGGAGGAAGCCGTCCACAGCTTTGAGTGAAATCTGTCATGTCAAAATCGAATTGTTCATCTCCGTGAGCCGAATGATCGGGTCTCCCATTCACCCATCATTGTTAAAGTGAGTGATTATTGCAAATGTGTTGTGGCCCATCATAATGAGCCTCTATAGACTTCCAAATCTGAACAGCATGTATCTAATCATGGCATGCAGATGGCTTTCACAAAGAACAACAGCCTGGTCTTATTTCAGTCCTATTTCATGTCCTGTACTGTAACCCAAGATCAACTCATTTAGAGGGAACACCATGCAACCAAGCTGTCCTTGTGATTAAAACAAAAGTCATCTGCTAAGCAAAACCATTGCAATCCATACTATACATAAAGTATTGTTGTATTTCTTAGTGCAGTAAAAAAAACTTGGTGGTCCGTGAATGATAACTGTGCAGTAAGCCTTGCAGCTCTCTGATATCTTATTATTTCATGATAACCGACAAACCACACACACAACTCTTACTCAATATCTCTGAATTCTAATCAGCCCCATCAGCTCTGACACTGTATCCTCTGTGGCCCCATAACACAAATAAAAGGAGAGAGATTATACATTTCTAACTCTTGTTGCCAACTGTATAAATGGGTAATTGTATGTAAAAATAATGTGATATCTTGTAACAATTGTAAGTCGCCCTGGATAAGGGCGTCGGCTAAGAAATAAATAATAATAAAAACAGGGATTTGTCGTGAGGTCTCGAGTTTGTTTTTTTACAAGTCTTCCTAAGGCTTATAACAATAATCTCACCATATTGTCTCTGCTCTGTTTAAGCACGAAGGATGTTCTGTGTATAGTCACCACTTTGAGCTACAGTAGAAGCATATAAATTCATTTACTTTGGCTAAAAGCAGTGAGTGCGGATTACCCAGACGGTCAAGGATCACACAAACATCAACTCACTGAAACCCCTAATGCATTTCACACTGTACACTCCAAATACAATCTGGGTTTGATTTGTGGTGGTTTGTTGGAGAAAAGATGGAGGGGGCCTTGGATGGGTCTCTTTAGCCAACATCTGTGCTGGCTTACTAAATTGGAAGCTTAACAGTTGTGTGGGTTTCCTGCATGCTAATATTAGTCTGACCACCACATGAACCTAAAAAAATAAACCATTCTTTCTACATTTGTTTCTTCTGACAGGACTTGCAAATTAAGTACTGATTTCCAGACAACGAACTTCAAAACGCACAGATTGTCCACGCCATATGCTTGTGTAAGAGTTAACTGTGTGAAGAATATGTAACTGCATCAACATCTTTCTACTTATTTAGGTTTATAATGATTATATATTATAACAGTGCCTTTTAAACTACTGGGAAACCTTTTTAATATCACTTCAAAAGGAACTGGGCAAAAATAATGACAATAAACAGAGTTTACTTAATCAGTTCACCATTGATACGGCAAAATCTGAATTGAAACACAGTGTTGATGCAACAAATACACCTTGTAACGCCTCTGTGATAAACTTTCAGAATGTATTGCATTTTATTGAATATATGTTCCATAAATCAGCTTTCATTCATGGTCTTTGCAACCCTCAAGGATTTGCCCCATTAGTTTTGGCCATTGAAGAGTGACGTATTTACCAGTGTTCAAGATAAAATGTATTGGTATACAAAATCGTACAGTCTGACCTTTACCCTCTTCTCAATAACTTATGATACCCCAAGGTACTGCGCCAAACCAGAATACTGACTTTTGACAGCCTACCAATTAACACACATTGATGGATTCTGATAGGCTTATAGTACAAGGCTGTTCTCGTGACATCAAGCAAGCCACAAAGCCATGATACACGGTCATTCCTTGGGCAATAAATGGTCCAAGGCCATGGTCATCAATGGAGCGTCAATCATTCTTACCATGCCTGTCCATGGTCAATCCAGACATTAAGCCAATGATCAGAGCAATGAGGTTATTCAATGTCAAAGTGGATGCAGATTTGTTAGAATGTCATGTGCATTAGTCATCAATAAGCGTTACATTCCACAAAAATAACCAAGCAAAACATGATCAAAATCATTCCCAATGTAAATCATTTGAAGATTAGACCATTTGTTTATCCTGGAAGCATCAATAACATATTAAAAGGTGCAATGTGATGATGGAAATGAAATGCATGCATTCATTTTAAGCCCTTTATAGGAGGCTGTGTGATCCAGTGGTTAAAGAAAAGGGCTTGTAACCAGGAGGTCCCCAGTTCAAATCCCACCTCAGCCACTGACTCATTGTATGACCCTGAGCAAGTCACTTAACCTCCTTGTGCTCCGTCTTTCGGGTGAGACATAATTGTAAGTGACTCTGCAGCTGATGCATAGTTCACACACCCTAGTCTCTGTAAGTCGCCTTGGATAAAGGCACTGCTAAATAAACAAATAATAATAATAATAATAATATGAAGGACTGTGCTATATACAGTACTGTACAGTGGTATTAACAATATGGTATGTCACAACCACAACGAAGGCAAAGCGTACATACTGTACCTCAATGTCACAATATTTTCATTTTCTGAAAGCTCACGTGAATGTTTGCTGAATTTGCGGATCCAGACATCTGTATCAGCTGCATTCAAGGTGTTAGTATCTCTAATAGACCATAAAATCACTCACCACATGTTAGACACTGCACTCAGCATATTTGTTATAGCTCTCAAATCTACATACACTATTGAATTAAATAATGTATTTATTAGTATAACACACCTAGATTATCCATAACACTAAAACACACTGAAGGTGGCACTAGCCAAAATGTTTGTTAGCTTGACTTAGTCTCCTAATTTAACACAAACAAACAAACAAACAATCACCATAAAACAGACAGATCAAGTAATTGTAGGTTTGTACCAGTTGTCTACTTTATATGGCAGGAGTTGAAAAGGGCTAATGACTGTTAATAACTGTCATACAGGGATTGACTAGACCTTGGTCGTGAACATGTGCCCTTTTGATCTGACTGTTTGCAGGTCTCATACTGGAGATGGGAGGTATATATAAAGCTTTTGTTCCACTAGTTCTTAAAGCAACATGGATCAGTTCCAGGACTACAACTAAAAAAGCAGCTTTAAAATGTACAACTGAACACTGATGCCAAGTGCACCGACACTGACTAAACAGCTGAAAAACAAGAACGAAGAAAGGGGAAGTCTGGTATTTATATACCAGGCAGACATCCTCATATCACGTGCAAGTGAGAAGTCACATTTCTGATCTTACAAAACTCACAAACTTTGGGGGATTAATACGAAAAAGCAGAAGCGAGAAGCTGGGGAAAAAAGATTTTCACACCCTCGCTCACGAGTGAATGTTATTAGGCCCTAACCCATTTGGTATCAAGGCAGTGCAGCCAGTAGTCTGAAACTCTTTCAAAACAGAGACAGAATCCATTATTAAAGTGTCAGCTGTAAGCTTTCTCTCAGACTGACCCAGAAGCATCTATTTAACATTAAAGCAAACCTCCCTGTGCTCCTTCTGTACTGAGTCTAGTGCCTGGAGGATGAAATAATCCAAATGGCATGCTTTTATATCAAGTGTTTACTGTATATTAACAGCCTAAAGCACAAAACAAACTTTTTTTTTTTTTTTTAATACTGGGATAATGTTCTACAGGGTTTGGCCACTTTATTAGGAAGCATTTGTGCGTAACATGTGCCAGTGTTACGCACAAATTACATGATGTATAGTGTTCTATATGCAATAAATGCATGCAATATTCAACATTCAATGATCATGGATAATGTACCATAATTGTGTGTTAATTATTAGTAGTAGTAGTAGTAGTAGTAGTAGTAGTAGTATTTTTTACAAGTAACTTTCTTTTAGGAGCCTATCTGTTCAGAAATGATTTACCAGATAATTAACAAAATAAAAACTATGCTTAAACACAGGAAGCTGCTTTGCTTTTAGATCTTACAATGGGTACAGTCTAGTGCATTGCAGCAGCTGTTTAAAAGTTGTCGGTGAAAGTGTGGGCCTCTTCAATGTGTGGGTGAGCTCTTAACAGGTTACAGTCATAAAGAACACTTGTGAAAGTTGAGTGCAATCACTAAAAACTCAGTAAACTGAAAAGGAGCCTTTTCCATGAACTGAGCATTACATAAAGAAGCAGAGAAGCCAAGAAGTCTCCAGCAGAGACCTGCTTTTTCACGATTAGTATCACAACATGAAATTACATTCAGTGGACATGAACTGAATCATTCAAATAATAAAATCTGTCAGCCTATTGCAATTCAGACTAAATTAGGCTGTCTTTATAGTATTATTTAAAAATCCAGGTAAACATTGCTATCCATAATCAATACTAGACTTGTAAAAGTTACAGTAATTTAAAAAGTCACAATAATTGTTTTTCTTAAAGTGAATCACATTTTTACTATTACAATCGGCTGACTGAACCATATTTCAGTGAACATTTTATGGGCAGCACCCACTTACTGCTAGTGTTACTTTTTTCCAAATAGGAACCGATTCTGTGACAAATTCAGGCACTTTAACTGCAGCGATTGCTAAATGGGCTTAAACTTGACAAAGTATGCATGTGTAATAACAGTGAAAACCTTCAATGTGATTTGCAGACAGGGCTATTAAACCTCTGCTGAGGGGTTGACATATATGGTTGACATACTGGTGAAAGGCATCAGTAACCATTAAGAAGTATTAGTTTGGAGCTTGTGCTGCCACCTTCATGCTCGAACATCAATGTTGCTGAAAACTGAAGGTTGGAGGTGCTCAGAACACACGTGAATGGTGCACCTGATTTTAATCGTGGAAGCAAGTGGAATAAGTTACTTAATACTGATATAATCTTTACTGGTGGCTTACAGATAAATCAGTTATGTTAAAACTGTGTGAACAGGATATTTATCTACCACAAAGGTAAACAAAAAAAAAATAAAATGCTTACACCCTACTTTTGACCTCCGAGATGAAAAATACCAGCTCACCATGATGGCCACTATCTGTCGGTCCCCTAAAATTAAGAAGAGCACCCTCTGTTATGAACCGCACTCTGTCAAATACCATTTCACTCAGTCCTTTAGGTATTTGTAAGATGAACAGCATAGTAGTTTGATTACATTTACATTTGTTCTTGTATGCATGTATTAGCCTGCATCCCATTTTATTACAGTATGTTCTGTATGTATGTGAACATTACATAACCCTAACCCTATCTCTAACTTTAACCATTCACACAAGCCAAACACATTTATATCCATAATGCAACAATTCGACAGACTTAAAAATAGATACACCACTTTTCTACTGAGCATGAAAAATGCAGTCTCTGGTATAATCTTCTTCAAAAAAGCTGAAACCAGTAGCCAGTAGTGCATCTGGAAAAGGCCACCTGCAAAGCGTGTTTTTGGAAAGGCATCAATTGACAAAGCTGCAGACAAGGTCTTAGTCCTCAGCTTTTCCTTCCTACTCCTGGGATTTGGGGAAAAAAAAACATTATATCAAATCTTAAAAGAACTCCCTAGGCCCAGTTCAATCAAAGCCAGGATGTGAACCCATGACCTGGGGAGAGCAAGGGCAGTGCAGACCACTGTGAGCATTCGTTTTAATGAATTGTGGTTTATGAACAAGTGATTCAACATTTATAGACAAGAAATAACAAGTTTAATACAGGGGGAAGATGTAGCCTGGTTTAGTTTATGCAGTCATAGGAGATCACTTGGCAATTGGTGATTAATTTGTTGAAGGATTTCTCGCGTTTAGTGTGCTTATTCTCTCCTACATACAGTAGCTTAGTTAAGTCCAATTTGATCAGCTCAGATTTAGGGCAGGTCAGGAAGATTCACAAGCATGTGGAAGTGCTGTTTCCCTAGTACTGCATTCAATTAATATATTTGCAGTTGTTCCTACCACATAGGTTAGTGCAGAGGCATTTGGTATCTCTGTAATAGCAGTAGTAAAATAAATAGTCAAAAGTTTGTGGTGTGGATGAGTATGTTAATTTAACCGCTTCCCATTAATGCCCAATCATTAACAGTAATTCTTTGAAGGTTACTGGCCACAAATTTTCATTCCGTTTTTTTTTCCTGATGTTTTTCAAAACTACATTGAAGCAAGCTCAGTTATGTAACAGGCAGGGACAATGAACCATTCAGCAAGTGAAAAAAAGGGTATTTCACACTGCATTGCTTAACCCAAAACACAGCATGCAGATCTAAGTAATGCTTGTTTTAAAAAATCAAAACACACCATGCTTTTGCAAGCATACATTTTAAAATCAGTACTATCTGGAAAAAAATTAGTTTGAACTTGCATTTATAATGCAACTATCGATGTCTTTAGATTTGCATCAATGAGCAGTTATTGTATCGATCATAGTAAATGCAATGTGTTGCTGTTTGTTATTAATCAATTGCAGGATCAAACCTTAACCTTCCTGTGAAGTATGTTTGCGTGGATTGGAATGTAAGGATGACGGTATGCATTTTTGTTAATATCATTACATGCATTCATGAAGACATTCTGCCATCACCTGTTCCAGCCCATGCCCCATTCCATGAACCTTTAAAAACACACATCTTTTGTCTTCCTTTCGTTGCTTACTCATCTGAAAGCTCAGCTGCATCTTTAGCCTTGGGCTACACGGCATGCCGAGTTTCAACTCAGCTTGACAGCAACATTGCAAAGTGGCGATTAAGAAATTTTATTGCACCACAACAACCTCTTGTTAATCAAACTGTGAGGGAGTTCAACTCGGGTTCTCTCGTTTCCATAAGCAAGCATGAAATTCAACTCACGTTCAAACTGAAGTCATCAAGCCTTGATTCTGAAATAATTCTTTCTGCAGAACCTGCACTAACAAGGGGCCTCATTATTATCTTTAGTCTTCTTTTCTTCTGATGTTTCCACTATTTAACACAAAGTAAAAATTACGCGCACACACACACACACCAAACAATAATTTCAAGCCCCGACTCCACAGCAATGTTTCCTTGTTTCAAATACAAAGTGCTTCAGGTTCAGATAACACTAACATCTAGTTTAATTGGAGTTATTTTCACATTGAAAAGAAGTAACCAATTTCATCTAGTGTTTGCAGTTAGCCAGCCTCAGAATAACACATTTAGATTACAAGATGGTCAAAGTACAGTAATCCCTATGGGGGAATCCCCATAAAATCCCGTATTAGGATTGCATCCCAGTGACATCCAAAATACATGCCAGTGAACAGTTTAGCAACCTGGCTAAAGTATACTGGACTTACAGGGGGGAGTGGTAGTTTAGATGGCCTGAAGGTTCTTCCTAACAAGGTTCTGGTTTTATTCCACACTGGTAACTATCAAGACAAATGGGAGCTCTGAACGCCCGTCAACCAACTAAAAGTGAAGCTCCCCACCAACAGCCTCATTATGCTACTCAGCGAGAGTTTGGCTTGCTGAAGAAGGGCTGCCCCTGTACAGAAGGAGCCCTTTCGTCTCTGTGGCGTGAAATTGAATAAAGAAGCCCCCTCTTTGTGGCAGGGCCCAGCAGAGCAGGACAATGGCCCAGTACCACTACAGTGCACCTGAATGACAGAGCCCCCAAATGCCCTCCCTTCTCTGGCTGGCAGCAAACTCAGGGGGGGATCGGAGTGTACATTCATGGGCCGGATTCTTAGCAAGCTTCTTTCATGACTAAAGGTTTTTTAGTAAGCGCTCTTCAACAATGTCTTCTTTTAGTCTCTCCCTTGTCCCCAACTTCCGCTTTTAATTGCCAGTCCATGGGGATTTGAGTTGCTCACACAGCTGAAATGGGTAATGGATGGCAAATATATGAATCCCCAACTCCCCCACCCCATGAGAAAGAACCACTTCTTAATTACTTACATAAACCCCTCCAACTCTTCAGAATATGATTATAGGCTGATCTGGGTTAAGAATCCAGATCTGATGCTGATGTTGATGGTAACAAATTAGTAAGTGCTTTTCACCCATATCTGCTCTGTCTCAGCTGTCCACAGTTCGGCAGTAGTAAGGGAAATGGGTTATACAGCCCCCACTAACACAGGAAGCCAGCTGGAACCCTTTGTCATTTTTTATTCATTATCGACACACCCTTCAAAACGTAGACCTGTTCTGAAACTGAACCACCATCTGTTATGGTATCCTGTGCATTCAAATCATATGTATTATTCCTTTCTGCTTGACGTTTAATTCATTACAATAAATATAAAAATCTGACTATTTCACAAATGATACATGTGTCCCACTCACTCTACAGGATGCTCTGTATTTTAATGTGTTCTTTATCAAAGAGCCAACTGATTTGTTATATAATCCAGATACTGCATGCACACCCTACAAGCAGTTGGGTACACATTGAGAATTGAGACTTCACAAATTGGTAGACAGGAGTCAGTAAACCAAAAGAACCAAAAACAGTGATGTTGCCACGTGACACAAGCCAACAGGAAACAGCAAAGAAAAAAGGCTGTGTTGCCCTAGGTGCATGTACAAGGGCATTCTTCAAGGAAGTGGTAAAGGAGATGTCACAGATTAACTGGAAGCAAGATAAGACCGTTAGAAGCTACCAACAATTACACAAAAGACACCAAAGAGCGAAAGCTACTGGCATATCTGAGCATCTGCAAATACATGCAAGCAAGAGCCTTCATGAAAGGGAGAAGATGGAAGAGGAAGATTATAAGAGCCCATTATCTTCATTGTATGTGAATCTAGCATCATCACTATCACTACAGACTCTAATCTTAACTAGTATATAGATTAGATTTCATGCTGTAATGCAATGGAAAATCAAGATGCCGCACCTTCAGAAATGCCCATCAGTATACATTTTATAAACAGGGCATTAAGAAAGATTACAATAACCAAAACCAAACCGTCATTCCTAATTCAGGAACTGCTGCAAAACATAACAAAGATTTCTTGTAAGGCAGATGATGGATCACGTCACCTTTTGCATGCAGTCTATTGGAAAGTTGTGCAGCTTGCATTTCAGATGTATGGTGCTATAGCATCAGGGTTTTCAACTAAAAGCCTATGTAATGCAATTGAGTTTTCTCATCCTATCATACCAGCGCTTGGGTCAGATTCAGCATTCTCAACATGCAGGTAAATGATCTCTTGCGGGAAAGTGGTCTGGCAGACCTTGATCAATTGAGAGAGGTTTTTCTTGTCCTTTACTTTCCAGGTTTCTAATCTGTTCAAATGAGTAAGTGCTCTATATCCTGAAACCCTATCTGCTCAAGAACAGTAACTCCATCTGAACTGGCATGTGTCAGTACTGATAAAATCAGAAAAGATTTCGATTGCCATCTGGATCACATTTTTCAAATCTGTCCATAGCTAAAGGGTTGTGGGATGAATACTCTCTATGTGAACACAGGGTTACGCACTAGAATGGCTAACAAGCATGTCATTCAGGTTGGCTATGCATACTGACTGGAAATGTACATCTGACCACCATAGTAGTATTCCACTTCCTGTTTTTTTCAGTGTTTTCAGATTGATCCCGTAAATTACTGCTTTTTTGTTTGATTAGGAAAACAACTGTTAAAAGTACAATTCAATTGTATTTGTGTAACGGTAAAGGTTGAGAGTTTGACCAATGTTCCACATAATTAAAAGTTGAGAAATCTATACCTCTGGGCAAAGACAATACAATGACAGGCTTTAGGGGTCTTTATTGCAGGTCAACTTGATTGCTTATAAACTTACAATACTACTGTAGGTCACCACAAATTTGTCTTAATGTTTAACAGACAACTTGAGTTAATTTTAGTTCCAAAATAAACTTAAAACCCTTCAGAACAAGCACTCAAATTAGGTGGTGGTATGGAATGTATCCATTTGATTCACACATTATGAAAAAGCTGACAAACATATCATACGTTTGTAGTTTTTCCATTTACAGTTAAGTCAACCATGGATGAATAACTCCCAAATTTGTTAGCTGCTGAACTTCTCAACTATATGTTTAAATGGCTAATGCTCGTCTGAAGGCCTTGTCCTTTGGGGAGTTAAACCAAGCATGGAGCGAGTACCTTTTTTTTTTATGCAGGCCAGTTCAGGAGTTGTGCAATCTGGAAAAGAGTCAGCTGTGCAAAGTATGCTGAACTGGGTGATGTTTTTGGATTAGCCTACTGGGTTCACTCAGTCAACTTGAGAACATGATGACACAAAACCTTCAAAGGTCTTTCCCCTTGTGGCTCGACCTGGTTTGAGTCAAGGACCTCTGAGGTGAAAAGACTAGGGACTGCTGGTCTTCGTAAGCTGTATTTTTGTTTTCCCGCTGGCCTCTTGGGCCGCCAGGATACTCCAGACCCACGTGATACCTCAGATTGTGTAACCCAAGACAATCCCCAGGACACTGTTTTATAAAAGTGAAGACACCATTGAGGTTATCCTGTTTAATGAAAGCACATGCTGAAATGACTTTAGCAAGGAAGGACAGATGTACTGTACAGACATATAATTACTCAAAGAAATGGCAGTGGCCTGTAATCTTGTTGAATATTATTGTGAAACACAATTCCTGTGTGACTACTTAATACATTCTTCCATAACTTACCCTTCTGTGAACTCTACTTCATCGGAAACCAGACTGTTATTCGTGGTTTGTTTACATTTTTTAAATTGCAGTTTCAACGCTAGGTAAAGTTACCTCCCTCCTTAAAGGCATGGCCTTTTTTAAACTCTGTCAACTAAACAGGCATGCTCCTGCTACACTGCATAACCGCAAGCAGTTTGAAATGTGACCTGCATTCCTGCTGTAGCTTAGGGAAGGAAAACTAAAATGTAAACAAAGAAAAAATGGAAATAAACACAGTATGCGTTTCTGTTATTCGTAGCATTTACAACTTATAAGGCAACAAGCTTATTAAATAATAAGGTCTAGAAATTTCGATAGTCGTTATGTGCTTCATTGCAGACTTCATATCTCACAAGCAGAAATGCTGGAATCTATACAGTGGTAAAGAGCATTTACTTGTCACTTACAACTTCCTACTTTCTAAATGATATAAGAAAATAATTTCAATGTGGTGTCAAATAACACATTCCACATTTCTGTCACCCAGTGACAATCCATTTTCATTGAGGACATTTGTCCTGCGATATCTTACACAGTCAATACACAGCATGCTACATAAAGCAACAAGCCCATTCACATACCCTGCTTCATGTTTATTTACCAGCACTTCCAACAGGTAACCCACCTAACAGCTCAAAGTGAGAGAACTGATAAAATAAAAAAAAGACATGGTGCTGAAGTGGCTGGAGATGCTGTACGAATTATAAGCAGTCTGCTTTTAAAATGACGACAAACTTTTCTGAGAGCCAATATTAAGCAGAACGCATTTTACAATTTAGATACAACTCAAATTAATATTTTAGGATTCTATTAATTCATGTATTTTAATTTCCTACGACTTACACCAATTGCACTGTAAAACTAAACACAGAGCAAATTAATGTCCACGCAAATTAAGTTGCCGGTTTGGTTTCGAAGTTAGAAAGAAAGAAAAAAAAAACAGTCATCACTTTGAGTATGACACTAAAAGCTGTGATACATAATGTTCTCTGCCCACACAACATGTGCAGTGGTGCTCTCCCGAAAAGCTGAGAGGTAAAATGCATGATAAATGTGAGCCTGGGGCAGGGAGGACATCCATGCCATCCCAAAAGCCCCTGTATGTGGAACCGGAGACGATATCGACAGGGCAGTGAAGGTCATGCAGGGCGATATCGAGAAGTAATGCCATCAGTTTCTATTTCAACACAGAGGCATTGATTTGCAGCCAAACAAAAGGAGGAAGGATAGACATCAAATAAATGCTACTGACCTTACAGCTGTTTTTGTTGCTAGTGTGTAAATGCATGTTGTTTTTCTTTTACTACTACAAAGGATCATAAATAAAAACAGGCAATTCCTGTTTGATTATAAGAAAACCTGAACACGGTTTAATTGATTTTGAAACTTCCACAATTTGAATGTGTTAGCAACCACATGGTCCACTTGAAAGTATTCCTCCCAAGAGAATATTGTTGAAATGGGTTTATCCAAGGCATAACAACATCAAATCCTGCCACCACACTATAAATGCACTTCCTGTCCTGTAAGTATTAGGACTCCCTATCTTGGACCCTGTGTCCCCACACCTGTTGCACAGGCTAAATTGCTTTCCCCCACACCCTAGTGGAAGTAAAGCACAAAAAAAAAAAACATTGTTATCCAAATTTGATAAGATAATAGATTTTACAAGTTTGATTTGTGCTGGCTTTAACAGGTTTAAGTAAACACATGTCTCCGTCATTAATCAGAGTCAAACTATAATGAAATTACAATAGGTAAAATCAATAGGTACCATTAATGCATCATTTCTTCCAATAATAATGAACTAGATGGAGATACTCGATTAGTATTACTGCCTGCTTAAAAATGCACTGGCAACCTAATGTGAAAGACGTAGGCGCTCTCTGACGCAGGTTAGTGGGCAGGATCAGCAGTAACAATGTTAGGAATTCAGTAACAATGTTAGGATCTACAGATCATATTATATCAAATTATGAACAGTATTCTACAAGTCACTTTTCATCACCATTGTCAATTATGTAAGACAACAACATTCTAAATGTCACTGTGCATAAATGGCTGTGGTGCTACATTGCAAAAACACATCTAACCTTCAAGTCCCTGCATTCATGTTTCTATAAAAAAAAGTAACTGTTGATTTTGGTATATAATGCAGTATTTAAGTAGAGTACATGTACTGAAATAGCTTACACACATCATGGTTTCAAATCTCATTTCTCAAGAGATGCTTCTCCATTTTCCATCAGAGCCTCTGATAAATCTGTACATGCCACAGGGGTTCGACTGTATGCCCAAACTTGTTTTTGCAATACTTGTTAACTGCGTCACTTTTTTCTTTTCTGCAGTAAATCCACTCAATAAAGACTTTGCTCTAGTCCTTATTGTAAAGCACCATAAATACGATTGTAATGAAAGACGCAACAGCAAATTGAGAGCACCTCATCTGCTTGCAATTTGTATTGGTACATGAAGGGTTAAATATAGTTAAAGGGTAAACGCATTTTGAAATTACCTGAAATTACCTGGAACCTCCCTCACATACTGCCCTAGTTTCTTTCAGCAGACAGGGTAAATACCAGCTAGCAGTACCACGTCATCTCCACCAACTCACCTAAGCCTGAGCTTATATACTCCTAAACACAGGCTACCACAAAGCCAGTGCGCCCTGGCATGCCCTTTCAATCACAAACAGTACTGCGTTTCTGAAGCCCTAGCCTTTAACAACAAAAGTAGAAAAAAAACTTTTAAAATCAGATTTTCCACTTGTTCTGCTCTACCTATCAAATTAGCCATAAATGATAACGTGAGCTCTCATATTGCTAAAGGCATCATTATGCATCCTGATTTAGCATACACCAAAACCACCTTAAACTCTGGGCTGAAAATAAATCATCTGAAGTTGTGTTCTGTTCCAGGGAAGACCAGTGGGCACCTGGTCTCCACATCTGCACCTCAGCTTGAATTGCACATACAAAGATGTGCTTTATAGCTCAGAATCAGATGGCTTTAGCTTACATTTACGCCTTCTCTTTACAGTTCGCTGCTGTAGTAAATACACACACGCAACACGCTCCATGCAACTCGTGATCCGTACACTGTGCCGCATATGCTTCAACATATTCTGGGATGCCAAATAATACTGCTGATCAGACTGTGCAGAGTCTAGTCTGTGACAAAATATACAACAGCTTTACCTTTGTTCATGAAAAACATCTATAATGGATAGATCAAGTTCATGATGAGAATGTACTGCTGAATGACATAGCCAGGCTTTACCTAATAGTACAAATTGCTTTGGTGGTTCAGTCTAATTTTTCTATAAGCATGTATGTGTTCACACCAGTGTTGAAGAGCTCAGACAGCCAGGTTCTCTCCAGCTGGAACATCTGGATTAGTTTGGGTCTCCAGACAAGCCTCTAGCCCTACCTCATGCCTAAATCATCCATGCAATTCCCTCAGGAAACAATGGAAATGCTTTAAATACTCGTAGGGAAGAGGGGCCAGAGGTTAATTTACAAACGCCCATTAGACTTTCAGGTTTGTAAATATATAAGCACTGGCGAACATTACTTAAAAGAAGAAAGGAAAACACAGAACCGCTTTCCAATATTGGACATTGTTGTTGTTTTTTATTTATTTATTTTAATTCAGATGTTTCCAAGTTCAGCTGGCCACTAAATTTTCATTAGTAAATCATTAGAACCACATTACAGGCAGTTCTTTTCACATTAGCAGGTTAAGACAGTAGGTCTCGAAAGACTTTATGCTCTATTTCAAGGAATTGTGACTTCATAAAAGCACAGTTTCCTTTCGTCGTGGATTTAAAATTCAGACAAGAAAAAAACTGTGAGCTTTGTTTAAAGAAATTAATAACAGAAACCCAGCTGCTTTTGCTGCTGACCTTTTAAAATGTCAGAACTGACTAACTTTACTCACAAACCTAATACAGCATGGCTGCAAAGGCATTATATTTTAGTCATTAGCACTCACTACCCGTGAGAAATCGGAAATTATTAGCTTGAGAAATCAAATGGCATAAAAGCTACTGAAATCTCCTAATTTAAGAAGACTGCTCACCAGTGTATAGTAGTAATGTTACTTAGGGTCACTGGTACTATAGTGGATGGAATGATACAGTTGCTCATCTGGCTGAATTCATTAAGGAATAAAGGCATAAAGGAAATCATTATTGCCAAATCTGTAAAATGTGTCAGATTCAAGTTTGGAATCCATTGAGTTTCAGTTAAGGTTAGAATACAAGCACAGTGCAACCATACAGTTTGTCTCAACTGCATATAGTCACCTATCACTCTACCACCCTTAGCAAGGCAATATACTTCATGTTGTAATTTATAAGTGCTGGAGGGTACATTTGGCAGGTCACATCCTTTACTACATTCCCACTGCTTAGCTTGATTATATTAGAACTAATAAAAAGGAGGCAATTTATTTGACCCCAAGCGGTCAAATATTAGACAGATGAATTGTGACAGCAGTACTACTCAAATTTGAGCAAACAACATTAAATCTGTTTAAATTGGATACTATAATACCATAAAACAGAATGTTGCTCTGAAGAACAGCTTGCGTAGGATCTAGCATGTATGAAATGAAAATACATTAATCAATTTCTTATAATTGAATTAGCTGAGTGGGCTATTCAATGTACACAAATGTACTGTATTTGCATGTTGTAGTTGATTACAATCACACAATACTTTTTACACACAGGTATAAAACGTATACAAAACATATAGAGCGGGGAAAAGTCTAAGACAAGCAGTGAGTCTTATAGCATGTTTGCATTTTTCCTCACTCTCACACTAGGCACACAAAAACTCATTACAGCAGACAGACAGCAAATAAGCACGAGGATTCAACACGGAACAGTATTGCCCTTCCCACTTCTGGCAAAGGACACAGTGAGTGATGAACCCCTACAGCATGTTGGCTCTGGAAAACAAACAGCCCATAGCAGGATCAATAAGACAGAACATGCCTTTGCATACAATCTCAGAAATGAGAGGGGAGATTCTGAAACAGCCTGGTGTTCTGAGGAAGGAGAGGCGCTTTTGAAAGGTTTTGTTTAGATGTTTGGAGGACCAATCAGCAAATGTACATGCATGTAGAATAGAAAATCTAAATAAACTTAACAGTCCTTGTATGATTTCTTAGTTGTGTTATATGATGTAACATTTGCCAACAAAATGCTTCTCTTTATGTACAGTATAGTGCATGCTTATGTATGCACACATATACTCTAATAGTAACTCCAGACACAGGTATGAAACAAACAATCTCAGCTCTCTTGGAGATTTCCGAGCTCAGTAATAAGCAGTTAACACATACCTGTTACTTCCCTCTATCTGGCAGAATATGAAATTCTAACCTTTCCGGATCAGAAATGTAATTATCTATAACGGGCGTGTTGGTACATCATGAGAAAGAGGGATGAGGATTTAATTGAGTTTCACGGTGTGACGCTGTTTGATGGCTATTTATAGTCACAGGCAATAAAAATAAGTGAATGCAAGCTTGCAAGTCAGCTTGCCTAGGGCCAGAGAAAAACAGCAGGGTGCTGAGCAGGAAACAGACCCATGCCTTTTTTGAACCGTCCAACCATCCTGTTTGTGTAGTCGTTCACATATCCCGTGGTTCAATGGCAGAATGAGCTGTGAGTGGTATCTAGGGATGTCATCTTACAGACTGTATTAAGAGACTGTAGTCAAAGGAGTTTGAAGTCTACTTATATATAGTACAACATTCATTCAAACAATGAATTTCCCTTCCACTTGTGATGTCTGAGGAGTAAATTGTGTCTAAACACGAACAATATTGCCACGCACGTTTAACAGAAAAGCGACACTTTCCCTTGTTATATGGACTTGTAAAAGACTCTTAATCCTGTAAGGGGCTCAGTTTTTTGGTTTCAAGAAGGGTTAATTACATACTTGCACATCATCTTAGCCAGGTAGTCATTATGCTGTTTTATTGCAAATCACAAGAAAAAAAAACAGATGTTTCAAATTGGCCAGAGCTGTTAACACATTGCCCTCGCACATTTCCAGGCTCCAGAATTATATTTTCTTTTATCAGTTTTAAATTTGTTTTAAAAACATAAAGTCTCTCTCAGTCAATTACTACACTTATTTCTAGGAGTATTTGTCTTAGCATGCAAAAATATTAACATTTTTAGACATGATTATTGTAGGAAATGAACTTGACATTGTCAATGGCGAGTTTACCTGGTATCTTATGGTACAACACTTTTATGCTTGCACTTTGGGTGAAAGAACTTCTTATCTTTTATCATATTTACCATTTCCTCTTCCTTTTGTTGCTGACCTTGTTTTTTCTTTCATTTTTTTTATCAACCAACTTCAGTAAACCTGATAGAATGGCCAAGGGCCCATACTCTTCATTTACAGCGAGACTGTACAGAATCACAAGCACTCCCCACCTTTTACCAATTTATTTTCTGAGTCGTCTGGCTGAAACCCAAAACAGCATGCATTTAAAATGAAAACATCTCAAGAGCCCCACAATAAAGATGAATGATTGTAAAGTTGAGATCTAGACTTTTTAGGTGCAAATAATGGAGTTAGGAGGTCTGTATTACTAAAATCCTACAAGAGATTTCTTAAGAAAACCGTACAGGAGATTTGTATCCAAAACACTTTCCTAAAAGAGAAATGTACCTACATTTTAGCACCAAAAGCATAACCGCATAACATGAAACTTTTCTGTGCCCTAGCCAGATTTACTATGAATTTGCAGGAATATATATAAATAATTACACAAAACAGTGATACTGTGCTTTAGGTCTACTCTTCTACAACTTAGTTATAGCTGTCCAATTCGAAAACAAGACTGCACACTGATAACATTCAAGAACATGAACAAGCTGGCTTTGATAAAGAGAATTCTGTACATCTGGCTGTCTGGAACTGGTGATAGAAAACACATTTATTAATGCTATATGTAGGCACTCAGTGTAGAAGCCGACTTCCTCGTTAAAAGTTCAAACAAGCAGATTATGCATACTTGTCAGGGTAAAGAATGCATGAAATCCTGCAGCCAGGTTGGGATTGTCACTGCTTGATTTATGGAAGCCAGGCTCAAGGTAGCCAGTCAGGAACATCATAGAGCCTTTTCCAGTTTCCCATATCTGCTTTATGGACATTTTAGATCTGGTTCAGCCTCTACAAAGTGCATTAACGCCTCAGCTTACATCCATTTTTGACACAGCTGTCAGTCGAGAACCAAGCAACAGCAATAAAACGTCATCAGTCAGGAAAGCCTTTTGATCTAACACACCAGGATTTGATTCATGATGGTTTGCATTAGTTACAGTGACCGAAGTGTAGTATATGAAACAGACGATTCCTAATGTGGTTGGACTCAATAAAGGGGCTTCTAAAAATATACATGGTCCCACTTCACACCCATATGATTACACAACATCTACAGATCCATTCCGTACAGAAGACAGAAATTGAGTAAGAAGTAACAAGTTATAATAATACTGCAATAATTTCTCGAAACATATTGACCCTGTTAGGAGCATGTAGAGTACTCCTTATTCTAAAGTTAATAGTAAATGTTCAGAACTTTACTGGTAAATGAGTTAACGTAATTCATGAAAACACTAAAATTACAGATGCAGCTTATAAAAGTATGAAGGACTCAAACAGCCATCTTGTGGGGTTTCTTTTACCTTCCCAGCAAATGAAACGTGTGCCTCATAACCCAGGGCAGCATTAGAAGCACAAAGGGACTGGTTTGATGAGGACAAGATGTCACACTTAGATTGATTCCAGTCTCCAGTCCCCCATTCTTTCTCTATGCTGCCTAGCAATCGTCACACAAACCATATGCCAGGCCTTCTAGCCTGAAGCCAGACGCCTTAGCTATACCAAATGAGCCTTTAAATGGTGTAGCTTTCAAAGCAATAGCAGGAAACCACAGAGCTGTCTCGAGGACTTGCGCAAAATAGGTAACGAAGAATGTCTATACTGCTAAAGGGAATGCAAACACACAGCTGTTAGGGTGGAGATGTTGGGTGCTTTAATAATATACAATTTACAGAGGGCTGAACTAGCAATCTGTGCTTTGAGGATACAGCAGGGCTAGCAAAGGCAATCGCAATACAGCATGTTGTTCTTGTGTTAAGACTAGAAAATAAGTGAACAGCAGTAAAACCCCAAGAGAAATTACATGATCGCGATGGGAAAACAGGCTATATGGTGGTTTTATTTAATGATCTCCCCAGTGCATTTATTTTAAATATGATTAGTTAGGTTAGTACCCTTGGAAATGGATGACTTTCTGTGGTCGTAAACTATTATTTCAAACATTTTGAAGACATGCCTATGTAGAAATTGTAAACGTTTGGACTCAGGCGGTCACATACAGTGCTCAGCCTCTATGCATACGGTCATGGGTTCAAATTCAGCCTAGGCACAGCCCAGCACTGTTGCATGGGTGTCAATGAGCTACAATGCTGCTATCCTTCAAAGGAGAAATAAACCAGTAGACCCTCTGAACTGCTGGGTATTCCTATTGCACCTATCAAAACACCATAAAAAAATATGAAAGTCGTGTTTTGAAATTAGCAAATAGGTATATTAACTGAAAAATGTGAGCAGCCCCAACAGACACAGTGATATATGTAAACCTCAAGTGTACTCTGATGTGAATGAGCGATTCCAGCAGGCAGTGAAAGAGTTAATACCGAGGGCAGTGTGTGGTTGCTGCTTCTCCATGGGGTGTGGATTGAATTAAGGGATTCCGTGTGATGTAATGGGGGAGGGGCATACCAAGAGAGGGGCTGCACCGCTCCCAGACAGGGTTTGCAAACAAGGGGCTGCCAAGCAGAGGGAAAGGTTCCCAGGAACTGAAGAAACATAGCAAAATTGTCTTACAAATGTATGCATGTTTCTTCCATTACCTGGAATGACCCCCTCACTTGTCAACCGGTCTAATGAGAAGTATTAGTAACAATAAAAGGAGAGCTCTCCTAAAATGAACAACAAGATATTGTTGAGCAACTGTCTTTTTTTAAAACAAAATCATAATGTTAGCACAGCTGTCTGCCAAAGTCACAGTAATTTGAATTCCATTAGGCATTCCCACTCTGGATTCTGTTACATTTACCGTATAATACGGCTTATAAAGCATATCACTATCTGTAATGCATTATCTGAATGACCCATTGGTGTATATTTGCACATTGGACATTTAATAAGGTGGTCTATTTTTGTTGCAGAAGTCTAGTTAAAAAAAAAGAAGCACCGAAAATGTGCGTTTCACCTCCTCTCTCTGGTTCTTGGGTTGTCAGAACCCGGCTAACATGGGTTTAAAGCTGAACTGGAAAGCATTGGTTTGACCCCTTGGAGCATGTTACTTTACTTATTTATTTGCTTGTTTAACTACTATATGTTTTTAAGTGAAAGATTTGCAGGTGTACAGTCCCATTCTTCAATGGACATAGATTAACTCCAGATGTTTTCTTTATCGGTTCCACCTGGGTTATGTTCCATGAGTGTCCTTAAGGAATTATCCATGTTATGTTCATAAAATGTTTTGGTGTGAGGGGAAAAAAATGTTCCTCAATGGAGCAATTTCATTTGAACTGAAATATTTCATTAATGTGAAGCACTCATTGTGATACAGAAATGATGATGTGTGGCTCTAGGGACTATGTGCACACTTGACTACTTGCAATAGCCATTATATTTGTAAAAAATTAAACGGGGGGGGGGGGGGGGGGGAGTAAGAAAAACAAGCCAGTTGAGCCTCTGAAATTCCAAAATGTCTCTCCTATTTGTGGTGTTTTTCTGCACAGCATAGTCCGCAACTGTATTGCATTGAACCCAATTAAAATCCACAGCCCCAAGGGACAACCAAAAGCAGTCAAACAAAGAGGGTACAGTTTCAGCACTGCAGTAAAGCTCCAACCATTCCTAAAGAAAGAGAAGGGATAAGGGACTCACCGTTATCTTCATTACCATGATATGCATGCTGCACCTCATGAGTTCCATTTCATTTTAAATTAGATTTAATCCATCAACAAACAGCCCTGGATTGATGTTATAATAAAAGTCAGTGATATGACTGACACCCTTCTCATGAGGGTGCACTACATGATCTGTGGCTTAGACGTGTCTTTTTTAACAAAAGGAAGTCTTTATTCTGACAAGAAACGTGTCCTATTCAAATTGAATACATTCACCCTAATTCATTTTAACTGAGGTGGCGCTATCATTACACCAAATAACAAATTATATGATTACGGTGGGCAATTGTTTAATTATAATACTGGACACAGTTTCCAAAACAACCAGTTGACTTTATTAAAATTGTTGTTTTGTGCTACTTTTCAAAAGCCACAATAAGGATAGCGGTGTCATTTTAAAAACAAGCCCAAGGCTAAACCGTATTGTATCTGTTTCTGAAGACAACCAATTCTGCTTCTCCCCACCCCCCTAGAAATATTGTGCCCTCTGGGTAATGTTCTACACATCACCCGTCCCTTCATTCATTAAAGAGACTAAGAGAGGATTGACAATTAATTTGCATTAGAAGTGCCTTGAACAGAACAAAAGCAGTTAAGAAAAGTATAAAGTGCAGGCTACCGTAGATTTTAAACACCATCTAAATAGCAACAGTAAGAAATCCCAGCCCGGTCAATTGAGAAACTATTGAAACACACAGCTTTACATTCCAAACACAGTACATTATTAAAGATAATTATTATGTTAATGCGTTTAGTAGTTTGTATTTCGGTACTATGCATGTGTTCACTACTTTCTGAAAATGCTGCGGATTAACAGCTTTGTATGTAGCGATAAACTGTGGCTTGACAGATGTTTAACAAGGCAAGCAAAGGAATTTCTATTTTGAACATAAGAACATGTGGTTATGCATAAAACTGATCCAGAATGAAAGTGGTTACCCACAATATAACTTGTCCACGATAATTAAATTGTCAGTGGTGTGTTCTGTTTTGATTTTAATTACCAGAGCTCCGCTGCCCAATGCGCCTCAAATATCTGCACAGTAGCCTATATATATTCTGTTAGTTATACAAGCAAGGAAAGTCGCCTGCTACTTTGAAACAGTTTCAGCAAAACATACACACATCTTGTTACAACATGACATTAAGTCACAGTTCAGTAAAGTTCCAGTGTCCGGTCCAAATCAAGAGTACTTCTTTTGCTCACATAGTTGTCTATTACATTTAAAAAAAAAAAGCAGGTTGGTGCAAAAAAAACTCTATTGCACGATAAATGTGTGCATTCTCTGCTACGATAACCGTTTCATTCTACTGGAAATCTTCTGTCTGTTTAAGTACAGCACTACACTCCTTTGACAAAACAAGGTTTCCATAAATTAGATACACAGTTGCATTCTCACTACTTCACATTGCAATATTGACATTATAAATATGTAACAACATTACTGTTATACAAAATTGAACTACTGAAAAATCGAAACGTTACATCTTTGGTTAATCAAATACTGTGCTTAACTAAGCTAATATAACGTAATGGTATTGCCATGTACTTACTGACTGCAGGAAAAGCATAGTGCCCACATAGTCCCTCTCGGTGTTCAAAATCTCATTTAAAACGCATAGTCTCAAACGCAGCTGGCGATCTGAATCCTTCGTAGTTTGCAAACAATTCTCCGACTTTCCGTCTTCATCCATTTTTTTTATGTGTTAAAAGAAGAATGCAATAAAAAAAATACTTGTTTACGCCACTGAAATCCACGACAGAACGTCTTTTCAGCTAATCCATCCCTATCGGTGCGTCTTGAGAAACTGTGATACATTCATGCTTGAATCGTAGGCTGTGAAACGATGTCTGCAATCGTTTACCCAACACTCTAGAGTGCAATAAGAAAGCGATGTTTTCGTGTTTCTTATGTTTCCATAAATATATTCCAATGATCCCCCCTCCAAACACCAGCCAACAAGCCAGTCAATGCTTCCTCTATGTGTGTGTGTTAGAAACTTCTAACGAGTCTTTAATTGCTAGCCTTTGCAGGTCCTTGGGATATTTAATCCACAATAACAAAAATAAGGCGCAACAGTTAAGCAACGACAACCATCAGAAGCAAAACAGAAATAGTACAAAAAGTAAGGTTTATAAAAAGCACACGTCCCCCACAAGCCGTGTCCTGTATCAGCTCTGCTCTTGCATCAAAGCAAGACTCCACTACCACACTTCACATGCCTGGTAGTAGTACACAGAAAAACATTTAGGGGTCGTCTCAAAATTCTCATTATGCACTGCACGATTGACACTTTTACTGCCCTTTTATTGAAAACAATGATTTGTATTTCTAGCATGATTTCAGATAATAACGGACAAATAACAACGACAGAGCACAAAAAAAAAACTGTGGCGGTCATTTTTTTAATCATGTTAAGCGGATGGTATTAACATATGCAAACTTTATTTTAAGATGCAACAATCAAAATCTCTGTATAAATCAAATTCAAAGCGAAAACATATGTGAGTTTGCAATGAATAAACACGTTATATTTACATGTAAAAATATTGTACGGGTATTTACAAGCCATAATACTGCACAGTATGAAGTTGTTTTAGGGTCATTTAGAGACGACCCCTTATTGGAAAAAAAGATGTGGCAATTCAGTAAGTACTGTAGTATCAGCAATTACACAACTAATTACATTATGATTAACACATAGCGCATATAACTTTGAGCTACAACAGAAAAAAATGGTTAATATCAATTGATTTTTCACACTGTTGATTTACAGTAAGTAATCAATACAATGTAAATGTAAAAGTTGTCCACAGCTTGTGTATGATACATAGCGTGTTTCCATTTGTATTGTCCAAACCCAGTATTTAAAAGTGAAGCACAGTGAAAGCATGTTTAAGCATAGGTACGCATTGTAAAGCAGAGATAAGTATGGTAAAGCATTTTAATAAACATGGCAAACCAGGTTAAACTGTGGTAAATGCATAGCAAAACCATAGGAAAAGCATAGGAAAACTGCAAAAATAGCATTCAAAAATACTGTGGTAAACGGGAAGAAGCAGACTCAAAGCAGTAAAATTACACAAGGAACACACACCTTACTCAAACACCTTATAGCACAAGCATCGTTTCTTTTTGCTAGGTGAATAAACAAAAACGTATACAGAACCGCACATAGTGTAGAACGCGTCGGTATTAAATGGACAATATTTAGGGGCATCACTGAACTGGTGAGTTGTCTTGCCTAAGAGGATATTGTTATCTGTTCAATCTATTTAAAGTATAATTTTTAATAAGGTTAAATGGGCAGTACATTCTGCACCCCAGTTTTATCATACATAGATACATGCTGGTGTACCACTGCACTGCACAGCTGCTGATTAGTGCTTCCTGTTTGAATAGTGGATGAAAATATTTTTCAGGGATACCAATACATTTAGCAACAACATGGTCAGAGTGGGGAAAAATGGGCAACACATGCTTAACCTCATAACCTAACACAGAATGTAATATTTTGGTACGCCAGTTTACAGTATCAACAAATTATTTCCAACAGCAATGCAGTGGTACTGGAATGACAAAGCAATGGTACTGTAGAAAGATCCTGTTCTGGTTTGCTGTTTTGCTAGGGTTTCATCGGTTATTATGATATCCTCATGGTATTTTTTTTTACTTTGCATTTTACATTTAACAGGATATTCTACAGCCTTGGTATATGAGGTTAACCAGTGTGATTTAAAGATACCCTGCAAACCTGCTGGGTTGTGGCTCCCCAGGACCAGGGTTGGCCAGCCCTGCACTAGTCTGTGTCCTCTGAAGGCCGGTGCAGAAACCTGTTTTGAATGATAATAATGCAGGATCATCTTAATTCACATTAAGATCAAATTTGGACTTAGCCTTATTTACCATAAAGAGTGTTATATTATGTGGATATATGGGCCTGTCTGTCTTTCCGTACATAATACTTTTTTTTACTAGACTGTACTATGATACTAACACCTAATGACTTCTAGGTCTTAAATACCACTTCCCAATTTTCATTAAACTACTCATTGCTAGTTCTTATTTTATGCTGTTGATAGATATCTGTCATGGTCATCAATGGTCATTTTGACACAGATGAAGCACTTTTATTCTGCCACAGCACTGTAAGCTTGATGGATGTACATGCTGTGTTCTCCCCAGAAGGGGTCCTATAACCTGCCTCACTTGAGGCACTTTTGTAATCTTGTGGCTTGAAAAATAGGCTTTAACTGGAGTCTGATAAACCACAGTAAATAATAATGGTAAACATGGTTTAAAGCTAATGAGCGTTTATTAATAGGTTATCTGTTGGCAATGTATGTTCATTAATGAGGTTTACAATTCAATTTGCTTTCAGATTGGAGGAGTTTCTATAATCTAGGAGAAAAAAAAGCTTTCTGTTCTAAGTATCTTTAGAAAAGCTTCTGTGTACATCATTCATGCATTAGTGTTTGCAACATGATCTGGGTCAGCATGCTTGGGGTAGATCTCTTAGTATTGATTTCTTGTGATACTCACACCCTGTTTCAGTTCTAGGAAATTGTTCCAGTGCCAGCTCGGATCATTTGTGGCGTACATTGTGAAGTTTAGTGAAGACAACATAGTGAGAGCATAATACCTTATTTTGAACTACAGTACTCAATTTTATCCTTGACATATGTATTATCTGATATGATTCTCACAGCAAATGAATGCATGCTTAAGCAAAACAGTATCAAAAATGGTATTTATTTTACTTCTTCAAGACACTCCAGGTGTCTACTGTACATAATTGTTATTTGACCCCCATTTGTTTACACAAATGTGCTTTTTTGGTGTTGTGTGTTCTCCAAACCAGCATAAACAGTAGTTATTTACTCCTTGTTATTAAATCTTATATTTATTTTTAGACATTAGGTTAATGATGTCTATAGGATAATCTTCTTTCCAACACATCTTGGATAATTAAGTTCTGTTCAGATGCTCAAATCACAGACAGGCAGGGTCAGACAATGCAGTATGGTTCAATCTGGAAAGCATATCTACTGTATGTGAGAAAAAAAGAAAAAACAACAATATATGTCAAATTCAACTATCTGAATATAACCACACTAAGCAACGACACTTACAAAACATGGTATCTTCACTTTTGATTCCAATCCTCAATGACCGTTTCAAAGCCAGTGAAGGCCATGTTGAAAGATGTTTGCAGGGGGTTAAGGGGGGGAAACCTCAGGGTGTCGAGGAAGTGTGATTATAGGCTTTCACGTCTCGTTATAATCTTCACACTTTGATAAGCATCGTTGTTTAACCCCGAACCCAGCCCTAACGTTCTTCCACGGCATCCTGTTATTTTCAAGGTATGTGTACAACAATTTAACTCACTCGATTCACTGAAAACGAGTGCCTGTGTTAGTACAGAAGGACATTATTTTTAAACACGAAAACAGGCAACACCCTGTCTTCAGTTAAACTGAATACTGTTTGTTTCCTGAGATGACTGATTGAAACACCTGGACTGTTTCTGAAAGGTTTCATTAGGGTTTTCAAATTGATTTTCTCTCCCTTGATTGGCTTCAGTATCCACTATTCGCATATCATTATTTTTAATAGGTTGTGTGCTGTCTGTGTAGAACGTCCCTTTCAAAGGCAATATGTAACTCTGGAATTCACCATTTTCATTCAAGCAGAATGGCACAGCATGAGTGTTCTAAATGGAGGTCTAACTGGAAAGGGAGTCTGTTGAGCAAAGAAAGAAGAGACTTTCAAAACAGAAGAGAGGACGGGTCTTCAGTACACAAATATTCACTTGTTTAAAGTGGAAAACTGTTGACCTGAGGGTTGACAAAATGACAGAGTGGGTAAAGAGACAGTGGCAAATAATGCTTTATTACGTACTGGAGTTGAAGGTAAACAGGTTTCCACTTTAAGGTGAAAACGGCAGTCAATATTTCTTCTATTAGACCTGTGATGTCAGAGGGCAATAGTTTTTTGGCTTTTGACTGCTAAGTGACTATTGGCGAGTTTGTGGGTAATATTACAAATTATTCGTGGTCATGCGACATTGTATTAACAAATGGGGTTGGAAGTTTCAATCTTGGGGTTTAGGGCAGCAGTGTGGAGTAGTGGTTAGGGCTCTACGCTCTTGACCGGAAGGTCGTGGGTTCAATCCCAGATGGGGGACACTGCTGCTGTACCCTTGAGCAAGGTACATTACCTAGATTGCTCCAGTAAAAACCCAACTGTATAAATGGGGAATTGTATGTAAAAAATAATGTGATATCTTGTAACAATTGTAAGTCGCCCTGGATAAGGGCGTCTGCTAAGAAATAAATAATAATAATAATAAAGTAACATTCAATAATATCTTCAGTGACTTTTCAAAAGTGAATAAAATGCATTCTAAATATTTCTTAACTAATATAAATATGATATAGTAAAACAAGGAAATCCATATAAACAAATGCAGACAAAATAAAAGCTCAACACATTATAAATTAGGCTGTGATCTGAAATGGTATTTTGAAATATTGGGGAAATTCACAACTTCTCCAGTGCTGTTTGTCAAAAACCCAAATGCAGCTGTTTTGGAAACTGCTTTACATCACAGGACATTACCAATAAACCAAACAGGAATTGCAACTTGGCTTTGTCCAGCGTTTCAATACTTCCTTTTTATTTACTTATGTATGAAACAGGAACACAGCTTGCTTCATAAAATGAGTAATTCCTAAAAGGATAAGTATTACATCTCACTGAGTTTTTAATTAAAGTAATTAGTGCATGTATTTGATTTAAATCCTGGCAGTCTGTTATTAGGAGTATTGGACAATACATACTGCATCTCAGGGACATTGAAGTTATAAGCATTAATTTGGAGTCTTCCAGCACTTAGATCAATCAAACTGTCACAACGTGTGGTTTAGGGTGCTAATTTACCCTCGCTTGGTAATGAGAGACAGAAAAGCTGCCCGTGAAAAACCACAAGTCATGTGAGCTTGGAAACCAGCTGAGGCACCTTCTTTGTTCCAAAATGACACTAAAAACAAAACTGAATTACAAATTGAACATTTTACATTTCAATTGAGCAAACAATTGCAAATTTTACTTTACAGCGGGGAATAAAACAACATGTACAGCAGTATAACTTCCTCCAAATGAATGTCTTGCTATTGCATAGATCATAACACAAGGTGGAGCAAAACATTTTAATAAAACACTTGGCAATATCTGAATTGTGTACCGTCAATTTTTTTACAATAAGTACTGTAGGTTAAATAGCCAGTTTCAGCTACATTTGTGCCACAAACAACCCATAAGGACCTATTTCAAAGCAAGTGAAAAGTTAAAAAAAAATAATAAAATAAACTCTTGCTACTTTTATGCCATTACAATAGTGTTGAATAAGTAATAACTATAACAAATGCAATTAGTTAAATTAAGAAATACTTAAAGAAACGTGTTAATTCGGCAACACTTTCTGGCTAAAACCTTTTTCTGCATCTCAAACGATACACTTTTCATCAAAACATGTAATTGAATTAAGTTTTTTTTTAGTATTTCTGCAAGTGTTGAATCAGGGCTGAAATAATCCAGTTGTCTCCTACTTTACAGTGGATTATTTAACAGATAACAGATTCAACACTTACCTGTGTTTAGTTTTTCAATTAGAAAAGTGATCTTTGGCTGTGTAGTTGCTAGTACCCATCCCATTTGAGTTGAAGTCTCCAATCAAAACACCCCCTCCCCACTTTCTCAAACTTTACAGGAGTCAACTAAATGTATTTATGGACAATGTAATGTGAAATAATTAGGTTCTTGTTTAGTAGGAGCTGAAGCTGTGGAAGCAGTTCTCCAGTGACTCACACTTGAGTATCACAGGATCTCTGTACCGGTAGCAACTATGGATTGTTCAATATGAAGATCCCACTTAAGAGTCGTTAGTACTGAGCTACCACCCAATTTCCATGTTTAAAGACTTTGGTATGACAGAAACGACCCCAGACAAAACACCCTTTTCCTTGTAGATTACTGTCTTTTCATAAAATGAATATTGCACTTTCAGTATATTGCTCATATACATTACATACAGAGTCCTGTATTATCCTGCCCCTTAGTGGTCACAATAATTTACTGACTTTCATGTTCCTGTTTTTAAAAGACAGGGGTGGTACCAGTAATTTAAATCCAAACCTGTGGAACTTTTGGTTACACTGCCCCCGTGTCCAGACTTAGTTACAGCAATCTTTCAAAAAACCAGTCGAGCACCAATATTAGCCTCATGTGACTTCCAGGAATGAGGAAGAAGAAAAAATAAAAACTGCACAACTCAGAATGATAAGAAGTTCTTTCAAATTTTATTCAATACATATGTGTTACATTCAATATCCAAACGTGTTGCTTTTGGACACACATATATATATAGAATTGGCATAAATACAAACAAGCTTTTGTGCCTTTCCTAAAGAACAAAGAGATAAAGTACAGACAAATGAAACATACTTGACATCTTCATATTTACAGATAGACATCCTTTTCTATACATCTCAAGTTAAAGCCTGCAATATTTACAGAATACAAATATTTCATAAGAACAGAAAAAAAATCAAATCTAGGCAATGTGTTGAAATTCAGAGATTACACATAGTATATATATATATATATATTTTTTTTATTAATTTCTCTTTACACACAGTGGCTTGTGAATTTTAGTCTTGGCTGTATTTCATAAAGCCTTGTGTGCGTAAACAATATGGAATAGATTTATTTTTGAATATACTATTTTTCAGGATGCAAATGCATTAACCTATAATATAGTTTGAACTTTTATACACCTTGCCTTCCATAACTGGATCCTTTAGTAAATATAATCTCGCTCTCTCACCCGGTTACAAAAAAGCCTCAGTTTTACTCACCTGATAACGGCAGATATAAAAACCACTTCCTCTGCATTTAAACACCCATAAATGCTGAGAAATAAACTGAAATACCGACACACACAAATATATTTTGAAGACACTTTTTTTTGTTTTGTTTTGTTTTTTTAATCTTTCACAAAGCTTTCCCAGAATTAAAATACCAACTGCAACAGTGATCTGACCTAAAACATTGTTGATTCCAACCTTAAAAAACAAGCATGTGTTCAAAACAGCATGTAAATACCAAGCAGACAGCTATGCAGCCACCTGACACAAAGAAATATGCTTGGTACAATAAAAATGGGACTAGGAGTTACACTGACATCAATGAGGAGTACCTAGGGGTTTAATGTAGAATGCTGACTACAAAACAGACAAACTTGCAGACAGATTCAACTTCTCAAACACTAGATGCAAGAACAAGTGAATGTAATATAGGTGGAAGTAAGCCACAAAAAAAACTTGCTTTGAGCCCTTGAAAATTCCATAATGCTTTGATAACCACATATAAACGTTTTTTTTTTTTAAAGAAAAAGTACTCCTAGTTTTCTTTTGAAATGATAATGCTTTTCTACATGCAACTGTCCTGGAGAGCTACTTTATCATCATACACGGCTGCCAAACTGTTTAACAGAAGGATGAATGTCCAAACATTAAACTCAAGAGAGACAGCCTGCAGCTATTGGTGACAATTCATACTGTTCTACAGGATGGGAAAAAGAAAACAGACAAGTTGTAATGCATTCTTTGGAAACAAAGACACAGGACATGAAGGCTGCAAACCAACTTCAAATATATATATATATTCTGGTGTGATAAAAAAACAAAAACATCAGCAATAGTCCCAGACATTGTTATCGTACAGGATATTCAACAACTCACAGTAAACCTCTTTAAGGCTCCTACCAGGTTCACCCTTGTTTTCTTAACATGTTTAAAATCGTGTGCCGACTGTACTGTGCTAAAGATCAATTTCTCAGAAGCAAAGCAGGAGGGGCGGTCGACGGTCTGGCAGGTTGGTTGGGTTGTGTGCTGCCCGGATATTTCATCACTGGTTGATGCTCAAAGTAAACCGCCTCATTCATATACTATGGCCACCAAGTGCTGATATAAATAGCAAAATAGCTTATAAATATATAGAATCTACACAGTTATTTGTGTCCATCTCACGGATTCAGCTTCTTTTGTCCCACGTCTTGGAAAAGCGAGGTGTAAAACTCAGGCTCCAGCTGCTTGTTTCGGTATTTGTTCACAATGTCAGCTATCTTCTGTTTTCTGCGGACATGTGGAGTGTTGTAGGAATCACTTTCCAGCCTTTTCCTTCGGCAGACATTGATGACCGTCTGCCGCACTAAGAAACCTGCGAAAAAAAAAGTCTTATTGAATCCAGGTAAATCATCCCTTTTTAAACACTTAATTTCATTTTACTCTGCATGTCTTTTTTAATACAACCATTACCTTGAGGTATGTATTAAGGCTGTAAAGGTAAACTAAATATCTTTAACAGCATAGTATTTTAATAAATGTTTACATTAATATGTCCTGTTTTATTAGGATCTTGTGATCTTTTGATGCATTGTAAACCACTGTAAAATCGAGAGCTGTGCATGAAAATCAGTTTAAATGACTTAACACAGAATACTTAAAATACTTAATCTGTTATTAAAATCTAGGATCGTAAGATCCTAATAAAAACAGGATATATCCTGGCAACTGTTTACTGAGATTCTATGCAGATTATGATTTTTCATGCAAATAGTATTAGGAGTCACCTAAAGCTCTCCTGCTGATTGCCATGCCATCCACTAGAGGGATGACCATGCTGAACTTCCCTGCGACTCCCTGAAGCTTGATCCGAAACAGACCGCTCTTCAGAGGGTGGATAAAAATAATCGGAACATCCTTTTCCGATGTCACTGGCCTAAGAAGAAAGGAAAACAAGGATACTCCGGATCAAATTATTGTACTGCGTTTCACAATATAACTGAAAACCATCAATGAAAGTCCTTCAAAATGTATTTTTAGAAAAACAGGTTTCAGGTTTGACAGATTGAGACTGTAAAAAGCTAACGCTTTCTTGCTCTGACTAGGTGCTCTACTGATATGTAACAGGAATTAACAGTTTCCAGCTCTGACTAGGAGGTTTAAATTTGAATCAGACACAATGTAGCATTCACAACAACTTTATAAGGCTAAATAAAACTGTATAACTGAGAATTATCCTTCAGAATGTCTGAGAACTTACACAACATGCATACAAGTATTCATTCAATTTGTCAATAACAGTACATTTAGTTTGTTATGACGTCATGAATGCTTTGTGCATGTTGTGTCTTTTCAAAGTGATTCTAAACGCTCCTGCATGTAGCCATGCAGCGTTATGTAGCCTTTATGAAGGCGTCATGAATGCTACAGTGTGTCCAATTGAAATAAAATGCTATCATACCTTTAAAATGCGAAATTTGCAAGAATTTATCAAATAACTTTAGATAAACTTGCCTATTTGAATGACATACAAAATGAACTTAACCCTTGAAAGACTGGGTATTCAAGAACAAGGAATTAATAGCTCGCTATGGTCCACATGAACAAACATTGTATTACAAACTAAGCCCATACAGCAGCAAGATATGACAAGTCAATCACATTTACACTTCACAGAAAGAAACACCTGCCCATCACAGAAATTCAATTGGAGCTAGTGAAAGGCTATTGAGAATCAAATCTGCTTTTGGTTTATTAGTTTTATCAGATTATGACTTGTATTTTTCCACCACATTGTTTTACCATATTGCCCCGATTATACCTCATTTCACCCTTATGCCTAACATATACAATAACAGCATGATAACCACATTATTTCCATTAGCGCTCCCATCCACCAATGCAATCCTTGGTCTGAAATCCAGTTCTGAAGACACCCAACCCTGGTTTGAGACAGGAGCTGTACCTCAGGGAAGTGCTGCTGTTTGTTGTTGTCTCCACTCCTGTGCTGGTTTCAGCCAACAGATCAGAAAGAGGGAAGTTTTCTGAGAAAAAAAGAAAAGGAAAACGATGTAAACGACATCAGTAATTGTTGTTAGCCATTGTTGACGTTATTTCCTTTTTTTTTTACAAGGGAAAAAAAGTGTGTTCCTGATTTTTGTTTTAAAGCATGCTGTGCTAAAACGCACATGAATCACACATTTATCTCTTAACAAAAGCAGCAGGGTTTACCGATATCATCGTAGCGTTCAACCCAAACCACCAGCACCTTCGTCTCTGGGCCCAGTGGAGGCACTGTCCGGCCAGGAGGAATCTTCTTTGCTTTAGTTGTGGGACTCAGCTAACATAAAACAGTATACACTTCAATGTAAGGAACAGGTATTGTTTATAGTAAAACTGAATTGTCACAAACAATACTTGCAAAGGACTAGATGATGCTGGATATATACCGATAATATAGCAACAATAGTTCAAACTAAAACTAGCTTTAAGAAAACACACTAAGAGAAATATGTTTAGACAGAAGGGTTATTTACAAAACTCAACTTTCCTGTTTGCATTTCAAATACACATTTAATATTCTGTTGTGCTGTTTAAGTAATGCACCAAATAGGACTTGTCTTTTTAGATCCAAACTTTATTAACTAACATTTACTTAATCTAAGTTAAAAATAAATAAATAAAAAAAAGCCTGCAAGTTTGTGCATGCACATAGAACAAAGTGCATTAGACGACAAACTACAAATGCCCAAATATTACGATGTCTGACCTTCTGTGCAACATAACCAGTACCAACAATACCTTGTAATGGTTTCCCCTTCAGGGCTATAATTATACTGTTAGCTTTCCTTACCCTGTGTGAAGAGCTAAGACTGTCAGAGTGGTTCGGGAAGAGCTCCAGTGTCAGACTAGACTGTTTCAGTAAACTAGGAAACAGGTCCATTTGGGACTCGGCTTCCAGGGTGGGGAAGCTGCTCTCTGATGATTCAGCTACAAAAAAAAAAAGAAAAAAGAAAACCACATATTGGAACCTTACATGTATCCACTTTTTGTAAAAAAATAAATAAATAAAAAAGCGAGATCCAACTTTCTTACCAGAAGAATCTAGTAATGATGGAACAACAAAGGCTATTTCAGTCAAGGCATCAGCATAGTAAAGCACCTTCTTCTCTCCACTGAAGATACCTCCACCGGTGTCCTCCAAGGTAGGGGACTCATCTGTAGGGGGGAAAAGCAGGTCATGGTTTCAGGCTTTATTCAAAACTAACCAGATTTTGTGGCATACTGTATCTAACAAAGAATCTTTACTACGATTCTCTGGATTGAACCAGTAACCTTCTCCGTCTTCAAAGGCAACTGTTGTACAGTGGATAACTTTGGATGGAGGCTATATTTTGTGCGAATAATTACAGATATACATCCATACGAGGCAATTCTTGAGTTTCTAGCTCACCCTGTGTCTGGCCCTCCCTGCCATTGCTTGAGTTGATTGACCAGCTGCTGAAGACGTTTCCTGTCCAGCCAGGGTGTTTCCTCACATCAACGGGCCAGCCCAGAGACAGCAGGAACTCCAGGAAGTGGTGCTGAACATTAGCTGATGATTCAACATTCCTCAAGATCTGAAAACAAACCAAGAAACTGAGGAGAAGCTGACAAGCAACACAAGGAGACAGTGTCAATGTTCTCCACCTGTACTTGCAAATGAGAGATGGCTTAGTTCATGAAAAACTAAAGCCTGATCCAGGCTAGCACACGATTTGTTTACTTGTGCACATTCTGGTGGAAATTTGAAGTAGGGTAGAATTCAATTTTGGTTTGACTGTCACAAACACAACCAAACAAGCCCATTCACGAAATGTACAGTACTGTATTCACAATATCAGTGTGGTTGATGACACATGCTTGGGGGAAGAAAACAAAATAAAGACAAACACTACAGGGCCTGTACCTCAGACCCTCAACTGAATTCTCTTCAACAATCTTTCCTTCCCTAATGAACAAAAGCGTAAATGTACATGATAAAGACTGCTGAAACACTTCTGATTGGATTTGGTAACAATGTAACAGTCATAGGTCAGTGAGCGACAGTCTTCCATAAACAGGATTTGAGTCGATGATGTTCTGGCCATACATGCACAAGTTGCCTACTAAATAGTCCACTCAAAACACAGTGATATTTAAAGCCCCTGGTAGCTCACCTCCTGACTGCTCTTCTGCCCTGCCCTCATGTAGAATATGAAGACAGTGTCAAAGGGTCGGCACGGCAGCAGGTCCAGGTACCCAATGTCATCGAAGAAGCCAGGGAGGGCTGAGTCCAGTGCAATAAGATGAGGAGGTAAGCGGCTGTTGCCAGGCTCCTGAAAGAGATGAAGTGAAGTTAGCTGTCAAGCAGTAGTTGATGTCTGCAAAGCCTAAAAAGGCACAAGCACACTGAGGTGGGCTTATGCAGACCAACATTTCTGATGAGCAACTGCTAGAAAATGAGAAAAATTACGATGACATATTTACAATTCGAAAACACTATATAGGAGGTGGACAATTGCAGTCCATTTAGGCAGATCTGCAGCAGTTCATTGTGTTTTGCTTTAGTGGCAAAACCTGTAGTATCAAGGCCTCAACATAATTACATCAGAAGGATCGGTTTTTCTAGATGCTTGAACTGGTATGCATCCTTGCATAGACCTTAAATTAATACGGCTATAATGTTTTTTGCTCTCCTCACGTGAATTAATTTACTGTAGTTTACTGTGGTTAATACCTTTAATGCTTCGAGTGAGAGAAATCCGAAGTGCGAGAGGAGGAGGCGTGCAGTCTGGAACTCCTGTGCAGGGGGAGGGGGCTTGCAGTCTGTGACAGGGTCAGGGAAGCTCTTGTTTCTCCAGAGATCCTCGCTGTGCCGCTCCAGAGCCGACTCGTACTCCATCTGCTTCACCATCACATTCCGCAGCTTCTCGTGCTGGACCTCCAGCTGCACAACATAAAATCACATTGAGACACAGAAATACACAGGGAATCTTTATGACGGATTCATTCATAATATAATATTTTTTTTGGCCTTGAAATTTACAGATGCACAGAGTTTGTTTTAGATTTAAAAGGCTTGTTAAATGATCTTGCCCAGCCTTTCTTACCTCACTATTTACAATCTCATGCAAGTCTGGAATGCTCAGGTCAGCTTTCACAAATGGAATTTTATCAACTTCCTCAGGGAATGGTCTGTGTTTCACAGTAAACCGAATGCCAACGTCATTTTTAGGAGCTGGACGGCTCTCTGGAACGAACACCTGCTGCAAAACAAGATAAAACCAATTAGCTTTGGAAGAAAACATTTGTGAGCTTAGATACAAACTTACATTTAAAAAGAGAGAATACATTGCATATAAAAACAGAGTTCTCGATAATCTGAGCTACAGAACAGCGACTATGATTGGGCATGCGTTGCCACTACCCTACCTTCTGGTGAGCCCGTGCCCCTCTGGGCTGGTGGTAGAGCTGCATGGTCCAGGCATGTCTCCCTGACATCCCTCGTATCAACACAGTCACTGACGGGCAGGGATCTGCTGGAAAGCACATAGCAACGAATTAAAAAGACATCCTGCCACTGTAATGCATTCATTAAAAAAGTGATACCTTCAAATTATTAAGTTACATTAACAGCTTTAATTTAGTTTCTCTTTTCATGAAGGAATGTTATATATAGAGAGATATTTTGGTATTAAATATGAATATATAGTTTGTGCCACAGTGTTTTGCATGGATTTCTGATTTTTCCGATACGTAATTGAACGACAAAAAAGGACATTTTCTTTAAGGAATTATTAGGCTTTTCTCAGTTGAAACCAATTACGTCCATGCTTTCTGCAATTCCATACTTGAACTGAACACACACAAAACAGATTCCTATCTCCTAAAGTTACCTTAATCTATTACTCACTCTGTTCGTTTCCGAGAGGCTGTTCCAACATGGCTAAAATGACAGAGTTATCCAGGACGAAATAACGAAAGTTGTCTCTACTTGTGGAGGTCAGTCTGGAGTATTTAATTAGAGTATCCTCATTTAAAAGGCTGCATGGTGAGGCAGGTCCACTGGGAGAGGGGAAGGCTCCAAGCTGCTGCATGATACTACAAGAAAACAATAATGTAAAATCAGTCAAATAACTGCAGGCATGAATGGGAGAGGACATACAAAAAAGGACACATTTCTCAATGAAATCATTATTAACGATGGCTCCTTACCATGTGAGTGTGGCCTCTGCTGCATCCTTCACTCTCATGGAAGCAGGGTTGAGCTCTTTGTCACCTTTGTATCGCACCTCATGGTCATTGTTCTTTGACTTGCTCCCGGATATGCCCAATTCAACAATCTCCAGCACTTCTATTAGGCAATCCTGAAAAGCAAACAAGGGTTAACTTAAAATCCCATGCAAACTACAGCCTTAAATAGCAAGAATAAAAATATATATAATCTCAATTTGATCAGCCTAAACCCTGCTATGGGTTAGCGCATTTTAGGGCACCAGGGTATCCCCCTGGATTGCATCAAGCACATTTTGTTGCAATGCAGGGTGCTTTCCCATTGCTATTTGAATTAAATAAATGACTTGCCTTTTCATTGAGCATGTCAGGGTGCTCCGTCAGCCACACACACAGGCACTGGAATGCTGCAACTATCATGGAGTGGAGATCTCGAGAGTGGAGTGGCGCTGGGCGGCTGCACTGGTACACGATGTAGCTGCAAACAGAACTGACTGCACGCTTTCTGTCTGCTGAGTCCACACTAACCTTCACCTGAAATCAACAACAAAAAACATAAAACAATTTAAATAAAACATATTGTATCCATTTAATATATGCAATGTTAAAATATAAGTGCTGTGGAAAAAAAAAAAAAAAACTGAACTATCAATGTGTTCTTTACAGAAAGATTATAATGGCAGTACTATGTAGTATTAAAATGTGATCAACTACTATATAGGCTAATCAGGATTCTCTTAATTAAATAAACTACTTTGAATTATATGGCTTATGGTATGATAATACATTTACTTACAGTGCAACCCTGCTATCCTTTCCATTTGCAACTTTACAAGCATCTCATAAGCCTGTCCAAGAGGAGCTACTGTTCAGTCTCCTTGCCTAGTCATGTGGACAGTAGTTTTGCATTGAGATACAAAGGCAGGGGTACTGACCCACTGCCCTACCCAGCCCACCCTAAATGGAGCTACCTGAATCTGCCTCTTTACCTTGGCCAAACCAGCAAGAAGCTCCAGTGCAGCCAGGGAGATGCTCATGTCAGGTCTCCACTGGGAGTTGAGTCTCTGCGTCACCAGGTGGATGCTGCGAATCAGGAGCCCCACAGCTGTATCTGTATGAAGAGCTACGATATAACCCCAATACCACACACCACAGAGAGGGAAAACAACTAGGTATTAGTAACTACGAGCAAAGCAATCCGACGAGCAACAAACACACATAGCCACAGTCAGCATACAACAACTAAAGGACTGCCATCCCAACGGCAACTTCTGTGGAGAAAGCATCACAAACTGACTCAGTATTTAAAATTGATTCTTTTATAGTGGATTGATTTCACATATCAGGGGTCCTGCAAAACAGCTAGTGCATGGTCCCACATGTATGTAAGCAGGCAAAGTATTATCCAGTTTGTCAAATTTGGACTAATAAACAAGTTTAAAATGGGCATGGCACACATGGACCTGTGGGGTGCCTACAATATAGTTAGTGCAAAGTAGATTTCTTTTATAGAAACATGTGCCCCTATTCACAAAGCATGAAGCATTCTTTTTAAGGGTGTTTATAGACATTCAAGGTTTTGTAACCTGCAAACTTGGTTAATTAATCATAAATGGATTTTAAAACACAAACATTCCTTACAAAAAATTCTTGTGAATAGGGATGATGATCTATAGAACTGGAGAACTTAACACAGGCCAGTTGCCAATTGGGATGGGTGGCACACAACAAACATTTCACACTTAAAATCCATGCAGCACAATTCCAACACAACAAGGGCTATTACTGGAAACACCTTCTGATGAACACTACAATTAATGAGCTGTCATTTTTTGTGAGCTACTGCTACGTAACAATTGGAACATAGTTACAATATTTGAAAGACAGTGCATGTCATTTTTGTGTGTGTTCACTGGTTAATTGACAAAATATATTTTTTTTTCTGCAACATGGATTATAGATTATTATAGATTGCAGCCCAGCAGCAAAGATTTGAACTCTTTTCTATAGTACTGTTACCACGATATAAAAAACTGTTCTTTTATGCAGCAAGTAATCCAAAGTCAGTATACAGGGATCAACACAAACCGTAGTGCACTGCCATTTCATAAGGTTGTTCTTTAAAAACTCAATATTGTAACACAAATCACAATAGAGGTCAGAAAAAGGGCACATCATTAGACACGGCTGTCACTTCTTGTTTACACCTCCTCAGTGTGTTAGTTTTCATGCTCAATGTCAATGTAAAGTCACATTTCTTTATACAGTTCTGCAGTTAGTACAAGGTGGAGCTGCTATAACTTCAACATCTAGCTTTCATAATTATTTAAAATTTGCAGTTGAAAAAAACACAAAGCGCTTTCACTTTTTAGACTGATAATCCAATTCAAAAAGTGCTCTACTTATACTGCTAGTGCAACATCTTAAGCACAAAATACTACAGTTAATGTTAATCTTCCTGGCACAATTAAAATACATTTAGAAGCGTATTCTGTATATCAGAGACAATCTGGACAAACCAAACCCGAAGTTTAGGATACTGTTGTCCAGCTAACTTTGAAGACCTACATCATAACTACCAATATTCTGTGCAGCAATACATTTTTTTCCAGGGTTAAATATTAGACAACCTGTATAATTAGGTTTTCATCAAACGTTAATTGTCATTTAAACCACAAGCTACCTTTGAACATAACAGTCACTGATCTTAGATGTGTCTGATTTTGAATATCTGCAGTTTATTAGTCATGCACACTGTACCTAAACTGAGTGCAACATGGATTCACTTCATATTAAATGTGTCTCTGGCTTGGTCAGTATTACTTTAGGAACAAGTCTGCAACACTGTGAACAGGATCATTTTGCAGTCCTCATTGCTAATGCATGTAATTAGTATGAATAAATATTTAATACACTTTTGCATCACACTTCAATGGTAGGCATTTTACTTTATACAACTCTAAAAATATGTTTTAATAGTTTGATAAACTAAAATAACTGAAAACATTTAAAATTACTAAACACATTTAAAATAACTGAAAATAAAAATATCTGAAAAAGAAATGAGAAAATAGTTTAAACACTCCACACTCAAGCGGCACACATTTAGGAAAACAGATTGCTGCACGTACAAATACGTTTTACCCAACGCTTTCTACATTTCCATACCACTTGTACCATGTTAGCTAAAATGGCAAATCCACAGATATGGTGGTTATTTTTTTTTATACTTCTTACTTAACCATTTAGTAATTTTAGAGTTCCCATGACAATGGAAAATGAAGACAATTTTAAGAGTAACACAGAATTAAAACTGGGCTTCTGGGAAACACTTGCAAAAACTTTAGTAAACAATGGACACATTAGTTACATGGGACTGTGAATACTAAAAAACAAGTGCATTTGATAGAAGAGTTCAAGTTGAAGTGAGCCTAGAATGTTTTTACTCATCAATTCAATGAATTCTGTTGGTTTCAAACTTTCAAGAAATGCAGAGTAAATATGGTAACAACTAAGCAAAAATAATATAACGCATGAATTAAAATGTATAATTTAAGCTGTAACAAATCTTTGTATACAACAGTATATTAACACAAAACTTCTAATTTTTAAAGATGTTTACTCTAGGGTGTAATTTACACAATTCCTGTAAAAGCAAAGCATGCTAATCGGTTACAAAATTAGGAAGAAACAACTTGGGTGTATGTCAGATCCCTTAATGAACACAGAACTGTTTCTCACTAGCTATAACACTTCTTTTCCTTTCACAAAACCTTTGCAAATCGCACACTGAAGTAAATCCACTTGATAAATAGGAGCAAGAAAGAGGAGTGTTCCTTGAGCAGGGAGTGTTTCATCCACAGTATCTAGCAATGATAAACACCAGAACATCCTGACTTACCATAGTCTCTCAGGAGAGCTTGTGCTGGCCTCTCGCTGTCTGGAGTGGTGGCTTCTGAACTCCCTCCACTGGCTGTGCTGATCCCACTGTTATTGCGGCTATGGCTCTTCAGGTGACTCCCTTCACTACTGCCCTGCAACACCACAGCAACACAGGAAGGGAAGAGAAGGCACAGAGCTATTCAAATGTCTTATACAATAGCTAGATGTATTCCATTGACAGGGCACAGAGGACAGAAGAGACTGGCGAACATTTCTCCTTATAAAGCAGTGCATTGGTTGAATACAGATGTAATCACAAGATGTTATGTCATTTACTGGGTTGTGCACTTACTAAAGTTGTTAAGGTACTGCTTCTTAGATACCACAAATATATCCTAAACTAAAATTTATTAGAAAGGAAATGTGCAGTTCTTACCATTTCGGATTGTGCTCCTATGGATTCTAAAAGTGCTGAATCCTGAACAATATTTAACATTGCACCTGGAATGAATACAGAAAACATACATAAAATCTCAGTTAGTTAATATCTTAATTTGAAGTTAACCAGACAAGATTCATAGCTTATCCATGTGGCTCACCAGGTGAAATATCTATAAAATAATAAATAAAATTAATCTTCATCCAGTCCAGCCAACCCATTTTACAAACCTAGGATCATCTGTGTGTTGTTTGGGTCCGTTTCAGTCTGCAGAGCTCCTATCAAAATATTGACCAGCCTTAACTTCAGCGAGAGGAATGTGACTGGTTTGTCGTGAGACGAGCCGTCATCATTGCTAAACTTGCCTTCCAACAGCACCTACAAAAAGAGGAAAATATCATCACTCTTAGAACATACTTCATTGTACTTTTAGTTCAAATA